>NC_092716.1:152483927-153116381 GCF_047496885.1 Scyliorhinus torazame
CTATATTTAACTTAATTTCTATGATAATACGATCCCAGACCAGACCCCAACAGTGACCAGGATAGTGGACCAATATTTTATTTTAATTATGTAAGACTGTGAGGAAAGGATACTTCGCTCCAGGAGTGATGTCACACAAAATAATGAGTTGGGTATTTAAAACAAACTTCATTACTAACACAGTATTAAATTACTTTTAACATCACACAAGAAAAATAGGTTGCAATTATCCTCAAAACAATGCTAATTAATACAGTGACGCAATAACCCTTACCCCTAACTGCTATCTTTATTCCCACTCAAACAACAAAACCATCTCAGCTCTCAATCCACTTTCAAATACAATTAGCAAGCAGGAATACCTGCTCTACAGAGATATTTGGATACTCTACTCTGAGAAAGAGGGGTCTTTTGACACTGCTTTAAAGAAAAGACCTGAATCCTGTCAGAGCCATGCAGAGATTCTGGCTGTATTGAGCAGTGTCGAAACTGCACATTCATCCTCAACAACAATATCCACCAAAAGCTGTGGTGGTTTGTCTAATGACTTTGACCTGTCGATTTCCAGAGACAACACATCACCTAAAAAACTTTAACAAGATGTGGACTCTGAAATGGGAATGGAACCACAAGATACTGCTCAAGCTCATTGTTCTGTTACTAAAGTGTGGGAAGAAGCCTAACCTACCCTGAAGACATTGCCTTCTGGCCAAAATCTGTTCTACTGGGTATGATTGAATCTTTTGTGACCAGAAAACCTAGCTAACATGGACAATTTGAGAAAAGAGTTTGATGTTCGAGGCCAAAAACAGTTTAGAAGTCTTCATGGGTCCCATTTTCTGAGGATGAAGAGAAATAGCATGATAGAAAGAAGAAATTGGTTGATTTTTTTCAGAAATCTCTGTGGCAGGCGACTGTTATGTTTGTAAATTATTCCCTGATACTAGCAAAGGGAAACACACATTCACCGATGGGTCCTCTAACTGGAGAAACGTTGAAGATATTGCTGATCATGACATTTCCAAAAGTCCTATTAAGGCTGTGTGCATTTGTTCAAAGATGTAAATTATCTGGAAGGATTGATTCTGTATTATTGACTCTGTTTGAAAAGACGTGTTCTTACTGGAGGAAAGCGCTGAGATGTGTTGTTGCCACAGTCAAACTGGTGTCTTCTTTCTTTCAAATACATTTTAGAGTACCCAATTCATTTTTTCCAATTAAGGGGCAATTAAGCATGGTCAATCCACCTTCCCTGCACATCTTTGGGTTGTGGGGGTGAAACCTAATGTGTTATGTACTCTGGGATAACACAGGCTGCAAATGGACGCAGCTTTAACCAAAAGATACTTCCGACCTTGAAGTTAGTTCAATCTGATTTATTGAACCAGTAGCACAGTTAGCACAGTTCTCTGTGAGTTCGACTCTCTGCTAACCTAAGTGTGGTTACTGTGTCTGACTGAACCAGACTAGCTCTTAGCCATGTGCTGGCGGTGTGATACTGTACATACACCCTGACTCACTCTGTAGATATTCATCAATGGAAAGTGGCAGAGTGTGAGTGCCTTGTGCCTTTGAAAGTAAGATACCACTCCTGAGTGTCCTGCCTGCTCATTGGTCATGTCCTGTTCTCTGTGTTCATTAGCTGCCTGTCTGTGCCTGTCTGTATATCATCATCTGCATGTAAGCATATCATGACATCGTCCCTTTTTTTAATGTTTTGTTGGCACATGGGAACGTACTTACATGTGGTGGCATATATTAACATATTTACAAGCGGTGGCATATGTGAACGTATTTACATGTGAAGACAGCTGTCTAATATGAGAAAACAGAACATAGCAAACAAAACAAATGTTCATAAGTCCAGTCTCTGGGGCTTGCGTCTGATCCTTGTCGACCGCCGGAGAGGTGGTGGTGGGGACGATGGCGCATTGACAGGCGGGATGGAAGCCTGACTGGTGGCTGATGTGTTATGTACTCTATGATAACACAGGCTGCAACTGGATGCAGCTTTAACCAAAAGATACTCCAGACCTTGAAGTTAGTTCAATCTGATTTATTGAACCAGTAGCACAGTTAGCACAGTTCTCTATGAGTTCGACTCTCTGCTAACCTAAGTGTGGTTACTCTGTCTGACTGAACCAGACTAGCTCTTAGCCACGTGCTGGAGGTGTGATACTGTACATACACCCTGACTCACTCTGTAGATGTTCATCAGTGGAGTGTGAGTGCCTCGTAACTTTTATAGTGAGATACCACCCGAGTGTCCTGCCTGCTCATTGGTCATGTCCTGTTGTCTGTGTTCACTAGCTGCCTGTCTGTGCCTGTCTGTATATCATTATCTGACAGGTGGGATGGAAGCCTGACTGGTGGCCTCACAGTTCACAAACAAAACACGGACGGAAATGGATAAGAAAGCGGTTGCGGCAGGCAACTTTGCGCAGTGCCCGTCTGTTTCATCGCACAACAGAACCATCAGCTATACATACAACATACGAGCGGGGCGCAGCCTGTCGAACAACGACAGCTGGAGCAGACCAGCCACCATCCGGTGTTTTGATCCTGACAGTGTCTGCCGGGGATAACACGGGCAAATTGGTGGCATGAGCATCATAGCCCTGCTTTTGCTGGTTTCGGAGCTGCTGCACCTTCTGCAGCACCGGGAGGTGATCCAGGTTTTGCAGGTGTATGGCTGGAAGTGTCGTCCGCAGGTTCCTGTTCATCAGGAGTTGAGCCGGCAACATGCCAGTGGACAGTGGGGTCGCCCTGTACGCAAGCAGCGTGAGGTAGATGTCAGAAGCAGAATCCGCGGCCTTGCAGATGAGCTGTTTCACAATGTGCACCCCTTTTTCAACCTTCCCATTGGATTGCGGATAGTGTGGGCTGGAAGTGACATGTTTGAAATGGTATGACTTGGCAAACATAGACCACTCATGGCTGTTGAAGCACGGGCCATTGTCACTCATGACAGTGAGTGGGATACCATGCCTAGAGAACGTCTCCTTACAGGCCTTGATGACGATCCGAGATGTGAGGTCTGAGAGCTTCACGACTTCAGGGTAATTGGAGAAATAGTCAATAATCAACACGTAGTCACGACCATTCGTTCGAAAGAGGTCGATGCCAACCTTGGACCACAGGGAGGCCTGTATTTCATGCTGCTGGAGCGTCTCCTTGCTCTGCGCTGGCTGGAAGCGTTGACAGGTCGCACAGTTCAGGACCATGTTCGAGATGTCCTGGCTAATACCGGGCCAGTAGACAGCCTGCCTGGCTCTGCATCTGCACTTCTCGATGCCCAGGTGTCCGTCATGGATTTGGCGGAGCACCAAGCTCTGGAGACTGAGTGGAATGACAATCCGGTCCAGCTTGAGGAGGATACCATCAATCACCGTCAGGTCGTCCTTTACATTGTAAAATTGAGGGCACTGCCCTTTCTGCCAGCCATTGGCGAGGTGGTGCATGACACGCTGCAAGAGGGGGTCTTTGGCTGTCTCCTCGCGGATACGAACCACCTTCTCATCAGGCGCCGGGAGGGTGCTAGCACACAGCTGCACCTGTGATTCAATCTGCCGGATGATTTCCAGCGGTTCTCTAGGCAATGTGATGGAGCGGGACAATGCATCAGCGGTGATGAGCTCCTTGCCAGGCGTGTACACTAAGTCAAAGTTGTACCTTCTGAGTTTGCGGAGGATGCGCTGCAACCGAGGCGTCATGTCATTGAGGTCCTTGTGGATAATGTGGACCTGAGGCCTATGATCCGTCTCAACAGTGAATGTCGGCAGGCCGTAGACATAGTCGTGAAACTTGAGAATGCCAGTGAGAAGACCCAGGCATTCCTTCTCTATTTGCTCATAGCTTGTTTCGGTGGGAGTCATGGCCCTCGATGCGTAGGCTACCGGTGCCCAGGATGAAGTGTCATCGCGTTGAAGCAGCACAGCACCGATGCCATCCTGGCTCGCATCAGTCGAGATCTTCGTCTCCCTTTCTGGGTCGAAAAATGCCAAGACGGGAGCAATGGTGAGCCTGGCTTTCAGCTCCAACCACTCTGCCTGATGTGCTGCCTTCCACTCAAAGGCAGTGGACATTTTCACCAAGTTTCGTAGGGCTGTGGTGTGTGAGGCCAGGTTTGGGATGAACTTGCCCAGAAAATTGACCATACCCAGGAACCGCAACACCGCCTTCTTGTCTTCAGGGACCTTCATGGCTTCGATGGCCTTGACCATGTCTGTGTCTGCGCGCACGCCCTGCTGAGATGGCTTTTGTTTCGGTGCAAAATCGTGGGCCGAAGGGCCTGTACTGCGCTGTATTGTTCTATGTTCTATGTTCTATGAGAGCTCTGGACACCGAGGAACTTGAGTGTCGACATGCCAAAGCAACATTTGGACCTGTTCAGCTTCAGGCCATTGGCATGGACACGGCGGAATACCTGCTGGAGACGGGAAACATGCTCTTTATGATGCCATATGATGATGTCGTCCACGTACACACGAACCCCTTCAATGCCCTCCATCATCTGCTCCATGATGCGATGGAAGATCTCTGATGCCGAGACAATGCCAAATGGCATACGATTATAGCAGTATCTGCCAAACGGTGTGTTGAAGGTGCAGAGCCTTCTGCTGGACTCATCCAGCTGGATTTGCCAAAATCCATGTGACACATCTAACTTGGTGAAAAAACATGCGTGTGCCATCTCGCTGGTGAGTTCCTCCCACTTCCAGATGTGGTAGTGTTCACGCATTATATTCTTATTGAGATCCTTGGGATCAATGCAGATGCATAGGTCTCCCAAAGGCTTTCTAACACATACCATCGAGCTGACCCAGTCAGTCGGTTCGGTTACCTTGGAAATGATGCCCTGTGCCTTCAGGCGCTCCCTTAGCGGAGCCGGGGCCCGGCGTGGTGCGTGGACCACTGGCTTGGCATCAGGTCATAACAGAATCTTGTATCGATATGGCAGCGTGCCCATCCCGTCGAACACATCCGGATACTGAGCGAGGGTGGCGTCAATGCCGGCCTGAAGATCCACATTGGAGGATGTCGTTGTGTAAAGCCGCTGCACGAGGTTCAGCTGCTTGCAGGCATGCGCGCGCCAAGAAGGGATGCCCTGTCTGGCTTGACAATTTCAAAACGTAACCGTGCATGGGTGCTCCAGTTGGAGACGAGTAGATGGCAGGGTCCCAGTGCCATGATGGCATTTCCGTTGTAGTCCAGGAGCCTGCAGGCTGCTAGAAGGACCTTGGGGGGCTTCTTGATGCGTTTGAAATTTGCCTGTGAGAGGAGGTTGGCAGAAGCACCTGTGTCCAGCTTAAACTGGATGGAGCAGTGGATGACCTGAATCACCGCACGCCATTCGTCCGCAGAATCCACAGCGAGGATGGATTGAATTTGTGATGAGTTGGATGTGGCATATTCACATTTGGCAATGATGCCCGCACAGTAGGCGGAGTGCAGGCATTCATCCTCTGGATCCGTTGTGCTGCCAGGATCAGAATCCTGTAATCGTTGTTGCACAGTCTGAACGCGCCGTCGTCGGAATTGGGAATGCTGGTCCCTGACTGGTGGTGCAGACCTGCACAAGGCTGCATAGTGTCCAGGCTTCCCGCAGTTTAAAAATCGCCTGCCTCTTGTAGGGCAGTGTTTCTTTAAGTGTACACACCCCAGTCAGCATCAATGGGGCCGAGGTGCAGATGGTTAGCAGTTTCAAATTCCTAGGGTACACATCTCAAAAAATCTGTCCTGGTCCACCCACTTCGACGCTACCACCAAGAAAGCACAACAGCGCCTATACTTCCTCAGGAAACTAAGGAAATTCGGCATGTCCACATTAACCCTTACCAACCTTTACAGATGTACCATAGAAAGCATCCTATCTGGCTGCATCACAGCCTGGTACGGCAACTGCTCGGCCCAAGACCACAAGAAACTTCAGAGAGTCGTGAACATCGCCCAGTTCATCACACAAACCTGCCTCCCATCCATTGACTCCGTCAACACCTCCTGCTGCCTGGGGAAAGCGAGCAGCATAATCAAAGATCCCTCCCACCCGGCTTTCTCACTCTTCCAGCTTTTTCCATCGGGCAGGAGATACAGAAGTCTGGGAACACGCACAAACAGACTCAAAAACAGCTTCTTCCCTGCTGTTACCAGACTCCTAAACAACCCTCTTATGGACAGACCTCATTAACACTACACACCTGTATGCTTCATCCGATGCCGGTGTTATGTAGTTACATTGTATGCCTTGTGTTGCCCTATTATGTATTTTCTTTTATTTCCTTTTCTTTTCATTTACTTAATGATCTGTTGAGCTGCTCGCAGAAAAATATTTTTCACTGTACCTCGGTACACATGACAATAAACAAATCCAGGCAGAGCTTCAAAAATGCCGCAAATATGACAGGAAAATATTCAGGTCAACAAGTAGGACTGAACAATGCAAGTCCCTGTGCATTATTTATCCCATGTTCCAGTCACTCTTTGAATGTAATCTGCAATGCTGCAGCTGAATCCTGTTGGGCAACTGTACATTTTTTGACTTTTTAAAAACTTGTATGCCTTCTTTCCCCTTTCCACGCACCGGCGGAATATACTGCAATCACGCTTGGGGCTGGCACATGGAAAACATTTGACGATCAAAAGATTTTGTGACACCAGTCGGTCCGCTCATGCAGATGATGTTCTGGTTTGAGATTGAACTTTGTCGAAATAAAGGAATGTTATCAGACATAGCCACATCAAAATCAGAGAAACCATGTTTGAGAGCTGAAGCAAATTCCTCAGCAGAGAAGTTTGAAAGTGCAAAATTGCAGTTTTCACAGTTTTGTGGAAGCGGTTACTTCAAAGAATTAATGCTGTCAGCAAATCACTGCAAAATGTTCATACAATTTTATTGAATTCTCCACAATTGTTAACCTCAGTTAGAAGTTTTGACATAGAAGTTCAAAATGACTATACCTCAGTTGAAGCAGAGGCACAAACATTAACAAAGAATATAGGTCCCTCTGACAATGAGAAGCATACAAAACACAAGAAGGTATTTTTTTCATGAAACTAGAGACAATAAATTGGGCAGCACAGTGGCACTGTGCTGCCTCACGGCTTCAGAGACCCAGGTTTGATTTCAACTTTGGATGACTGTGTGAAGTTTGCTCATTCTTCCTGTGTCTGCACAGGTTTCCTAGGGTGCTCTGGTTTCTTCCCACAGTCCAAAGATGCTTAGGTTGGGTGGATTGACGATGCTAAATTGCCCCTAGGTAGGAAAGCGGGGATAGGGCAAGCGATTGGGCTGTGTCGGGTGGTGCTCTTTCAGAGGGTCGGTGCAGACTCAATGGGCTGAATGGCCTCCTTCTGCACTGTGGGGATTCGATGATTCTATAAATTCACTTTAAAAGGGAAAGAGAAGATCATCATTGATACTGTCAATATTATTTGTGACACAATAATGGTGGAATTGTAGAGTAGAAGTGAATCTCTGAAGAAGAATGTTATTATTTAGCATGCTTTTCGACAAAAGTTTGAATAAGAATGCTAAGAGCCCCTGCAGTAGGAGGTTAATTGTATTCTATCGGGAGGGCATGGACACAAATGTTTTTGAAGATGAAATGAAACAATTTATTTCATTGATAATGATGAGCTCTATGCTTTAATATCACCAGCTGATTTGTACATATGTGTGCGTGATGGTTTGTAAGCAACCATTCAAAATGTGGAAACCATTCAGAAGATCTTTTTAACATTACATGCCACAAATGCTTCAGGTGAACGTTCTTTCTGTGTATTGAAACGAGTGAAAGATTACTATGAAGTACAAAGTGTCAGGAACATTTGACAAGTTCAGCAATATTGATAATTGAAAATGCATCATTAAAAGATTTTACCTACGACGATGTGATTGATGATTTTGTGAGGAAAAGGTGCAGAAGAAAAGCCATCCAAGTTGCCATGGGTTGTACACAATTGATGAAACAAGAAAGTCAAAAAACTTTGTCCATCTACCATGTTCCCCAGTCTAAATTCTGTTCTTCAAGAGAGAACATATGCTGGTACGATATAATGGCTGCTGGCCACATACAGGCAGTATAATCGGTGAGTAACCACCATACCAATCGCTCTTTTTTGAAAAAATATTTTCATTCAAGGCATTTCCATAGATACAAACAAAATCAAAGAACAACCAAACAACTCAATAAACAACCAATATCCACTCCCCTCTGCTCCCCTAATCCCATCCCTTCTCACATCCCGCCTTCCCCATTTTAACACCCTTGCCCCCCCACCCCACCCCCTTGCTGACCTCTCAAACCTCCTTAAAGAAATCTATAAACGGCTTCCAAGTCTGGGTGAACCCCTCTGCCTAACATCCAGAAGACGAACGTAACCTTCTCCAGACTCAGGAGTTCCACCAGGTCGCTCACCCACATCCCCGCTTTCAGCAGCTCCGAGTCTCGCCACCCAAGCAAAATCTGTCTCCGGGCTATCAGGGAGGTAAAGGCCAAAACATCAGCCTCTCTCGTCCCCTGGACTCCCGGGTCTTTCAACACCCCAAATATCACTACATGTGGACTCAGGACTAACTCCATGCCGAGAATCACACCCGAGAATCCCTCCCAGAACTCCCTCAATCTTGGACATGCCCAGAACATGTGGCCATGATTCGAGGACTCCCTGCACACTTCCCACACCTATCATCAACTCCCTCAAAGAACCTACTCATCCTGCCACCGTCATATGCCGCCTGATGTACCACTTTGAACTGAATGAGGCTTAATCTCGCACACAATGAGGACGCGTTCCTCCTTTGCAAGGCTTCTGCCCACATCTCGGCCCTCACCTCCCCTCCCAGTTCCACCTCCCACTTGCACTTAATGCTCCCTCCCACTTCATCAACTCCTTATAGACATCCAACATCTTCACCTCCCCTGTATCGTCCCTCGACAGCACCTTGTCCTGCTACCCCAGGGGCGGCAGCCCAGGAAAGGAGGGCATCTCTCCCCTTACAAAGTCTCAAACCTGCAGGTATCTAAAACCATTCCCCCTGGGCACCTTGTACTCTTCCTCCAGGTCCTCCAACTTTGCAAACTTGCCCCCTATAAACAGCTCGCCATGACATGTAAAACAATCTTCCTCAAACTCAACAGGATAGACTCCTGTGTGTTTCCTGTTTATTCCCTTATTTCCCCTTTTTTTTATTTTTGCTATTACCATTTTGACCCATGGATGAGTAATGGACCTGTGACTTTATTGAAGCCTGTATCTCTAACTCAAGCAGAAGCAGTGGTCTGTGTCTTTAAATCAAGCGGCAAGAATCCAGAAGGCATCAGTGATGACTCGCATGATTGACTTGACTGGTGGGCAATGAATTGGCTCAAATGCCTGAGCCCTGCCGGTGGTCAGTAGTGATTGATTCAGAACCCACTGACATGTTTCTCAATGTCACAAGGCTGAAGTTAGTTTTACTTTGGTTCTGAAGCCCAGATGAATTCTCTCTAGGAATAGTGTAAGAGCTCTCATATTGACCCCTTTCTCAATGTTTGCCGCCAGTAATAGTACATTAAATAAGGTGGTGCCAACCCCCCCAACTGCCTATCCCTCTGCAAGGAAGCCCTTCGGGGGAAGGGGTTCTTACCCGCCCAAACAAACTTGCTGACACCACTAAAGAAAGATTTAGAAAAAAAGACTTGGAGACATTGAAACACAAACAAGAAACTCGGAAGAATGTTCATCTCAACCGTCTGAACCCTTTCTGCCAAAAACAACGGGACGACATGCCATCACTTCAAACCCACCTTCACCCCCTCTACCAGACAGGCCAAGATTAACTTATGTAATGAGGCCCAGTCATGTGTCACCTGTATTCCCGGGTACCTAAAACTAGAGGTAGCCAGCTGAAATAGTAGCCTCTCCAGATCAGCTCCCATCCCCGGAGGTTGCACCGGAAAAACCTCGCTCTTACCAAAATTCAATCTATATCCTGAGAAGGAACCAAACTTCCCAAGCACCTCCATTATCTTCCCCACATTAGAGAGCGGGTCTGTGGTGTACAACAATAAATCGTCCACATACAGTAACACACCATGCTCCATACCTGCCCTCTGTATACCCTTGCACCTGGTCGACCAATGGCTCAATCGTCACAGTAAATGGCAACAGAGAAAGTGGACATCCTTACCTTGAGTCTTAACCCATTAAATGAATTTAGGGCCAAAGCCAAATCACCCCACTGCACCTGGTCGAATGCTTTTTCCCGGTCCATGCAGATGATTACCTCTGGATCGACCCCTAACAAGGGAGACAACACCACATTCAAAAGCCTCATCATATTGGCGAACAACTGCTAGCCCTTAACAAAACCTGGCTGATCCTCAGAAATTACCCCCAGCAGGCATCCCTCCAAATGGTTTGCCAGCATCTTAGCCAACAGCTTTACATCAGCATTCAATAGAGAGATGGGCCTATATGACCCACACTCCATAGGATCTTTATCCTTTTTCAAGATTAAGTAGATTGACTCCTGTGCCAGTTGGCCGTTGACCCCCCCCTGGGACAGATAATCGTTATATATGTCCAACAAATATGGTCCCAATGCAGTCACAAACTATTTATGGAATTCCACAGGGAATCCGTTTTGGTCCGATGCCTTCCCCGACTGCATTAAATAATAATAATCGCTTACTGTCACAAGTAGGCTTGAATAAGGTTACTGTGAAAAGCACCTCGTCGCCACATTCCAGCGCCTTTTCGGGGAGGCCGGTACGGGAATGGAACCCGCGCTGCTGACCTTGTTCTGCATTGCAAGCCAGCTGTTTATCCCACTGTGCTAAACCAGCCCCTGGAGTCTATGCCTCTTCACAAAGCTCCTCTGGCGTGTCAAAATAACCCTGTCCTCATCAGCAAAATTACGTTTTTTGAGGCGTACCAGGACCACGATTCCTACTGCCAAGACTCTACTGCAGTCCAAACTTGGAACCAACATTAATGATGCAAGGGCATCATGGTAGCATTGTGGATAGCACAATTGCTTCACAGCTCCAGGGTCCCAAGTTCGATTCCGACTTGGGTCACTGTCTGTGCGGAGTCTGCACATCCTCCCCGTGTGTGCGTGGGTTTCCTCCGGGTGCTCCGGTTTCCTCCCACAGTCCAAAGATGTGCAGGTTAGGTGGATTGGCCATGATAAATTGCCCTTAGTGTCCAAAATTGTCCTTAGTGTTGGGTGGGGTTACTGGGTTATGGGGATCGGGTGGAGGTGTTGACCTTGGGTAGGGTGCTCTTTCCAAGAGCCGGTGCAGACTCGATGGGCCGAATGGCCTCCTTCTGCACTGTAAATTCTATGTTAAGACGCACTATGGCCGCGATGTCCACAGGCTCAGCCATCTAACACCTGCTCAGACATCCATGATTCAGTTTGTATGTGGCCATGACCAGTTAGTAGCGGTACACAATAATGCCCCGCAACCAAAAAGTTTTGTGGTAGCCTCAGATGGTGCCTACTATGCACACAATCGCCATTACCTTCTGCGTGTAGCAGAACCAGCTCTTCTGTCATCCAGCCTGCAGCACGAGCCCCCTGCACTAGCGGACATGCAGACTCCTACGGAGGCTAATGTAGCAAATCTTGAACCTGACGAACACACAGATGAAACATCTGTCTTTCTAACAGTGAGCACACTGGGCACTAAAAGACTACAACACCACTAACCAATGTAACCACACACTGACTTTCGAATTTCAATATTTATTTTCAACAAGAAAGGTGAGGGGGGATGGTGGAGACGGAGATGCGATTACCTATGCAGTCGTTGCTACTGTCTTTGTTGTCAGTGATTTAGGGGACCCACAACCCTCTACAGTCAGTTTCACTGTTAATGGGCATCTGTGACCGAACTCCGTCTGTAAACTGCTCCGGCTGACCAAGTTTCTACTTTCTGTGTTGGAATGGGGGTTGCTATAGAGATAATATCCTGTGACGTGGTTCAGTAGCAGGCTAACGAGACTGAAAGTCAAACAAAAACCTTTATTCCTTGCAGCGATTGGCACCGTCAGTTCAAGTGGAAATCCTGGAGACAAACATGTTCTTTCATTGTCTATCATTGAATGGTGCCTTTGAAGTGGCGGCTTATGTTAGGTCATCACAAGGAGCCAGGGGCAAGAATATTTATTCATCATTTATGCCTGAGTTCACAGAGTATTGAGAAAATGGGAAAGAAAATCTGAAAATCAATAATCTGCTCTGCAATTTGTTTTACAACTTCACCTTTCTTGTGTGGGCACACCGCTATAGGTTGTAAGTAGCTATAAGCTATTGATCTTCAGGAGAAGAGGTTGAAAGATTCATTGGAGGTTATTTAATGGAGGCAGCTGAGGAGACATGAAGACGGCCCCTGAACACACAGCCAGGCGTCTTGTAATTTTTCCTTTGCTCAAATCTATTTATAGATGAAGGATTCCAGTCATGAGGAATGACTGCTTTAGTCATGTGTATCAGCAACCCATGCACTCCAAGATCAGATAGAACATGGGTTAGATATAGATTAAACATTCCTCTACACTGTCCCATCAAACACTGTCGTTGCAGGTACTGCATGGGTTAAATTAGTGGTGGGAAAACCTTTCAGCTGGAGGGCCACATCTAGATATATAAATTGTATGGGGGGTCAGCAATAAAGGCTCAATAAGTACAAATAAACATAAAACCTTTATTGGTATCATAACGATACCAAACACACATCTTAATGTGAACAATGCAAATGTTCGCTCTCTTTGTGACACCTATGTTGTCACTTTTTGACTTTCTCCACAGGTGCTGCCTGACCTGCTGAGTACTTCCAGCCTTTTCTGTCTTTATTTCAAAATTCCAGAATCCACAGTATTTTGGTTTTACCTTGCTGACATCAGTGCTGCTTTTCTGTGACCTAACATATGGGACTGGATTCTCCTTCCTGAGTCTAAGTGCTGACGCCAACAGAAGATCCGTGGAGTTCCGCATCAGAAGAATCGGTGCCACACCCGCACCGATTCTGCTACCGGTGAGGATCTAGCACCATGCCCGGCATGGAAGACTAGCAGAACACACAAAAAACGGTGCGGGAATCGCCAGGTCCGTGATGGACACTTGCCGGGCTGACAAGTTGCAGCCGCGCGTGGACTATATATCCCCCCACACACACACCGATTGCGGCCGAAAAGATGGCACTGGTTGTGCTGGACCGCGTCCTCATCCACCCTGACTCCACAGCCCACCTGCCACCCCTCACTACTAACCGCAGCCCTGTCTGAAGTCCCCTGGCCAGCGGCACGACTTTCGACGAAGTATGGCGGTGCTGGACACTGTCCCTATGCCCTCTCTCCGCAGCCACCGCACCAGGTTCGCGACTATTGAGTGCACACGTGGACCGCGCCATCGGGAACTTGGCCCTTTGGAGGCAGAGCATCATGGGTGGGCCCGCTAATGAGATGTGAACGCGGTTGCAACCACGTGCAGCGCGCGCAACATTGACGCCATTTTCGAAGGGGCGAAGCATCGCAATTCGGCATCGAACCGATGCCTGCCGTGATTTATTGCCGGAGCTATTCTCCGCCCGATCGCACGCTCCGATTTCGGCGTCGGCCAACGGAGAATTCCACCCATGGTGTTGCAAGAACGTCAAGAGAAAAACAGTAAAATAAAAGAAAATGTGGAGTGACCCAAAGGTACCTCAGATGTAGTCACTGGATCTTGTGGGGAGCAGAGTGATCTGTATCCTCTCTCTACCTTTCATTCCTTGAGCTGGGATTTAATAATGTCACGGCATGTGTTAAAAGAGATGATTCCAGTTGCATCTTTAATCTTGTCCACATCTGTTTGGGAACCCTAAGCCCTCATTTTCTTGTGGCGCAGCGGTTAGCGTCCCTGTTTCTGAGCCAGAAGCTCTGGGTTTGAGTCACACCCCCAGGATTTGATCGCCAAGGAAATTGCGTTCATAACGTGGTCAAACAGGTTGAGCATCAACCTGCACATTCTTCCAAACACGCCAATGGCTGGCAGTAAGAATTGGAGAGACTCCTAAGCCTTAGTGCAGCAATAAGTGTGGGAAGAGAATTGGAATGGAGACTCTCATCTGAAACCACACACTCTTCACTTTCACTTACCTTCATTAACTTTCTTCTAAAAATCTAAACCCAGCTGCGCCTCTGGTAGGAACACAAAATGCTTTTTTAAACTCTGATTTTCACAAGTGTATCAACAACTAATCACTGAGATGCTCATCTCAAAATGTTGAACTGAGATTACTTGTGGAGACCTTCAGTCATCCATACCTTGGGACTTGCTGCAGATAGCAGTATTTGTGCATTGAAATCTCACCCCTTATCCGGCAGTAGAATTTATAGATCAACTTTCTGCTGGGTTTACCAATCTCTGGTTCTTTTGCCAATGACCTTAAATCTGATTTCTCTGGTTAATGACCAGAAAAGCTCCTCCTTATTTACATAATCAGAATCCTTCATAGTTTTGTTCACCTCTATTCGGACCAAATCCTGGACTGCCACCACCCATGGCATCAGATCCCAGCAATAATCAGCACCTTCAGTGGGGGAATGAGAAAACTGGGCAAATGAACTATTTAAGAGTTGTTTTGGTTTTTCAGAAAGACTATTAAAATTCAAGTGTAAAATAAGTTGATTTTTTAAAATTAGAGTCTACACATTCGCAAAACCGAAATGCAAATCAAAACCGCAGTAATCTAGTAAGCAATCGGCAAGAAAAGGCCAGTCCTCAGCATTCTATCATTAATCAACTCCAATTTACTGGAAGTGCTTCCACGATCTGCATTTTATTTTCCCAGCTTTGGCCAGGTGCCAAGGACAGTTGTTCATGTGCACCCAGTACACACTGCATTCACCAGCTCTGTGACTGCAGGTTGGATTGGAAGCTCCTGCTGTAGTTTGCCCAGGTATGTGTAATATCCCGTATGGGACTTACAGGGTAGGGATAATTACTGTCCCCGTGGTTCTCACGGAGAACGAGCTCCCCCGCTGTGGGGCGAGGAAACTCCATTTTGCATTGTATAAAAGGTCGCCAGTAAGGCACCCGACCAAAAGAGACCTAGGGATCTACCGGAAGCGAATAAATCAAAGTTCTTTATTTCACTGAGTGTGGACTCCTCGTGTCCTTATCAAAGTATGCTTTACACTATCACTGCTAGTTCAAGCGTAGCACAGGTTAAATGTATATATTAATTGTTACGTTCTGGTGCTTGTCCAGTCGGAATAAATGCTCGAGAGAACTTCTAGTTCGTGACTATGTGAATGTTTATTGTTAAACAATAATGTGGGTCAGATAAAAATAAGAAAATTACTAAAATCTATTGGATATAAATTACTATTACAAATGACCTAAGAGCTATTACAAATGTAACTATCCACTACGCCAACTATCTCCAGACTCTCTGAGGTAACAGTGTCACATGGTTGTTCTTCACTGCCACCTGCTGGCTGGGGGTCATATCTGTTAATATTTACATAACTGTTTATGCATATCATCACATTAATGATTTAGACTTAAATGTGGGAGGCATCATTGGTAAATTTGCAGAAGACACAAAATTTGGCCGTATTGTTGATAATGAAGAGGATAGCTGTCGTCTCCAGAATTACATCAATAGTTTGGGTGAATGGATGCAGATGTCGCAAATGGAATTCAATGCAGAAAAGTGTGAGGAAATGCATCTGGGGAGGGCAAACAAAGCAAGGGAATACTCAATAAAGGAAAGATAATGAGAGGGGTTGGGGAAGTAGGAGACATTGGAGTGTATGTCCGCAGGGCAGGTGGACAAGGTGGTCAAGAAAGTATATGGAATGCCTTCCTTTATTGAGCAAAGTATTGAATACTAAAGCGGGGGTGTAATGATGGAACCGTGTAAAATGCTGTTTAGGCCACAGCTGAAATATTGTGTACAGTTCTGGTCACCACATTACAGAATGGACAGAATTGCGCTGGAGAGTCCAGAGGAGATTTACAAGAATGTTGCCATGGCTTGAAAATTGTAGCTATGAGGGGATATTGGATAGGCTAGGGCTGTTTTCCTTAGAACGAGAAGGCTAAGGAGTGACCTAATTGAGGTATACAAAATTATGAGGAGCCTAGGCAGGGTAGATAGGAAAGCCTTGTTTCCCCGGGCTGAGGTTTCAATTACTGGGACATAGATTTAAGGTGATTCGTGGAAGGACTGGAGGGGACATGAGGGAAAACCTTTTCACCCAGAAGGCAGTGGGTGCCTAGAATTCACTGTCCAAGTTGGTGGTTGAGGCTGAAATGCTCAGCTCATAGCACTGCTACCTCACAGCACCAGGGACCTGGGTTCAATTCCTGCCTTGGGTCACTGTGTGGAGTTTGCCAGAGTTTGCACCTCCGGGTGCTCTGGTTTCTTCCCACAGTCCAAAGATGTGCAGATTAGGTGGAATGGCCTTTATAAATGACCCCTTAGTGTCCAAAAGGTTAGATGGGGTTATTGGGTTACGGGGATATAGATTTAAAAGGTACCTGGATCTGCATCTAAAATGTAACCTGCAAGACTACGGACCAGGTGCTGGAAAGTGGGATTAAAATAAGCAGCTAGTTTGTTTTCTCTTGTTGGCCGGCTCTGTCATTATGGGCTGTATGGCCTCTTTCTGCTTCACAACTTTTCTGTGGTTCTAAAATGTCTGAAGTGGGGCGGTAAATTAATACGCTGGAAGAGTTCAGGGACAGATTTTCCTCATCCCCAACTTCAAAGGTGAAATGAAAATCACTTATTGTCGCAAGTAGGCTTCAAATGAAGTTACTGTGACAAGCCCCTAGTCGCCACATTCCGGCGCCTGTTCGGGGAGGCTGGTACGGGAATTGAACCGCGCTGCTGGCCTGCCTTGTTCTGCTTTCAAAGCCAGCGATTTAGCCCTATGCTAAACAGCCCCTAAGGTGCAAGGTGTTTCCCTTACTGCTCTTATTTAATGATTCAACTTTAATCAAAAGCCATTACTCTGAGGGGGGCAGTTTTGTGTGAATACCTGTGTATGTGGGGCAGTGGAATGAGTTTGGTTTAAATATATCCCTCACAGGATCCCTAACACCAGCTGAAGAAATGTTTTCATCACATTTATCTGCATTAGATTTTATCCCAAACTGTTAGGACGAAGTACAGTTTTATTTTGCTTTATTCTTTAGCACCATTTTCATTTGATGCGGGATATGAATATCGGGGGCTGGATTCTCTGTTTCGGAGACTGAGGTTTGACGCCAACGGAGAATCCGTTGACTTTCACGTTAGAAAAATCGGTGCCGCACCTGCACCGGTTCTGCTACCGGTGAGGGGCAACACCGGCGCCACGTGGAACATCGGCGAAACGCACAAAGAATGCTGTGGGAATCGCCGGATCCGTGATGGACACTCGCAGGGCTGACAGGCTGCAGTTATGCTTAAACTATACACCGCCCACACACACACACACTGATTGGGGCTGGAAAGGTGGGACAGGTTGTGCTGGAACGCCCACACAGCTGATGGGTCAGCTGGGGCCAGAGGGCACCCAGGGGTGTTCCCCAGGGGGGGTCACCTATACGACCCAGGGCACCAGGTTTATACTGGTTTATAGTGGGCTGTTAGCAGCATGCGCAGACGCATGGCTGCCTTGCCGGCTGCAGTAAAGGTGTTGCGTACCCATCCACCCCGACCCCACAGCCCACTTCCTGGCCATCCCCCACTACTCCCCACGGCCCTGGCAGAAGCACCCCGGCCAGCGGCACAGCTGTCGGCGAAGTATGACGGTGCTGGACTCTGTCCGTACGCTCTCTCTCTCAGCAGCCACCATGCAGGGTTCACAATTTGTGACCACACACTTGGACCGCACCATCAGGAACTCCGCCCATCGGAGGTGGGGCATCGCGGGTGGGCCCACTAATGTCGCAACTATTTGTGGCGTGCGTTTTTGATTCGACGTCAAACCGGCGAATGCTGCGATTTCGCCGTTGGGAGTTATTCTCCCCCCAATATTTTTATAAAGGTTTTGGGTTCGATCCACGCGAATGGGAACAGAGTCCCATAGCACGCACGATTAGAGCGTCGAATGGTCATTCAAATAGACCAGGAGCCTCAGCGGGGACCATGCAGCCAAGGCCACACATAATCCCGTTTTCTGCACTGAGGCCTCTTCTCGCCGGAACTCCACAATGCAGTGAGCGCCATTTTTAAACCCCCATCTCTCGACCCACTCGACACAACTGAACCCCCCCCCCAAGCCCCAATTCACCTGTAAATGGGTCCTCACACCACCCTCCCCCCACCCCCACAGCGGGATAGGGCACCCCAGGCCTAATCCCCATCACAAGGAAAGTGTCTTCTGGGCACCTTGGCAGTTCCAGGCAGGCCACTGAGGCCACCAGCGACCCACCCCCTGGGCTGCATGCGTCTGACTGTCTAACACTGTCACCCCACCCCCTCCTCCCCCGCTCCACCCCCACTCCACCCCCCACCCCCCGGAACCTCCGGCCCCCGGTCTGATCTTGTGCCTTGCAGGACGTGCTGGTGATGGGCCTGGCCCTTCTGTTGCCCCACAGCCATAGCCAGAACTCCGGTGCCAAGCAGCGACTAGGACGATACCAACATGGACGAGAGCAACAACCTGAGACCCAGGCCACCCCAGAACCCGAGTACGGGGACGAAACAGATTTCACGTCACAGCTGTCTCCAACACCCTCCACCATGCCAAAGGCACTCACCTCTTTCGTGAAGAAACTCCTTGGACACTATCTGGTGCTCACCACACACACATATGCTCCGGTACAGCAGTAGAAGGTAGGAACTCCCGAGGGGGCATATGTTCGGAGGGTGGGCCAAACCAGGGACTAGCTGCCGTCCAGACGATTTTGAGGACAGTCCCATCGATTGTGGAGATGCAGTCGCAGAGCCAGGGACTACATGACGAGTTGTCTTCAAGCATCCAGGCCCACACCGCACAGGTGGCATCCGCGGTGGAGGCATTGTGGGTGACGGCTTTGGCCATGGATCAGCATGTACAAGGCCAGGGGCATTTTGCGCAGGCACTGGCTGAGGCCTAGGACAGGGCTGCCGCCTCACAGGCAGCCATGTGCCAGAGCCATTTGGACATTGCAACGGCATTCCTCAGCATGGCCCAGTCACAGCTGGCCATGGCTGGGAACGTCGGCGGCATTGCCCAGGCGCAGGCTGGCATGGCACAGACACACAGGGAGGTGGCCCAGTCCCAGAGGGGGATGGCGCAGTCACTGGCTGATGTGACACAGACCCAGATAGATGATGGTGGCATAGTCGCAGCGTGATGTGGCGCAGCCCCAGGCAGAGATGGTCCACTCCATGGACTCCATGGCCACGAGCATGAGAGCAGAGCGGGCCATCAGGACTGGCAGCGGGGGAGCCTCAGGCAGCAGAGCAGCTCACCCCCCCCCCGTCTCATGGAGTAGCCCGAGGGCCATCGGGCACCCAAGGGAGGAGAAGGTGATGGGACCCGTGCCGGTGACTCCCGCAGGGGAGGTGCCGGAACGCTGCCGTGGAGGTGCCGGAACGCTCCCCCCTCCTGTCCCTGGTATATCTGGTGGGCAGCGGGCAAAACAGGGCGTCACCACGGCACCTGGGACACCCGGGCAGTGGCTGAGCCCATCCAGGCCTGGTCGCCCCAGAAGACGCCACAAACAGGGATCCTTGTCGCACAGCAGGAGTCACAGTAGTCCGCCTCCACTCCTGCTGTACTGTCTGGGGAATCACCTAGGCGTAGTGTTCGGGCATATAAGGCCTGAAAGTTAGACACCAGTTAGGTTGGCACATGTGCAGGGCACAGTTTAGTTATAGGGCTAGGGCACAGACGGTATATATTTGTTCACAATAAATACCTGTTGATGGGTTGGGTAGGCTGGGTCGAGGTGAACTGCACTTGATGCAGTGTAGCGAGAGACAAACCTCCCACACTTGATAAAATGCAACACGATTTTATTCAACATCCAAACTGTTATACATGTTCGCCTGTGGTTGACACTATGCTGACTTGACTGGAGACCTGACACTAGCCTGACCAGACTAACCTAGCTACCACATGGTGTAGGCACTGTCTCAGAGGCTGGGTCCCGAGAGAGCGAGAAAACTGGTGCCCTCTGGCTTTATAGTGGTCGTGTCCTGTCTGGTGATTGGCTGCTCTGTTCTGTGTGCTTACTGATCATCCTGTGTGTCAATCACTGCCTGTCTGCACCCCATTGTATACACAGATGTATATTTTGACATCTCCCCTTTTGTTTTATATTGTGTGTGTTGAGATAATAAATATTAAGGTGCATATGCGTGTGGATGTGAATATGTGCGTGACTATATACTGAATGTGCAAAAATGACCTTATATACACAGGAAGGTGTCGCTAGTGCAGATATAGGGCAGATGAAACGGTAACAACGATATTTACAGAGGTCAAAATGATACGGTAACACAGTTGTGCAAGAGTTCAGTCCTGCGGCGGGTGACGAATTCTGTTTGACCGCCTCAAGGGTGGATCAGGGGCCGCCTGCACTTGGATAGGCGGGACCGCCACCAATGCGATGGTTGCAGAGGTCGACAGGATTGCTGGTAGATCGGTGGCCTCGTGGTAGGGCACGTCCGGAGGAAGCATTGTGTGAGGCGGGACATCATGGTTAGGTGGCGAGCGTGGAACTCTGCGCAGCGCCCGTCTGTTGCGTCATAGGAAGGAGCCATCAGCCATGCGGCCGAGGAACGATCTCGGGGCCACTTGCTTGACCATCACAGCTGTGGCGGACCAGCCGCCGTCAGGCAACTGCACACGAACATGATCAATTGGGACCAGCTCAGGGAGATCCATGGCATGAGCGTCGTATGCTGATTTCTGTTGGGCCCGAGACTGCTGCATCTTTTGTATGACCGTGAGGTGGTCAAGGTCTGGAACATGGATGGCTGGAACCGTGGTTCGCAGAGTGCGATTCATGAGCATCTGCGCGGGAGACAACCCAGTGGACAGTGAGGATGTTCTGTATGCCAGCAGCGCCAGGTTGAAATCGGAGCCTGAGTCTGCAGCCTTGCATAGTAATCTCTTGACGATATGGACCCCTTTTTCGGCCTTCCCGTTTAACTGCGGGTAGTGGGGGCTGGAGGTTACGTGACAAAAGTTGTATAGGCGGGCAAAATCAGACCATTCCTGGCTGTAAAAACAGGGAACGTTGTCACTCATCACCGTGAGCGGTATCCCATGCCTGGCAAACGTTTCTTTGCATGCTTTAATCACCGCATTCGACGTGAGTTCGGACAGTTTCACCACTTCAGGGTAATTGGAGAAGTAGTTCGACCAGGAGGAAATAGTCACACCCCTTGGCGTGGAAAAGGTCGACACCGACTTTGGACCATGGGGAGGTCACTGTCTCATGTTGCTGCAGAGTTTCTTTGGGTTGAGCTGGCTGAAATTTCTGACATGTGGGGCAGTTGAGGACCATGTTGGCAACGTCCTGGCTGATGCCCAGCCAATAGACTGCCTCTTGAGCTCTGCGTCGACATTTCTCGACCCCCAGGTGACCCTCTTGGAGTTGGCCGAGCACCATAGCTCGCATGCTCTGCGGAATCACAATCCTATCGAGCTTCATGAGGATGCCGTCCACCACCGTCAGGTCGTCCTTGACGTTGTAAAACTGGGGACACTGTCCCTTCTGCCAGGCATTCATGAGGTGCTGCATTACGCGCTGTAGCAGAGGATCCTTGGCCGTTTCTTCACGAATTTGGATGACCCTCTCATCAGTGGCCGGAAGGTTGGAGGCACACAATTGCACCTGCGCATCGATTTGACAGACAAAGTCAGTTTGTTCACACGGAGTGGTGATAGACCTGGAAAGGGCATCTGCAACAATGAGTTCTTTGCCTGGCGTGTAGACTTGTTCAAAAATCATAGCGGCGTAGTTTGAGAAGGATTCGCTGTAACCGAGGTGTCATGTCATTCAAATCCTTCTGTATTATGTGGACTAGTGGCCTGTGGTCCGTCTCAACCGTGAATTTTGGGAGGCCACACACATAGTCGTGAAATTTGTCGATTCCCGTTAGGAGGCCCAGGCATTCTTTCTCGATCTGAGCATACCATTGCTCAGTGGGGGTCATGGCTCTGGAGGCATACGCAACTGGGGCCCATGAGGAGGAGTCATCCCGTTGGAGGAGCACCGCCCCAATACCGTCCTGGCTCGCGTCAGTGGATATTTTGGTCTCTTTGATAGGGTCGAAGAACGCCAGAACCTGGGCTGTGGTGAGTTTTGCCCTCAGCTCACGCCATTCGTTCTCATGAGCGGGCAGCCACTGGAATTCCGTCGACTTTTTGACGAGATGGCGGAGGGCTGTGGTGTGTGCCGCCATGTTGGGAATGAACTCCCCAAGGAAGTTGACCATCCCTAGAAAGCGGAGGATTGCCTTCTTGTCCTCTGGGGTCTTCATGGCGTTGATCGCCGAGACCTTGTCAGCATCTGGCCGCATGCCTTGCTGCGAGATGTGGTCACCAAGGAATTTGATTTCTGATTGACCGAACAAGCACTTGGCTCTGTTGAGACGGAGGCCATGCTCATGGATTCTGTGGAATACCTGCTTGAGGCGATCAATGTGTTCTTGAGGAGTTGTGGACCAGATTATGACATCGTCAACATACACGTGCACCCCCTCGATACCCTCCATCATTTGTTCCATGATGTGGTGAAATACCTCTGAGGCAGAGATGATGCCAAAAGGCATCCGGTTGTAGCAGGAGCGACCAAACGGGGTATTGAATGTGCACAGCTTGCGACTGGATGCATCCAGCTGTATTTGCCAGAACCCCTTGGAGGCGTCCAGCTCCGTGAGCCATGTCGCTGGTCAACTCCTCTCGTTTTGGTATCGGGTAATGTTCCCCCATGATGTCGCGGTTTAAATCCTTGGGGTCGATGCAGATTCGAAGCTCCCCTGATGACTTCTTGACGCAGACCATGGAGCTAACCCAGTCCGTGGGTTCTGTGACCTTTGATATGATGCCCTGATCCTCGAGGTCCTGTAACTGCTGCTTGAGGCGGTCCTTGAGGGGTGCCGGCACCCGACGTGGTGCGTGGATCACAGGGGTGGCGTTTGGTTTGAGCAGGATTTTGTATCGATATGGGAGGGTGCCCATTCCGTCGAACACACTGTGGTACTGCGTGATGATGTCATCAATATCAGCCTGTATGTTCTCATCAGGTGAGGCCGTCGCCTGTGAGGATGACATGGTGTGGACTCGCTGAACCAAGTTCAGGGGTTTGCAGGCCCGAGCACCGAGCAGGGATGCTCTGTCAGGTCCCACGATCTCAAATCGCAGTGTCGCTTTAAATGATTTATTGGAAACTCCGAGTTGGCATGAGCCACTGGCAGCTATGGCATTGCCATTGTAGTCAAGGAGCTGGCAGGCCGGTGGAAGAATGCTTGGTCTGACGCGGATGGCGTCGAGATCGGATTTGGAGATGAGGTTCGCCGATGCGCCGTTGTCCAGCCTGAACCGGATGCGAGCCTTGTTGACTGTGAGGTCAGCACACCACTTGTCGTCGGGATCCACGCTGGGGATCGGGAGGTGCTTCGCTGTCTTGGAGAAAGGCAGCGCATGCTTCATAATGATGCCCACCCGGTATGGAGATTTGAGGCACGCAGCATCAGGATCTGTTGGGCTGTCGGGGTCAGAGTCTGGCATGGCCCGCTGTATTGAACGGATGCTTCTGCGCCGCGGCTGGGATCACTGGATGCTGGGCAGTGGAGCAGATCTGCAAAGGGCTGCGTAGTGGCCAAACTTGCCACACTGTAGACACCGTCATGATTTGCTGGACATTGCCGCTTTAAATGGGCGGAGCCACAATTCGGACACGTCATGACGCCAACGTCAGCGCATTCCGTGCACCATCGCGCATGCGCAGTGCGGTCGAACGACATACGCACCTGCGCAGTCTAGTCGTCGGTCTCGCCGTCCCCTCGGTTGTGGCGCGCATGCGCAGGGGCCCGGGAAAAGAGCGCGGAATGGCCACTCTCGTCGATACTTAGGCCCTGCATTTGTGCGATGGCCTGCAGCCGTTCCGCCTCGTGGGAGGTTAGCTTTGCCGTTTCTGCCGTCCTAATGTGGGAGTACCGATTGTTAGCATGTCCGTGGAGAACGCACGTTTCGATGGCGATGGTGAGGGTGAGCTGTTTGACTTTCAGGAGCTGCTGGCGAAGGGAATCGGAGTGGACCCCGAAAACGATCTGACCCCGGATCATGGAATCAGTGGTCGAGTCATAGTTACATGACTGCGCTAGGATGCGGAGATGGGTCAGATAGGATTGAAAAGGTTCATCCTTACCCTGAAGCCTCTGCTGGAAAACGTACCGTTCAAAGCTCTCATTCACCTCAATGTCGCAGTGGCTGTCAAACTTCAGTCGGACTGTTTTAAATTTCGTCTTGTCTTCGCCTTCAGCGAATGTAAGGGAGTTGTAGATGTGGATGGCGTTGTCCCCGGCTGTGGAGAGGAATAGCGCGATCTTCCTGGCGTCCGATGCGGCCTCGAGGTCGGTGGCTTCGAAATAGAGTTGGAACTTTTGTTTGAAGATCCTCCAATTTGCACCGAGGTTGCCGGCGATGCGGAGCTGCGGAGGAGGGCAGACGTTTTCCATGTCACCGGATGGCTGTTTGCTGGTCAGCGCTGACTCACTCAAGGTAGGTCCGTCAAATTTTCAGCATCAGTCAGTAGGTACCATGATGGGTTGGGTAGGCTGGGTCGAGGTGAACTGCACTTGATGCAGTGTAGCGAGAGACAAACCTCCAACACTTGATAAAATGCAACACAATTTTATTCAACATCCAAACTATTATACATGTTCAACTGTGGTTGACACTATGCTGACTTGACTGGAGACCTGACACTAGCCTGACCAGACTAACCGAGCTACCACATAGTATAGGCACTGGCTAGCTCATGAGCTCTGACTGTCTCAGTGGCTGGGTCCTGAGAGAGCGGGAAAACTGGTGCCTCTGGCTTTATAGTGGTCGTGTCCTGTCTGGTGATTGGCTGCACTGTGCTGTGTGCTTACTGGTCATCCTGTGTGTCAATCACTGCCTGTCTGCACTCCATTGTATACATAGATGTATATTATGACACCTGTTACCATGGTTACAACCTGTCCCGGTGCTCTGTCAGATGGGTGTGAGGGGTGGGCTGGTCTGGGCAGGTGGGGGGGAGGGGGCGGTTGGCGAAATGGTGCAGGCCCTGTGGGTGGCCTGTGCTCACCCCCTCCTCCCCCCTCCCTCGCCAACCATCCCCCACCCCCTCGCCGACCATCCACACCACAGGCACCCCAGGGATCCGATGGGTCCGTGTGATGGAATGGCCACCTCGCATGCAGGTATCACCCAGGTGGATGGTGGGAAGTGCTACAGTGGGCAGGAGTCTGACGTTGTCATACAATGCGGAGCACCAGAGCTCATCGCAGAGCGGGTTGTCATCCCATGAACCAGACCTGCTGTTACTGTCAACCCAGGGCCCCCACTCCGTAGTGTTGCAGGTATGTATCACGGAGGGGGCGGCCGGGGAGGGAAGTGAGGGGGTGTTGGTTTGGAATGTAGTTTCTGTGCCCCTGGGAGGCGCTCCCCCACCTCCGCTCAGTCGGTGAACCTGGAGGCGATCACAGCGTCCCATGCGCGTGGGCCCTGGCGCGCACATCGTGCAGCTTCCCATGCCTGCTTGTGCCCCATGTCCTGTGCATCCTCGCCCTCCCCTGCATCCTCCTCATCAGACAAAGCCTGACAACGTCCTCGTCCAGCACATCAACCCTCTGCTGCTTGATGTTGTGGAGGACGCAGCAGGCCGCCACAATGCAGGTGACTCTCTCAGCATCATACTGGAGGGCCCCTCCAGAGCAGTCCAGGCGCCTGAACCGCATCTTCAGGAGGCCGAAGCACCGCTCGATCACACTCCTGGTCGCTCCATGGACATCGTTATAGCGGGTCTCCGCATCAGTCTGTGGCCTCCGGATAGGTGTCATCAGCCATGACCGCTGGGGGTAACCCCTGTCACCCAGGAGCCAAGCCCTCAGCTGGGCAGGGTGGGTGGGTGT
This sequence comes from Scyliorhinus torazame, assembly GCF_047496885.1. Taxonomy (NCBI): domain Eukaryota; kingdom Metazoa; phylum Chordata; class Chondrichthyes; order Carcharhiniformes; family Scyliorhinidae; genus Scyliorhinus; species Scyliorhinus torazame. Next base: position 152,510,018 of record NC_092716.1, read on the forward strand.
GGGGGGGGGGGGCCTCTCGAGTATGGCAGGGATCGCCGAGTGTGCCAGGAAGAATGCATTGTGCACACTGCCCCGATATCGGGCGCAGGGGTGAATGATGCGCAGCTGAAGGTCAAAGACCAGCTGAACGTTCATTGAATGGAAGATCTTTCGGTTAGTGTAGACTGTCCTGTTATCCGCAGGTGCCTGTAGGGCGACATACAATCCATCTATCGCCCCCTGAACCCGGCGATGGCGATAGCGGCGAACCTCGCTGCCCTGGCATCCTGGTGGGCTTGGTCCACAACAAAATGGACTTATTGACCTGCCTGTGTATAGGCCTCCCTGACAGGTCTCCACTTGGCCCCTGGAAGGACTCCGTTGCGTAGTCGTTCAGGGCGACAGTCACTTTGACAGAGACCGGGAGCGGTGTCCTGCACCATACCCCTGTGGTGCCAGGTGTGCCATCATCTGGCAGATGTGTCACACTGTCTCTCTATGCCGCCGGTATCTGCGACGGCATGCCCAGTCCGACAGGTCCTCGAAGATCAGGCAGTGCCAGTACATATGTACACAATGCTACCCCTGGCGCCCGTCCCTGATGCCAGGATACCGTTGGCTGGCACTGGCCTCACTAGGGGCTGCCGTGGGTGTTGCCCTGGGTGACTCGCCGATGAGTGGCGGTCGGTTGTGCAGGGAGTTTGGGACGGTATGGCAGGGAGGTGGGGTGTGGGGGTGGGGACACCCATACGGCCGGTGTCACTGTGCAGAACCAGATGCCAAGGTGGGTGGTCAGTGAGCGCGCAGCAAGACGGCCGCCATAATGGCGGTCCGTGCCTGGACACCGCCCCAGTCCTGTGAAGGGTCACACCGACCATTCGGCCTGTTCTCCCCGCACCCCCGTCTCCCTCTCCCCCAGCTCTGGAAGGGTCCCCCCCACCCCAGCCAGCACAGCCAGTGTCCGGGCCGGCAGCCCAAACTCGCTCCCTTTGTGTCCTACCTCCTCTCGCTCAGCAGCTAAAACGCCAGGTTCACGATTTTTAAAAGCACATGCGGATTGCGCCGTCGGGAACTCGGCCCATTGGAGCCGGAGAATTGTGGGTGGGCCAATGATATGCAAATGGTGTTTGGGGCGGCACGGTACCACAGTGGTTAGCACTGTTGCTTCACAGCGCCAGGTTCCCAGGTTCGATTCCTGACTTGGGTCACTGTCTGTGCGGAGTCTGCACGTTCTCCCCGTGCCTGCGTGGGTTTCCTCCAGGTGCTCCGGTTTCCTCCCACAAGTCCCGAAAGACATGCTGTTCGGTAATTTGGACATTCTGAATTCTCCCTCAGTGTGCCCGAACAGGCTCCAGAATGTGGCGACTAGGGGATTTTCACGGTAACTTCATTGCAGTGATAATGTAAGCCTACTTGTGACAATGAAGATTATTAAAAAAAAAAAATTAAACTACGCGCGGCGTGTGACGTATTGATGCTGTTTTCGAGCTGATGGGGAATCGTGATTTGGCGTCAAACTGGCGCCTGCCTCGATTTTGGTGTCGGAGCTATTCTCCGCCTGATCGCATTTCCCGATTTTGGCGTCGGCCGACGGAGAATCCCACCAATGGTCTTTCAGACCACAAGCGAGAAGTTCCGGCTGTCCACATCAGCAGGATCTTCCAGTCCTGCCGATGGCACACCCCGCCGTGGACTTCCGGCCACGTGGGGTGAATTCAATGGCCCATTGACAGTGACAAGATCTTCTGCTCCTGCCGCCGGCCAACAGCAGGCCACCTCCCGCCTTCAAGAAACAAGCCACAGGGAGGCCAGGGAATCTTGCCCCACATGTTAAACCAAGGCCCCAGCTGCCCTCCCATGTGATGTAAAAGACCCCATGGTACAATTTGAAGAAGAGCAGGAGAGATCTCCTGGTGTCATGGCTAATATTTATCCCACATGCAACAGCAGTCAAAAACATAGTAACTGGTCATTTGTTTAGCTAGGTTTTGAGACCTTGCTGTGCACAACATCAGCTAAACTTCAAAATAACAAGTTTTTCATTGCTAATGAAATGCTTTGGATTGTCCTGAGGAAATAAAAGGCAGCAAAAAAAATGGAAGTTTATCCTTTCTTAATGTAGTGAATTACTGGGTCAAACAGAAAGTCTTTATAGTTGTAATTGGTTTATTAGATGGGTGACGAATTCTTGTCTTCTTTTGAACTTTGGGTAGATACGAGCTTGCAATCCAGACAACAAACTTCTAGAAAGATCCATCAAGAGTTCAGATAAAATGGCAGCAGAAGGTCAATACTGCACAGATTATTATTTAGGTTATATTTCCTGTTTTAATAATTTAAAAAATGTGACACTTCATTAACTCTACTAATAGTAGCAAACCTGGTCCTCAGTTTATGATGCAATTGAGGCTGTGCGAATTAAACTGTCCTTGAGGAAGCTCTAAGAATCTGCCTTTAATTCAATGCCTTTGTGTGATAGCGTGGTGAGTTGGCAGCCTGCCCCCCATTTGGACAGGTCTTTATCGACGACAATGGAAGACGTGTAACACAGGCTGCCGACTCGCCGCAGGCAGTTTAACACTATTGCACAAAGTCAAAATCTCCAATAAATCCAAAAGAGCTGAGAACGTGGTGCCTGAAAAACATCTCATATTCTTTTGAAGTTCAAACTGGGATTCAGGAAATCAAAAGGCTTTCACACAGTTGATCAAAGCTACCAAGGTAAAGTAGCAGTTTCCTGAACTTCAACAAACCCAAGTCCTTCACCTTAAATTGATTGTCAGAACAAAGTAAGCAGTGCGAATTGATTCATGGTTCCTACTTGCTTTACAATCAAAGTGTATTTGCATAAGAATGATGCCCAGTGAGTGTGTATGTAGGTCCCTGGTGACAACTTGTATATTGAAGCTCAGCAACTGGCCATCATAAACAAAATTTAAAATGACCAGGTGCACCTCAAATAATTGATATTAAAATACCAGGGTACCTTTTAACTTGGTGCAATAATGTAACACCGACAATAGTGAATTCACAGCTCACTTTTCATAATACCTGGTTACTATTCACGGTAGCACAGTGGTTAGCACTCTTGCTTCACAGCGCCAGGGACCCGGGTTCGATTCCCGGCTTGGTCACTGTCTGTGCGGAGTCTGCACGTTCTCCCCGTGTCTGCGTAGGTTTCCTCCGGGTGCTCCGGCTTCGTCCGGTCATTCGAAATTTTCCCTCTATGTACACAAACAGGCGCTGGAGTGTGGTGACTAGGAGATTTTCAGAGTAACTTCATTGCAGTGTTAATGTAAGCCTACTTGTGACACTAATAAAGATTATTATTCTAAAAAAAGTAAGGCATCTGATTTATAAAAAGAAGGAAATGTCTACTTGCTTCAATTGGTGGTATTTTTGGTCCCTGAGTTTTACTGTATCTGTACTCAAAACTCCACTGCTCACTCACTCCCCTGCACTCAATTTTGTGAGCCTAGTTCTCACCAAACTTCATTTGCTCCTGAACCACAGCCTATTGCATTCAAGATCTTTGTCCTTTTTTAAATGATATTCTCTCATGGAATGTGGGTTTTGCTGGCAAGACCAGCTTTTGTTGCCCTTCCCTAATTGCCCTTGAATGAGTAGCTGGCTATTCCATTTCAGAGGGCAGTTAAGAGTCAGCCGCATTGCTGGGGGCCTGGAGTCACATGTAGGCCAGACCAGGTAAGGATGGCAGATTTCCTTCCCTAAAGAACATTAGTGAACCAGACGGGTTTTTACAACAATCAATGATGGTTTCATGGTCATCATTACTGACACTAGCTTTTTAATTCCAGATTTTATTAATTTAATTTAAATTCCACCAGCTGCCATGGTGGGATTTGAACTTTTGTTCTCCAAAGCATTTGCCTGGGCCTCTGGATTACTAGTCCAGTGACACTAAATCCTGGAACTCACTCACGAACAGCATCTTGGGTGTCCCTACATCACAGGGACTGCAGCAGTTTAAGAAGGCAGCTCACCACGATCTTCTCAAGGGCAATAAGGGATGGGCAATGAATGTTGGGCCTCGTCCACAACATCAACATCCCGTGGGTTTCCTCCGGGTGCTCCGGTTTCCTTCCACAGTCCAAAGGTGTATAGATGAGTGGATTGGCCATGCTAAATTGCCCCGTAGTGTCCAAAATGGTCGGTGGGGCTATATGGTTACAGGGATAGGGTTGAGTAGGGGTGTGGGCAAGGTAGAGACAGGGTGTAGGTAGGGTACACTTTCCAAGGGTCGGTGCAGACCTGATGGGCCGAATGGCCTCCTTCTGCACTGTGGAGATTCTATGAATTAATAAATCGACACTATGGCCGCGATTCTCCGCTCTGGCGACAGAGTGCGGGCACCGGCGGAAAAACGGCAGCGTTTTACTTCGCTTTCGGCGCCAGTTCCGAAACGGCATTCTCCGGCCTCTAAGGGGGCTAGTAGGGGCGCGGCCTCAGAACGGCGCCAGAGACCCGGCACCACGTAAACAACGCGGCGCCACGGCGCACAACAGGTGACGCAAGCACACATGCCGCTGACGGGGCACCATGGCGCCACGCCGAGCAGCGCCCAGGTTCACACACCACGACCCGGAAACGCTGCTGGACGCCCTCGAGGAGAGGAGGGGGCGTCTGTACCCCGGACCTGGCCGGAATGGGCCAGCCAACATTGCCCGGCATCTGTGGATGGAGGTGGGCGCGGCCGTGAGTGCCACCGCGGTGACACCCAGGACTGGCGAGCAGTGCCGCAAAAAGCTCCACGACCTACTGAGGGCAGCCAGGGTGAGTACCCAGCAGTGTGCCCATGGCACCAATCCCCCTACCCCCCACATGTGTGACACCCACCCCCTCCCCAGGGGGTGGTCCAATCACAGCCGTGAGGCACATGGCTGCAGCCACCCATACAAGCCGGGTTGGCGCTGTGCCCTGTGCACCCATGCCAACATAACCCAACTCCATGCAGTGGACCGCCTAAAAATGCTGTTATTCCTCCCCCCCCGCCCAGGAAAAGAGCGCCCATAACCAACGGGAGCGAGCCCGAACCGGAGGGCGTGAACCTGACCTGCGCCAGCTCACCGTGCACGAGCAGAGGGCACTGGATATAGCCGGTGCACCCGAGGACCGGGGGATTGACAATGCCGAGGTCAGCGGCGCACCACCAAGTGAGATTCCCCCCCCTGCCTGGCCCCCTTCCCCTCAGCCCTCTCCCCTTAGCCCTTTCCCCTCAGCCCTTTCCCCTCAGCCCTTTGTTTTGCCCAGGGTTTAGAGAACCTCAAAGTGTATCATGGAGTTCACCTGACCCATAACTTTTACTAGATTGTGGTATGGGGAGCACACGGCCCACTCTACAGGTGTGGTACAGCAGAAATGGAAAAGTATTTTTTAAAGCAAAACAATGTTTATTCTATGAACTCAAGTTAACCTTTTTAAAACATACAGTGAACATCTTAGCAACCATTAATTCAAATACAACCCCCAAAGAATATAACACTGAGTAATCCTTTAAGCTTTCCTTTTAACATCCATAAGACTTAAAACACCTTTTACCAGAAGCACATCAGGTTAAAGTCACTACTGTTATTAGTTTTAAATCACCAGGATCGATTTACAGTCTTAAGATTCCAGAGGGAGACTCTAATACACCTTCTGGCTGTGACTGCAGCGATCCAGCTCTGAAAAAGAAACTAAAATACACCCTGCAGCAAACATCCTAAAATGAAAGTAAAAAGCTGGCAGACAGCCCAGCTCCACCCACTCTCTGACATCACTGCAGTAATAAACACCCGTTTCTTAAAGGTACTCTCACTACAGATATTTATATACACACCCATTTATAAACACCCATTTCTTAAAGGTAATCTCACATGACACTCCCTCCAAGAAAAAAACTTCAAGATGGTTTCATTTTTCACCTTTTCACTATCCTTTTAGAAATGCACACAGTAAATATACTTTTTTGTTTCAAAAAACAACACACGCAAACAGATACAATAATATAGTCCATTTTTTTTTTGTTTTTCTTCCTCCAACTGAAATCCTTCTCGATTGACAGTCTCTTTGAACAAGAAGGTCTCTGCATGATCCGTCCATTTCTCTAGACCTCGGCATTTCTCTTTAAAGTCAGATATTTTAGTTCAATCTGATCACATAGTCCCTTGTAATTCTCCAACACAGGAGCATTGGTTATCACAGCTTTCAGGCAGTCAAATGCACGTTGAAAGTCCGCTGTCCACTGAATTTTTCGACGTTTCTTCAGCAAGTCCATCAGTGGAGCAATCACACTACAAAACCTTTGCACAAATGTTCGATTAAATCCACTCATGCCAGGAAATCACATTATTTCCCTCCATCTAGGGGGTATCGGAAACTCCTCAATAACTGTTGGTTTCATATCCCGTGTGACCATTCGACCCTGTCCGATTGTATGGCCAAGGAAAGTGACTTGGGCTTTTCCAAATACACTTTTGGCTAGGTTTATCACCAAACCCGCCTCCTGAAGTCGATCGAAAAACTCCATCAGTTGTTTTAAATGTTCTTTCCATGTCTGGCTGAAAATTACCAGATCGTCGATATATACCGCACAATTGGGTAACCCTGTAACAATTTTGTTAGTTAACTGCTGAAATGTGGCTGGGGCGTTTTTCATGCCAAATGGCATAATTTTGAATTAGTATATACCATCTGGAGTCCCAAAAGCTGAACTCTTCCTCGCCCTTTCGGATAAAGGTACCTGTCAGTAACCTTTAAGTAAATCCAGCTTGGAAATAAAAGCTGATTGTCCCACTTTCTCAATGCAATCCTCCAAATGTGGGATAGGATAAGAGTCCGTTCTTGTAACTGCATTAACCCTTCTATAGACCACACACAACCGTTGGGTACCGTCTGGTTTTGGTACCATCACTATGGGTGAGCTCCATTGGCTGCATCCCACTTCAATTATGCCATTTTTAAGCATAATCTCAATCTCTTTGTTAACCTGTGCCAATTTTAAAGGGTTAAGTCTATATGGATGCTGTTTGATTGGAACAGCATTTCCCACATCTACATCATGTATAGCCATTTTAGTACTTCCCAATTTATCTCCACCAACTTTTAAATGTTGCCTATTCAACTGCTCTATTTAATCGTTCCATAAAATTTGACACATAATCCAATAATGTAATGTCCAATTTCTCACTCACCAATTTTTCCTAACTCAATTTAAGTGGTCCTCTTACCTCATGACCAAAAATTAGTTCAAAAGGACTGAATTTGGTTGACTCATTTGGTGCATCCCTATTTGCAAACAGTACGAATGGAATTCCTTTATCCCAATCCTCTGGATAATTTGACAATAAGCCCTCAACATTGTTTTTCATGTCAGATGCCACCTTTCTAATGCTCCCTGCGATTCTGGATGGTATGCAGTTGATTTAAATTGTTTTATTCCTAAGCTATCCACAACGTCTTTGAATAAACTTGAGGTAAAATGCGATCCTTGATCCGATTATATTTCTGTGGGTAGTCCATATCTAGTAAAGAATTTAAGTAACTCCTCCACAATCTTTTTAACTGTAATATTACGTACTGGAATGGCCTCTGGAAACCAAGTAGACACATCCTTTATAGTCAAAAGATATTGATTCCCACTTTTTGTTTTAGGAAGCGGTCCTACGCAATCAATTAGGACCTTTGTAAAAGGTTCCTCAAATGCTGGAATGGGTATTAAGGGCACTGGTTTAATCACTGCTTGAGGTTTCCCTATCACTTGACATGTGTGACATGATTGACAAAATTTAACTACATCTTTATGTAGTCCAGGCCAATAACAATGTTTTTGGATTTTAGCTTGAATTTTCCTTATTCCCAAATGACCTCCCACTGGTACCTCATGTGCAACACGCAATACCTCCTTTCTGTACCCTACTGGCAATACTACTTGATGAACTTCTGCCCACTTTTCATCCGCCTGCATATGTAAAGGTCTCCATTTTCTCATCAAGACATCACTTTTACTGTAATAACACTCTGGTATACACTCAGATTCCTCTTCCGTATCTGCTTTCTGATACATACATTTTATTTCTATATCTTTTTGTTGTAACTCCGCCAATTTTCCTGAACTAAAAATATCCGCCTCATCCTCTACCTGTTCTTGTTCTTTTTCAACCATCTGATCAAAAATCGTTTCTGATAATTGCACTTCAACTTCATCTTCACTCTTTGATTTCTCCTCTTGTCTTAACCTGTGACTTTGCGACCTTGTTACTACACAATCCGGAAAAATCCCAGGATATTCGTCCTCCGACACTTCAGTTGTCTGATTTTCCACTGGCTTATCAACCACAGTAGGCATCATTCCCACCTGCGATCCAGCTATATCATTACCCAAGATAAACTGTATTCCTGGATAAGATGATTTCTCTATTACTCCTACTACCACTTCACCACTCTTCACTGGACTTTCCAACCTTACCTTATATAATTGAACACTCCTCTCACCCTGAATTCCACATATAACCACCTTTTGTGGCAATATTCTTCCCAGACTACATAACTCCTCATCTATTACCATTAAAGATTGACTAGCTCCCGTATCTCTTAAAAGTGTGACTTCTTTACCTGCTCCTCCTGTTACACATGAGTAAACTTTAAACACATAAGTAAATTCTTTAAAGAGATCTGGCACCTTCTTATCAATTGCCTCTTGACCAGGCTGTACAATCTTTTGCACCTCCTTCGCTTCACTTGGGCTTTCCTTTCCCACTTTAACAAACCCCACTGTCTTATCCTGTTTTACCACATCAGCTTTCCCAGTGCTTTTCTTCAACCACCAACCCTGTGACTTTACATGGCCTAGTTTATTACAGTGAAAACATTTGAAACTTTTCATGTCTCTTCCAACCTCCTGGATTTCTTTTATATTCTGAGGTACACTCTCATTATCTCCCATGAGATCACCTTTACCTTTACCACTTGAGTATTTCTCATGTCCCCAGTTTCTATCCCTCACAGGCTGAAACTGATGTCGGAAACTAAGCTTTGATTTATGAACTAATTCATAATCTTCTGCCATTTCTGCTGCTAATTTCACAGTTTTAACCTCTGCTCTTCCACATGAGTTCTCACTACATCAGGAATTGAACTTTTAAACTCCTCCAAAAGCATAATTTCTCTGAGAGCGTCATACGTTTGGTCTATTTTCAAAGCCCTTATTCACCAATCAAAATTACTCTGTTTGAGCCTTTCAAACTCCATGTATGTTTGACCAAATTCTTTCCTTAAATTTCTAAACCTTTGTCTGTAGGCTTCAGGCACTAGTTCATATGCACCTAAAATGGATTTTTTCACCTCCTCATACGTCCCAGATACCTCCTCCGGTAGTGATGCAAACACTTCACTAGCCCTACCTACCAGCTTTGTTTTAATCAGTAATACCCACATGTCCTGTGGCCATTTCATTTGTTTAGCTACCTTCTCAAATGAAATGAAAAAGCCTTCTACCTCCTTCTCGTCAAACCTTGGCAATGCTTGGACATATTTAAATAGATTCCCACCAAACCTTCGACTATGACGCTCTTTCTCACTATTCTAATCACCATCTTCCAACTGTATGTTTCCCTTTACGTCTGCCAATTTTAACTGACTGTCATGTCTCATGGCCATTTTCTGAAGTTCAAATTCTCTCTCTTTATCTTTTCCCCTGATCTGTATCTCCCTTTCTCTTTCTTTTTGTTCCACTAGGACTATTCTTTCTGTTTTCCTTTCTTCTCTCTCTTTGATATACAAGCTGCTTTAATTCTTTCTCATGTTCCATTTGTTTAATTTGTTACTGAATTTTTGCCATTTCCAATGAGTCAAACTGTATCTCAGGCAACTTTAAATGCTTAGCCACCGCCATAATTACCTCATTTTTTTGCATTTTGTCAGGTAATCTTAACTGCAATGTTTTTGCCAAATCTAACAGTCTGCTTTTAGTCTCTGTCCGTAACGTACTGCGTGTGCCCGTCTCCACCCCCCAAAAACTTCAGAGCCTCTCCTCAACACACAACACACTCCCTACTTAAACTAAAGTACTCAGCCGACAGGGTCTCTGGCAGCAACAGGGAGGGCAGCTCCAACAACAGCCCCCCGGCCCAGTCGAGTGACGACACAACGACAAATGACACCAGCACACAGGGGACAGACGGACACGACACGACCACACAGGACACCAGCACACAGGGGACAGACGGACACGACACGACCACACAGGACACCAGCACACAAGGGACAGACGGACACGACACGACCACACAGGACACCAGCACACAGGGGACAGACGGACACGACACGATCACACAGCACACCAGCACACAGGGGACAGACGGACACGACATGACCACACAGGACACCAGCACACAGGGGACAGACGGACACGACACGACCACACAGGACACCAGCACACAAGGGACAGACGGACACGACACGACCACACAGGACACCAGCACACAGGGGACAGACGGACACGACACGATCACACAGGACACCAGCACACAGGGGACAATCAGACATGAAAGGACACAACACGACACCAACACAGAGGGGACGGACAGACAAGACACGGCACCCCAGGGGACCCCGACCACAGGTCTGATGAAGACACTGAGATTGCGTCACAGCTATCTCTTCTACCCCCCGCCATCGCAGAGACACTCACCTCGGTTGGCCAATGTTAGTGGTGAGGCTTCTGAGACACTATCTGGTGCGCACCACACAGCCGCTCCGGTACAGCAGGTGGAGGTAGGAGCAGCCGAGGGACCAGACGGTGGGAGGGCAGCTCAGCCCCGGCAAACACCTGTCGCCCGGACGGGTCCCGGGTCCCTGGAGTTCCCCGGCCCACGCATCGACCAGATGCAGTCGGGGTCCCAGGGGCGTGAGAATGTGACGGCCAGCTTCCAGCACCTGCAGATGCAAGTGCAGGAGTGCATCCGTGTCCAGGAGCAGGAAGTGGTGCCGGTCATGAGTGCCACATCCAGGCCGGACCACCCCAGGAAGCGGCCGCCGACGGGGACCCCAGTCACAGGGCAGGAATCACAGGAGTCCACCTCCAGTTATGTTGTACCATCTGGGGGAACACCTAGACGTAGTCATAGGGCCAGAAAGGTAGCCCCGGATGAGTGAGTTGACATGGTTGCAGGGCACAGATTGCTTAGATGGGCTAGGGCACCTGTACAGGAAGTCTGTTATTAAACACATTCCACAACTATGCAAACTGCCTCTACTCTGTCCAATGCATACAGTGGTGTGGCGGGGACTGTGTGCCAGTGTGTGTGAGGGGTGCTGCGATAGAGGTTGGGCTCTGGTGCATGTGACCTGCGCCCCCCCCCTCCATGGTTTCCCCACGCCAGCCCGCACCCGGCCATATGACAGGGCCATGAGATGCAATGTCAGGGCTGCGTGCAGAGTCCACCCAGGTGGAGGGTCGTGATGTGGCCATAAGTCAGACATTGTCGAACGATGTGTGGCTCGGAGCCCATCGCAGAGCAGGCTGTCATCATCCTCCATGCCTTGTAGCAGACCCGTGTACACCATCGACCGTGCCCCATCCCGTTGTGCCGCAGGCAGATGTGTCATGGAGGGGTGGTGTGCATGCGGGTGTTGTGGTGGTGGGGGGGTTGGGGGTGGGGGAGGTGAGGGTGTTGTGGTGGTGGTGGGGGTGGGGGTGGGGGAGGTGAGGGTGGTCGTCTGTTGGGGAGGTTCCGAACCGGCTGCCTGTGCCCATACCCATCACTACTGCTGCACACCGTGGTCGCCGAAATAGGCAGCTACCAGCGCCTCCCGTGCCTCCTGGCACAGCCGGCAGTACCGGGCAGCCTTGTGTTCCCGTCCATCTCCCATGTCCTGTGCATTGGCTCCCCCCTTGCCATCCCCCTCATCTGTGGAGGAGTTCCCTCATCCTGACCGTCCGCCTCATCCTCCAGCACACCGCCCGATGCTGGGCAATGTTGTGCAGGATACAGCAGACCACGACGATGCGGCCGACCCTCTCCAACGAGTACAGGAGGGCCCCTCCAGAATGGTCCAGGCATCTGAAGCGCATCTTGAGCAGCCCAAAGCACCTCTCGGCCACAACCCTGGTCGCTGCATGGGCATCGTTGCAGCATTGCTCCATGTCGGTCTGTGGCCACGACTGCAACGGGTAACCCCTGTCGCCCAGCAACCAGCCCTGCAGCCCGGGGGGGGTGGTCCCGTGAACATGGCTGGGATGAACGATTGGGCCAGTATAAAGGAGTCATGCACACTGCCAGGGTACCTGGCACAGACGTGCAGGATTGTCATTCTGTGCTTGCAGACAACCTGCACGTTCATTGAATGTGTACCCTTCCTGTTTAGGCACATGGTCCTTTCCTCCGAGGTGGGCCGCATGGCGATGTGCACTCCATCGATCGCCCCCTGCATCATGGGCACCTGGGCAACAGCGGCAAACCCCGCTGCGCGGGCATCCTGGTGGGCGCGGTCCACAGCGAACTGTATGTACCGGCCCGCGATGTCGTACCGGGCATTGGTGACGGCCCAGATGCACATGTGCACTGATAGCTGGGAGATGCCAGACAGGTCCCCACTCGGCGACTGGAACGGCCCCGTTGCGAAGAGGTTGAGGGCGACCGTCACCTTGACAGCCACTGGGTTGGCATGTCCACCCCCGGTCCCACATGGTGCCAGGTGCGCCATCAGGCAGCAGACTTGGGCGACGGTCTTGCGGCTCATCCACAGTCTCCTCCTGCATGTCCTGTCCAGGAGGTCCTCGAAGGACATGCGGGGCCGGTACACACGGTGTCGCACAGACGCCGCCATGGCCGTGGCACACCCTCCTCCTCCTCCTCCTCCACCTCCTCCTCCTCCTCCTCCCCCTCGGCATCCCCGTGCTGTGGCTCCCGTACAGCGTGGTGCCCCTCCTGCGCCTCCAGGCGTGCAGCACTGAGGCCTGGGCGCCTTGCACGTGCCCCACTGTGGCCCGCTACTGTACTGCTGCCTCCACAACCTCCCTCTCATGCCCATGCTCCAGCTCCCACTGGGCCTCATGCAGGGCAGCAGCCCCCGCCACGGCGGCCAACAACGCTGGAAGATGGCTGAACATTGTACGATCAGTAAGGGGTGGGAGTAGACAGGGTTTCATCATTGGTATACCCCCCTCCACGACCAGGTGCCATGGGCAGCATGGCAGGCCCGGTTGCCAGCACGTGCCCCACCCCTGCCCCCTTGGTGCCCTAGCACCTGTCGGCCGTCCCCCCTGCCATGGCCACCATCCGCTGGCACTGCCCTCACGGGGGGGGGGCTGCCGTGTGTGCCACCCTGGAGCCACCCGCCCGCCGATGGGTGCTGCCGGTCTGGTGGGGGGGTTTCCCACATGTCAGGACAGCCGGACCACATGGGCCGCGACAGCGGACGGGCTGGGTGGGCAACCGCGTGTCCGCCATCATGGCAGGCCGTGCTCCCCCCGCAGCCTTCCACGCACCCCCTCCCCCCCTCTGGGGCCTCCCCCATACCGCCCGCATACACAGCCGTCCCGCTCCCCGTCCCGGGGTCCCCACCCCCAACGCAGTCGCACACCACCCGCACCCCCCAGAGGGCCTCCTCACGCCGTCACCCACGACTGGCTGACGTTGTTTTATAGCATGTTGGAACAGTGCCTGCGTGTCATCCGGTCACGCCGGCGGGACTTCGGCCCATCCGGCCCGGAGAATCGCTGGCCCACCGGAGAATCGCCGCTACGGCCGTTTGTGGCGATTCTCTGTGCGGCCCGGCGCCATTCGCGCGAGGCCATTTTCACAGGGGTGGGAGAATCGCGTCCCGGCGTCGGGGCGGCGTGGTGTGATTCACGCGGCGCCGCGGTGATTCTCCCACCCGCCGCGGGGGTCGGATATCGTTATCCCACTAGGTTCCTCATCTAAGTTGCTCCATAGCCTCATTGTTCCTCCTACCTCGGTGCCCCCTTCATTTATGTATATCCCAGTTTACATCTTCAACTCTGGTCTCCTCTGCATTCCCCCTCTGCGATGGAAAGTGGCACAGTTGTATTAGCCAATGCTGTCCTCAGGTCACAGCAGAGTGCTCCTTGATGGGACAGTGTCAGGGGGAATCCAGTTGCAGAAACAGGTGAAGCACATTCCAATTCCAAGTGCTGGGCAGACCCCCAAAAGAACTGTCAGTTAATTCAGCTCAAATAAACCCAGAGGAGCTGGACAGAAATACCTAGTATATTTAGCATTAACTACTGCTCAATATCTCTAGTATGGTGGGCTTCCAAAATAGGGTTGCCGAGGTGATGGGCAATTTCTAAGCCTGTCCTCCATGTGGGTACTGTCGAAACAAATTGAAGTGTGCTGATGAGATTGATAGACTGAACTGTCCTTGTCAATTTGGAAGGGCATGTAGACTTTATTTCTGCTCAAATAATTTACAGACACAGTGTTCTCCCTGAGTTTTCTTGTGTAAGCGGAAGGTTGCCTGAAGGAACCCATTGCGTTTGCTTTCCTGTAAACAAACACAGCATTTGACTGATTGACTTGTAAATAACTTGTACATGTTGTTACCACTGCACTTGACACAGGCACCAGTTCTGAATTGCAATGTCTGAGCTAGGTTGCAGGTGACGAGGCTGCAGGGGCAAGAAGAACACCTGTCAGTTTGTTTTGTGGAGGTGTAACAACTGCTTCATTTAAGGTGACAGCCCTCAGATTTGGAGGTTGTCAGGGGTGATGGGGCGTTACCACACTTTACCACAAGGCCACCAGTGCTGGGCCAAGCAAAGGCCATGAGCTACCAAACAACAGGGCCAGGGTGAAGGGGTGGCAAAATCCACAGAAGAGTTGCCACAGGCTCTTTAGCAGGGATAATTTTTGAGTGAACATTTGGGGCAAAGGAGGGGCAAAACTAGTGGTAGCCATTTAACCTTTCAGTATGGATCCTGCCCAGTTAATTCGATATTGTAAAGATCTTTGGGTCAGGTGTATAAACGACCATAAGATCATAAGACATAGGAGCCGAAGTTTGGCCCATTGAGTCTGCTCCACCATTCAATGAGATCACGACTGATGTGATGTGACCCCTCCATCATAATTTGATCTCAGATGGGGTGGCCTGGGAAAACAGTCATCGACAGAATTCCCCAGCAGTAGATTTGGGGCGGGATTCTCCTTCGGCCGACGCCAGAATCGGGAAACGCAATTGGGCGGAGAAGTGGTTCTGACGCCGAAATTGTGGCGGGCGCCAGTTTCACACCAAATCACAATTCTCCGTTGCCTCAACAGCGGCGTCATTGCATTGCAGAACGTATGTACAATAAACACCCTTGGTATATCATTAGCTATCCCGGTCCTCTCAGAAGTCTCCGCGATTCTCCACCTCCACCGGGGCGAATTCCCAACGACAAGGTTCACTTGTGCTGTTAGAAATTGTGAAACTGACACCGTGGCTGATGAGGGAGAGGGAGGAGGTAGGACCCAGAGAGGTGCAACCGTGGGCTGCCGGGCCAGACACTGGCCGGGCCTGTTGGGATGGCGGGGGGGGGTTGCTTCCAGCGCCGGAGGAGAGGAGGTGGTGACGGGGGAACAGGCCGTGCATCCGGGGTGACCCCCCACGGGACGGGGTGATGTCCAGGCACGGACCGCCATTGCCGCGGCCTGCAAGGCAGCCATCTTGCGCATCCCACTAATCACCCACCTTGGCCCCTGGTTCTGCAGAGTGCCGCTGGCCGTATGGGAGCTCCCACCAACCCCGCACCCCAGCCCCCACCCTACCACCCCCCGCACCCCACCCTCCGCCATACCCACCCCCTCAACTAGCCGCCACCCACTGGCAGAGTATCAGGTGGCCCACCCAGGGCAATGTCCACTGTTGCCCCTACACGGGAGGGCACCAGACGGGAGCCACAGAGATAGGCACCCATGGTTCCGGACACCAGTGGGGCCAGGGGTGAGTGTTATATTACCTTGCGTAATATATATATTACTCTTTTGAACAGTTGTTGAAATGAGCAGTAGTCTTGTAAAGATAAACTAATTTATTGAGTAATATAAATAAATATTGTGAGTTCTTTTTACTTAATACTCAATTAGTAAAATAAAGAAACAATTGTAGAGATAACTGATTAAATTATACAATGCAATGCTTTGATAACAAATAACCTCTCTCTAGCTTTACTATGACTGTTCTCTCTGCACTCCTGATACACACTCTCCTAGAAAGAGCGGGAAACCCATTAATATAGGTCCTGATAGTGAGACACCTAGTGTTCAATTGTCTGTACTAGCATTACATATATTGATCATGTATATTGATATACAGAGATCACTGCAGTGAGGGGATGGGGGGGGTGGGACATGAGGGAGCAAGGTCTGCAGTGCCAACGGGGGCATCATATAGCCTGTTGGACTTGGTTGTGCACAAGGGTATGCACCATGCTAACGTGTCGGCCTTTCAACTCCTGCAGACAGTGGATATTGGAATACAATCAGCAATGATGGCTCTCCTGCTAGTCGGCGAAGCCCTGGGAGATGCCCTGTGGCTGTACGAACTGGAATTTCTCGAGGAGGAGGAAGCTGCAGCAGTGGAGTGGGCAGCAGCGGAGCTGGCAGCAGCAGACAAGGAGGCAGCCTCTGAGGATGGAGAGCCGGCCACCCAACAGGCTGAGGAGGAGGTGCAAAGTAGCTGCTGCTTGAGGACTCGTGTGTACTGGCTGTGTCTGTCATTCGAGGACCTGCCGGACCTGAGCAGGGGGACTGTGCGACATATCTGCTAGATCATGGCGCACCTGGCACCATGGGTGAATGGGGAGGACACCTGCTCCCGGTGCCCGTCAAGGTGACACTCGCCCTGAGCCTTTACACAACGGGGTCTTTCCAGGCGGCGAGTGGGGACCTATCCGGGGTCTCACAGACCTTGGTGCACAGGTGCATCCGCGCCATCACGGAGGCCCTATTTGCCCAGTTGGCTTAATACATCCATTTCAATTTTGCCCCAGCCCACCAGGATGCCCAGGACGCAAGGTTCACTGCCAACACCGACATTCCCTGGTTCCAGGGGGCGATCTATGGGATGCATGTCGCCCTATAAGCACTTGCAGATGACAGTCCGTTCTACACCAACCAAAAGGGGTTCCACATGGTGAATGTGCAGCTGATATGTGACCATTAGCAGGTTGCCTGGTGAGATGGGCAAAGGGCCCGGGAGTGACAGAAGCGTCATGATGGTTGTGCAAAAAGTTGCTTAATGTGCCGTACAATACCCCATTCACAATAGTGCCACCCTCCAAACCCCCCAGCCCCAAACCCACCCCCTCACCACCCCCACTCCCTCCCCCTACCCAGGTGCCCACAGTGATTCTCAACGTGCCTGACCCTCCGAGCTCTAACACTATGTCTTCGTGTTTCCCAAGAATACACATCTGAGGTGGAGGCAGCCAGCTGCTCACCTTGTCCTGTGGCCTTCAGTGCATCTGGCGGCTGTCCTCTGGAGGCTCTGGGTCAGGAGGGCCCGGGCGCACGTGTCGGCGACACATGCACAGCCGTGCCGCCCTGTCCCGTGTGCTGACCTCGAGATGCGGCCTCATCAGAGGGGTGGAACGCGGGGGAGCTGGTGGCCACTGTCATGATATTCAAACACACACATCATGATAGACACACCAACAGACAAATCAGAACACACAACACCACAACCAATGACAGAAAGATATAAAAGCACAGACACAACCCCTGGTGGTCAGGAAGAGCGGCAGAGGAGAACCAGGACACAGCCATAGCCGGGGACACTCAGGGAGACAGCACGTGCAGAGTATCCAGAACGAACTGTATTATAAGAGTTATAATAAAATAGAGTTGTACCACATACAACTGTGTTGGCTCATCTGTGCACCAGAGCACCCAACACCACATGGTACAGGAGTGGATCGATACCTGCCGGCATACATCCAGTGTACAGAGACAACCAGCAGTGCCCAGACATGATGTACGAGCTCCCGGTTCCGCAGGCGCTCCAGTGCGACGGCGACCTCCACGAAAACTGGCGGCGATTCCGGCAAAATTTCGAATTGTTCCTGGCGGCAGCTCAACTCCAAGACCTGGATGACAAGGAAAAAATTGAATTTCTCCTCATCGTCGCCGGTGCAAGGGCAAGAGCAATGTTCAGAAGGTTCAGGTTCTTCAGGAGGCAGCAAAGGCACGATTGCCAGGCAGTCATGGGCAAATTCGCCAAGTACTGTGAAGAATACGCAATCCAATGGGGACTTAAAGGTAAGAAAAGCGGCAGTACTCACCTCGTGGCTGGGATCCCGGAGCCCGAAATCCCGGGCCTAAGAAAAGGCTGGGTCGAGGTCGACGGCCATCTTGCTAAAGGTATAACGCTAGCACAGTTGCGCGAGAAGTGCGCAGAACCGGAAGTTTCGTATGCGCATGCGCAATATGGTGCGCATCCGCAGTTAAGAAAATGGCCATCGGTAAAGGAACAGCGATCTGAGCATGCGCAGTCGCTTCCTACGTGCTACATACCGAGCGTCAGGATGTCAGAGGCCCCAGACTGCACCAATTTAAAAAGGAAATGTCCCAAATCCAATTTAAAAGGGAAACGTCCCAAATCAAAAAAACAAAAATCTGTTAAAGCTGTAAAACAACCTTCCCTCACCTGGAATGACAGCGCAGTGCCGCAAATTGACCTAGGAGATGAATTTTACCTCCGAAGAACCCTCCGACAAGCAGTTACCTACGCACAAGCCGATGATTCCGACCTTGAATACTTCGATGACGATTTTTACAGTGTTTCCGGACCTCGCGAGCCCAATGATAGCTCCGTGGTCCTATATGACTATGACTCGGACGAACCTTTCGTGTTGCACATTGGCGGCCCCCATACTGAATCCGACGCAGATGCGGATTCATTTTTCGGATTTGAGGATCTTCAACCCAGCAGATATGACGTTCCAACTTATCAGTACCGGATGATGCTGCAGCCTGACATTAACAGACAGGGAGCGGTGCAAGCACACGGAGAGTGCCCTGCTGCCACACAGAGCGTGGTCCACGTCCCGCTCAACGTTCCCGACTCTATGAAAGAGGACATGCAAGACTCCAGAGTGCAGTCCTCGCATGAACCAGAAGTGACTCCAGTGTCACAAGCTTCCACAGCAAGCTCGTGGACAGCCTCCACGATAGAAGCAACGCAAGACTCCAGAGCGCAGTCCTTGCACGAACAAGAAGTGACTCCAGTGTCACAAGCCTCCACAGAGAGCTCGTGGACGGACTCCACGATGGAAGGAACGCAAGACTCCAGAGCGCAGTCCTTGCAGGAACAAGACCATGAGGGTCTAGCAACCTCTCCTGACCAACCAGCGGCAGACGATGCAAGTCTGCCATGCTCCCGTGAACAGCAAGAAGGCTATAACAGCCTACCATGCTCCACTACACAGCAGCATGACCATGACGGTCTCTCATGCTACAATAAAGGGCACAGCGCTGAAGACTGTTCAAGCCCAACTGAAGACAAGCCAAAGGAATCGCCTCGTCCAAGCCCGAAGAAAAAAGGTTTATGCGCTGACCTTCAGGATCATTGTAGCCGAACAGAGATTAATAATGCAGCACGGCCACAGAAGGATGCTGAGGATTTCCTAACGAAATTAATTGTATGTTTAACTTGCAAGGAGCAGACTGAGAATTGCCAGTGTTTTAGTACGGATCGAAAAAATGGACAAGACATTGATCCTCAGGTAATGGAAATAACACAACCTGACTCATATCCACGGCAGGGACAAATGTCTCCCTTCAACACAATGCCGCAAAATCCCAACTTCGGAGACCAGCAGTTAGTCAGTAATGACTCTTCAAGCCTGGAAGGGAACATTAATTGCATTGAACCTATACACACTCCACTGATTATTGAGCAGAACATTGGAGCAAGAATCCTGAGGACACCGACATCGAGTAGCCAGATAACGAATTTAACACCCACAGCAGTTTCAAGTGAACCAAGTGTGCTTTCCACTAATGATGAAGATGCAGATAAGGTCGAACCGATTATCCATTGTACCACACTAACCCCAGTGCTCAAGCAGTTATGTATGGGGAGTATGATGTGGGCAATTGAGAACAGTAAAAAAGAGACTGTGACCATGCCAGTCCCAGCAAAATCAGACCCAGAGACCATGAAGGCATGTACATCAAACAAAGTTACATATGAGGTACCTGAGAAGAAAAGTGAAACGGAATGTTCTTTGGAAAATGGTACAATGTCGATAGAAACAGTGGATACTATATTCGAGACCATACATATGGGAGAATTTGGGGGTAATAAACAAGGTTCTGCAATGTCTGGGGGAAGATTTAAAGTTCCAAAGAAGAAAAGCCCAAATGAAGGACAATGGCAAGACAATGACAGTCCACCGACATGGTGTGCACCACCAGATGAAAACTCTGACAATTTACCCAACCCTAGTGAACAGCAAGCTGCTAATGACGATCTATCCACGGGATGTGAGACGAGTGACGACAGCATCCCACTTCCCATGCAAAAGGTGCAAGGTGACAGACCTCGCCTAGTGCGTACCAAGGCACTCAACGATCACGGTGGGACCACTGACGACTGCGGTGGCGGCGCACCGCTTCCACCCTCGATGGCTCGAGCCTCTCCACTGGTTGGTGCATTCCTGCATGTTCCGACTCCAGAAGTGCAGCTTCAGGGAATCTCGGCTGCCTCCAGTGAACCTGTTGGGACTCCGGATGGGGGGCATCGACGGAAGGCAGACCGGACTCCAGATGGGGAGCAGCCAAGCGCCGACTCTGATCTGCGCACGCCAGACCTTGCTCCGGACGGGCGGTGTCGCGGCCTCGGTGATGGCACGCTCAGGGTGACGGCAGATGCCACGGCGACAGGGAATGGATCGCGTGGCAGTCCCACTGGGTCGGCAGTGGCAACCAGCACCGGCGGTCCAAGATGGACACACCAACTCGCGCCATCGCCAGACGTTGATGCGAGCAACAATTCTCTATCCAAGGCGACATGCTTCGACGTTTCTCTGCGGAGTCGCCCTTCCGGCACAGCAGGTGGCCGGAACCAGCGTACACGGTCTTGGCCAACTTCCACATCTGGCACAGTCATCGCCTTGCATGATATTAGTGATGGTGCTACTTCAATGGCAACGACCCATCGGCTACAAGATGCCGTCCACCACAAACATAAAAAGAAAACAGACTCCACCTTGTTCCTGGCATGCAGGGCGGATGGATTGGTGCGTAGGCGCAATCAGCGGGCTCTGTGCCGCCTTCCACGCTCGCAACTGCACCGTACGCACACGCCGGATCCTCCACTGGTTCCCAAGGATGACTTCGTGGAGATGCCACGGATCATGCCCCTTCCATCGCCACCAGAACCAAACCACAGCCAGGGCACCACTAACAAAGATGTTGAATGTCATATTTGCAAGAATGAAAAAGACCAAGCACTGCAGGAAGTACAACAAATGGTAAAGTAGAGACTTCGGCAACAGCACCACCTCCAACAGTCCAAGGTGAACCAGTGTGACCACAAATCTCCACAGCTGAACCGGCTTGAGGACCAGCCCATTCTTGAGGCGGTCACCCACTAGACTGGACTTATAACGCTGTTAATACGTTCAAAAAGTCAAACACTTCTGTATTATAACCTGTTGTTGTTTATTGTTCCAGATATCGTCTGACCGGACCAATGTTCAAGTTTTTTTTTTCTCTCGCATCCAAGTTTTGTTATGGTACAACCTTGTTAGTGTGACGCACCCGACATCGCCCCATGTAAATAGTTACGTCATAAACACACGCTGTACACAACACAAACGCACACTCTTAGATGCACTCACGACACAATTGTATTTATAACCACGTAGGCACTTGTCTTTGTAAAAAAGGGGGATGTCATGATATTCAAACACACACATCATGATAGACACACCAACAGACAAATCAGAACACACAACACCACAACCAATGACAGAAAGATATAAAAGCACAGACACAACACCTGGTGGTCAGGAAGAGCGGCAGAGGAGAACCAGGACACAGCCATAGCCGGGGACACTCAGGGAGACAGCACGTGCAGAGTATCCAGAACGAACTGTATTATAAGAGTTATAATAAAATAGAGTTGTACCACATACAACTGTGTTGGCTCATCTGTGCACCAGAGCACCCAACACCACAGCCACCATCGTCACTCTATGGGACGGGTCTAGCCTGGCACCCCGTGTCTCCTCCTCACGATCGGTGCCCATAAGGCCCGGGGGTTCACCTAGGGATGGAGGGGCAGCTGTTTCGAGCCCCAGCTGCCCCTGTATCATCTGGCTCTGCCAGCCCTGGCAGTTCCCCATGGTCCGCACCATTGTGTCAACGCCCTCGGCAGTGCTCCTCAGTGACTGGGACATATCCCCCAGTGACCGGGCCATGCTCTGCAGTGCCGCAGCAATGCCCACCTGCGACTGAGACAAGCTCTGCAGTGCCGCAGCCATGCCCACCTGCGACTGGGACAAGCTCCGCAGCGCCGCAACCATGCCCACCTGCGACTGAGACAAGCTCTGCAGTGCCGCAGCAATGCCCACCTGTGACTGAGACAAGCTCTGCAGTGCTGCAGCAATGCCCATCTGAGAGCGGGACATGTCCCGCAGAACCTCATCAAGGTTAGCCTGGTACTGGGGCAGCACGGTGGCCTTGTGGTTAGCACAATTGCTTTACAGCTCCAGGGTGCCAGGCTTGATTCCGGCTTTGGTCACTGTCTGTGCGGAGTCTGCACATCCTCCCCGTGTGTGCGTGGGTTTCCTCCGGGTGCTCTGGTTTCCTCCCACAGTCCAAAGATGTGCAGGTTAGGTGGATTGGCCATGATAAATTGCCCTTCGTGTTCAAAATTGCACTTAATGTTGGGTGGGGTTACTGGGTTATGGGGATAGGGTGGTGGTGTGGACCTTGGGTAGGGTGCTCTTTCCAAGAGCCGGTGCAGACTCGATGAGCCGAATGGCCTCCTTCTGCACTGTAAATTCTATGAAATGGGCTGCCACCTCGAGCCTCTGTCGACACTGCTGCTGCCGCCTTCTCCATCATCAGGCCACCTGGCGTGCCAGCAACACCACGAGCGGAGCTTCTGCGGGGTCCAAGATATCATCCATACTGTTCGCTGTCTGTCAGGAATTGGGAGAGGGTGTGAGACTGACAACCAGAGGTGTCTTCCGCCCCAGGACCTTCCCGTCCCCCATGGGACCACGCACCCCCCCCGCCAACTGCAAGCCCTGCCCACATGTCCCTGGCCGCAGCGGGGGGCCCTGTTCACCAGACCCCAGACCTTGTACCCCAGACACCTGTACGTAATGTTACCTGGACCGGGAGCTGGTCTCCTCCCAGGTGCATACACCCACCCTCCGGTCACGGAAATGTCCCCAGTGCAGGGACCCAGCCCCTGGGTGTTCGGATGTTCCCTGCTCCATCTTTGGTGTTCCCTCCCGCAGTGTTCAGGTATAGTGTCCAGGCAGCATGATCTGATTGGGGAGCTTGGCAATAACCCCCACATGCTACCTGGCACGCCTACCCACAGGGATCCACTTGGGTTGTGTGAAGTACTCACTTAACTATGATTGCCAATTCCATATTAGTAAAAGCCTTCAGCCGCACAACCAGAGGGCTCCGCAGTCAGTGGGAGTTATGGGTAGTCGCTGGGGCAGGCTGGCTGGGGCTGCCCCAGAAACAGTCCAGGGGTTGGCATGGCAGACGCATGGATGCTGGGAGACCAATCTCTCCCCCCACACCCCCATCCCTGCCCCGCCCAGGCCATGGATGGACACACCCCCAGGTCTGCAACTCCCTCCCCTCCATCCCAACTGAGGCTGGCCCCCTGGTGGCTCCTCCACCCCCTCCAAGCACCGGGGCAGCAACCCCAGCACCCCAGGTTCTGCCTGTGAGCGACGACGGCTACTCACCACCTCAGCCCACAGAGGGCCTTCCATCAGCGTCGTGTTTTTAAAAAGGAGTACTAATCGGCACCCGCTTGACCACTCACTGGGGAGGCTGTTCGATCACGTGAGGCCGTTAGATAGGGGGATGTTCCCGTTCATTGCATGGGGATTGGGTTTAAGTGGTGATTATTGGTTTTTCGCCACGCTACGGCAGGACCTATTTCGCCAACGGCAGGGGGCTGGTTAGATGGCAAACAGATTGGCGCCTGGCGCGGTTCTCGATTTTGGCCTCTCCCGTGATTTAACATCCTCGTCGTGCTCTTGCTTAAGCGGAATACAACCATTAAATTGTGCCCTACATCTACTTTAAAAATATTTTTATTGAGGCATTCATAAATATATACATCAAACACAACCACAGCCAAAACTAGAACAAACTGGAAATCTCAGAATAAATGAATAACACCTCACCGCCCTACCCTCCCTGTCATTCCCTTCCGCCCATCCTGCCTCCCCCGTTTTAACCCCCTATAACCCCCCCACCCACTGCTGATGTCTTAACTATTCTTGAAGAAGTCGATAAATGGCTTCCATCCCTGGGCACTGACGCTTTCAATGTGAACTCAATTTTCTTCAGCCTAAGGAATTCTTTGAGGTCGCTCACCCACACCCCTGGTTTCGGTGGCCCCAAATCTCCCCACTCCAGCAAAATCCGTCTCTGGGCTACCAGGGAGGCAAAGGCCAAGACGTCTGCCTCTCTTGCCCTCTGGACTCCCGGGTCTTCCGACACTCGAACGTCGCAACTTCTGGATTCGGGGCAACCTTCACCTTCAGTATCTCGGACATAATGTCAGTGAACCCATGCCAGAATCCCCTCAGCTTCAGACAAGCCCATGACATGTGGACATGGTTCGCCGGTCTCCGCGCGCCCTGCATACCGCCCACACCTATCCTCCCCGCCCTCAAAGTACCTGCTCATTCTGGCCAGGCGACGGAACTGAGGGCTGAATCTAGCTGAGAATAACGGTTCCCCAGTTGGGAAACTGCCATGGGCATTGCATTAATAGAGAGACAGGAAGATGCTGGATGACCGACTGGAAAATGTGCCTCCAACCAATTGTTATATTGGTCACTTAGAGCTAAAGAGAAACCCTATGAACCACTTTGAATTGAATAAGGCTAAGCCTAGCACACAATGAGGATGCGTTCACTCTCCTCAAGCCTCCTCCAATAACCCAGCCTCCACCTTCCTCCCCAGCCCCTCCTCCCACTTCTGCTTAACTTCTCCTATCAGGGCTTCCTCCCAATCTGTTAATTCCTTGTAAAACCCACCCTCATCAACCCCTGATTTTGACACCACCTTGTCCTGCAACCAAGGGGCGGCAGGTCAGAAAAGGATGGCCCCTGCTTCCTAACATAATCCCGTACCTGTAAGTACTGGAACCCATTCCCGCTGGGCAGCTAATACTCCCTTTCCAATTCCTAAAAGTTCGAAAAGCTACCCCACAGATAGGTCCCCAAACTGCTCAATCCCCGCCGGCCGCCACCCCCGGAACCCGCATCCAGGCCCGAGTCCCGATGCAAATCTATGATTCCCACAAATCGGTGCCCAGACTGTGGCACACTCCAACCTCTGGTGCTGCCGCCATTGTTCCCACACACTCAGGGCCACCACCACCACCGGGCTAGTGGAGTGCCCGGCCGGTGAGAACGGCAGAGTCATCGTCAACAGTGCCCTAAGCTGGCGCCCTGACAAGAGGCTGCCTCCATCCACTCACACACCGGCCCCTCCCCCACTACCCACTTCCTGACCATGGCGATATTAGCTGCCCAGGAATAGTTGATTAAATTTGGCAAGGCCAACCCCCCCTTCCCGCATCTCTGTTCCAGCAGCACTTTCTTTACCTGTGGCGATTTCCCCGCCCATACTAACCCCCAAATCAAGGCATTAATTTTTCTAAGAAACTGGGAGGTTCTGAATAACAAATAGAACCTCGGAAGTACCGTCATTTTCACGGTCTTCACCCGCCCTGCCAATGACAGTGGATGCAGGTCCCATCACTTAAAATCTCCCTTCATCTGCTCTACCAACCACGCCAGATTCAATTTGTGTAGTTGTTCCCATCCCCGTACCACCTGGATGGTGGCGTGGGAGTGGGAACAGCCACACAGATACGTCCCCACCACTTTAAATGGCAACACACCCAACCTCCTCTCCTGTCCTCCTGCCTGGATCGGGAAGACCTCACTCTTCCCCATGTTTAACTTATACCCAGAGAACCGGCCGAAACCTCTAAGATGCTCCTGACCCGCTAATACCTCCCAGTGGGTCCAAAATGTAAAGCAACAGATCATACGCATATAGCAAAACCCTATGCTCCACACCCCCCCACGCACTATCCTGTCATGATATTCAGGTAAACATCATAGCACATACATACATACATACTGATGGACAGATCAACGGACCAATCAACACACACAACACGACAACCAATCACAGGCAAGAGCATACACAGTACAAAACAGGGAACACGACACTTCCTGGGCACTCGAGCAGGAGACGGCTCAGGGCACAGAGCTCACACCAAGCCACTCAGACATCCACCATGTGCTGAGTGCCACTACAAGATAGAATTAGGAATAGGTCCACAGATTCAAGGGGCATGATCGAACCTCAGTAAACAGTTTACCAGTGTAAATAGATGTTTGAAATAAAACTGCATTGTACCATTCACAACCGTGTTGGTTCGTCTGTGTCTCAGAGTACCCAACACTTCATAGTACCAGGAGTAACTGTGGTACCTCCCTACAAATCCTCTGGAATCTGCCATTCTGCGCCATGGACACCATCAACAAACCGCAGCCGCTGCAAGTCACTGGAGACCTCGGCGTTAATTGGAAGCTGTTCAAATAGCGCTTCCAGCTCTTTCTGGAAGCCAACGAAAAGGAGAGCGCCTCGGACACCAGAAAGATCGCCATCCTCCTCACCACGACAGGTCAATACGTCATCCATGTCTACAACTCCCTGGTGTTCGCGGAAGGCGAGGACAAGACCAAATACAAGATGGTCCTTCTCAAACTCGACCAACACTTCAACGTCGAGGTCAACAAGAGTTTCGAGAGGTATCTCTTCCAGCAGCGCCTGCAAGGTAAGGATGAGCCCTTTCAGTCATTCCTTACCCATCTCCGCATCCTCGCGCAGTCCTGCGGTTACGACACCACCTCCGATTCCATGATTCGGAACCAGATCATTTTTGGGGTCACCTCGGGCACCCTACGCCAGCAGCTCTTAAAAATAAAAGGCCTCACCATAGCCTCCGCAATCGAAGCCTGTGTCCTGTACGAAAACGTGACTAGCTGCTACTCCCAATTTAAAGCAGCCGAATCGGCGAGGCAGGTGCCCTACGAGGCCGAACGGGTCAAGGCGTTCGAGTTCCTCCCGGCCCGCGGCCCGGACGAGGGCGGCCATTTCGCACGCTTTTCGAGGCCTGCTGCGCTTGTGCGCGCCAAAAACTACGGCAACACTGAGGGACGTGATGCGCAGGCGTGCTCGACCCAAGACCGAACTGCGCATGCGCAGTGGCGCAATGAACGCCCTGATGTCACGACGTGCTGCAACTGTGGAGCCGCACATTTAAAGCGGCAATGTCCTGCAAGAACCCGACAATGCCTCCGCTGTGGCAAGGTGGGCCACTACGCTGCCTGCTGTCGAGCAGCTCAACCTGTCAATGTTCCCCAACTCCAACAACCTCGCAGGGACCTGCGGATCATTCAGCCTCCTTATTACGAGACGTGCCCAGACGATATCCAGACCAGTGACACAGACGACAGGGACGCCTTCCGTGTTGCGGCCATTGATGGGAACCGGATGTCTCCAGCCAGGACCCACCAGCCGGTGCAAGTTAACACGATCAATCCGGGTGATGAATGGTGTGCCACCCTAACGGTCAACCGATCACCGATAACATTCCGTCTGGACACTGGGGCCTCCGCCAACCTCATAACATGGTCAGCCTTCTACGCCATAAAGGTCAGACCACCAATTCGGCTGTCCCGTTACAGGATGGTCGACTACAACGGGAACGTTATCCCGGCTATGGGATCCGGCCAGCTCCAGGTGACACACAACACACACACGTCCACACTCTCGTTCGAGACATTGGCCTCATCGAAGGACTCCCTGCTAGGCGCACAGGCATGCAAGGCTCTCCACCTCGTGCAACGAGTCCACGCTGTGTATCCAGAAGGCACATCTGACTTCCCGGATGCAGAGTTCAGGGCACAGATCCAATTGCTCCTCACCCACAACCAGGAGGCATTCGAGGGCATGGGAACACTGCCATACACCTACAGAATTCAGCTCAAACCGGACGCCACCCCGGTCATTCACGCACCTCGCAGGGTCCCAGCGCCACTCAAAGACCGCCTCAAGCAGTAGCTGCAGGATCTCCAGGACCAAGGGGTGCTATCCCGGGTCATGGAGCCCACCCATGGGTCAGCTCCATGGTGTGTGTTAAGAAGCCCTCCGGCGAGTTCCGGATCTGCATTGATCCAAAAGACCTCAACAACAACATAATAAGGGAACACTACCCCATACCCAAACGGGAAGAGACCACGAGCGAAATTCCGGGCTAAAATATTTACGAAACTGGATGCCTCGAAGGGCTTTTGGCAGATCCAACTGGATCCATCCAGCCGAAAGCTGTGCACCTTCAACACCCCTTTCGGCAGGTTCTGCTACAACCGAATGCCATTTGGCATCATCTCGGCATCCAAGGTCTTTCATAGGATCATGGAGCAGATGATGAAAGGCATCGAAGGGGTGCGCGTATACGTGGACGACGTCATCATCTGGTCCACCACACCAAAGGAGCACATCTATCGTCTCCAGCGCATCTTTGCGCGCATACGCGAAAACGGCCTGCGCCTCAACCGAGCCAAGTGTTCTTTCGGTCAAACCGAGCTGAAGTTCCTGGGGGACCACATTTCCCGGTCAGGGGTCCATCTGGATGCAGACAAGGTGAGCGCCGTCATAGCCATGCTGCAGCCGGCAGACAAGAAAGCAGTGCTACGCTTCCTAGGCATGGTCAACTTCCTGGGGAAGTTCATTCCCAACCTTGCCTCCCACACGACTCTGAATCTGAAACCTGTTGGGCCTGCTCCAAGCTGAGGTGTCAGCCCTGACTAGATACAGCATGCTCACCTAATGTACTAGAAAGTTGTGAGTTGAAGTTCCACGCCAGAGACATCAGCACAACATCTAGGCTGGCTTTCCTGTGCAGGACTGAGGGGCTGCAGCGCTGTCCGAGGTTGTGCCATTTGGATGAAGCATTAAACCAATGTCCCCTCTGTCCTCTCAGCTGAGTGTCTCTGGGTGCGTGTCCTGGCACTATTTCAAGGAAGAGCAAAGGAATGCTTCCAGTGACCTGGCCAGGATATATCTTTGAACCAACACCTTAAAAACAGATTATTTGGTCATTTAACACAATGCTGTTTGCGGGATCTTCCTGTGCCCCAATTTGCTGCCACTTTTTCCGAGATTACAAGAGTGTCTACATTTCAAAAGTGAAGTCTTGGCGCTATATGGATATATCTTTTTCCTCTTTCCGAAAATGTTTCAAGGCACGTTACAGAGAAGGGAGGAGACAAAAGAATAGAAATGGGGTGTCATTCTCCGGCATCCCAGCCATGTGTTTCTTAGCGCCGGGAGGCGCTGCACCATTCATTGTGGCGGGATTCTCGCTTCCCGCCGCCATCAATGGGATTTCCCATTGAAGCCACCCCACACCATTGTGAAACCCGAGGGCTGGGGACTTCTGTTGATGGGAACAGAGTACCCTGTCGCCAGCAATCAGCCAGAGTATTCCAGCCATGAACTTCAAGGAACTGAAGGTGACGTCCTGAGATCTTAAAAGGCAAAATATAAAAGCATTCTGGTTTTTTTACTTCAACCTGGTCTGGGTGATATGTCTGGAACAGTGACTGTTATTGAGCTTTAACTGATGGATGGATTGCAACCTGGTGTGGGTATTGGTGTTTCTGAAGGGACAGGCTGACCTGCTTTCAGCCGGCACTCCATCATCCAGAAAACTACAACTATTACCATGCATAATAGCATCATTCAAAAGCTATTTACTAATGATTAACCAATTTACCCAGAGTTGAGCAGATCTCCTATAAAATGCTGCATTTCCTTTTTCTTTATTGAAGTATGAAAACATTTCTCGCTCTATTTGCATTCTTACAATGCAAAAGCCACAAGCAAGGTCAGAATTTGTTGCCATCCCTAATTGCCCCTGAGAAGGTGGCGGTGAGCTGCCTTCTTGAACCATAGTAAGAAGTCTTACAACACCAAGTTAAAGTCCAACAGGTTTGTTTCAAATCACTAGCTTTGGAGCACTGCTCCTTCCTCAGGTGAATGATTGAAGCACTGCAGTGCATGTGGTGTAGGTGCATCCACTGTGCTAAGGGAGTTCCAGGATTTTGGCCCCGTGACAGTGAAGGAACCAAATCAGGATGGTGTGTGATTTGGAGGAGATCTTGCAGGTTGTGCTGGGGCTGTCGAAAGAGCCTTAGTGAATTGCTGCAGTGCATCTTGAAAATGATGCTTGCTACTGCCACTGATGTTGGAGGGAATAAATGTTTAAGTGGTGGTCCAGATGCCAATCAAGTGGACTGCTTTGTCCTGGATGGTGTTGAATGTTGATGGAGCTGTGCTTATCCAGGCAAGTGGGGAGTATTCCATCACACTCCTGACTTGTGCCTTGTAGTTGGTGGACAGGATTTGGAGAGTCAGGAGGTGAGTTACTAGTTGCAGAATTCCCAGTCTGTACGCACTCTTGTAGCTACAGTATTTATATGACTAGTCCAGATCAGTTTCTGAGCAATGGTAACCCGCAGGATGTTAATGGTGGGGATTCAGTGACATTGATGTTGTTGAATCAACCTCCCCGAACAGGCGCCGGAATGTGGCGACTAGGGGCTATTCACAGTAACTTCATTTGAAGCCTACTTGTGACAATAAGCGATTTTCATTTCAAAGGGTGATAGTTAGATTCTCTCTTGTTGGAGGTGGTCATTGCCTGGCATTTGTGGCATGAATTTTATTTGATACTTATTAAACCAAGTCAGAATGTTGTCCAGGGCTTCCTGCATATGGGAGTGGACTGCATCAGTATTTGTGGAGTCGCGAAAGGTGCTGAACATTATGCAGTCATAGACAAATGTCCCACATTTGACCATATGATGGAAGGAAGGTCATTGATGAAGCGGCTGAAGCTGATGGAGCTTGGGACACTATCCTGAGGAACTCCAGCAGTGATGTCCTGGAACTGATATGATTGACCTCCAATCATCACACCCCTCTTCCTTTGTGCCAAGTATGATTCCAACCAGTGGAGAGCATTCCTATTGACTTCAACTTTCCTCTGAGTCCTTGATGCAAAATGTGACAAGGTCAAATACTGCCTTGAAATCAAAAACAGTCACTCCCACCTCCCCTCTTGTATTCAACATTTGTTTGGAGCAGAGCTATAATGAAGCCTTGAATTCAGTGGCCCTGACAGAACCCAAACTGAGTGTTAGTGAGTAGGTTATTGCTGTGTAAGTGCCGCTTGCTAGCACTGTTCATAATACCTTCCAACATTTTGCTGATGATTGCGAGTAGACTGCTGGGGTGGTAATTGGTTGGATTGGATGTGTCTCTTAGTGCGGCAGTGAATCCCTTAGCCAGCATGAACTCAATCGCTAATCAACTTGAGACCCTGATAACCATTAGGGAGATTTCTACTACATAGTTGGTGGGGTGGTCCACAACCCTGGGTGTACTGGCATTTCTTCTACTACATTGCCAGGTTCGGGGAGCCTGCTCGTCGTTGCCAGGTTTTCCACACTTCCCTTCCCCTCTGTTATTCCTCTTCAGACTCCTCAGGACCGATCTATGGACCTATTTGTTTGCCAATTCCTTTTACCTCTCACCTTATCCCTTTAGTGATTTACTCATTCCTCTATGTCACAGGACATTCCTGTATTTCTGGTTCTGCATTTACTTCATTGTAGAACCATAGAAACCCTACAGTACAGAAAGAGGCCATTCAGCCCATCGAGTCTGCACCGACCCTTTGAAAGGCCATCCTACTGCCCGCTTTGTAACCTCACTCGAAAGGACAATTTAGCATACCCAATCCATCTACTCAGCACATCTTTGGACTGTGGGAGGAAATCGGGGCACCCGGAGGAAACCCACAAAGACATAGGGAGAAAGTGCAAACCCCTCACAGACAGTCACCCAGAGTGGGAATCGAACCTGGGTCCTTGATGCTGTGAGGTAGCAGTGTTAACCACTGTGCCACCGTGCCATCCCTTAAAAGCTCTTCATCTCTAACTTCTTCCAGTTCTGATGAAGAATCATTGAGCTGAATCATTTCTATCCCTTTTTGATGCTCAGACACTACCTGACTTGAGTGTTTCCAGTATTTCCTGTTTTAATCACAATGACCCAGAACCCACAATATTTGGCTTTATATTGTTACGGACACCTGGTCAGCACTCAACAATGGCTAAGATACTGAACCAGACGCGTGACGTTTGTAAAGTTTTAAGATTGTACAAAAAAATCGATTTGTTCCAGGAATGATAATATAAGAAATTGGGCTTGGTTATTTAAAAAATAACTTCATTAAAAGAAAATAAAACAACATTTAAACTTTTACTTCACACTTCTAACACTAACAGATTATATATACAGGTTCTTAAGCTTAACATTAGATAGTTCCCATTAAATATAACTCCAAATAACACACAGCTCTCATTCCACTTACATAGACAGGCAAAGATGATGCTTGTATTTACAAAGCAATTCTTTGCTGTATGTCAACTTCCTTTAGAACACTTTTCGAAATTCTGTAATAATAATAATAATCTTTATTAGTGTCACAAGTAGGCTTACATTAACACTGCAATGAAGTTACTGTGAAAATGCCCTTGTCGGCACACTATGGCATCTGTTTGGCACACTGAGGGAGAATTCAAAACATCCAATTCACCTAAAAAACATGCCTTCATTACCTCTCTGATTGAACTCTACACCCTTCTATTTGGAGCAGATTTTATGACTTGTCTCACGGCTGCTCATATCCTTTTCTGTCTGTTTCAAATTGATTCTCTCCAAGCACCACCCAATGCTTAAAACAACGGTCCTCCCCTGGAATGTTCAGACTGGCACAGACTTTAATTGGGCTGCTTGATTTCCACTCCCATTGACACAATATACCAGAGCAACACCATTAATATGTACCTAGATTTCCATTGACAGATCATTCAGTCTTCAGGCTCTGTTTATAGGATAGTGGCTGGTCGTGTAAGGATGTCCCGAAAGGTAATGGACTTGGGTGAATCACCTTATGTATTCCCGAACGAGTATAAGTCTGAATGGGACCATGTGACTCAGCCAGGTGTCAGCGCATCCCTTTGAGTCCGGGCTAACAGTATTTTCCTTTATTCTATTTAACCCTTAAATTGCCCATTTTGGACCCAGTTTCTGGATTCAATTTCTGAATATCTCCCTATCATGACAATTCATCGTTTGTTAATGAAGAGTTAATTACTCTGATGTTCATCACCTTTAGACACCATGGGCGAAATTCTCCCCCAACGGCGCGATGTCCGCCGACTGGCGCCCAAATCGGCACCAATCAGACGGGCATCGCGCCGCCCCAAAGGTGCGGAATGCTCCGCATCTTTTGGGGCCGAGCCCCAACATTGAGGGGCTAGGCCGACGCCGGAGGGATTTCCACCCCGCCAGCTGGCGGAAATGGCGTTTGTTGCCCCGCCAGCTGGCGCGGAAATGCGGCGCATGCGCGGGAGCGTCAGCGGCCGCTGACAATTTCCCGGCGCATGCGCGGGAGCATCAGCGGCCGCTGACAGTTTCCCGCGCATGTGCAGTGGGGAGAGTCACTTCCGCCTCCGCCATGGTGGAGGCCGTGGCGGAGGCGGAAGGGAAAGAGTGCCCCCATGGCACAGGCCCGCCCGCGGATCGGTGGGCCCCGATCGCGGGCCAGGCCACCATGGGGGCACCCCCCGGGGTCAGATCGCCCCGCGCCCCCCCCCCAGGACCCCGGAGCCCGCCCACGCCGCCTGGTCCCGCCGGTAAATACCAGGTTTAATTTACGCCGGCGGGACAGGCAATTTCTAGGCGGGACTTCGGCCCATCCGGGCCGGAGAATTGAGCGGGGAGCGGTGGGTCCCGCCAACAGGCGCGGCCCGATTCCCGCCCCCGCCCAATCTCCGGTGCCGGAGACTTCGGCGGGGGCGGGATTCACGGCGGCCAACGGCCATTCTCTGACCCGGCGGGGGGTCGGAGAATGACGCTCCAGGAATGGGAATGGCAGCTACTATTCCATTCCATTATTCCATTCCCTATTCCATTTTATCTAGTTTTATCCTGTACAGGTTCAAAATTGGGAAGAATCCGCCAGACTGTGCACTCCAAAGCTGAATAAAACTGCTCTGAAAATGGGAGCATTCCACACACACTGACGTACTATTGGGCACAATGAGCTCGGGGCCCATTCCCAATAACATTCTGCCAGTTCCAGATAATACGGTAGAGGCGGGTGGGGCTAGAAATTGGGAGCACTCCACATTTCTGAAATGGGGTCATCAATGATGACTAACCAGGCAATTAACTGCAACAAAACTTCGTGAAAATAACCTTGTACGGAGTCAATACTTAAACAAAATGAACCATTGGGTTCATTTTTAAACATTTTGTATTGTAAATACAGCAATTTGGATGAATCTCACCAAGTTTAAGAAAACCATTTATTTAAAATAACAAAATGGGTGGTTATTGTTTTAAATGTTAGTGCCATTTATTTTGGCTTTACCAACTGCAGGTCACCTCAAAATATGTCATGTCTATATAATTGTGTTCTTGCAGATTAAAAACATAGCATAATTAATTTTAAATAGAAATGCTGGTTTTGCATTTACAACTACTTTCAATGGGCTATGCAGCAGCTGCCATAGGGTGATTCACGTCATTTCCTTTCTCCACTGTTAAATCTGTGCGCACTTTTGTATTCAGAAACTTGTTTATGTACAATAAACTGTAAAATGGTTATGTCATAAGCCCCATGAGGCCCACGGGGAAACAACAATTGATCGCCCTGTAAGGCCCGTGGAATAAAAGCTTCCCTGGTAGTGGGTGGAGGCCCACTCAACCGGGACTCGTAAAACAGAACATAAAAGCCGACACGAGCAGGGACCGGCATGTTGGTTGTGCCAGCAGAGACTGTGACATGTACATAGTTACTGCCGGGCAGACTTTATGTTTAGTTAAAACAAATCTTGTTACTCCTATCGCTGGCTTCCTTGGCCACTAAAGATAAAAAAGTTTTTTTTAAACTCTTGCAGAGTGTTGCTAACTTTGGTTGGCTCTTAATTTGTTACCCGTTGTGTCTTTACTTAATTTGCTCTGTTTCTATAACCTTTGCTCTAGAGTCGCCAGGTATCTTTATGATACCACCACGAGGTTCAAGTTCAAGTACTGATCAATAACTCGACACACCAATTAGTAAGATTCAAATCAAAACACATTTATTATACACAGTAAATCACTACTCATGCATAAACTCTACTTACTAGACTATCTCTATCACTAAAAGGCCTATACTTAGCTTGGAACTGGCCCACCAGGTCAGGGGAACAAATGGCCTTTAGTTCGATTCTGAGTCTGCAGGATGCAAAGCTGGTATGGACTGGTAGCTAGGAGCGCCTATCTCATAGCGAGCGTTGACTGGAGACTTACTTGGTTGATGCGGCAGCT
Organism: Scyliorhinus torazame; assembly: GCF_047496885.1. Lineage (NCBI taxonomy): Eukaryota > Metazoa > Chordata > Chondrichthyes > Carcharhiniformes > Scyliorhinidae > Scyliorhinus > Scyliorhinus torazame. The sequence goes on from NC_092716.1 coordinate 152,545,753, forward strand.
AGGCAGGTCACTGTCAAGGGTTGATTCGAGTTGCTGAGTGACCCTGCCAAGAAGACCGATTTGAACTTGGAGACTCTACTTTATAGTCCCCAGGGGCTTCACGCCGTTCGGGGCGGACCCCGTACCTGGTTCCAAGTGATTGGACTGCGTTCCGATCACTTGGATCGATTTCTCCAATACTGGAGCTGTTCCCTGATCGCAGGCGGTCCCTGAGTGTCCGGTGGCTTTCCTTTGTCTTGGCTCCTGCTGGCGCCGAGGAGTCTGGCTTGGCCTTATTCACCTTAAATGTTTCAATTGTTCCCGGGGATCGCTCATTAATATGAAGATGGCTGTTGGTTTCAGTGCTGTCTGGGTTTCTGCAAGTTCTAATACACAGGAAACTTTGCACCTCCTAGTTTTTCCTGGCTTGACTGAATTTCCCTGCATTCTTTGCGGATCTCCATTTTAAGTCGGGAAGTGGCCAACCCAGGTGGCTACAAGAGTGTGTTTTGCATCCGGTGGGTTTCCCATTCTTATATAAAGTAGTTTGTTCGGGTGCATTTAAAGGGTTCAGCTGAGTTCAGAGCTCTGTAACTGCTGGAGGAGCTTCATGCAAAAACAGAGTTTGGGGTGGAACTTTCCATTTTTGTGACGAAGTATGGTGGTCGGCGGGTTTGACGGCGCATTTCCCACTAGGCATCGTGGCGGGAACCCACACCCGATTTTGGAACATCATCCATTTTGCTTGGGTGATTAGCTCTACGAATGACATGAAGAGGTGGGGTCTGGAGCCTTTGCAACCTTTCACCGGTGGCTTTGCACATCTGAGTCCCCGGAGGGGGACTTGAAGATGACACAGTTTCTGGGCGGGCAGGTCTTCCCAGCAGTGGGGAAGGAAAAGGGACAGGGACTGGAAGCACCGTTGGGTCTGGAGGAGATCATGGACTGCATCAACTCCATGCAACCCAGGAGGGAACTGCGACCTTATGGACTTCTACAAAAGATTTAAGGCAACACCGGCCCCGCACCTGTGGGAGATGTTCAGTGACTTGCCGTCGAGGGGGGCCCTGCCGCCCACACTGGCACAGGCCTCGATCTCACTGATCCCAAAGAAAGACAAATACCCGACGGATTGTGGGTCATACAGACCCATCTCACTCCTGAACACTGATCCAAAAATCCTATCTAAACTTCTGGCAAGACAACTGGAGAGTTGCTTGCCAGAAGTGACAGTGGACGATCAGATCGGGTTTGTCAAGGGCAGACGGCTGGTGGTAAACATCAGATGCCTGCTGAACACAGTTATGGCCCCACCCAGAAAGGAGACACCAGAGGTGATCATCTCCATTCGCGCAGAGAAAGCCTTGAACTGGGTGGAGTAAAAGTACCTCATCGGGGTACTAGAACAGTTTGGGTTTGGGCCACTGTTCTCCGCGTGGGTGAAACTGCTGTGGAGTGCTCCTATGGCAAGCATACAGATGAATGCCACCTACTTCCGGCTGCACAGAGGGGCGAGGCAGGGCTACCTGTTGTCACCGCTGCTGTTCACTCTGGCTATTGAGCGGCTGGCTATCACGCTCAGATCAGCGGATGGGTGGAGAGGCATTAAGAGAGGGGAGTCTCTCTCTATGCAGATGACCTGCTGCTCTACCTCTAGAAACCTCGAGCCAGCATGTGTAAGATAATGGTACTCCAGAAGGAGTTCGAAGTTCAAATTAAAAGTGAGAAAGAGCAAAATCTTCCCGGTGAACCCTTAGTGGGGAGAAGTAGAGCTGTGAGCACTGCCGTTCAAACTGCCCCAAGCCAAGTTCAGATAACTGGGAATGCAGATAGCCCACAACTGGGCCTGGCTCCACAAATGGAACCTGTCTAGCCTGGTGGAGGAGGTGAAAGGGGTCCTGCGGAGTTGGGACTCACTCCTGCTCTCCCTGGTGGGGAGAGTACAGATGATAAAGATGATCATCCTGCAACGGTTCCTCTTTATGTGTAGATCACTCCCGATCCTCACCCCCAAATCCTTCTTCGCCAAGGTAGATAATCTAATCACGGCCTTCCAGTGGTCGGGAAAGAACCCCAGGATCCTGCAGACAGAACGGCACTCTCGGGGCTTGGCACTACCAAACCTTCTGTACTACTACTGGGCAGCAATTGTGGAAAGTTGGCTGGGGGAGTCGGGGGCGGATTGAGTACAGATGTAATAGGCTTTCTGTGCAGGGACATCCCTGTAGACACTGGTTAACCGCCCACTCCCATTCCCCCTGGCCAAGTACTCAACGACCCCAATGGTGGGGGTAGCATCACTGAAAGCCTGGACAGCTTAGGCACCATTTCAAGACAAGAGACATATCTGTCTCAGCTCCTATCTGGAGAAACCACAGACACATCCCGGCCAGAATGGATTCCACATACAAAACATGGAGGAGGGAGGAAGGGGTGTTGAGGACAGGGACATGTACATAGACAGCAGAGTTGCAACCCTGGACAAACTAACAGAGAAGTTCCAACTGCTGAAAGGGAGTGAGTTTTGATACCTTCTGATACGAGACTTCCTCCGCAAGGAAGTATCATTGTTCCCCCAGTTACACAGGCAACCCTGCTAAACAGACTGATATCACAGGACGGGTTAGGTAAGGGAAAGTGTGCAGATATATATGGACGACTGCCAGAAGAGGTAAGGGCCCCACTGGATGAAACGAGAGAGAGGTGGGGGGAAGAACTGGCCCACAAGCTAGGGGGAGGACTCTGGGGCGAGATCTTGCACAGAGTAAACTCCACCTCCTCGTGCGCGATGTTAAGCCTGGTGAAATTGAAGGTGTTTGTGAACACTACGCCAACCATCCTAGAATTAGAACCACAAAGAACACCACAGAAAGTATATGCAAAAATCTGATGGTTTAATCAGTCCTTCCCAAAGGGCACAGTACATTGCAACTTAGACTTGTGCTGCATCTTCAGTGGTCCTGAATGAAAAATGTTCAGAAGTGAGTAAATGCTCCTTTGGGTTACTTATTATATGAGCACACCTCATCCTTTGTTGCATTCCAGCCATGTACCTGGAAGATACAACCGGTGCAGTTTTCAGCTCAGATTTTGCACGAGGCGCTGATCACAGCAGCAATCTCGACCATTTTTGCTTTCCTTCTGAACAGAAATGATTTGGGGATTGAATTACATTCCAGAGTTGCATCGGAAAGCAAAATGAGTTTTTATTTCTTTTTAAAAAGGGCTGCAGGTGGCAGATGCTGGAGAATGTGTATCAAAGCCAGAATCGCCAGGGATGTTAAAGCAATTTGTCATCTCCGCTCAGGTGCCCAAGTTAGTATTCACATCCATTGGTGTGCGGATGATTCAATTCCAGTAGGAAGAGCAGGAGATGGAGAACATGAAATTACATTGAGTTCATAGCACTGACTGATCCATGCCAATGTTATGCCGCACACAAGTCTCCTCACATCCTATTTCCTCTAACTCTATTAACATATCCTTCTGTTCCTTATTCAGTCATGTCTTCATCTAACTTCTTCTTTAATGCATCAATGTTAGTCACCTCAGCTGCTCCTCGTGGTAACAGGGTGCACATTCGAACCATTGGGAGAGGTTGATTTGTGGGTCGGCTACTTTTCTGTCTTCAAATTTTACTCCTATCTCAGAGTTACAAAGCCAATGTGCAGAGTGGACAGGGGAAGCCCTAAATCCATCCCCTTGCTTGCTCCAAAAAGCAATGCAAATTTAAATCAAATCTAATTTATGTTCCCCACAAAAGAGACATACCAGATCCAAGCAGACAAGAACAGGCATTACACCTGATCTCACAATTTGTGTGATTTCTGGTGAATATCTACACAAGGATGGTGTTAGGCTCAATGTGTCCCTGCTTCTTGGGGCCAGGACTCTGAGAGAGAGAAGAGGGGCAGAGGTGAAGCTTTGAATGGAGATCTGCATTTGATATCACAGCCTTGAACTGACCATTCCCTACAGTTCTCTGCCATTGGCTCACCAGAGCTTTAGCGGAACTGTGATAAAGAGGGGGTTTCTTGAAAAGTTACAGTGGCCGAAAATCCAAGGAAATATCAGGTACAAGCCTTTTGCATGTAATTTAACTCCTGCAGCTCTAATCACTTTGAAGGTGGACTGTAAAACATTTGATGAGGAGCGACCTGATACAAATCCCTAAACAGTTTAGAAACTACATGTGAAGATGCAGATTAACAGATCAAGTAAGTTCCACTCACTTAGTCCAATCTCACTGCTCTCTCAAAAAGGAGGGGAGAATGATTCAGACTTCATAAACTTACCTGTTCTATTTTTCACTTCCAGGTTTAAGCCCAGGACACCCCATTGTTACACCTTTGAGTTACACCCTCATAGAGTTAGATCCAGGGCCGTGTGGACGCGCCTCTGAACATCAGAGACTAGGGGTTGAATTGGAGGGCCCATCTAGAGCAACCTTGAAACCTGTCCAAAGGGGCACAATTGCTTCACAGCTCCAGGGTCCCAGGTTCGATTCCGGCTTGGGTCACTGTCTGTGCGGAGTCTGCACGTCCTCCCCGTGTCTGCGTGGGTTTCCTCCGGGTGCTCCGGTTTCCTCCCACAGTCCAAAGATGTGCAGGGTAGGTGGATTGGCCATGATAAATTGCCCTTAGTGTCCAAAATTGCCCTTGGTGTTGGGTGGAGGTGTTGAGTTTGGGTGGGGTGCTCTTTCCAAGAGCCGGTGCAGACTCAGGGGGTCGAATGGCCTCCTTCTGCACTGTAAATTCAATGATAATCTATGATTAATCAAGGACAAAGGTTCGGCACAACATCGTGGGCCGAAGGGCCTGTTCTGTGCTGTATTTTCTATGTTCTATGTTCATATGCATTGCGTGTCACTGATTAGGAGATGCCACAAAGGTCCCCAGTGGAGCCTGGGTTCAGTGCGGTGGGTATCTTCAATGACACTGGCAGTTCTTCGCGGAGAAGCTGACAAATGTGAAGTACCTCATCCCTGGACAAACCCAGGTGTCAGTGGCATTGTCTTTCACTCATTTCATATATGAGCAGTGTCCTGGATATACCTGTAGTCAGGATATTCGTCTTCATTGCATTTGCCCCTCTTCAGGAGCATCTTGGATTTTTGGGGGCCCCGCACCCTCTTGCTGCTCATGCCACTGCTCCTCCTTGACCTATGCCAATTGACGATGTGCCTATCTCCTCATTTGTATTGCAGCAATAACCAAGGAAGGTCATCAACTGCCACACCTCTTTGCCACACCAACATCTGTGATGCTGGGGACCTCCGGAGGAGACTGAGATGGATCATCCACTTGGCACTAAGTCACTAGACTCTTAGCTGATAAAACATTTTGTAAATGAATGCCCAGGGCCACAGACTATTAAATAAAATCTAATAGGCCCAATTTAATTTCACCTTCCACATTGTGGGAGGTTCTTAAGGTGATGCACAGTGGGGAGGTTATCTCTTACAGGTTGTCTGTGTTGAAGACCGTTCGGTTGGAGCAGCAGAGGCTAGAGGATTCCATTCTAGAGGTTGATCGCCAGTACTCGCTCGATCCTACTCCTGAGTTATTGAGTTATTGGTAAATAGGAAATAATTACCGAACCAATTTGAGTTAGGGTCTACTGGCAGGGCAGTACGTCAATTGCAATGCTCCAGGGGCATGTTCTATGACAACAGCAGGTGGCCTCCTGGGAGATTACTCAGATTACTCATGGTAGCAGACTTTCTTAAACTCTTGTTACTGAGTTGCTGTTGCATTGCAGTTACTGAACTAGGTGGAAACATAACAAGCTCATGTATGGTTAATTTGACAGCAAATTCAAAAGAACTTATATTTTGATATTTTGCGCAAAATTGCACCTATAGTCTAATTTCAGAATTTCAGAGCTGGATCTCAGTTACAATGTGTTTGGAGACAAAGGAGCAGAGTTACTGGGACAAATGCTAGGTGAGCCTTACCTCCACAGATGACGTTTGTTCATTAATTTGGCTTTGTTCTTTTATGCAACGTGGATTGTTTCCTGTAGTTAGGTGAGTGAGGGGTTGAATACTTGTTCTCCAATCAACAATGTGCTCAACAGGCAAGGATGTTCTATTTCAGAAGTCTAAAGCTGGAGCTAATCTTTACACACTTTTATATTTATTTACAGAATTACAGTTTACAAGCATTAACCTCCTCACGAAACAAGCATAATTTTAGTATAGGTCAATTTGAGGGGCTTCAATGAATACAATTAACAAGTACATATCTTTTATTTCCCCACTCCTCTCCATGTTTAGCACTCGAGACTCCAGCAATCACTGTTTAATATCTTATTCAATAGATCTCTCTCTGCATATAAGCCCTGACAGTGAGGAGGCTATTTGAGTCGGAAAGACATCGCAGCCTAGCACAATCCTGGCCTCACTGAAGTTTGGAAGAATGAGAGATGATCTCATGGAAGCATATTGCATTTTTTACAGGGCTTGGTAGGGTGGATGCTGCTTCCTATGGCTGGAATGTCTAGACTTGGGCATCATGGCCTCCGGATAAGAGGTTGGCCATTTAAGGGAGAGATGAGGATATATAGGGCAGCACGGTAGCATTGTGGTTAGCACAATTACTTCACAGCTCCAGGGTCCCAGGTTCGATTCCGGCTTGGGTCACTGTCTGTGCGGAGTCTGCACGTTCTCCCCGTGTCTGCGTGGGTTTCCTCCGGGTGCTCCGGTTTCCTCCCACAGTCCAAAGATTTGCAGGTTAGGTGGATTGGCCGTGATAAATTGCCCTTAGTGTCCAAAATTGCCCTTAGTATTGGGTGGGGTTACTGGGCTAAAGGGATAGGATGGAGGTGTTGACCTTGGGTAGGGTGCTCTTTCCAAGAGCCGGTGCAGACTCGATGGGCCGAATGGCCTCCTTCTGCACTGTAAATTCTATGATATTTAACTCAGATGGCAACCTTGTTTCCGCCCCTCCCCAAGTTAATGCGGTTTTAAAATCATTTTACCGCAATCTTTATAGATCAGGGCCCCGTGCAGATAAATCGGTCATGTCCGAATTTCTGGACAGTCTACTCATCCCAACGGTTGAGGTGGATCTGAGCAATGAGCTGGACTCCCCACTGCGCCCAGATGAGATTTTAAAATGTATTGGACTGATGCATTCTGGCAAGTGCCTGGTCTGGATGGCTTTCCAATTGAATTTTACAAGAAGTTCTCGGAACAGCTTGTGCCATTGTTATTGGACATGTTTAATGATTCCCTATTCCGGGGGTCGCTGCCTCTGACCCCCACTCAAGCTTCCATTTCCCTGCTTCTTAAGAAAGCCAAAGTCCCTCCAGAGGGTGGTTCATACCACCCTGTATCACTCTTGAATGCGGACGTCAAGCTACTCGCTAAGGTGTTGGCGCTGCGGCTGGAGCCTCGTCCTGAAGGACCGACTGTTGTTTATATGTCGCCTGTTAAATGTTATATTTCCGCCTCCCCAGTATCCAAACCGGAGGTGATAGTTTCTCTGGATGCTGAAAAGATATTTGAAAGAGTGGAGTGGGAGTATTCATTCAAGATTTTTAGAGGGTTTGGGTTTGGTCATAAATGTGCGTCCTGGACTCGCCTGTTATATAATGTCGCTACAGCCAGTGTTCGTGCGAATGCTCCCAATTCTGACTATTTTCCCTTCAAAAGGGTAGTGGGTATGGCTGTCCACTTTCTCCACTCCTGTTCGCTGTGGCAATAAAGCGTCTCTCTATAGCACTATGTCCTCAGGTCAGTGGAAGGATATTTGTCAAGATGGAATGGAGCATCAAGTGTCTCAATATGCAGATTAACTACTTCTTTATATTACGCACGCAGCCACCTCTATAGACGGCATAATGCAGCTGCTTAACACGTTCAGCTCCCTCTCAGGGTATAAATTGAATTTAGGCAAGAATTTATGTTTCCAGTTAACCCCCCTGGGAGGTGAGCCTAATTGGGGAGGTTACCTTTTCACCTTTCTAAGACAGGGTCATAGAATTTACGGTGCAGAAGGAGGCCATTCAGCCCATCGAGTCTGCACCGGCTCTTAGAAAGAGCATCCTACCCAAGGTCAATACCTCCACCCTATCCCCATAACCCAGTAAGCGCACCCAACACTAAGGGCAATTTTTGGACACTAAGGGCAATTTATCATGGCCAATCCACCTACCCTGCACATCTTTGGACTGTGGGAGGAAACCGGAGCACCCGGAGGAAACCCACGCACACACAGGGAGGATGTGCAGACTCCGCACAGACAGTGACCCAAGCCGGAATTGAACCTGGGACCCTGGAGCTGTGAAGCAATTGTGCTAACCACAATGCTACCGTGCTGCCCTACATCTGATGAATCTGATGAACCCTACATGTGGGTGGCCCACAATGGGCTTCATTTCATAAATTGAACTACACGAGTCTGGTTAATAGAATCAAAACAGATTTTCAGAGATGGCATCGTATCTTTGGCCAGTCGGGTTCAGACTATTAAAATGAATGTGCTTCTGAGGCTTTTATTTTTTTTCCCAAATTTTCTCCCCAAGTCCTTTTTTATCAAGATCAATAAATTAATATCCTCGTTTATTTTGGCGGCTAATAGTTTTAGAATCCGCAGCATTCTGCTACAAATGGGGAGACAGTCGGCGGGGGCTGGGCCTTAGCCCTCCCCAATTTATTGTTCTATTTCTGGGCTGCTAACATTCAAAAAATACTGCTGTGGATTAGTGACCCCAAACCTATTTGGGGACAGATGGAGGCTGGTTCCTGCTCTACTTCTACTCTTCTTGCCATAGTCACTGCACCATTGTCTTTTTCCAGTGGTGGCCCCTCTCTCGGGTTTTGGAAACAGGTTAGACACTATTTTAAGCTCCTTTCCCTTTCTTCACTAGCCCCTATTTGCAACAATTACCTTTTCCTGTCATCTGGTTTGGACCCAACATTTAAGTCTTGGGAAGTGAATCTTGGGAAGTTTGGGGACATGTTTGTAGAGGGGAGGTTTGCCAGTGTTAGGGAGTTAGCTGATAAATTCAGTTGCCCACCCCAGTTTGTTTTGGTATTTTCAAGTTTGCGAATTTTCATGTAAGGTTTTTCCTTCCTTTCCTCTGGGCCACCTTCTTCCTTGATGAGGAGTATTCTGTACCTAACTCAGTCTGGTGAGAGGTCTATTTCGGATCTATTCGGCCATATTCCTTCATCGGATTCTGATCCGTTAGCAGTGTGAGGGCCAAATGGGAAAGTGAATTGGGCCACATTCTTACTGATGGGGTTTGGAGTGCGACCCTTCCCAGGGTTAACTGAGTAGGTTTTTTTCAAATGTAGAGGATAGGTGTGATCGCTGTTCTCTTGGCCCAGCAAGCCTTACGCACATGTTCCTGTCCTGCTCCAAACTCATAAGCTTCTGGGCTGCATTCTTTAATACCATGTTAGTGATCGTCCATGTGGATTTAGATCCATGTCCGATGGTGGCCATATTTGGTGTGTCAGATTCACCAGTGATTCAGTCTAGGGTAGAGGCGGATGTTGTCACATTTGCCTCACTGATAGCGCAGAGGCAAATATTGCTTGGTTGGCGATCTCCCACTCCGCCCAGTGCCTCTGCTTGATTGGGTAACTTGATGTAATTTCTGCAGTTGGAGTAGTAGATTAGCTGGTGGCTATTCTATTATAGTTATTGTATATTTCAACTCTATTCCTGTTATCAATAAACAATCATTGTGCCCAACTTACAAAGCTGGTGGCTATAACTTACTGAGCAGTCAAGGGGGCAAATATTCTGCAAGCTTGAAATGGATTATTGGTTAATTCACTTGTGTTGGGATTCCGGGATCTGTGGGACAGGAATCGACTGTGCACTAGCCGTAACGTAAATTGGGGGCTCGTCCGGGAATTTTGGACGGGAATTTGGGTTACAGCGTGAATTAAAAAGAGGCACAAGGTTTGTAGTGATATAATAAGATGGCTCTTGAAGCTGCTAAACATTTTCGTCAGGTGGAAGACTTAACTCTGGTTTACAAAGAGGGGCTTCGAAAAGACCTGCTAGTCGACTTTGATTTCGGCTCTGATTATGATGTAATGGTAAACAGTTGTTGCAAGAGTGTTGGCAGGGAGTCAGGCGAGAGCTTTGTCTTTGATTTTAGTTCTGACTATGAAGTGATGATAAACAGTTGTTACTGAATAGACCTGTCCCGAATTGATTGTGACCAATTGGCAAGATATTCTTCCAAAGCTAGTAACCCAGAAGAAAGTGAGTTGGCCTTTTCTAAATGTAACCTGTTACCGCCTCTTGCAGTAAACCTATTGCTATTCCCTTCAGGTGAAATAATTTCCCAGAGCAGGCTTGCTTTGACAGAAGGTATAGAAGATAGCATGGCATCAGTCATTCAGGGCACGAACAGTAAGGACTGTGAAGTGCTACCGAACTAGCGACTGGTTGACCCACATCCTTTTTAAGGTCCAAAGCGCCTCGTCAAGCTAGAAGAAGCAGATAGCAAAGGAGGTGAGTAATTGGAAATCAATCCCTTTCGAGAGTTAAGAGGAAGGTGGATGGAGAAGCCTGTAGCATTTCTGTGCCCACAGGTGTTAGCAAAAGGCAAAAGGTTCATAGCACCAATAATGTACCATACTCTGATTCTAAAAGTAGAAAAGCAAAATTGAAACCTGGAAAGCACAAATCATGCCATTCCTTTTTAATAATTGGAGATAAAGGTTGTGATAGAGAAAACTCTGATGATGAGGTAAAGGTTGTCATCGAAAGAATAGTGCATTTCAAAGCAAAAAATTCGGAGAGGTTTGAACCACATGAAGGTGGGCATGTGAATGCCAAGAAAGGCTGTAAAGCTGGAGGGGTCGTAAAGAGTTTGTTAAAGTTAACACAATACTCCCCTCAGGGTTGCCAATCCTACTTGTAGTTTAGCTGTAGGAGATACTCAAAATTTAGCTGAACATTCATTGGCCAATCAAGAAAGACTAACTATGACATTGGATTGGATTTGTTTATTGTCACGTGTACCAAGGTACAGTGAAAAGTATTTTTCTGCGAGCAGCTCAACTGATCATTAAGTAAATGAAAAGAAAAGGAAATAAAAGAAAATACATAATAGGGCAACACAAGGTACACAATGTAACTACATAACACTGGCATCGGGTGAAGCATACAGGGGTGTAGTGTTAATGAGGTCAGTCCATAAGAGGGTCGTTTAGGAGTCTGGTAACAGCAGGGAAGAAGCTGTTTTTGAGTCTGTTTGTGCGTGTTCTCAGACTTTTGTATCTCCTGCCCGATAGGAGAAGTGAGGAACAGAAAGAGACAGGTATAATAATGGTACAAAGAAAGCATAGACGGAGTTGTAGGAAAACACCAGGAGGCACTCTGTTAACTACTCACGGTGTGGACATTAGAAACTTTGTACCACTAAAGCCGTACCCATCTCGACTAAAACCACAGAGACTTACTCAGTTAAAGACTGAAGAATGATGTATGTTGGACATGTAGAAAAAGCAAAACCGTTGTGGTCCATGGAACGCCAAGGAGAGTTTGGGAGATTGACGGCCATGTTGGAGGACAAATCAGTGCTGGACTTTTCCAAACCATTATCCATTTGAGTTTATAAAGATGTTTAAAGGCTGGAACGCAAGATTATTATGTTGAGGGTGGCGATCGCGAATGGAGCGGCCGCAGCAAAGACGCTCCCGCACAGCCACAAAATCACGGCTTTTTTGAGGGGGTTTTCCCGGGGAAAGAAAAAAATAATAATTCTTTAGGCCCCGTGAATTTGGCCCTGCCCAGGCCCCAAAGCTCCAATCCACGAAGCTGGAGACGGAGAGGAAAAAAAAGGAGAGCCTGGACCCGGCGAGCTGCACGTGGAGGAGGAGTGGGGATCGCTCAGAAACGGCCGGAAAGTCGGAGCACGGAGAGGATCACAAGAACAAAATAAGAATTTTTAAATTCAACCTACCTTGTTCCTCTCCTGCAAATTTTTTTTTTTTTAAAAGAAAATCTTTTTTAAAGGGAAAAAAAACTTTCAAAACAAAAAATCCCTTTTTATTTAAAAAAAAATCGTTTTTAAAAGGATTTTTTTTTAAAAACCCTTGGGGTATTTTTTTCTTTGGGGGGAACAAAAAAAAAGAATTTCTTTTTCACACCAAAACCCAGGAAAAAAAGAGAAAGGCACAGACAGAAATATGCCTCCAAATAATAAATCGAGGGGACGGCGAGATGTAAGAAGGAGCAGCAGCGAAGGCGAAGGAAAAAAGCAGGAGCTGCGGCCGCGCAGGCAGACGGCCCCATGGGGCGAGGCGGAGGTTCAGGCGAATCAGGAAGCGGAAAAACTAGCGAGCCGAACAGCGGAGCAGGAACAGGACGCGGCACAGGGGGAGGAATGGAGAAGCATGCTGAAAACTGAAATAAACGCCATAAAGGAGGAGATAAAAACGGAGATAAACGCCATGAGGGAGGCACTCAGGACGGAGCTCCACACAATGATGAAGAAGATGCTGGCGGAGACAACGGACAAAATGCAGCGAACCATCAACGGCCTGGAAAGGAAGGTGGAGGTGAAGGAGAAAACTATTCAGGAGTTGGAGAGGGCCACCTCAGACCAGAGCGACAGGATGGTAACTCAGGAAGCCGAGGTGAAAAGGCTGGTAACGACCCAGGGGAGCCTAAGAGGGAAAGTGGAGGACCAGGAAAATAGGTCTAGACGGCAGAATGTTAAAATAGTGGGTCTGCCAGAGGGGATGGAGGGCAGAGATCCAACAGGCTACGTCACCCAAATGCTGTGCAAGCTAGTGGGAAGGGAGAAGTTTCCAAACCCCCCAGAAATCGACAGGGCACGCAGGCCGCTCCGACCCAGGCCCAAAGCCGGGGAGCAGCCCAGAGCGATTATCGTGAAGCTGCACAGGTTCCAAGACAGGCAAAAAACCTAAAGTGGGCCCGGCAGACGAAAGCGAGCACGTGGGAAGGGAAGATCATAAGGGTGTACCAGGACATTGGGGCGGACCTGGCCAAAAGAAGGGCTGAATTCAACAGGGCCAAATCAGCACTCGACAAAAGTTATGTGAAATTTGGGATGTTATTCCCGGCCAAACTCTGGGTAACATTCGAGGGGAAGGAGCTGTTTTTTAACACCCCAGCGGCAGCGGAGGAGTTCGTTAGACTGAACAAACTGGGGGAGGGACAGCCACAATAGGCTTCATGAAAGCGACGGGGATGGAAAAGAAAGGAAGAATCGGAACAAAGAGCAGCGGGCAGACCGCAAACAGAGACAATACGATCACGGACTGTACACACGTGTTTGGTGCACTGTGCGTGACTGTGCTGACTCGTTCCCGGGCTCGTTCCACCTCTCAATGCAATGGGGGGGAGCGAAGCAAGGTGAATGAGGGTGAAAAAGGTGGACAGGAGGGCGAGACAAGGGCTAGCAAAAGGAAGGTAAAACAGGACCAGAGCAGGGCAAGTGCTGGGAGGGGGGCCACCGTGCGAGCGAGGAGGGCTAACACAGGAGGGCAGGAAGAAAGGAGGACCGCGGCGCGCTTCTCAGGGGAGAGGGAGCGCCTGGCACAAAGAGAAAGGCGGGCAGGGCAGAAGGGAGGGAAGAACACGGGGGGGGGGGGGACAGAGGAACAGGGACTAAGGGGGGGGGAGAGGAGTCGGGGGGAGAGCGCAGAACAAAAGAGAAGCAAAGGGAAGGGTGAGGTAGATAAGCAGCACGAACACAGGCCTCGGCAGGCATGGAGCGGGGCGAGGAACCAAGACGGTGCCACAAACAGCCACTCGGGAGGGCTTCAGGACGAAGGGAGACCCTGGAGTGCAGGGGCGCAGCCACGTGGCGTACACACAGGTAGCGGCCATGGTGGGTGCCCCCTGGACAAAAGGAAACCCCGGAGCCAGACCTCATGGTGAGAGCGGTGACCGCGGCCATTTTGTACGGCCCCCTAACGAAGGGAAACCCCGGAGGGCAGGGGCACATCCACCAGGTAAGTATGGGTGACTCCGCAGGACCGGGTGGTCAAAAACCCCCCACCAAGATTGTTACCTGGAACGTAAGGGGACTCAACGGCCCGGTCAAAAGATCCAGAGTCTTCACCCACCAAAGAAGCCTGAAAGCAGACATAATCTACCTCCAAGAGACGCACCTGAGGGAGAAGGACCGATGGCTGGTAAGGAAGGGCTGGGTGGGACAGACATACCACTCATGATACGGGACGAGGGCTAGGGGAGTAGCAATATTAATTTGTAAGAGGGCGAGGTTTACGGAAACCAAGACAGTTACGGACCCAGGGGGATGGTATGTCATGGTCAGCGGTGTCCTGGAAGGGGCACCAGTCATACTGGTAAATGTGTACGCTCCCAACTGGGACGACACAGAATTCATAAAGAAGACCATGGCAGAAATCCCCGACCTTGACACACACCGACTGATCATGGGGGGCGACTTCAACTGTGTACAGGACCCACTGACTGACCGATCAAACCCCAGAGCAGGGAAAAAGACTGGCTTGGCTAGGGAACTAGGAGCATTTATGGAGCAGATGGGGGCGGTGGACCCATGGAGGTTCCTGCACCTGCGAGAGAAGGAATTTTCATACTTCTCACAAGTACACAAGGTGTACACCCGTATCGACTTCTTTGCAGTGGGGAAATCGGTGCTTCCAGGGATCACGGGAACGGAGTACTCCGCGATCGTTATCTCTGACCACGCTCCACACTATATGGATGTGAGGTTGGAGACAGGCAGTGCCCAGCGCCCCACATGGAGGCTGGACACGGACCTCCTGGCCGACAAGGCCTTCTGTCAGAAAACATCGCGGGCCATAGGCGACTACGTGAGTAACAACCAAAACGGGGAGGTCTCACCCTCCACGTTCTGGGAGGCACTGAAGGCCGTGATTAGATAGATAGCCTACAAGGCAAGCAGAGATAGGGAAGAGAGGGCGGCCAGGCAACAACTGGTGGACTCCATCCTGGAAGTCGACAGAAAATACTCCGAGGCCCCGACCGCAGGGCTGCTGGCAGAGAGGAAAAAGCTGCAAATGGACTTTAACCTGCTATCCACTAGGAAAGCAGTGTACCAACTCCGTCAGACTCGGGGGACCTTCTGCGAACACGGAGACAAGGCTGGCCGCCTACTTGTTCACCAATTGAGAAAGCAGGCAGCCATGAGGGAAATAGCCCAGGTATAGAACAGCAGAGGCAGACTGGTAACAGAACCAAAGGAGGTCAATCAGGCATTTGAGAACTTCTACCGGGGACTGTACACCTCCAAGCCCCCAACGGTGACGCGGGGATGAAACTGTTCCTAGACGGACTGGAACTACCAGCTGTGGGGGAAGACAGACGGACGGAGCTGGAAGCACCAATAGACCTGGGAGAAATCATGGAGAGCATCAGCTCCATGCAGACAGGGAAGGCACCAGGACCCGATGGGTTCCTGGCGAACTTCTACAAACAATTTGCACCAGTCCTGGCCCCACACCTAAGTGACATGTTCGCGGACTCTGCCCCCCACACTAGCGCAGGCCACAACCTCACTGATCCCCAAAAAAGATAAAGACCTGACGGAATGCGGATCATACAGACCCATTTCACTGCTGAACGTGGAAGCGAAAATACTCGCAAAGGTCCTGGCCAAAAGGCTGGAGGGCTGTGTACCAGTGGGAGTCGCAGAGGACCAAACCGGCTTTGTCAAGGGTAAGCAGCTCACAGCGAACATCAGGCGGCTGCTGAACGTAATAATGACCCCTCTCGGGGGAGAGAACACCAGAGGTGATCGTCTCCCTGGATGCAGAAAAGGCCTTCGACAGAGTCGAATGGAAATACCTCCTCGAGGTACTGGAACGGTTTAGGCTAGGAGCGAGGTTCACCGCCTGGGTGAGGCTCTTGTGCAACGCTCCCAAAGCAAGCGTCCGAACTAACACCACCAGCTCTAAATACTTCCAGCTGCAGAGAGGAACAAGACAGGGCTGCCCCATGTCCCACTCTTGGTACATGGTTTACGGGCCACGTTCCCGTACCTCGACAACGTCACCATCTGCGGCCACGACCAGCAGGACCACGACGCCAACCTCCAAAAATTCCTCCAGACCGCTAACGCCCTCAACCTCACCTACAACGAGGAAAAATGCGTGTTTAGCACCGACCGTCTAGCCATCCTTGGCTACGTAGTGCGTAATGGAGTGATAGGCCCCGACCCCGAACGCATGCGTCCCCTCATGGAGTTCCCTCTCCCCCACTGTACCAAAGCCCTGAAACGCTGCCTGGGCTTCTTTCCTTATTACACCCAGTGGGTCCCCCAGTACGCAGACAAGGCCTGCCCACTAATCCAGGCCACTACTTTTCCCCTGTCGACAGAGGCCCGCCAGGCCTTCAGCCGCATCAAAGTGGATATCGCAAAGGCCACGATGCACGCCATCGACGAGTCACTCCCCTTCCAAGTCAAGAGCGACGCGTCCGACGTAGCTCTGGCGGCCACGCTCAACCAAGCGGGCAGACCCGTGGCCTTTTTCTCCCGGACCCTACATGCTTCAGAAATTCGCCACTCCTCAGTAGAAAAGGAGGCCCAAGCCATAGTGGAAGCTGTGCGACATTGGAGGCATTACCTGGCTGGTAGGAGATTCACTCTCCTCACTGGCCAACGGTCGGTAGCCTTCGTGTTCGATAGTGCACAGCGGGGCAAGATGAAAAACGACAAGATCCTGCGGTGGAGGATCGAACTCTCCACCTACAATTATGAGATCTTGTACCATCCCGGAAAGCTGAACGAGCCGTCCAATGCCCTATCTCGCGGCATTTGTGCAAACGCACAAGTGGACTGTCTCCAAGCCCTCCACGAGGACCTCTGCCACCCGGCGGTCACTCGTTTCTACCACTTCATAAAGGCCCGCAACCTCCCTTACTCCGTCGAGGACGTCCGAACAGTCACCAGGAACTGCCAAATCTGCGCAGAGTGCAAACCGCACTTTTTCAGGCCAGATAGAGCGCACCTGATAAAGGCTTCCCGACCCTTTGAACGCCTCAGTTTGGACTTCAAAGGCCCCCTCCCCTCCACCGATCGCAACACATACTTTCTTAAAGTCGTTGACGAATACTCCCGCTTCCCCTTCGCCATCCCCTGCCCCGACATGACCGCGGCCACTGTCATTAAAGCCCTCGGCCCCATCTTTACCCTGTTCAGTTTCCCCACCTGCATCCATAGCGACAGGGGGTCCTCCTTCATGAGTGACGAGCTGCGTCAATTCCTGCTCAGTAAGGGCATAGCCTCAAGCAGGACGACCAGCTACAACCTCCGGGGGAACGGGCAGGTAGAGAGGGAGAACGGAACGGCCCTACGGTCTAGGAGTCTCCCAACTTCCTGCTGGCAGGATGTACTCCTGGATGCCCTTCATTCTATCTGGTCCCTGCTGTGTACCACCACTAACCAAACGCCTCACGAGCGCCTCCTTGTCTTCTCCAGGAGGTCCGCTTCTGGAACGTCACTTCCGACCTGGCTGGCAGCCCCGGGACCCATCCTGCTCCGGAAACATCTGCGGGCGCACAAATCAGACCCACTGGTGGAGAAGGTACACCTACTCCACGCAAACCCGCAGTACGCCTACGTGGTGTACCCAGACGGCCGACAGGACACGGTCTCTCTGCGGGACCTGGCGCCCGCCGGAGCTCCCCACCCCCCCAACACAAATCACCTCCCCCTCACTCCCGCCGGTGCACCCCACAGCCACCCCCTTCCCGGGGGGATCAGTTCTCCTCCCAGGCCCGCCCAGGAGTAAGGAAACAGAGGGGGACAGCGCGATACTCCCAGAGTCGACCGGACCCGAGCCAGCACCACCACCACCACCCAGGCTGAGACGATCGGAAAGGGCGACCAGAGCACCATCTCAACTCATCGAATCGACTTAAGATGTATATAATTCAGTGGCCCAGTAAAGCAGCATTGTTGTAAATAGTTAACGCTGCTAATCGGGTAAAATGTGAATAATTCGGTGGCCCAGTAAAAGCGGCATGATTGTATATAGTTCAATGGTTAAGGCACCGACCCTGTAAACCCCTACCACCATACCACCCACCACCCCGCCGGGTTCTTTTTTAACAAGGGGAGAATGTGGTGGTATGTATTAAGGGTAATACGGTACACCATGAATGCCGAGGAGCCATTGGAGGACAGATGCTGGATCCCGATTGGATCCGCCGTCTACTGGGCTCCACCCAGATAGGCGGGGTATAAGAACCCGGTTTACTCCCCGCAGCTGCATTCTGTGACTGAGCTGCTAGGGAACGAGTCTGAACAAGTCTGCTCAATAAAGCCTCGATTGAAATTCTTTGCGTCTCGCCTCGTGTGTGATCGATGGTGCTACAGAACCCGACACGGATTGGGTACAAATGGAGGAGGCATCCTGTAAAGGAACGACCCTCTGGGCCCTGGCCACAGCAGCACTCCCATCCTCTTCAACAAGATACACAACAAGCTCAGTGGTAGCGGCCACGCTGAGAACATGGACCCAGCTCAGACAACACTTCGGGATAACCAAAATGTCCCCTATGTCCCCATTTGCGGCAATCACAGATTCCCCCAGCCATGCTAGATACCACCTTCAAAAGATGGAGGCGGGACGGGGGCACATTGATGGTTGGGGACTTCTACGTAGGGCACAGACTGGCGACACTAGACGAACTGACGAGGAAGTGGAGGCTAGCAAAAGGACAGGAAATGAGACACCTCCAAATAAAACACTTCCTCCGCAAAGAGACAGTGGGGTACCCTGGGGCCCCAGAAACCACACTACTAGAGGACCTGATGGGCACAAGCAACGAGAAGGGGGGGCTATGTGGGAATATATACGGACAGCTACTGGACAGAGCCCGGACTCCACTGGACGAGATCAGACAAAAATGGGAGGACGAACTGGGGACAGGAGTAGGATGGGGACTCTGGAGCGAAGCACTGAGCAGGACCAACTCCACCTCCTCCTGCGCAAGGCTCAGCCTATTGCAGCTCAGTGGTGCACAGAGCGCACCTGACCAGAACCCGAATGAGCAGGTTCTCCCTGGAGCTGGAGGACAAATGTGAGCGGTGCCAGAGGGGCCCGGCCAACCACACCCAAATTTTTTTTAAAAATTCTTATTACTCCTCATTGTTGGCCTCGAACAGGTTTTGGAACAGACCGACAAACTGCCCCCAAGTATCCAGGAAGCCTTCCTCTGATTCTGGGCAGAAACTGGAGGGTCACAGTCCTGATCTCTCTCTCTCATATAATGGATTCTTTCTGACGATCCAAAGACCTTTCTCTCTCCACACCTGCTTTGAACTGCATGGAAATTTGGTCCAGCTACTAGCTGCAGACAGGGTCAGATGTTTTTAAAAACATTTTTAAATTCTCGTGTGAGGAACTCTGTTCTTATCTCAGTAAGGCTGTTAGCAATTCTGGTGGAGTTGGAAACAAGTAAGAATTAACAGTCCTGAGGTGGGTCCTTTGAGTGAAGGCCCAGGTTAATAATATTTAAAGTGACTCCCCAGAGGGAATCCTACAGCCTGGGAGTTCTGACTGGATGTTCCTGCCAGAAGATCTTCATTAACAATCCAGCCAGTGGCTTTAATCCCTAAGCAACCTGTGAGGACAGCCTGCTGCAATGACGGCAACATCTGAAGCAAGGACACTCGTTTTTCATTTCATATTTCAACTCCTGTTATTTTTACCCCTCTGTGTGTGTCTGTCTTGTGTGTGTTTGGGGAGAGGGTGAGAAGTTAAAAGAGGGAGTAGTAGATTATCTGGCTTTTATTCTATTTTAGTTATTGCATAGTTCAACTCTGTTCCTGTTATGAAAAAACGTTGTTGTGTTCAACTTTCAAACCTGGTGACTGTAACTTACTGAGCAGTCAAGGGGCCAAAGATTCTGCAAACATTATACGTGTTATTGGTTAATTCACTTGCGTTGGGATTCCAGGGTCTGCCGGACTGGAATTGACTGTGCACTAGCCCAAGGTTCTGTAACATTACTAACAAAGGATTAAAATAACTTTAACATCATGCAGGAGAATAGCTTATAATTACCCATTAAACAATGTTTAACAAAGACAATAAAATGCTAAATCCTAACTGCTATCTTTTATCTCCACTCAAGCAAAACCCACCTCAGGTTAAAATCCACTTTTAAATACAGTTAGCCAACCCAGGAATACTTGCTGTAAAGAAATGTTTTGAATAAGCTGCTTTGAAAAAAAAGAGATCCTTCAGGAACACGCTTATCGATTCCTCCCGGTGTCAAAATATTGTTTAACCTGTCAGCCTTTTCAGAAATTGCTGTTCTGTACACAGGCAAAATCTTTTTTACTAAACTGCTTTCAGAAAAACTGTTAGTCTGTTCACAAACAGACCAAAACTGAAGTCCGAAACTCAACACCTGACTGCTTCAGCCCCTGGCGCCTCCTATTAACTTGAAATGAAATGAAAATCGCTTATTGTCACAAGTCGGCTTCAAATTAAGTTACTGTGAAAAGCCCCTAGTCGCCACATTCCGGCGCCTGTTCGGGGAGGCTGGTACGGGAATTGAACCGTGCTGCTGGCCTGCCTTGGTCTGCTTTCAAAGCCAGCGATTTAGCCAATGGACTGGATTCTCCTTTCCTGAAACTAAGTGTTGATGAGGGACAGGGTTCGTGGACTTTCATGACAGCAAATCTAGCGCCGAACCTGGACCAATTCAGCAACTGTGGAAGGGCTAGCATGGGCGCCGTGGAACACAGTCGATTCCAATGAAAAATGGTGCGGGATTCTCTGGATCTGTGATAGACATTTAGGAGGCTGATAAGCTGCAGCCACATACACACATTACAATCCCCACACACACTCATCCCAGCCAACAGGGTGGCACTGGTTGTGATGGATGGCACCCATATGGCTGATGGGTCAGCTGGGGCCAGAGGATATCTCGGGGGGAGTGGACTGAGGGGGTACCATTATGACCCATGGCCCAAGTTTCAGAGTGGACTGTCAGTGGTGCACACAGCTGCATGGCTCCATGCCCGTCCAGCCTGAACCCACAGCCCACCTCCTGGCCACCCCCTGCTACTCAGTTTTTCCTTTGAATCAAATAAACAAAATAACTCTTCTCTCATCAGGTGTCGCGCTGGTCAGCTAGCTGAAAACATGTGATTTCTTGAAAACAAAAGCTTGCTCACAGACCGATGTGAACTTGTAGCCGTAACAAAACTCAGCAGGGAGAGTGTCCAAAATTCACTACCGTTCCAGATTTTAAAACAGAGCATATTCCACATACCTGTCTCTCTCTCTCTCTGTTCCCAGCTGTCCCTCTATCCCCTGTCACACACTCTCTCTATCCCATCCCCCTCTCCCTCCCTCTCTATTCCTTGTCTCTTCCTCTATCCCCTGTCACTCACTCTCTATCTATTCCCGTCCCCCTCTCTCTCTATCCGTCGTTCCTCCTCTATATCCCCAGTCTCTCTCTCTATCCCCAGTTTCTCTCTCTCTCTCTCTCTCTCTATCCCGCTCCTCTTTCTCTCTAGACCTTGTCCTTCTCTCCCTCTATCCTCTGTTCGTCTCTCTCTCCAACCCCTATCTCTCTCTCTCACTATCCCCTCTCCACTCTCTCTTTCCCCTGTCCCACACTCTCTATCTCCCTTTCTCTGTATATCCCCTGCCTCTCTCTCCTCTCTTTATTCCCTATCCCTCTCTCTCAATCCCCTGTCCGCATCTCTCTCTCTCTCTCCCATCCCTCTTTCTCTCTATCCCCTGTCCTTCTCTTTCTCCATCCCCTGTCCCCCTCTCTCTCCAACTCCTCTCACTCCCTCTATCTCCTCTCCACTCTCTCTTTCCCTATCCCACGCTCACTCTATCCCTTTCTCTCTCTATTCCCTGTCCCTCTCTCTCTATTCTCTGTCCCTCTCTCTCTCTATCCCCTTTTCACTCTCTATCTCCTGTCCACCTAGCTCTCTCTCTATCCTCCCTCTTTATCCCCTGACTCTCTATCCCCTGCCTCTCTCTTTATCCCATTTCACACCCCCATCCCCTTTCTCTCTCTCGCTATCCACTGTTGGCTCTCTCTCTATCCTGTCCCCATCCCCCTTCCTCTATCCCCTGTCTCCGTCGCTCTATCCTCTCTCTGTCCCTCTATCACATCCCTTTATCTCTCTATCCCCTGTCTCTCTCTATCAAATGTCCCTTTCTCTTTCTATTCCCTGCCCCTTTCTCTCTCTACCCCCTGTCCCTTTCTACCCCCTGTCCCTCTCTCTATCCCATCTCTCTCTCTCTACCCCTTGTCCCACCCTATCCCCTGCCCCCTCTCTCTATCCCATCTCTCTCTCTTTATCCCCTGGCCCTCTCTCTATCCCATCTTTCTATCGCTGTCCCATCTCTCTCTCTCTACCCACTGTCGCTCGCCATCTCCTGTCCCTCTCGCTATCCCATCTCTCTCTCTATCCCCTGGCCCTCTCTCTATCCCATCTTTCTCTCTCTACCCCCTGTCCCTCTCTCTATCCCATCTCTCTCTCTCTCTACCCCCTGTCCCTCTCTACCCCCTGTCCCTCTCTCTATCCCATCTCTCTCTCTCTCTACCCCCTGTCCCTCTCTACCCCCTGTCCCTCTCTCTATCCCATCTCTCTCTCTCTACCCCCTGTCCCTTCTACCCCTGTCCCTCTCTACCCCCTGTCCCTCTCTCTAACCCATCTCTCTCTCTATCCCATCACTCTCTCTCTACCACCTGCCCATCTCTCTATCCCATCTCTCGATCTATCCCTTGCCCCTTTCTTTCTCTATCCCGCCTCGCTCTCACTTTCTCTATCCCCGTCCTCCTCTGTCTACACCTGCCCCAGTCTCTCAATATCCCCTGTCACTCTCTCTCTCTCTCTGTCCCCATTCCCCTCTGTCCACCCTATCTCTCTCTCTCTCTCTCATTCCCCTGTTCCCCCTTTCCTCGCTCTATCCCCGGTCACTCTCTATCACCGGTCACTCTTTCTCTACCCCTGTCTCTCTCTTTCTTTGTCACCTGTCTCTCTCTCTCTATCCACCGACCCTCTCTCTATCTCATGTCACTCTCGCTCTATCCCCCGCCACTCTCTCTCTATCCCCTGCCCAACTCTCTCTCTGTCCCGTCTTTCTCTCTGCCCCTCTCTCTCTCTATCTGTCACCTGTCACTGCCTCTATCCTATCACGCTCTGTGTATCCCTTGTCCCACACTCTCTCTATCCCCTCTCTCTCTCTCTACCCCCTGCCCCTTCTACCCCCGTCCCTCTCTACCCTCTGTCCCTCTCTCTATCCCATCTCTCTCTCTATCCCATCTCTCTCTCTCTACCACCTGTCCCTCTCTCCAACCTATCTCTCTCTCTCTACCCCCTGTCCCTCTCTACCACCTGCCCTTCTCTACCCCCTGCCCCTCTATACCCCCTGTCCCTCTCTCTATCCCATCTTTCTCTTTCCGTCCCCTGTCCAACTTCCTATCCCCTGCCCCCTTTCCAACCCCTGTCCTCTCTCTATCCGCTGTCCCTATCTTTCTCTATTCCCTGTCTCTCTCTCTCTCTATCCCATCTCTCTATCTATCCCTTGCCCCTTTCTTTCTCTATCCCGCCTCGCTCTCACTTTCTCAATCCCCGTCCTCCTCTGTCTACACCTGCCCCAGTCTCCCAATAACACCTGTCACACTCTCTCTCTGACCCCATTCACCTCTGTCCACCCTATCTGTCACTCTCTCTCTCTATCCCTGACCCACTCTCTCTATCCCGTCACTCTGTCTCTCTATCCCCTGTCACTCTCTCTCTCTATCCCGTCCAACTCTCTTTATCCCTGTCCAACTCTCTCTATCCCGTCATTCTCTCTCTCTCTATCACCTGCCACTCTCTCTCCCCCTGTCATTCTCTCTCTATCCATTGCCACTCTATCTCAATCTATCCCTGTCACTCTCTCCCTCTCTATCCCCTGTCACTCTCTCTCTCTCTATTCCGTGTCCAACTCTCTCTATCCCTGTCCCACTCTCTCTATCTCGTCACTCTCTCTCACTCTATCCCCGTCACTCTCTCTCTCTCTCTATCCCTGCCCCACTCTCTCTATCCTGTCCTTCTCTCTCTCTAGCCCCCGTCAATCTCTCTCTATCCCCTGTCACTCTCTCTCTATCCCCTGTCCAACTCTCTCTATCCCTGTCTCACTCTCTGCATCCCATCACTCTCTCTCTCTATCCCCTGTCACTCTCTGTCTATCCCTGTCCCACTCTCTCTATCCTGTCCCTCTCTCTCTCTCCCCTGTCAATCTGTCTCTATCCCCTGTCACTCTGTCTCTATCCCCTGTCACTCTCTCTCTATCCCCTGTCACTCTCTCTCTATCCCCTGTCCCACTCTCTCTATCCCGTCACTCTCTCTCTCTATCCCCTGTCAATCTCTCTCTCTCCCCTGTCAATCTGTCTCTATCCCCTGTCACTCTCTCTCTATCCCCTGTCACTCTCTCTCTATCCCCTGTCCCACTCTC
The DNA here is from genome assembly GCF_047496885.1 of Scyliorhinus torazame. NCBI lineage: Eukaryota > Metazoa > Chordata > Chondrichthyes > Carcharhiniformes > Scyliorhinidae > Scyliorhinus > Scyliorhinus torazame. The sequence goes on from NC_092716.1 coordinate 152,570,174, forward strand.
TCTATCCCGTCACTCTCTCTCTCTCTCTCTCCCCTGTCAATCTGTCTCTATCCCCTGTCACTCTCTCTCTATCCCCTGTCACTCTCTCTCTATCCCCTGTCACTCTCTCTCTATCCCCTGTCCAACTCTCTCTATTCCTGTCCCACTCTCTCTATCCCGTCACTCTCTCTCTCGCTCTATCCCCTGTCACTCTCTGTCTATCCCTGTCCCACTCTCTCTATCCTGTCCCTCTCTCTCTCTCCCCCCTGTCACTCTCTCTCTATCCCCTGTCACTCTCTCTCTATCCCCTGTCCAACTCTCTCTATTCCTGTCCCACTCTCTCTATCCCGTCACTCTCTCTCTCTCTCTATCCCCTGTCACTCTCTCTCTCTCTATCCCTGTCCCACTCTCTCTATCCCATCACTCTCTCTCTTTCTATCCCCTGTCAGTCTCCCTCTCTCTATTCCTGTTCCACTTTCTCTATCCCGTCTCTCTCTCTCTCTCTATCCTGTCCCTCTCTCTCTCTATACCCCTGTCAATCTCTCTCTATCCCCTGTCAATCTCTCTCTATCCCCTGTCACTCTGTCTCTCTCTATCTCCTGTCCCTCTCTCTCTATCCCCTGTCACTTGCTCTCTCTCTATCCCATCGCTCTCTGTCTTTATCCCCGACACTCTCGCTCTATCCTGTCACTCTCTCATTCTATCCCCTGTCAATCTCCCTCTCAATCCATGTCTCACTCTCTCCATCCCATCACACTCTCTCTCTATCCCCTGTCACTCTCTGTCTATCCCTGTCCCACTCTCTCTATCCTGTCCCTCTCTCTCTCTCTCCCCTGTCAATCTCTCTCTATCCCCTGTCAGTCTCTCTCTATCCCCTGTCACTCTCTCTCTATCCCCTGTCACTCTCTCTCTATCCCCTGTCACTCTCTCTCTCTATCCCCTGTCCAACTCTCTCTATTCCTGTCCCACTCTCTCTATCCCGTCACTGTCTCTCTCTATCCCCTGTCTCTCTCTCTAAAAACACTTACCTTCACAGGAGCAGGCCTTGGGATTTCGGCGGGAGCGGTGCGCAAGTGATTTCTGGGAGGTAAGTTTCTCCTTTAAAAACACTTACCTAGTCCTGTTTCTGTTCTTCTTTTCTGTTTTGTTTTTATTTTTTAAATATAAGGCGGGAACCGGAAGTTCGACCCCCCCCACCCCCACCAATAAATTCTGGTGGAGAGGAAACCCGAGACACTACACGTGTAGTGTCTCCCACCCACCCTCCTCCTCTAACCTAATAATAAGATCCATTGGTGTGAGGTGAGTGCCATATTATATTATTATTAGCATTATTATATTATTAGCATTGCGCAGGTCAAGGAGACACAGCCTGAGTGAGAGAGATACAGACAGTGAGAATTTGGTAGTTTGGTGCAGTGAGGTAACCAGGAAAGGTAAGTGGTTAATCTAATTGTGCTGTTTTTCAGTTAAAAGTGCAGGGTAGTGTCTGATTGGCTGAAGCTGCCCCCACCATAAACTTAAACTAATTAATTAATTAGTGATGGCTGGTCAGGTGATGTGCTTGAACTGCTTGATGTGGGAGCTGGCAGATCCCATTGCGAGCTGCAGCGACCACATCTGCAGTAAGTGTTGGCTGCTCGAAGAGGTCCGGCTCAGAGTTGATGAGCTGGAGTCTGAGCTTCAAACACTGAGGTACATCCGGGAGGCGGAGACTTACCTGGACACTGTGTTTCAGGAGGCAGTCACACCTGTCAGAGTAAGTAGTTTAAATCCTGCCAGTGGCCAGGGACAGCAGGGTGTGACTGCAAGTCAGGCAGATAAAGGGAACCAGTCAGGAACTCAGGAGCCTCAGCCCTTGACTCTGTCCAACAGGTACGAGGCACTTGCTCCCTGTGTGGATGGCGAACAGGGCTGCAGGAAGGATGAGTCAGCTGACCAAGGCACCATGGTTCAGCAGGCCATTCAAGGGGAGGGAGTAAATAGGCAAGTTGTAGTTGTAGGGGATTCTATTATCAGGGGGATAGATAGTATCCTTTGTGAGCAGGATAAAGAGTCCCGCATGGTATGTTGCCTGCCCGGTGCTAGGGAGCGGGACATCTCTGACCGGCTTGAAAGGATACTGGAGAGGGAGGGGGAGGATCCAGTTGTTGTGGTCCACGTCGGTACCAACAACATAGGCAAGTCTAGGAAAGAGGACCTGTTTAGAGATTATAAAGAGCTAGGATTCAAATTAAAAAACAGGTCCTCAAGGGTCATAATCTCCAGATCACTGCCCGAGCCACGTGCAAATTGGCATAGGGAGGCAAGAATAAGGGAAGTTAACACGTGGCTGAAAGAGTGGTGTGGGAATGAGGGGTTCCTTTTCATGGGACACTGGCATCAGTTTTGGGACAGGGGGGGCCTATACCGTTGGGGTGGTCTCCACCTGAACCGAGCTGGGACCAGTGTTCTGGCAAAAAGAGTAAATAGGGTGGTCAATAGGACTTTAAACTAAAGATTGGGGGGGAAGGGAAAGTCAGGGAACCAAGAGGTGAAGTAATCAGCGGGGAGCGTAGCTGCTTAGGAATACAAAAAAACACGAACAGACAAAACTCATGAGTGGTTACGATTGTCCCCATCCCACAAAATATGACACAGTGTATGGAAAGGCTCAGTAAACCAAGGTCCACCACACTAAGAAAACAAAAAGGGACGGTCAATAGAGAATTAAAGGTGCTATATTTAAATGCGCGCAGTGTACGGAACAAGGTAGATGAGCTTGTGGCCCAGATTGTGACTGGCAGGTATGATGTGGTAGGCATCACAGAGACATGATTGCAGGGGGTTCAGGACTGGCATTTAAACATCCAGGGATTCACAACCTAGCGAAAAGACAGAGAGGTGGGCAGAGGGGGCGGGGTTGCCTTGTTAATTAGGAATGAAATTAAATCAATAGCACTAAACGGCATAGGGTCAGATGATGTGGAGTCTGTGTGGGTAGAGTTGAGGAACCACAAAGGCAAAAAAACCATAATGGGAGTTATGTACAGTTACTAACAGTGGTCAGGACCGGGGGCACAAAATGCACCACGAAATAGAAAGTGCATGTCAGAAAGGCAAGGTCACAGTGATCATGGGGGACTTCAATATGCAGGTGGACTGGGTAAATAATGCTGCCAGTGGACCCAAGGAAAGGGAATTCATTGAATTCTTACAGGAGGGCTTTTTGGAACAGCTTGTGATGGAGCCCACGAGGGAACAGGCCATTCTGGAATTAGTGTTATGTCATGAGCCAGACTTGATTAAAGATCTTAAAGTAAGGGAGCACTTAGGAGGCAGTGATCATAATATGGTCGAATTCAATCTCCAATTTGAAAGAAAGAAGGTAGAATCAGATGTAAAGGTGTTACAGTTAAATAAAGGTAACTACGGTGGCATGAGGGAGGAACTGACGAAAATCAACTGGGAGCAGAGCCTAGTGGGAAAGACAGTAGAACAGCAATGGCAGGAGTTTCTGGGAGTAATTGAGGACACAGTACAGAGGTTCATCCCAAAGAAAAGAAAGGTTATCAGAGGGGGGGATTAGGCAGCCATGGCTGACAAAGGAAGTTAGGGAATGCATCAAAGCAAAAGAGAAAGCCTATAATGTGGCAAAGAGTAGTGGGAAGTCAGAAGATTGGGAAGACTACAAAAATAAACAGAGGATAACAAAGAGAGAAATAAGGAAAGAGAGGATCAAATTTGAAGGTAGGCTAGCCAGTAACATTAGGAATGATAGTAAAGGTTTCTTTAAATACATTAAAAACAAATGGGAGGCAAAAGTTGACATTGGGCCGCTCCACAATGACGCTGGTAATTTTGTGATGGGAGACAAGGAAATAGCTGAGGAACTGAATAAGTACTTTGCGTCAGTCTTCACAGTAGAAGACATGAGTAATATCCCAACAATTCCGGAGAGTCAGGGGGCAGAGTTGAATATGGTAGCCATCACAAAGGAGAAAGTGCGAGAGAAACTAAGAGGTCTAAAAATTGATAAATCTCCGGGCCCAGATGGGCTACATCCTAGAGTTCTAAAGGAGATAGCTGAAGAAATAGTGGAGGCGTTAGTTATGATCTTTCAAAAGTCACTGGAGTCAGGGAAAGTCCCAGAGGATTGGAAAATCGCTGTTGTAACCCCCCTGTTCAAGAAGGGAACAAGGAAAAAGATGGAAAATTATAGGCCAATTAGCCTAACCTCGGTTGTTGGCAAGATTCTAGAATCCATTGTTAAGGATGAGATTTCTAAATTCTTGGAAGTGCAGGGTCGGATTCGGACAAGTCAGCATGGATTTAGTAAGGGGAGGTCGTGCCTGACAAACCTGTTAGAGTTCTTTGAAGAGATAACAAAGAGGTTAGACCAAGGAGAGCCAATGGATGTTATCTATCTTGACTCCCAAAAGGCCTTTGTAAGGTGCCTCACGGGAGACTGCTGAGTAAAATAAGGGCCCATGATATTCGAGGCAAGGTACTAACATGGATTGACGATTGGCTGTCAGGCAGAAGGCAGAGAGTTGGGATAAAAGGTTCTTTTTCGCAATGGCAACCGGTGACGAGTGGTGTCCCGCAGGGTTCAGTGTTGGGGCCACAGCTGTTCTCTTTATATATTAACGATCTAGATGACGGGACTGGGGGCATTCTGGCTAAGTTTGCCGATGATACAAAGATAGGTGGAGGGGCAGGTAGTATGGAGGAGGTGGGGAGGCTGCAGAAAGATTTAGACAGTTTAGGAGAGTGGTCCAAGAAATGGCTGATGTAATTCAACGTGGGCAAGTGCGAGGTCTTGCACTTTGGAAAAAAGAATAGAGGCATGGACTATTTTCTAAACGGTGACAAAATTCATGATGCTGAAGTGCAAAGGGACTTGGGAGTCCTAGTCCAGGATTCTCTAAAGGTAAACTTGCAGGTTGAGTCCGTAATTAAGAAAGCAAATGAAATGTTGTCATTTATCTCAAGAGGCTTGGAATATAAAAGCAGGGATGTACTTCTGAAGCTTTATAAAGCATTAGTTAGGCCCCATTTAGAATACTGTGAGCAATTTTGGGCCCCACACCTCAGGAAGGACATACTGGCACTGGAGCGGGTCCAGCAGAGATTCACACGGATGATCCCAGGAATGGTAGGCCTAACATACGATGAACGTCTGAGGATCCTGGGATTATATTCATTGGAGTTTAGGAGGTTGAGGGGAGATCTAATAGAAACTTACAAGATAATGAATGGCTTAGATAGGGTGGATGTAGGGAAGTTGTTTCCATTAGCAGGGGAGACTAGGACCCGGGGGCACAGCCTTAGAATAAAAGGGAGTCACTTTAGAACAGAGATGAGGAGAAATTTCTTCAGCCAGAGAGTGGTGGGTCTGTGGAATTCATTGCCACAGAGGGCGGTGGAGGCCGGGACGTTGAGTGTCTTTAAGACAGAAGTTGATAAATTCTTGATTTCTCAAGGAATTAAGGGCTATGGAGAGAGAGCGGGTAAATGGAGTTGAAATAAGCCATGATTGAATGGTGGAGTGGACTCGATGGGCCGAATGGCCTTACTTCCACTCCTATGTCTTATGGTCTTATGGTCTTATGGTCTCTCTCTATCCCTGTCCCACTCTCTCTATCCCGTCACTCTCTCTCTTTCTATCCCGTCAGTCTCTCTCTCTCTATTCCTGTTCCACTTTCTCTATCCCGTCGCTCTCTCTCTCTATCCTGTCCCTCTCTCTCTCTATACCCCTGTCAATCTCTCTCTATCCCCTGTCCCTCTCTCTCTATCCCCTGTCACTTGGTCTCTCTCTATCCCATCGCTCTCTGTCTCTATTCCCTGTCACTCTCTCTCTATCCCGTCACTCTCTCTCTCTATCCCGTCAATCTCTCTCTATCCCCGTCACTCTCTCTCTATCCTGTCACTCTCTCATTCTATCCCCTGTCAATCTCCCTCTCTATCCCGTCACTCTCTCTCTATCGCCTGTCAATATTTCTCTATCCCCTGTCAATCTCTCTCTCTATCCCGTCACTCTCTCTCTATCCCCTGTCCCTCTCTCTCTATCCTGCCGCTCTCTCTGCCCATCCCTGTCCCACTCTCTCTATCCCCTGTCACTGTCTCTCTCTCTCCCCTGTCACTCTCGCTCTACCCCCTGTCAATATCTATCTATCCTGTCACTTTTTCTCTCTGTACCCTGTCAATCTCTTTCTATCCCCTCTCATTCTCTCTCTATCCCATCACTCTCTCTCTCTATCCCCTGTCAATCTCTCTCTATCCCCTGTCACTCTCCCACTATCCAGTCACTCTCTCTCTCTATCCCCTGTCAATCTCTCTCTATCCACTGTCCCACTCTCTCTATCGCCTGTCAATCTCTCTCTATCCCCTGTCACTCTCTCTCTATCCCCTGTCGCTCTCTCTCTCTATCCCGTCCCACTCTCCCTAACCCCTGTCAATCTCTCACAATCTATCCCTTTCAATCTCTCTCTCTATTCCGTCACTCTCTCCCTCTATCCCCTGTCACTCTCTCTCTCTATCCCATCAATCTCTCTCTATCCCCTGTCACTTTCTCTCTATCCCCTGTCACTCTCTAGCCCGTCACTCTCTCTCTCTATCCCCTGTCACTCTCTCTCCCTATCCCGACAACTCTCTCTATCCCTGTCCAACTCTCTCTATCCCGTCTCTCTCTCTCTCTATCACCTGCCACTCTCTCGCTCACTATCCCTGTCCCACTCTCTCTATCCTGTCACTCTCTCTCTCTATCCCCTGTCAATCTCTCTCTATCCCCCGTCACTCCCTCCCTTTATCCCCTGTCAATCTCTCTATCCCGTCTCTCTCTCTCTCTATCCCCTGTCAATCTCTCTCTATCCCCTGTCACTCCCTCCCTTTATCCCCTGTCAATCTCTCTATCCCGTCACTCTCTCTCTCTATCCCCTGTCAATCTCTCTCCATCACCTGTCAATCTGTCGCTATCCCGTCGCTCTCTCTCTCTGTATCCCCTGTCAATCTCTCTCTATCCCCTGCCACTCTCTCTCTATCCCCTGTCACTCTCTCTCTATCCTGTCACTCTCTCTCTATCCCGTCACTCTCTCTCTCTATCCCCTGTCAATCTCTCTCTAACCCGTCACTCTCTCTCTCTACACCCTGTCACTCTCTCTCTATGTCTCCTGTCACTCTCTCTCTGCCCCATTACTCTCTCTCTCTATCCCCTGTCAATCTCTCTCTAACCCGTCACTCTCTCTCTCTATCCCGTCCCACTCTCTCTCTCTATCCCCTGTCACTCAATCTCAATCTGTCCCTGTCACTCTCTCTCTATGTCTCCTGTCCCTCTCTCTCTCAGTCCCGTCAATCTCTCTCTATGCCGTCAGTCTCTCTCTATCCCGTCAGTCTCTCTCTATCCCCTGTCCCTCTCTCTCTCTATCCCCTGTCACTCTCTCTCTATCCCCTGTCGCTCTCTCTCTATCCCCTGTCAATCTCTCTCTAACCCGTCACTCTCTCTCTCTACACCCTGTCACTCTCTCTCTGCCCCATTACTCTCTCTCTCTATCCCCTGTCAATCTCTCTCTATCCCCTGTCAATCTCTCTCTATCCCCTGTCAATCTCTCTCTATCCCCTGTCACTCTCTCTCTATCCCCTGTCAATCTCTCTCTATCCCCTGTTACACTCTCTCTATCCCGTCACTCTCTCTCTCTATCCCCTGTCAATCTCTCTCTATCCCCTGTCACACTCTCTCTATCCCGTCACTCTATCTCTCTATCCCCTGTCAATCTCTCTCTATCCCGTCACTCTCTCTCTCTATCCCCTGTCAATCTCTCTCTATCCCGTCACTCTCTCTCTCTATCCCCTGTCACACTCTCTCTATCCCGTCACTCTCTCTCCCTCGATCCCCTGTCACTCTCTCTATCCCCTGTCACACTCTCTCTATCCCGTCACTCTCTCTCCCTCGATTCCCTGTCACTCTCTCTATACGCTGTCCTAATCCCTCTCTCAATCCTCTGTCACTCTCTCTCTCTAACCTCTGTCATTCTATCTCAATCTATCCCCTACCACTCTCCCTATGCCGTCCTACTCTCTCTCTCTATCCCCTGTCACTCTCCCTCTCTACCCCGTCACTCTATCTATCCCCGTCCCACTCTCTTTACCCTCTGTCCTCCTCTCTCTCTGTATCCCTTGTCACTCTCTCTCTATCCCCTGTCACTCTCTCTCAATCTATCCCTGTCACTCTCTCTATGCCCTGTACTACTCTCTCTCTCAATCTATCCTTGTCACTCTCTATCCCCTGTCACTCTCCCTCTCTACCCGCTATCACTCTCCCTCTATCTATCCCCGTCACTCTCTCTCTATCCCCTGTCCCACACTGTCTATCCCCTGTCACTCTCTCTCAATCTATCCCTGTCACTCTCTCTATGCCCTGTACTACTCTCTCTCTCAATCTATCCTTGTCACTCTCTATCCCCTGTCACTCTCACTCTCTACCCGCTATCACTCTCCCTCTATCTATCCCCGTCACTCTCTCTCTATCCCCTGTCCCACACTCTCTATCCCCTGTCCCACTCTCTCCCCCCTGTCCCACTCTCTCTCTCCCCTGTCCCACTCTCTCTCTCCCCCCTGTCCCACTCTCTCTATCCCCTGTCCCACTCTCTCTCTCCCCCCTGTCCCACTCTCTCTATCCCTTGTCCCACTCTCTCTCTATCCCCTGTCCCACTCACTCTCCCCCCTGTCCCACTCTCTCTCTCCCCCCTGTCCCACTCTCTCTATCCCCTGTCCCACTCTCTCTCTCCCCCCTGTCCCACTCTCTCTATCCCCTGTCCCAGTCTCTCTCTCCCCCCTGTCCCACTCTCTCTATCCCTTGTCCCACTCTCTCTCTATCCCCTGTCCCACTCACTCTCCCCCCTGTCCCACTCTCTCTATCCCCTGTCCCACTCTCTCTCTCCCCCCTGTCCCACTCTCTCTATCCCCTGTCCCAGTCTCTCTCTCCCCCCTGTCCCACTCTCTCTATCCCCTGTCCCACTCTCTCTATCCCCTGTCCCAGTCTCTCTCTCCCCCCTGTCCCACTCTCTCTATCCCCTGTCCCACTCACTCTCCCCCCTGTCCCACTCTCTCTCTGACCCTTTCTTCCACATTAACTTAGTTTCTGGGCTGAGCCGCGGTGCCTGTTGGTTTCTGGCACTGGGATCCGGCTGGGTGATGTTGGATCCTTGATCCCAGCCGGAGTTCCAGGGAAAGTTTGTGCCGGAGCAGCGCCGAGTGTGGGGAGCATGTGGCCGCTCTGCCTGCTGATCGCCGCCGTGGGTGAGTGTGGGGGAGCCGGGGGAGTGGGGGTGCTGGGTGTCGGGGGCCCGGGGCAGTCCGGGGGTGGTGGTGGTCGGGCCGGGGAGCTGTCACTTCGGGACTCGCTTGCCGTTTCTTCGGCCCCCGTCCTGCGGCCTGGGCATCTCCCCGGGAGAGAGCAGCTGAGCTCGGGAAGAGCTGTTCCAGCCGGGCCGCTGCTGCCTGGGCCCTGGCCCCGACCCCCCATCACAGCCAGAACCGACTGTCTGTCCCTGAGCACAGGATCCCTCCCAGAGAGAGGGGGCTGCGAGAGGAAGTGTGTGTGGGGAAAGTGTTTTTGTAGTGGATATGTGCGGAAAGTAGTATAAAGTATTTGTAAAGTATATCTGTGATGTATGTGTATAAAGTGTTCGTGCAAAAGATTTGTATACAGTGATTTTAAAGTATACATGTAAAGTAAATGTGTATAAAACGCTCTGTGAAGTATTTGTATAACGTTTTTGTGTAAAGTATGTGTAAAGTGCGTGTAAAGCATGTATAAAGTGTGTAAAGTATGTGTATAAAATGTTTGTGTAAAGTATGTGTATAACTTGTGTCCTGGATGTGCGTGAAGTGAGTGAGTGATGAAGATATGTGACTGCTTCCTGATAAAATTCTATGATTAAGCTCATCCCCTCACACATGTTACCTTTTGCTGGAACGCTGCTACAAAGTGATGTTTGCACTAAGGAACAGGTGGTCAGTATAATTCAGTACAAACAGCGAGGGAGAGTTACTAATATATTACTCTTTATCGGATGGAGTTGCATGGAGGTAGACAGGCACTAAACTAATGCAGTGAATTGCACAGGCTGTTAACAAATCCACAGCAATGAGTTAAATTGAGAACAATATCTACACAGGAATGAGTGAGTTATCAGGACAGGTATATATAAATTGTTATACATAAACGGATAGGCTGTTGCAAGATAGGAAATATGGTGGCCAATTTGCTCACAGCCACTTCCACATACTGGAGGGATAATGATCAGAAAATCTGTGTATGGTGATGTTGGTTGAGGGATAAATATTGATCTGGACACAGCAATAGCTCCCCTGCTTTTCTTCAAAGTAGTGCCATGGTATATTTTACATCCAGCCAAGCAAATAGAGCGGGCCTCTGTTAAACATCTAATCTGAAAAATGACACTTCTCACCATGCAGCATCCAACCCAGTACTGCATTGGGTTATCAGCCAAGACTTTTGTGTTCAAGTCTGAGTGGGACTGGAACCCACAACCTTTGACTCAGAGGCAAGAATGTTACTAACTGAGCCACTGTCATCTATCAGAATATATCAGACACAGGTGAATGAATGGAAACTATAAGAACAAATGCTTAGCGATGAGTTATACAAAGAAGAATAGTTCAGGTGTTCCTTTAAACCTGCCACTTTGTTCAAGCTTTTGGTCAACCTGTCCTAATATCTGAGCATGTGGCTTGATGTCATTTTCTGTCTAATAATCTTTCTGTGAATTGCTTTGGGGAAGTTTCCACGTATAAAGACACTATACAAATGCATGTTGTTGTTGAACGGTTACATCGAGAATACTACATGGGCCTGGTACCATGATGTGGAGATGCCGGCGTTGGACTGGGGTGAGCATAGTAAGAAGTCTTACAATACCAGGTTAAAGTCCAACAGGTTTGTTTCGATGTCACTAGCTTTCGGAGCGCTGCTCCTTCATTCACCTGAGGAAGGAGCAGCGCTCTGAAAGCTAGTGACATCGAAACAAACCTGTTGGACTTTAACCTGGTGTTGTAAGACTTCTTACTGGTACCATAGTTTAGGAATGCACTGACCTGACCACACAACCAATGACACAGTGGTGTGCATTGTTTAGTCAGATTCACCAATTGTTTAAGTGTGCAGTGTTCTACTTGTAAAATTGCACGTCATTTTAGAGGCTTGGATCTTAGCTTCCATAAAATTGATTAAATGAAAGTAACAGGATACCACATACTTAGAAAAGAAAAGTGCCAACTGTGTGCTGTGATTTTTCAATTCCTGGAGATTTCAGATGTTGGGACTGAGAAGTATTGGCTTTGAATATGGTTTGTGAAAGAACATTCCTGAATTAAGTTCAATATACTTAGGTACTGATGTTTTCATGTGTTTAAGTTTTATTTAGATGCTCAACATTCAGATTTTCTTAGTTTTCTTCAAACTAAAATTTGAATGGGAGAAGACTGAGAGTAATGTTTTAATACTGTGTCACAAGACAAACCTCATGATCACCGAAAATAGCCTGATCAGAACATTAAATTGCATTGCTTTTGAGTCGTAACTATTACATGCATAAAGAATGATCGACATGTTCACAAAATACACTGGGCAATTTTCTGCACTATGTAATAGCTGTGATATTTAATAGTCAGTATTATATAGTTATACAGTGATTGGGCTGTTTGATATACAGTAATATATATGATGTATAATGACTTGTTAACTATACACACAGGGTAATTTTCTACACTATATAGTGACTGGGTTATTTATATACAGTAATATATAATGTATAATGACTCAGTAACTTTTGAAACTGGGCTATTTTCTGCATAATATGGTGGCTACGTTACTTAATATACAATGAATTATACTGTATAATGACTTATTAACTAATATATAATAATATATAGTGTATAAGGACTCGTCAATATCGACCCTGGGTAATTATCTACTTATATAGTGACTGGATTATTTAATATACAGTAATAAATAGTGTATCATGACTCATTAATGTAGACCCTGGGTAGTTGTCTACTTATATAGTGACTGGATTATTCAATATACAACGATATAGTGCATAATGACTCATTAATATAGACCCTGGATAATTATCTACTTGTATAGTGACTGGATTATTTAATATACAATACTATATAGTGTATAAATACTCATTAACTATAGACAGTGGGCTTTTTTCCACTAATATACTGAAGAGATTATTTAATATGTATTAATATATAGAATGATATAATCTCTATAGTGCAAAAGGAGGCCATTTGGCCCATCAAGTCTACACCGACCCGCTCAAAGAGCACCCTACCTCAGCCCAATCCCCCACTCTATCCCCGTAACCCCACCTCGGGGAAATTTAGCATGGCCAATCCACCTAACCTGCACATTTTAGGATATAGTGTATGATGACTCGCTAACTATAGACACGGGGTAATTTTCTACTTGTATAGTGACTGGGTTATTTAATATACAGTAATATATAGTGTATGATAACTCATTAACTGTAGACACAGCAGGGGCAACATGGTGGCGCCGTGGATAGCATTGCTACCTCACGGCGCCGAGGCCCCAGGTTCGATCCCGGCTCTGGGTCACTGTCCGTGTGGAGTTTGCACATTCTCCCCGTGTTTGTGTAGGTTTCGCCCCCACAACCCAAAGATGTGCAGGGTAGGTGGATTGGCCACGCTAAGTTGCCCCTTAATTGGAAAAAAATGAATTGGGTATTCTAAATTTTAAAATAAAAAAAATAAAAAACTGCAATCACAGCTATTTTCTATACTACATAGTGACTGGTTTATTTAATATACAGTAATATCTAATTCAGGGTTTTTCAAAGTACAGGTTGCGACCAGCAGGTGGATCGCGGAGTGATTGGTTGCAGTATTCCTGCCATGGTCCCAATCGGGGGCGAAACAAAGTGTCCAACTGCTGTTACCGCCATTTTTATTGAGAATAGCGGCTGCTGCCACCTTTCACATGAGGTTGTGTTCAGTCTTCCATCTAGAAGCAGCAGCAGTGACCAGGTCACACACCCTGCACGTCAACCTGTACATGTACATTGTTGCTCGTTTTAGCCTTAGTTTAATTGCTCTTCTATCACCTTTGCTCTTGAGTCGTCAGGTATCTTTCTGATACCGCCACGTGGTTCAAGTCCGAGTAATGATCAATAATCCAACACACCGCTTAGTAAGAGTTAAATCAAAGCACATTTATTATATACAACAGTCAATACTTATACATTAATTCTACTTCTAAGCTACTTCCTACAACTAACAGGCCAATACGTAACTTTGGAAATGGCCCACCAGGTCAGGGAAACAAATGGCTTTTCGTATGGGTTCGGAGCCTGCGGGATTCAAAGCTGGTACAGGTCGATAGTCAGGAGTGCCTATCTCGTAGCGAGCGTTGGAGTAAAACTTACTGTTTCTTGCGGCTGTTGTAGAGGGTCAGCAGAAGGGTCTCGAAGGGTGCGGAGAGGAGAAGGAGGGTCGATTTGAACTTGGACTCTATTCTTATAGTCCCCAGGGGCTTCCCGCCTTTCGGGGTGGACCCTGTACCTGGTTCCAAGTGATTGGACTTCGTCCCAATCACTTGGTTCGATATTTTCCAATGCTGGAGCGATTCCTTGATCGATGGTCGGTTTTGGGGTGGTCGTTCACCTCTCTTCGTGTAGGCTCCTGCTGGCGCCAAAAAGGCTGGGTTGGCTTTGTGTGTCTAATTTGTTGCACATTGTTTCTGGGGATTGCTAATTTATATTCAGATGGCTGGTGTGTTGTTATGTTCATGGCTGCAGGTATCGATTCTGTCTGGCCTCCCCAGAGACGAATACACAGTTTTGCCTGCAGCTGCCTGTTTGAGTCCTGTTGGCTGATTTTCCCATCAGCCTCTTCCGTTTGCCATTTTAAATCGGGGTTTGGCCATTCTAATCGGGAGTTAGCCATTTTAACTGGCTACACACCCTCCTTGTGATCCTAACGCGAAGCGTGAAGGATCACATCATTATGTTACTTTCCATTCCCTGACCCGGGGGGGACACGTCCTTCATGGCCTCTGCACTGACCATAGCTATGCACAAAAATTTTAACTAACAATCCTAAGGATGCTATGTCAGACAGGGACATGCATTACAAAACAACAAACTTGGAACCTCTAACTTATCCTTAATATGCTACGCTCACTTAAACATTCCATTATCCTACCTTCCTCAATCATACAACAAAATCACAGCATTTCATACAGTCTTTCCTGGCTTGGCAGTCAAGCTCAGGATCATACAATTTTTGCTCATGAAAATGTTTTTTTACATCTCTTTATTCACAACAACAATAAGCGCAAGTGAATGCACTTCATTATTTTATTTTAGATCACGGGGGTCGGGGGTCTGGTCGTAACTGAACGTAGGGGATCTGACCCTACATACCCGGGTTCGAGCGCGATAGGCTTTCCTTCTCCATTTTCGTAGACGCATAGTCTGCACTACACAGCAGTGTATCGCCAACGCTAACAGTGCTTCGATCACGTAGGACATGGAGTACCAGGTTATGAACCTGGCACACCAAGAAGATGTAGTGTCGCTGGTGACTGGGCTCTGGGTACTGCGGGGCAGTGAAACATTAACGGCTGGGGGGTTTGAAGTCATGGGGTTCGCGGTCACGCGCAACCAAATGTCCATAAACAGAATGTTGATCATGATGAAGGAAGTCCTCATGGCTGTTCTCTTTCCTTCTCTTTCTTTATTTTCTCCGGTCCTGGAGCTTCTGGAGTTCTGTAGAAACAAGCATAGTGTCTGTAACTATCTTTGTTTCATATCTGGTATGCTAGTGTGTCTGTCCTTTGGTGCCAATTATTCCCTTTATAATTGGTCACTATGTGTGACTCCTTCATTTTCTTTTTCAAAAAACAAATTTTAGGACACGGCACACTTCCCAGTAATGAACCAGTGCTGATTTACCATCCCAATGTTCCAGCATGTAAATAGCAGATGGCCGGCAACCTAAAGGTTACCTAAACAAACAAAACTTTTTGAAATGAAAATGCCGAAATGAGGTGCGTATGGGCCGCGATGGGTAAGAGTTGGATGGAGTCCCCGGGTAGAATGGCTACCAATGCCGTATCGCTCCTACCCGAGCGTAGTTGACCAGTGGGGGATTCCCAGGCAGGGCGGGTCTCAAGCCGTTTCTCCACTGCCTGAGCAACCGACAAGAACGGGCAAAATGTAGTCATCGTGGTGGGGCTGCCGTAGCGGTTCTATCCTTCGAACCAGAAGGGGAGATACGAGCGGGCGTCTGGTACCCGAACAAGTATCAGCCGAAAAGCTAGTTCCTCTGAACAAGCGTCTGGCAACGGTGGGTCTCTGAAGGCAAGTCCTCAGAGGCTTCGGCCGAATAGGCGTGTGGCAGTGAGAAAATTATTCTCCTGTCGGACATATAACATTTAACAAACTTACAAACAACATAAAACATTCTGCAGGTTCCATCAGAAAGGACAACACTTTTCCCAAGCGGTTCCTTTTAAAACATCATCTGGACACCTCAGTTCTCGGTTGCGAACAGGGTCGCAAAGGGGTTGGCGGTTTGGGAGTCAGACCCAAGGTCGTCCTCTTCTCCCGGGTGCCAAACTCTGGAGTGGATTAGGGCTGAAAGGGCTGCATGGTGTGAGTTGGGGTTGCTCTCGTCCTTGCGGACGAGTCGGTATGAGTTGTCACGGTGCCAGTAATTGGCGTCTAGTTGTGTGGGGACAAAATCGGTCTCGTCAGTGTGGTTCGGTGGTCGGTGGTGGGGTTTGTTCAGAAAATGATCAGGAAGGGATCACTTGGATCGTAGTCGGAGTCGCTGGGTGTGGGTCCGGTTGCATGGGGATAGTAGGGAGGCGTGCTGTGGCTATTGTCCGAGTCACAGTCGCTGTCTCTGCTGCTGCAGTCTGTGGGCGTTCCGGGGCGGAGTGTATATTTAGGGGGTGGAGTCGAGTTCGAGTCCGTGGCTGGGCTGGAGGTGTTGGGGATGGTAGGGTTACGTTGGCTGTGGGCAGGGTGTGGTGTGCTGTGTCGAGCATGACGTGGTGTGCGTGGTTAGACTGTGTTCCATAAACCTTCAGCTGGTTTATATGAAACCACGCAGTCTTACCATTGGGGTACTTTATTTTGGAAACGGAAGGGCTTACTTAATCCGCAATGGAATACGGACCCGAGTATTTAGGTGACAGAAATGTGCTGGGGTTATATACAGAGAGCATCACTTGCTGTCCGATATCGTACTCAGTCGCATGCACTGTCTTGTCGAAACAAGCCTTCCTCTGTTTCTTTCTGGTGCCCAATTTTACTGCGGCTGCTAACTGAGCCGTTTTAACATGTGCAACTAATTGCTCCACGGCTTTCTTGTGTGTGAGGTTCGTTGCTTCGGGGCTGGTCAGGTCTAAACCTAACAAGTATTCTGTGCCTTTCATGGGGCGTCCGGTCATGAGAGTGTGTGGGGTGTAACCTATGGATGTAGAAATAGTGTTACGCAAAAACATCAGCGCAAAAGGGAGGACTGAGTCCCAAGTGGTGTTGTTCTGCTGGACCATTTTTCTGAGGGTGGGTTTTAGGGTCCGATTCATGCGCGCCACTGTACCACTCGACTGTGGGTGGTATGCAATGTGGAATTTTTGGGTGATGCCAAATGTCGTGAGGACGTTCTGCATGACACGTCCCGTAAAATGGGAGCCTTGGTCAGATTCAATGCTGCGGGGGCGTCCAAGTTGGGGACCATCTTGTAAAGATGTGGTGGGTTAGAATCTTGGCTGTGGTTTTTGCCGTGTTTGTGCGGGCTGGAAATGCTTCCACCCATTTTGTAAATGTGGCTATGACCACAAGTACATATTTATAGCCATTCCTGCAAGGGGGCAATGGACCTCTAAAATCAATCTGGAGGTTAGTCCAGGGGCCATTAACGGGTCGGATGTGGCTGAGTTGGGCCTTTTTGGCATATCTGTCGGGGTTATTCTGCGCACAGATAAGACAATTTTCTATGTAATGGCTTACATCTTCCTTTAAATTTGGCCACCAACAAAGCTGTTTGAGATGGGCTGTAGTGGGATTGATTCCCTGATGTCCATGACCGTCATGGAACAAACAAATCAATTGGTTCCTGCAAAGGGTGTACTTTAACACCACACCGTCATGTGTGGTCAGTGTATTTCTAAACCTCTCGTAGGAGCCGGGATACTTTCCCTTTACAATCTCCTTGAGATTGGTGTCCTGCTTCTGGGCCTCTACTAGATCCTCGATTCTAGTCTGTGTGACCTGAACTGCACTCACTGGCACGCTTTCGGGGGGTTTCCAAAAATACCCATGTCTGGAACCTGCCTTAGCCAGTGCGTCGGCTTTTACATTTCCTGGGGTGGCGAGGAACGATGGCGGCTGCGGACTTTGTTGATCCCAAAAGTCCTGTTCTGGGCTTTTTCTAAAATATGATGGAGCAATGGGGATGAGGGGAGGGGTTATCCATTTGCGGAAACAAATCCTCTTGCTTCCCACAGGGGCAGAAATTCCGTGAGGCTGTTACAGACATAGAGGCTGTCTGAGTATATGTCTGCTGGGCTGGGGAAGGAATCTGGGTGCTCAACTATATATGCGATGGCCGCGAGCTCTGCTGCCTGCGCGCCTAAGTGTCCGGGTAGTTTCAACAATATTTCCCCAAGGGCGCGTCCCTGCGCGTCCTCGACATAGATCCCGCAACCTGTTATGCGCTTCCCATCCAAGACTGTGGAAGGTCCATCCACATAAATCTTTATGGGCTCACACGTGTCCGTGTGCGGGGGGCGCTGGGTTGAACTATCTATCTTTCTGGGGGGTGTTTTCGCAATAAAGGGGCCTGTATTGTGGTGTGGAGAGATAATCTCACATTCATGGGGGGTTCCGGGGTACTGTAAATTGTCGGCTAAGTAGGTGTGCGTCTTTGTCCTTTTCACAGTGATGTCCCGTCCCTGCAAGAGAAGGGTCCAACTGACTGCTCTTATTTGGCTTACTGTACCGTCCTTGAGTCGTCCATCCAGTAAAAGTTGGGTGAGGGTGTGTTCGGTCAGAATGGTGATGGGGTTCAGTCCGGTAATATATGAAAAGTACTGGACTGCCCAGAAAACTGCGAGCAGGTGCCTCTCACAGACTGAAAATCCCTGCTCCACAGCATCTAAAAGTCGGGAGGCGTAAGCTACGTGCCTTAACTGGTTGTGCCGTTCCTGGAGGAGCACGGCTGAAAGGGTGCGGTCTGTGGTCGCTACCTCTACGGCGTAAGGGGAAAGCGGGTCTGGAACTTGTAGTGCGGGGGCTGCTATGAGTGCCTGTTTTAAAGAGTCCACAGCATCCGTATGCTACGGAAGCCATTCCCAGGGGGCTCACTTCTTTTCGAGGTCTGAGAGGGGCGCTGCCTTGCTGGCGAAACCGTCAATGTGGTTTCGGCAGTAGCCAACCAGTCCTAAAAACGACCGGAGGGCTGAAACGTTCTGGGGAAGGGGCAATTTAGCGATCGAGTCAATCCTTTTATGCTCAATCTCGTGTTTACCATGCGTGATAATTGTTCCCAAATATACCAATTTTTCTTCCAAAATCTGGGCCTTTTTGGGGTTGACTTTACAACCGATTGAGTGTAAGAGTTCCAGGAGTTCGGACAGAAGCTCAAAGTGTTCTTCCTTGGTGTCTGTCTGCAGTAGTAGATCGTCTACGTACTGAACCAGACATTCGGGGTGAGAGAATTTGGCTAAACCATTTGCCAGCTGTCGGTGGAAAATGGAGGGGGAGTTGTGGAATCCTTGTGGCAGGCATGTCCACGTGTACTGCTGTGCTTTAAAGATGAAGGCAAATTTGTACTGGCACGCCTTTGCCAATGGAATGGACCAGAATCCATTATTGATGTCCAAAACCGTGTAGTAGCGAGAATTGAGTCCCTGCTTGAGTATGGTCTCGGGACTTGTTGCTATGGCGGAGGCTGCTGCGGGGGTGACTTTGTTGAGTTCCCGATAATCGATGGTCAGTCGCCATGATCCATCGGGCTTTCACACTGGCCAATTCGGGGCATTATTAGTGGAGGCTACTGATCTAAGTACGCCCTGCTCTAATAAGCTCTCTATTACTTTTGCGATTTCTCCCTCTGCCTCTTGGGGAAATCCGTACTGTTTTGGGGGTCTAGGGTCAGGTCCTGTTACTTGTACGGAGCCAGTCATCCATCCACAGTCGTGCTTGTGGGTCGCGAATGCTGCCCTGTTCTTTTGCAGAACTGCCCTAACCTGCTAGTCCGTACTAAGCGTGGTCGAGTTGAACCAAAATTCGCCTACGGCGCTAATTTTGTTCATATATTCGCCTATGTTGAGCATTGCGGGGGCTCTTGAGGATTTCGTCATCTTCCAGACACACTGGTTGACTGGATCGAATGATAAGTTGTGGGAATTCATGAAATCAATTCCCAGAATGTGTTCTGCTGTGTGGGGCAGGTCAACTAAAACCACAGGGTATTTGGTGGTGATGGTACCAATTTGAATGGGTACAGGGGCTGTGATGTGTCCCTGCTGTGAGTGGCCTGTGAAGCCGCTGAGGGTAATAGTGGCTGTAGTGGGCCACGTGTCCTTTTGAAATAGGGTGAAGGAATTTATGGTGGTGCGGGACCCTCCGTGGTGGTGCGAAAGAAATTCGATAGGCTGTCCTAGTTTCGCTGCAACTATGGGTCGTCCTGACCTATCCCAAAGGGTGTCGCAGACCCAACTGGGGGAGCCCGAACACCGTCAGTCCGTTCCGGTCAAGTCCGTCTGATCCGAACGGGCGCTAACGCTATGAATGGGCTCAGTCTTTTCTGCTGTCTGCTGGGCACTCTGTGGCTTTTTAGGGGCATTGCACTCTTTTGCGAAATGTCCCAACTGTCCGCAGTTGTAACACTCTAGTGACTTGGGTAGGGGGCTGTTCTTTCCCTCATTTACCCATGCGGGGTTCTGGTGTGTTGCTTTTACTGCCTGCATGTCTGCGGCGGCCTGCTTTTCCTCGCTATTTTTAACGGTGGGTTTGCTCTGAACAGATTGCTCCAAAACGCGGGACAATCTTTTAACTACCCACTTCTCATTATGGGCCTCCTCTGGGGAATCATAACTCGTACAGGCTTTCTGTCCTGCATCTGTGGCATGGGAGATAAGGGTGCGGGTCCATTTGGCCATGTTGTCTGGGGACAAATGGGCACGGTCTACGTCTCCGAAGACTGCTGCGAAGTGAATCCACAGGCGTCCGGCGAACGCTGTGGGGTGCTCAGATTTCTTCTGCCTACAGTTATTGAGGCCATCTACGGGGTCACCCCGGTTATACCCGATCGCATCCAGGATCGTGGTATGCATTTCTGCAAGGGTGCCTCCTCCTACATTCTGTGGGTCGGGAAGGGCTGCTGCTACCGACGGATCTAAACTTAAAACCATGAGCTTTACATGCTCGCTCTCATCCAGGCCGTACATGTTCGCCTGATGTCTAACTGTGGCAAAGAAATGGTGGGGGTCTGCGGCGGGGAGGAACGGTGTGATCTTTGCACACGCATCCCGTAATTGGGTCACTGTTAAGGGGGTGGAATATAGATATTCCGCATCGTCCGATGTGGCTGTGCGGTGGGTGGTTACAGGGTTCATTGGAGCCTGAACTATCTGCTGTGTGGGGGGTTGGGGTGCTTTTCTCTTTTGGGGCTTTCCCTGCGCACATGTTCCCTGAACATATCTCTGCGCTGTTTCGTGTAACTCTTCCCAATCAGGGCCGTCTTCCTGGTCTAACTTTTCCCCAAAGGTTTCATGAAAACCTTTCTGAACAGAAAGCAGTGATTGCAGTTCTGCAATCTGCTTCCGGCACTTTGCATGATCTAAGGTGCTTTGTCTTTGTTCTGTGGTGGCAGCGTGGAGCACTCTCAAGGCTGCCTTGAAATCATTACACTGTTTCTGTAATGTCTCTACCTGTTTTTCTGTCTCTTCTCTTACCAGGACTGCACGTTGCATGTCCTGATAGGCCTTTTCATATTGTGACTGGAAACTGCTTAAATGCGCCAGACAAGACTGGTGAGCCCGTTTGGCGTCAGCCACCTCTCCATCTTTTGCTGCCAATTTCCTCCTTAATTCTAAATTCTCTTTTTCAACTTCGCTTACATCGACCTTACTCATCTGATGTATGCCCTCAACTTCTTTGCGGAGTGTCTTGACGACCTCCTCTGTGCCTCGCAATTGTGCCAAATAGGACACGATTGCCATCGGCCTGCGAGCTTTTCCCAAGCTCTTTTTGTGGATCTCGCTCAGGTTCTCCCACCAAGTATGCCCTATACTCCCGGGACCTGATTCCTCATTATCACAGAAATCATTCCAAACGGGCCATCCTTTCCCTTTGAGATATTTCCTGATTTCTTCCTCCCAAATGAGACACTGTCCCACTCTACTGCTGCTGGTCGCTGCGACCGCAAATTCCTCAGGGTTCATGAGGCGCTGCATTGCCTGCATGGCCATCTTTCCTATCCGACTGCTTATTCTAAATTTGGAACAGGGGGCTAAGGCGGTGTTGTAGATATGGGTAAGGCTTTCGCTATTTTCCGAAAATACAGACTTCCGACAGTTTTGACGCAACAAAAATCTATTAGTTTTATCTTATAGCCCTGTTAGTTACGCATGCATACACACACTTCCGAATTATGACTATTGATCAGAACTGCTTGAACACTTGTGGTTTTCTGTTTCCAATTGGGTTTCTAATGCAAATTTCTTGGGTTCTCCCGGAGTGATTTTCCACTTCTAGATCGGGTCCCATCACGATGTCGCCAAAATGTTGCTCGTTTTAGCCTTAGTTTAATTGCTCTTGTTCTATCACCTTTGCTCTTGAGTCGCCAGGTATCATTCTGATACCGCCACGAGGTTCAAGTCCAAGTAATGATCAATAATCCAACACACCGCTTAGTGAGAGTTAAATCAACGCACATTTATTACATACAGCGGTCAATACTTATACATTAATTCTACTTCTAAGCTACTTCCTACAACTAACAGGCCAATACTTAACTTTGGAAATGGCCCACCAAGTCAGGGAAACGAATGGCCTTTCGTATGGGTTCTGAGCCTGCGGGATTCAAAGCGGGTACAGGTCGATAGTCAGGAGTGCCTATCTCGTAGCGAGCGTTGGAGTAAGACTTACGATTCTAACGGCTGTTGTAGAGGGTCAGCAGAAGGGTCTCGAAGGGTGCGGAGAGAAGAAGAAGGGTCGATTTGAACTTGGACTCTATTCTTATAGTCCCCAGGGGCTTCCCGCCTTTCGGGGCGGACCCTGTACCTGATTCCAAGTGATTGGACTTCGTCCCAATCACTTGGTTCGATATTCTCCAATGCTGGAGCGATTCCTTGATCGATGGGCGGTTTTGGGGTGGTCGTTGACCTCTCTGTGTGTAGGCTCCTGCTGCCGCCGAAAAGTCTGGGTTGGCTTTGTGTGTCTAATTTGTTGCACATTGTTTCCGGGGATTGCTAATTTACATTCAGATGGCTGGTGTGTTGTTATGTACATGGCTGCAGGTATCGATTCTGTCTGGCCTCCCCAGAGGCGAATACACAGTTTTGCCTGCAGCTGCCTGTTTGAGTCCTGTTGGCTGATTTTCCCATCAGCCTCTTCCGTTTGCCATTTTAAATCGGGGTTTGGCCATTCTAATCAGGAGTTAGCCATTTTAACTAGCTACAACATGTACATGTTTTTGGCGCCAAGTCATGTTGGAGAGCTTCTTCCATTTTCTAGCTGCTGGCAAGCAAGGCAAGTGAACTGTGAAGATGAATCGTTTTCTTACGAGTAAGTGACGGCCAGAGACGCAAATAGGCGCAAGGAGATTCCTTCATTTCTCTTGACACCGTTGCCCTCGCTCTTGATAGGATCCTGTCTCTGGCCGTATTGGGTGAGGGGAGGATTTCAGATATCTATGGCCTGATCCTGTTGCCAGAGCAGGCTTCGTCAGAGGGAGTAAAGAGAAAGTGGGATGGTGAACTGGGTTTGGTTTTTGATGTGGGGGGGGTGTGGAATGAGGCTTTTCACAGGCTCAACTCCACCTCCTCTTGTGCTAGGCTCAGTTCAAGGTGGTGCACAGAGTGCACTTGAGCAGGGCCGTGGAGGAGTTCTTTCTTCTCGGGGGTGGAGGATAGGTCTGAATGTTGTGTGAATCATACGCACACATAATAATAATCTTTATTAGTGTCACAAGTAGGCTTACATTAACATTGCAATGGAGTTACTTCCTAGTCTTGCCCTAATACCTGTGAGCTTCTTGGTCTCCCCTTTCAGCACTTTGTTGGGGATTCGGAGCCCTGCCCATTGGTGGCTATTTTAGGTGTATCAACTCGCCGGCACTGCAGACGGGGGTGAAGGCATTGTTTCCGGGGTTCTCCCGGAGTCCTTGCCTTCGCAAGCTTTGCTCAGTAGCACCCAGTGCCTCGGCCTGGCTGAGTGAGTGAATGGAATTTTTATATCTTGAGAAGGTCAAGTACACTATGAGGGGGTCGGTGGAAGGATTCTACTCGAGGTGGCAACTCTTTATTTCCTTTTTCAGGGAGTTGGTTACTATCAGTTTCTGGGCCTGGGGTATGGATTTGTTAAATTTTGTTGGTTTATGGGGGGTACGATGTGGCTGGGTTTATTTTGAAATGCTGTTGCTGTCTGTTATTGTTATGTTTTATCTTTTATAATGAAAAACTTTTTTCTGCAAAAATAATTTTGGAAAACTTTAGACATTGGGTAATTATCTACTTATATAGTGACTGGGTTATTTAACATACAGTCATATATCGTATATAATCGCTTGTTAACAATAGACACTGGGTAATTATCTACTTTTCTAGTGACTGGGTTATTTAACATACAGTCATATATTGTGTTTAATCACTCGTTAACAATAGACACTGGATACTTATAGAATCGTAGAATTTACAGTGCAGGAGGAGGCCATTCAGCCCATCGAGTCTGCACCGGCCCTTGGAAAGAACACCCTAGCTAAGCTCACACCTCCACCCTATCCCAGTAACCCCATCTAACTTTTTTGTACACGAAGGACAATTTAGCATAGCCAGTCCACTTAACCTGCACCTCTTTGGACTGTGGGAGGAAACCGGAGCACCCGGAGGAAACCCATGGAGACACGGGGAGAACGTGCAGACTCCGCACAGACAGTGATCCAAGCCGGGAATCGAACCAGGCGACCCACCCCTGCAGAGGGTCCCCAACCCCCCGCCAAGCACTGGGGTGGCAGGCCCAGCACCCCCGGTCTCTTTACCTGCGAGCAAAGATTGCTCCTCCCCTCCTAAGCTCCCAAACAAAAGCCCCACCAGCTTCACGTTTTTAAGAAGGAGTACTAATCGGCGCCAGCGTGAGCATTTGCTGGGGCGGCCGGTGAATGACAGGAGGCCGTGGATGACTGGTGGCTCTTGTTAATTGTATGGAAATGGGGATAAGTGGGGATAATTGGTTTCTCGCCACACTACGGCTGGATTCCGATTTTGCCTACAGGAGCAGGCCGGTTGCATCGCAAACTGGCGCTTGGCGCGGTTCCCGTTTTTGGACCCTCCCACTATTCACTGGCCTCGTCACGTTGCGCGTGAGTGTAACGAGGCCAGAAGATCACGCTCTCTGAGGGTTTCATGTAAGACTTTTGATATTGACGTTGAGTGCCGGTTGAAGAGTTGCCCAGGTTCGCTGCACCTGACACAATCAAATAAAAAAATGGCACAACCCCCTTTGAAAACAAATGATTTTCAAAGGCAGAGAGGAAACGCAACGAGAGGAAATCTCGAGCCAGCAACTTGTCCAAACATCAGTCATCTGCAGTATCCTGCACTATTTGCATGGGAACTTCATGGTGCAGATTGGCCTTAGCAGTCACCCACCTGTCCTTTTCACCTTGTCCCGGTGACCACTCCCATCACCTATGCCAGACTTCAGCCAATTCAATTCCTTTAAAGTGCTATAGAGCTATAAAAGCTGACTGGAGGGTAAGTCAGAGATTTTGAAAACATTCATCGGACACTACGGAGGGAGCAAGCATGCAGCCTCAGGCAGGCCAGCAGGGCAGGGGGGTGCGGTGGCCCTTACCTTACTGCGGCCGAAGCACAGAGGTTGGAATGCTGGCTCCAGTAACCTGGGGCTGTGGGAACTCTGTGGCAGTATAATATTGGCATATCATTGGCGAGCTTGAGTATTTGAAATGCCAACTTATAATAGAAGTGGACAGTGTTAGCGTGATGGAGTTTGCTTTCTTAACAATGGAACATCCACTGGCTGGGGGCCATGAAAGTGTAAAATGGCAAAAGACAAGACAACAGAGTCTAAGGGTATGGGAGGTTGAAACACAACCAAATCAGCACTGATCTTGTTGAATGACAGGCCCGAGGGGCCGAATGGCCTCGTCCTGCTTCTGAATCCTATGTACCCACCAGAACGTGACCAGACACTTGAGCTGCTGAATATGGAAGAAACCATAGAATCCCTACAGTGCAGAAGGAGGCCATTCAACCCATGAAGTCTGCACTGACCCTCCAAAAGAGCACCTGGGCCCACTCTCCCATCCTATCCCTGTAACCCTGCACATTCATCATGGTAAAACCTAACCTGCACATCTTTGGACACTATGGGCAATTTAGCGTGGTTAATCCATCTAACCTGCACATTTTTGGACTGTGGGAGGAAACTGGAGCATCCGGAGGAAACCCACGCAGACACGGGGATACATGCAAATTCCACACTGACAGTCACTCAGGCCAGAATTGAACCTGGGTCCCTGGCGCTGTGAGGCAGCAGCGCTACCCCTGTGCCACGGTGCTGCCCCTGGTCATCATGTGGTCATCTTCATCTCAAGGGATGAACAAGAAGCAATGCCCCAGTTGTAAAATTCTCATTCTTGTTTTTAAATTCCACCATGGACTCTCACCCCTCCGAATTTTCCTAATCTCTATCAGCCACAGAAACCTCCAAGACCTTTGCGGTTCTTTAATCCTGGTCCCTTGACCATAGCTGATTGTAACAATTTCACCAGAGGCCATGCCTTCAGATACCTGACCCTGGAATTCTTTCATTAAACCTCTCCACCTTGCCTTTTTCCTTGATTGCACTGGTTAAAACTTACTCCTTTGACTAAGGTTTGGGTCATCTGCCCCATTACAGACAGGGGAGGGAGGCAAATTAAACTCCTTTATTTTTCCTGTCGTCTACCCATAAGTAGAGGTGTTTTCGGAATAGACTGTGGCTTGTTTCCCAAACCCTCTGCTTGTGATATCAATTTTAAAGTGACTCACAGCAAACTCTCTTTAGAATTATATCAGATGTATTGTTTATTCATACATTCAAACCAGGGGAATGGTCACAACTTCATACACACACAAACACACAACAAGAAGATAGGAAAGAGGAGTTTTGCAATTATAAGTAATTTAAAAGAAAAAGAACCACAGATATGGATATCAGTTCATGAGATTGCTAGAGTCCAAAAAGTCAGAATCCAGTCCTTCACCGAGTAGCTACAGTTCAGGCGGGCTCAGCTAGCTGAAGCAAGAGTTGCAGAATTCTTTTAAAGTTGATGGCCACTTAGCGACATGAGATTGGTATACTGAGATGTGGTCTGTTTCAGCAGGCAATGGCAGGAGTCTCCTAGAGATGCAGACTTTGAGGAGGCATAGAATTGATGTTGACTGCCAGTCAGCCTGGCGTCGAGCTGTTGTGTCTGCAGGCTGGAGTTTATACAGCAGACTGTGTTGCTGGTCTAGAAATGTAGTAGTGAAGTTTTCCAAAGGCCACAAGTTTAGATCATGTGAAGTTGCCATTAATTAGTCAATTGCAGGCTGACAAGCAATTTCTATGACTCTGGTCAAAATCCATTGTTTCCCTTCAAAGATAGATGGTGGTCAATAACACTTCTGCAGTTATAATGAGTTTTGATGGCTCTCCCTTTGATATAGGACCAGGCTGGGAGACCGATCTCCTGCTGATTCCTGTTTTCGTTGATCGTTATGTGTCATTACAATGAGAGGTGTGATATTCCACAAGGATGAGGATTGAATTTCTGCCCTGTAACTGCTGTTGTAAATTTTGAGAACCTGTAGCCAACTTGTGAAATCATGCAGCCTACAGCAGCCATCTTTTGTTTTAGCGATGTCCACTTTTTAAAAAAGCAAAAGAAAAGATTTGATTCAACCAGTCTATGATCTCATTTATATCCTAGGGATGTGATGGCTCCAATTATGTGGCATGCTGTCAATTTTTGATTTATGTTGCTCCTGTGAAGTGCTTTAGAACATTATGTTAAAACTGCTAAATAAATAAAAGATGTTTTTTAGACTTTGTGCAGTGACTTGGTTATTTTGCATTCTGCATAGAACTGGGGTTATTTAACACACAGTATATTGATCAGGTTCTTTTATATGCTGCGTAATGATTTGATTTTTTTGAATTCTGTACATTGACTGGACATGTTTTTTGCTAGACACAATCTGGTGGCTTGGTGATTTATTTTCCTCTGATGTGTTTAAACCTGTGGAGAGGAGTTATTGAAGAAAATGGTGTGATCGATACAGCCTGCTGCTTAGAAAGGCATTCATGAATGTTTGAAAGTTCCTTAAATGAAAGCATTGATGCAAGTATCTTTGTGAGCAGCCAAATATGCCAGTGAATAATGTTTGAGCCATTTCTGTACCTTGTGGTGTGTGCAACGTCTTCCATGATCGCTTAGCTTTTTAGGAGAGTTTGTGTCGAGGAATGTACTCGTGTGGAATTTTTCAAATTCGGTAGTAATGTCACAATGGTGTTCTCCTTGACAATTTCCACATCCCTCCCGTCGTCCGCCATATTTAAGCTTTTCAGATTGTGAAATGATGGGCCTGTGAAGATTTGTTAGGGCACCTAGATAGGCTGTGCAGCCATTTTCCAGCCCAGTCCTGCCTCCCGTACACAACTGTAGACTGCCAAAGGGGCACATACTCTCATCTCACCAGAGGACATTCTAGACCCAAGAGACTGTACCAGTTTATTATGGATAGTCAGTCTATTTAGACCTTAAGGAAACATAAGGAGGCCCATGACTGAGAAAGTGGAATAGACCAGATAAAAAGCCAAGCACCATAAAACAGTAGAAACATCAAAAAGAGAGGGGAAAGGAATTAGCAAAAAGATCTTCACTGGAAGTCACTTGGCACGCAAATTATTGACAGGTTGCCAAGGTGAGAAAGACCTCAAGACAATGGATGGAAGGAAAAAATGAAGGGAGGGAGGACTTTAAATATGTTCCACCTATTGGAAAGTTTGGTGAAGCATAGATTGGAAAGAACATGTTAAGCTGGAAGTCATTAAGGTACCTCGGAAATGGGAGTTCGGGTAATCCACAATAAAATATGGAATGCTGAACATTTACCTACGGACATTGAAAAGCAATATTTCAAAAGAGGAGATAAAACTAGTGTAAAGTCTACTCAGGAATTAGCCTCCTGGGCATAACTGATAAAAGTTTTTGTCAGTCTTGGGTAATCAAATTGCAAATAAAAAGCTCATTAATTTCTTGGTGGAATGGGTTGAGCTATAACTGAGGTAAAAGTATACCAATCTGTTTACCCTTAGGCAGCTGTCTGCAAAATACCAAGAAAACAACGAATAGCTCATTGAGAGCGTTTTCAGACAAGTATTTGACAAGATCTGAAGCGACAGATTGCGGGCAATAATGTGGAACTGTGAGCTGAATGTAAATAAGGTTGTAAGCCTACACTGTGTATCAGTGTTTTCCAAATGCTGGGTGTGATATGTTGTGCGTTGTCTGGCTGGTTTAAGTAGCTGAAGAAGTGGGGCAAGACTGTGATGCATTTTTCATAGGTATCAATGTAATGCTAGTCCCAAGTGTAAGGATCTGTGAATGGAGATGGTAAATGGTATGAAATTTGCCAGTGATGCAGCTGTTACTGCTGGAAGTAGGACTGTCGCCCAAGGTCTGATAAGCAGAATTTATAGAGGAAGCAAAACATTTGATCTGAACTTAAATAAGGTCAAGGTGAAAGGCTTTTGTTTGACCAGATGTTTGTACAAATGAAAAGCGAATGAACAGTGAATTATTTTGATCCGGAATGTACTGCCTGATCACGGGGTGGAAGCAGAATCAAACGTAACTTTCAAAAGGGAATTGGATAAATACTTGAAAAGGAAGAAATTACGGCGTTCCTGTTAGGTGGGGGCTCACGTTTCGAGTCCAGGTGACCCTTTGTCAAAGCTATAGACAGAGAAAGAGGGAAATATACTGTGGAGTGAGAATGAAAGATGAGTCATAGCCACAGAAACCCAGGGAAACGGGGTGCTAATAGCCACAGAAAGAAACCAAGGGGAAAGAGTGCTAATGGCAGTCCCCAGAGAGAACAAAAGGTGTGAAAGGCCAAACAGCAGAGAAACTAACATCAGAGGGTAAACTGTGACAGATGTGGGGGGAGGGAAAGCAAAGGGGAGAAAGGATAAGGAAAGGTGGATAAGATGGGGGGGGGGGGGGGGTTAAATATACATAAAGAGAGACAAGAAAGAAATAAATGGTAAAAGACAGTTAAAATGAAATGGGATTAAAACAAAGGGGTCGAGGTGGGGTAGAGCTGATCATCTGAAGTTGTTGAATTTGATGTTGAGACCGGAAGGCTGTAGCGTGTCTAACCGGAAGATGAGATGTTGTTCCTCCAGTTTGCGTTGAGCTTCACTGGAACATTGCAGCAGGCCAAGGACAGACATGTGGGCATGGGAGCAGGGTCTTGTGTTAAAATGGCAAGCAATGGGAAGGTCAGGGTCCTGAATGCGCACAGACCGAAGGTGCACAGCAAAGCGATCACCCAGTCTGTGTTTGGTCTCTCCGATATAGAGAAGACCACATTGGGAGCAGCGAATGCGATAGACCAGATTGAAAGAGGTGCAATGGACCAGATAGAAAGTGAAACGCTGCTTAACCTGGACTATGTGGCTGTGACTCATCTTTCATTCTCACTCCACAGTATAAATATTTCCCACTTTCTCTGTCTTATCACTTTGACAAAGGATCATCTGGACTTGAAACAAGAGCTGTTTT
The DNA here is from genome assembly GCF_047496885.1 of Scyliorhinus torazame. Lineage (NCBI taxonomy): Eukaryota > Metazoa > Chordata > Chondrichthyes > Carcharhiniformes > Scyliorhinidae > Scyliorhinus > Scyliorhinus torazame. The sequence continues at coordinate 152,600,258 of NC_092716.1, forward strand.
CTCTCCCTACAGATGCTGCCAGAACTGCTGAGATTTTCCAGCATTTTCTCTTCTCCTTGTGTTATATGATTCTCTGGGCGGGATTCTCCTGAACAATTTCCAAGTGCGGTAGCAAGCGGGAATTGTCGCGAGGCTGCCCGCGCACGGCCCAGCGAAACTGGCAATGCAATTCAACGTTAATTGGTCCACTTAACGAGGTATCACGGGCTTCTTGCCGCAAATAACGCTTCACCAGCTGATTTGCCGGGATCGCGCTCGCCAGCCCCCCCCCGCTAACAAGGTCGAGCAAAACTTAAACTGCCCCTGCTCAGCCAACCCCAGCCAGCTCGCAACAATGGCGCTGAGGAGACCGGCCCCAAGATTCGTGGACGCTGACCTGGGGAGGCTCCTGGATATGGTGGAGGCCAGGAGGGATATCCTGTTCCCCCGGGGGTCCAGGAGGGTGAGCCACAGGGCAGCCAGTACTGCCTGGGATAAGATGGCGGCAGCCGTTCGTTCGAACAGTGTGACCAAGAGGACTGCCCAGCAGTGCAGGAAGAAGGTCAACGACCTCCACCGGTCAGCATGAGTGAATGGACACCAACACCCACCCCACACCCGCCCAAGGGAGCATCCACCCCCCAACTCTCCAAGTGACTCCCAGCCCTCCCTCTCCCTGCCCCCCCAAACCTGCCTTCAGACTCCCTCTCCCACCACTGAACCACACGTGTGGCTAATAATACTCTCTTTGTGTCTCGACAGGAAAAGCTCTCCCACAATCGGCAGGAGAGGGCCTAGACTGACTGAGGCGTGCAAGGCATAAGAATCCTCACCTCCTTTGGGGAGCGGGCCCTGGAGGTTGACATATCTATTCTCCTACAGGTCCTCCAGCCGACGGCACCTGCCCATCCCGGGTGGCTCCCTCTCCTGACTCCGAGGGGAACACCTCGGAGGAGAGCTCCAAGGATGCCACCATGGTCGCGGTACAGCTGTCATCCCCACCCACCACAAGCGCAGATACACGCACCTCGGTGGTCAGCTTCTGGGCACAATCTGGTGAGCACCACACTGCTGCTGATGTACATCTGGTGGAAGCAGGAACACAGCAGTCGAAGGTCTGCTGAATCCCAGGGCCCAGCTGGGTCCCAGCCTGATGCTAAGCTACTGGAAGTGGGTTACCCAGAGCTGATGGAGATGATAGGGAACCGCCGGGACGTTCAGAGGGAGATGCCAATGTCGCTCCAGCAAATCCATAGCCACTTGGAGGAATTACAGAGGCAACAGGCACAGATGATGACAGAGGGAATGAGTGGCACCAAGGCCAACACTTCTAGGGTGGTGACCGCAGTGGAGAGCCTGGTGCACAGCGTAGGCACCATGAGTGAATATATTCAGGGCATTGTGCAGTCGGTGACATTCCATGGCTAAGGGTCTCAGCAGAATGTCCGACTCGCTGGGGGATGTCACCCAGCACCAAGCCAACCTTGATGAGGTTCTGTGGGACATGTCCTACTCTCAAATAGGCATGGATGAGGCACTGAGGAGCATCATCGAGGGCTTTGACACCATGGTGCAGACCATGGCGTGACACCATGCTGCAGACCATGGTGTACCACCAGGGCTGGCAGAGCCAGATGATGCAGTGACAGCTGGGGCTCGAAGCGAGTTCCACCCCTCTGACGAGGCTGCGTCTTGCAGTCAGCACATGGGACTGGGTGGCACGACTGTGCAAGTGCTGCTGACAAGTGAGCCGGGGTCCTCCCGCCTTAGAGCCCCCAGAGGATGCCCGCCAGGGGCATCGAAGGCCATGGGACGAGGTAAGCAGCTGTCTGCCTCCACCTCTGATGCATCCTGGGGAAACACCAAGACGTAGTGGTAGAGCTAGGAGGGCCAAGCATGTTGAGGATCACTGAGGGCACCGGGGTAGAGAGGAGGGGTGGTAGGTAGAGGCTGGAGAGAGGTGGGGCTGGGGGCGCCACATTCGGGAATGGGGTATTTTACAGCACATTAAACAACTTTTTGCACAACCATTATGACGCCTCTTGTCACTTTCTGGGCACAATCTGATGAGCATCCCACTGGGCACCAGACTGGGCACAATCTGACGAGTACCCCACTGCTGCTGATGTACATCTGGTGGAGGCAGGAACCCCCAGGCAAGCCAGCAGTCGGTCGGGGTTATGGGTGATCGGTGGGGCAGATGGGCAGGGACAAGGGTTGCCCCCGGAATGGGGTTGGGATCCAGGGGTTGGCATTGTGGTGCCACAAGCGATTGACTCCGGTTGTCCCCCCCAGCATCTCCTCCCCAACCCACCCATAATGGCCCACATCCTGCCAAGCACTGGGGTGGCAAGCCCAGCACCCCGGGCTCTTTGCCTGTGAGCAAAGATGGCTCCTCACCCTCTCGGCTCGCCACAGAAGCCCTTCCGCCAGGTTCACGTTTTTCAAAATGAGTACTAATCGGCGCCAGCGTGAGCACTTGCTGGGGAGGGCAGTATATGACAGGAGGCCATTGGATATGGGATGGCTCTCTTTAGTTGTATGAAAATGGGGCTTAAGTGGTGATAATGGGTTTCTTGCCAGGCTATGGCGCGATCCCTATTTGCCTACGGGAGCGGGCCAGTTGCATTGCAAACCGTTTGCCGCCCGGCGCGGATCTCGCTTTTGGCCTCTCCTGCTATTCACCGGCTTCATTATGCTTGAATGAGAGTGCAACGAGGCCGGAGAATTGCGCCCGATGATAGCGCAAGTTCCCTGGTGAAACTTTCCGAGGTGGTGGGAGGCGTGGTAATCATGCCGGCAGCTGCTGCTCATTGCTGACTGAGGAGTTTCTCTTTGCAAATCAAACTTGAGATATGTGAATCTACAATGGCACTTCACATGCATCATTGCCACAAAGGAGGGGATGAGCAATGACCACTTGTCATGTCCTTCCTATATTCTCGATAGTTTTAGGATCATCAGGCATGATGCAACACAAGGCAAACATAAAATCTGGGCAGAGGAAAATACTATTAGACTGAGTCAATGAAAGACATGTAAACAGCTTGGCTGAAGGCAGGTGCTAAATATTCTTGTAACACCACATAGCAGGAACAAGATATCAACAAAACTGCTGAACATATTGATCAAATACTCTCAGGCTTGTTGAGTTGTAATACACAACTGTATATGGGTTAGGAGGTGATGTCCACTGTGAATTGGTGTTTGAAATGCTGTTTGTGGGTTGTGTAATGTACACGTGGGTGCGATTCTCCGGTCTTGTTACCTCTCGTTCGAGCGAAACAAGGCTGGTGAACAGCGGGAGAGGCTGAAATCACGGCAGGAGCCAAACAGCTTGCGTAGGTGAAATCTTGGACCTGGCGGAAGAGCTTCTGTGGGGAGCCGAGGAGGTGAGTAGCCATCTTTGCTCACAGGTAAAGAGCCCGGGGTGCTGGGCTTGCCACCCCAGTGCTCAGCGGGGGGTGGGGGTGGCACTCGGTTGGTGGACCCTTCACAGGGGTGGGCCGCCATGGGAGGGTGGGGGGGGGTAACTGGGAGCAGCCATGCATGGCACCACCATGCCAACCCCTGGATCATTCCGGGGGCAACTCCTGTCCCTGCCTGTTTACCTCACCAACCACTCATAACCACCACCGACTGTCGAGGCCTCAGGCTGTGCGGCTGAAGGATATTGGCATAAGAGAATTGGCAACCGTGAGTAAGTGAGCACTTGACGCATGCCAAGTGGATTCCTGTGGTAGGGCGGACCATGTACCATGTGGGAGACAATGCCTAGCATCCTAATCACATCTTGATGTCTGCACACTGTGCTTGAACACTGTGAGAGACAACACCACACAGGCAGCAGCCAACATCGGAATACCCAGGGGATGGGACACAGCTCCGAGGACATGTCTACAGCCGGCGGGTGGGTGAGTGCCACGGGGAGGGGGGGATGCTTGGAGAGATGGGCAAAGTGTTCGGGGGTCGGGCCGCATTGTGAAGAAAGTGACAGAGGCGTCATACTGATTGTGCACAAGACTGTTTATTGTGTTTTATAATCCCCCACCCTCCCGATAGCGCTGCCCCCTCCCCCACTCCCCGACCCTCACCCGCCACCTAGACCCACGCTCCCAGTGCCCTCAGTGATCCTCGATGTGCTTGGCCCTTCTAGCTTTACCACTACGCCTCGGTGTGTCCCCAGGATGCCCATCTGAGGTGGAGGGAGCCAGCTGCTTACCTCATCCCATGGCCTTCGATGCCACTGGTGGGTATCCTCTGGGGGCTCTGGGGTCAGAGGGCCCCGGCTCATTTGTCGGCAGCACATGCATAGCCTCAGACTCGTGCAGAGACTCGTGCTGTCCGGTGCAGGTCACTGACTTTTTCCTGCACTGGAGACCAGTCTTCCTGGTCACACTCCTGGCGCTCACAGCCACTGCCACCTCATCCCAGGCAGCACTGGCTGCCCTATGGCTGACCCTCCGGGACTCTCGGGGAACAGGATATCCCTCGTGGCCTACACAGTGTCTCACGGCCTCTTCACATCTGCATCTCCCAATCTTGGGCCAGTCTCCTGGGCGCTATTGTTGTGAAGGCTTCGCTGTGCCGAGCTCCGGGAAGCTCGCAGCAGTTCCCGCTCGCTACCACTTAGAAATTTTCACGGAGAATCACACTCTATATATGTTTGTGCGTGGTTTGGGTTCTGTTGTACACATTTTGTGAATTGGGATGTGATAGGCATTGGGTGCAATATAAGCTATATAGAAACATAGAAAATAGGAGCAGGAGGAGGTCATTTGGTCCTTCGAGCCTACTCCGCCATTCATCACGATCCTGGCTGATCAATTCAATGGTCTAATCCCACTTTCCCCCCATATCCTTTGATCTCCTTGCCCTAAGTGCTATACCTAATTGCTTCCTGAAAACATACAATGTTTTGGCCTTAACTACTTCCTGTGGTAACAAATTCCACAGGCTCACCACTCTCTGGGTGAAGAAATGTCTCCTTTGTCCTAAATGGTCTACCCTGTATCCTTAGATTGTGACCCCTGGTTCTGGACACTCCGACCATCGGGAACATCCTTCCTGTATCTACCCTGTCCAGTCCTGTTAAAATTTATAGGTTTCTATGAGATCCCACTCATTCTTCTGAACTCCAGTGAATACAATCTTCACCGACTCAATCTCTCCTCATCCATCAGTCCCACCATCCCAGGAATCAGTCTGGTAAACCTTAGCTGCATTCCTTCTCGGGCAAACACATTCTTCTCAGATAAGGAGACCAAAACTGCACATAATATTCCAGGTGCGGCCTCACCAAGGCCCTGTATAATTGCTGCAAGACATCCCTGCTCCTGGGTTCGAATCCTCTCATAATGAAGGCCAACATACCATTTGCCTTCTTTACCGCCTGCTGACCTTCAGTGACTGGTGTACGAGGACACCCAGACCGTGTTGCACATTCCCCTCTCCTACTTTATGGCCATTCTGATAATAGTCTGCCTTCTTGTCTTTTGCTACCAAAGTGGATACCCTCGCATTTATATATGAGTTGGGTTCTGTTACTATACTGCACGGTAGTTGGATTGTGTTATGCACACAATAGGTTGGGTTCTGTTATGCCCGATATATAGGTTGATATGAGCCAAAGAGATTGGTTTCTTTATATTGTGTTGAATGGAGGAATTTCAGATATGGATATTGTATTATATGAGTCTGGTGCATTAATGTTTAAAAGCCTGGATATACATATCTACTGCAGTAAGGGTTTTTAAAATCCTGGTTTAAAAAGACAGGCAGACACTGGGGCTAGTAGAATTTTGTTTATAGAAGGAAGGTTCCCTGGAGTTTAGATAATTTAAAATAAATTCCAATTAAGGGGCAACTTAGCGTGGCCAATCCACCTACCCTGCACATCTTTGGGTTGTGGGGGTGAGACTCATGCAGACACGGGGAGAATGTGCAAACTCCACACGGATAATGACCCGGGACTGGAATTGAACCTGGCTCCTCGGCGCCATGAGGCAGCAGTGCTAACACCTGCACCACCGTGGTGCAGATAATTGGTTAGCCTTCGTAAGATGGTCATAACCCAGCTCGTGGGATAGAGATGATGTCGTTAATGGTAGGAGCCAGAGACTGAAGCAGTCAGATGTTGAGTTTCAGTTTAGATTTTGCTGTGAACAGAACAGGAGCTTTTTTGCTAAATGATGGGAAGTTAAACAGTAGTTTGACACAGGCAAGAATCTGCAGGCTGTTTCCTGAATGATCTCTCTCTCAAAACAGTTTCTCCCAAGACATTTCTACACAGAAAGTCCTCTTCGTCTTCTTGGGCTTCCACCCCGGGGAGGTGGGTTCTACGGTGGCTGAATAGTCTGAATCATCCAATCCTGAACCCGCAGACTCTGCCACAGGTTTGGCAGGTGATGTTTGATGAGATGGGTGGGTGGGACACTCTGGATTCTGTGCTCTCTTTCTGCTGCTTACACCCTCCGCGTGCTCCACCCTACAACATTCGAGGTGATTGGCATCTTCGCAGACGCTTTTTCTCCAGTTTGTGCATTCTAAGGCAAGCGATTCCCATGCGTCAATGGGGATGTTGCATTTATTTAAGGAGGCTTTCAGAGTATCCTTGTAGCATTTCCCCTGCCCTCCTAGTGATCACTTGCCATTGCGGAGCTCAGAGTAGAACACTTGTTTTGGAAGTCATGTGTCGGGCATGTAGGCAATGTGGCCTACCCAACGCAGCTGGTCGAGCATGACCAGTGGCTCAATACTTGGAATATTGGCCTGGCAGAGGACGCTCACATTGGTACGCCTATGCTGCCATTGCAGGATTTTGCGGAGTTAATGCGGCAATATCTCTCCAAGGTTTGAGATGTCTGCGATACATTGTCCATGTTTCTAATACATACAGGCAGGCAGGGACCATGGCTGCCCTGTAGACGATGAGCTTGGTGCTGGATTTGAGGTCTCGATCTTCAAATACTCTGTTCTTCAAGAGTCTGAAGACTGCACTGGCGCATTGGAGTAGATGTTTGATTTCATGATAAATGTCTGCTCACACCGCGAGGAGAATCTCGAGGTATGGGATATGATCCACATTGTACGAGGGCTCACCGTGGATCTTGATGGTTGGGGCTTTTTTGAGTGGCATGAGAGGTCTGGTAGAGAACCTTTGTTTTCCTGGATGTTTGGTCTGAGACCCATTCTCTCATATGCTCCAGTAACTGTGTCGACAATGGTATGTAGCTAGGCTTCTGAATGTGCACACAGACATCATTTGCGTACTGCAACTCAATGACAGAGTTTGGGGTGGTCTTGGTTCTGGCCTGGAAGAGTCGGAGGTTGAACAGTTTCCCGCTTGTCCAGTAGGTTAGCTGCACTCCAGCGGCCGAGAGCTTCAGAGTGATGGGATGGAGTGTTGCTGTGAAGAAGATGAAGAAGACCCTTGGTGTGATGGTGCAGCCCTGTTTGACACCAGTTTGCACACATATTGGGCCTGTGGTGGTTCCGTTGGTGAGGATCACGGCTTTCATGTCATCATGGAGCAGGCGGAGAATGGTGACGAATTTCTACAGGCAGCCAAATTTGAGGCGGATGCTCCACAATTCCTCACAGTGACAGAGTATAAGTCATTTGTGAGATCGAAGGTTGCCACGTACAGAGGATGTTGCTGCTCCCTGCACTTTTCCTGGATTTGTCGTGCGCTGAAGATCATGTCCATTGAGCCTCTTGATGGGTAGAAGCCGCACTGAGACTCAGGGAGGAGCTCATCATTTACTGGCATCATCTACTAGGGGCTGTTTAGCACAGGGCTAAATCGCTGGCTTTGAAAGCAGACCAAGGCAGGCCAGCAGCACGGTTCAATTCCCGTAACAGCCTCCCCGAACAGGCGCCGGAATGTGGCGACTAGGGGCTTTTCACAGTAACTTAATTGAAGCCCACTTGTGACAATAAGCGATTTTCATTCTCATTTCAAGAGGTGGTTGAGGAGAATTCTCGCAATGACCTTTCCCATGGCGGAGAGTAGGGAAATGTCGCTGTAATTTCCACAGTCGGACCTCTCTCCTTTCTTGACAATGGTCACAATTAAGGCGTCTCTGACATCATCCGGCATGCTCTCTTCCTTCCAGACAAGGTTGATGAGGTTGTGGATTCTTGTCAAGAGTGCCTTTCTGCCGTGTTTCAGTACTTCTGCGGGAATTCCATCTGCGCCAGAGGCCTTGTTGCTCTTCAGCTGTCAGATGGTTTTTTTCAACCTCACGGTGATCTGAGGTTACGCTGAGATGGTGGCGGGCAGTGTGCTGCGGGATGGGGTTGAGGGGACTTGCGTCAGAGGCTGTGCCTTGGTTGAGGAGGTCCTCAAAATGCTTTCTCCAGCAGGCGTTGACTGCCTGTCTGTCTTTGATGAGTGCCTCTCCGTTTTTGGCTCTCAGTGGGGTGGGTCTCTGGGTACTCAGACCGTAGACCGTAGATGGTCTTGATTACGTTGAAGAAGCCGCACACATCATGGTTATTGGTGAGTAGCTGAGTCTCCTTCGCCCTTTCCACCCACCATCAGTTCTTTTGGTCGCGAGTCCTTTGTTGCACCTTGGCTTCTCACTCAGGTTGTGGTGGAGTTGCCAGTTTAGGGATGGCTTTCGTTTGCGATCAAGGAGATCCTGGATCTCCTGATCGTTCCCATTGAACCAGTCTTCGTATTTCCTGGTCGAGAGCCTGAACGTCTCCTCGCAGGTGTTGACTATGGTGGTTTATAAGGTGAATCCGGCGCTGTGGGCATTCTACCGCATTCTGCGGTTCTGTGGGCAGCACGGTAGCATAGTGGTTAGCACTATGACTTCACAGCACCAGGGTCCCAGGCCTAATTCCTGCTTGGGTCACTGTCTGTGTGGAGTCTGCACATTCTCCCCTTGTCAGCATGGGTTTCCTCCGGGTGCTCCGGTTTCCTCCCACAAGTCCCGAAAGACTCTGAAATCCCAGCCAAGTGTTGACGACGTCGTCAAAACCGGCACGAGCGACGCCGGCATCAACGGCCCTCCAGGCCCAGTCGTTTTCCCCTTCCTCGGGGGCCAGAACGGCGCCGGAGTGCTGTGCGCTGCTCTGGCGCCGAAAGCCGGCCCTACACGGCCGGCACGGGTCCGCGCATGCGTGCCATGGCCGTCTCTGCGCCGGCCCCCGGGCAACATGGTGGAGCCCTACAGGGGCTGGCACGGAGGAACATAGCCCCCCCCTCCCCCGGAATGAGCGCCCCCGCCGACCTGTAGCCCCCGATTGTGGGCCTGGCCACCGTGGAGGCCCCCCCCCTGGAGTCGGACCCCCTTGCACCCCCACCAGGACAGCCCCCGTAGCCAGAACGGCGAGGTCCCGCTGGGTGGAACCATATGTAAACCATGCCGGCAGAACTTGGCGGGCACTCGGCCTGTCGAGCATGGAGAATTGCCGTGGCCCATTTTCAACAGCCAGTCGACCGTGCGGGTGCGATTGGGGCACCGATTCTCTGCTCGCCGGAGAATCACGGCCCGGCGCGGAGCGGCATGGCGGGATTCTCCCCCCCCCCCCCCCCCCCCCCGGCGATTTTCTGACCCGGCGCATACTCGGAGAATCCCGGCCATTCTGTTAGGTGAACTGGACATCCTGAATTCTCCCTCTGTGTTCCCAAATAGGCGCTGGAATCTGGGGACTAGGGGCTTTTCACAGTAACTTCATTACAGTGTTAATGTAAGCCTACTTGTGACAATAATAAAGGTTATTATTAAAAAACTTTTTAAAAATCTTTTTATTGTCCTCATTTTCAACATTTTCATCAAAAGAAAACAAACAAAAACAAATACAGTCCTAATCCCCCAAACAGCATCCCATTCAATATACAGACAAAAATATCACCCGTACATTCCAGGTAAAAAAGAAAATTAATAATCAATCAAGAAGCAGTGTGTTCAAGGACAACAAGAACCCCAAATCCCCACCTCCACCCCCCCGCGCCCCCCCCCGCAGATGTTCAATGGCATCCAATTCTTGAAAGTGCATAAAAAACAGTCTCCATTGTAGAACCCCCTCATTCATCCCCTCAGCTCAAATGTCACTTTCTCGAGAGTCAGAAATTTCAGTAGAGCCCCCCGCCACACTGAGGCACAGGGTGGAGAAGCTGACCTCCACCCCAACAGGTACCCGCCTCCGGGCAATCAGCGAGGCAAAGGGTAAAACATCTGCCCCCGCACCCAACTGCAACTCAGCCAGTCCGACACACCAAATGTGGCTTGTCGGGGTCCTGGTTCCAAGTTTACGAGCTCAACTCCCAAGATGACACTGAAAACCTCCCTCCACTAGCTCCCCAGCTTCGGGCAGGCCCAAAACATATGAATGTGGTTTGCGGGGCCCCTCCCACATCGTTCATAAACGTCCTCCACTCCCTCTAAGAGTCGGCTCATCCTCGCCCTCGTGAGGTGCGTCCTATATATGACCTTCAGCTGTATCAGCCCCAACCTCACGCACAAGGTTTTCCGCCTTTTCTGCGTCTAGCGCAACCACCAGCTCCGTCTCCTTTCCCTCAGCTGGCGATATGGTTACATTTAATAACCTCCTAGTATTTGAGAATAGCTCTCCTCCTTTCACGAACCTCGTCTGGTCCTCCCCTATCACCTTTGGGAGGCACCCCTCCAACCTAGCCGCCAGTACCTTCGCCAGTATCTTTGCATCAACATTCAGTAGCGATATTGGCCTGTACAACCCACACTCTGTCAGGTCCTTATCTTTCTTCAACTACAAGGAGAGTGAAACCTGCCTCAATGTTTGTGGTAGCACCCCCTTCCCCATCCCCTCCTCAAACATCCCCACCATCAGCGGCGTCAATTTATCCTTAAATTTCTTGTAATACTCCACTGGGAACCCACCTGGCCCTGCCACCTTTCCCGATTGCATCGTCCCAATTGCCTCCTTTATCTCCTATTCCCCTACCGACCTCTCCAATGTGGCCCAGTCTTCCTCCTCCAGCCTCAAATACTCCAATCCGTCCAGGAACTCCCGCATCCTCTGATCCTCCCCCGGTGGTGCCGGCCTATACAAATTTTCATAACACTCCTTAACCACCTTGTTAATATGGTCTGGGGCCAGCACCAATTTTCTCCTCCTACCCCGCACATGGACAATTTCCCTCGCCGCCACCTCCCTCCGAAGTTCTCCCCATATTCATAAATCGCTCCCCTCGCCTGCCTCAGCTGGCGTAGCGCCTTCCGTGTGGACAGCCAATCAAAGCTAGCCTGTAGCTCCCTCCTTCTGTCCAAGTGCTGGATCTGCATCCCTGCGAACCTCCTGTCCACCTCCAACATCTCATCTACCAGCCTTTGACTCTCTTCCCTCTCCTCTTTATTCCCCTTGGCCTTAAACGATATCACTTCCCGCCTCACTACCGCCTTCAGGGCCTCCCATACCACCGCCTGCGATACCTCCCTGTACAGTTAAACCCACGTACTCCTCAATCATTCTACTGATCTTCTCACAGGCGCTTCAGTCCCCCAGCAACCCCACATCCATTCTCCACCCTGACGTTTGCACTACCCCCTTGACCATGTCCACCAAATGCGGCACGTGATCCGAGATCGCTATCGTCGAATACTCTGATCCTCTAATCCCCACCAGCAATGCCTTCCTATTACAAAAAAGTCTATCCTTGAATAAACCTTGTGAACCGAGGAGAAAAATGAATACTCTCACTCCCTTGGGTGCAAAAACCTCCACGGGTTCACCCCTCCCATTTCCGTCATGAGCCCAGTCAACGCCTTCACCCCCTCCCTGACTGGGCAAGCGAGTGCGGCTGTGACATCTCCAGCCTTGGATCTTGCACCAAGTTCCAGTTCCCTCCCACTATTAACTTGGGCGAATCCAAGTCCGGAATGGTCCCAAACCTCTCCTCACGAACCCTACATCATCCCAGTTAGGGCCATACGCACTCGCCAACGCCACTGACCTCCTCTCCAATGCCCGTGTTACTATCACATATCTACCCCCCTGGTCCGCCACTACCTTCTCCACCTGGAACCTTATTCTCTTACTGACCATAACCGCTACCCCACTGCACCCTACTGTCAACCCCCGAATGAAATACTTTGCTCACCCAGCCCTTCCTGAGCCTCACCTGGTCTTTCACCTTCAGAGGAGTCTCCCGCAACATGACAACGTCAGCTTTTAACCTTTTTAGGTGTGCAAACACCCTCGACCTCTTTGTTGGCACCCCCAAACCCCTCACGTTCCATGTAACTATCCTGACCGGGGGTCTATCCGCCGCGCCCCCCCCCCCCCCCCCCTATCTGCCATCATACTCCGGGCTCTGCTGTCTGGAATTGGCCCGCTCCGTCCCTTTGTAGTCATCAAACCCCTCCCCCCTCCCAGAATCCCCCCATCCACTTCTTCTCGAAAACATCTCATCCAGTATCGGTTCATCCCCCCACTTTTCACACCTAGGCCTTCGAAACCTGTTCGACCAGGTTCCAGTGTCCGCAGCCTCTCCCCCCCACCACACTCCCGTTCAGTAACCAACTTGAGCTTGCTAGTGTGGAGGACTCTGCCCAGGTCCCATTCCCCTCCCATCCCTGCTCCTATCCGGTCCCAGGAAAACAAAGAAATTCCCTTCAAACAAATAAACCCAGTACAAACACACAAATCCTAGATTTGCAAAAAGTCCCTCCTCCTGCCTTAGCAAAACAGGCAACTTCACCCCATTTAACACATACAACAACATGAAATAAAAAATATTACCATAAACAATCTTCCATCGGTCCAAGACCAGTCCTCAGTCCCATTTTTCACTTCTGCCCCAATCCTTCTGCCCTCACAAATGCCTCTGTCGCTTCCACCGTCTCGAAATAAATGTCTTTCGAGTTGTAGGTCACCCTCAACTTTACTGGGTGCACTATGCCGAACCACACACCGCTGTTGTGCAGTGCCGTCTTCACTCGGCAGAAGGCTGCCTGCCTCCTCGCCAACTCCATGGTTAAGTCCTGGTAAATATGTATACCAACTCCAGCCCACCGCTTCTGCTTTACCCAACTCAGGGCCTTCTCCTTCATGTGATACCTATGGAATAAAATAATCACCGCTCTTGGCGGCTCATTCGCCAATGACTGATGAGCCCGATCCAGTTTGTACCGGGAGGAACCTTGCGTCTCCCCAACAGCTCTGCCAACATCTTGGTAAAGTATTCTGTAGGCCTTGGGCCCTCCACCCCTTCGGGCAGGCCTGCTCCCGCACCTCAGCCAGTGTCCTCAACACCGCCGCCTTCACCGGGACAATCGCCTCCTCCACCAGCACCTTCATTGCCGCCATCATCTCCTTCCTCATCACCTCCATCTGCTTTGCAAACTGCTTCACAAGTTCCAAAGCCATCACCTCGGTCATCTTTTCTGCCATGAACAGTGCGGCCCACCCAGTGACCCAGCCTCCGCCATCTTTACAGTTGCCGAGCTGACGCTTTCACTCGACGGCGAACCTTCACACGTCCCCTTCTTCACGACGGCTTTCTTTTGGTTTTTGGACATCCCCCTTCTTCCTTCTGGCTTCCTGCACTTTATTGTCAAAACATTGCCCCTGGGACCGGGTATTAAATTCCCCAAAAAATCAAGGCATGAGCTGGAGCCACCAACGTGTGACTTCCTCCTACATGCCGCCACCAGAAGTCTCCTTGCGGCTCTGGCTTGTTGGTTGTCATCAGTTTAGTTGTGAAGTGCCGACTGAGTAGCTCTATCTTATCAGGGTCTTTGAGTCCAGTGACATTGAGTCTCCTGCGGCAGAGTTTCTTCTGGCTGTGCCGGTTTGGGGCCAGGGTGATGGAGATGGTAGAGCAGGTTAGCTGGTGGTCAGCCCAGCAGTCGCCGGCTCCGTTCCTGGCGCGGGTGCTGCAGATGGCTTTGCAGTCCTTTGCTCGGCTGATGATGTCGTCTATTAAGTGTCAGTGATTGGAGAAGGGGTGTTGAAATGAGGTCTTCTGCTTGCCCCTCTGGCGGAACAGAGTGTTTGTGATGACCAGATCATGTTCTAAACATTTTTTTAGGTGGAAGACTCCATTGACACTGTGGTGAATGTAAATACAGTTAATTCACCAGATATGTTCTATGTTATTAACCCTGTGGGTTTTATCTGTGGGCCATTGTATGGCTTCACCCATAGGGGGAGATGTTGGAGGATGTTGGAGCATGTATGGGCTCCGCCCATGGCTCTGCCCCTTTGAAGGAGTATAAGAGTAGCTGGCCTGTGGGACTGTCCTCAGTATGTACCAGTCGCAGGCAGGCAAAGTTGATAGTTAATTAAAACCACTGTTTTACTCCGACACGAGTCCTTGAGTGAATTGATGGTCGCATCAATTTAATTAACTAACTAAACAAAAACGATTATGGAGTCAGCCCTCAAACCTGACAGACTGGAGCTCGATCCACAGGCCGCGGAGGGGAAGGAAATTTTTTCACACTGGCTGCGGTGTTTCAAGGCCTACCTTGCTGCGTCGCCAACACCATCCGTCACGGACGAACAAAAATCGAGTCTCCTTCACGCACGGATGAGTCACCGCATTTCTGTGCAACTCGAAGAGGCCACTTCATATACCGCCGCTCTCGCAATCCTCGAGCGCATCTACGTGGGGTCTGTGACTGAGGTCTATGCGCGACATATTCTCACTACTCGACGCCAGCGCCCCGGGGAGACTATCTGCGTGACCTCAAAGCCCTCGCGCGCAACTGCAACTATCAGGCCGTTACGGCCACTCAGCACATGGAGCTCGCCATCCGAGATGTCTACGTTGCGGGGGTCAGATCAAATTACGTGCGGCAGCGACTGCTCGAGAAAGGGGCCCAGGAACTGGATGAGACGGTGAAACTGGCGACTTCACTGGAGGTCGCTTTCCAGAGCCTCACTGCATTTCCGGCCGAACACTCGACCCCCTCGTGGGCTCCCGACCAGAGACTACCCCAGGCCTGTGCTGCCCAACCACTCATCATGGGGGGTTGCCTTGTAATTTTTGCGGCCAGTCTCAACACCCTCGACAGCATTGCCCGGCCCGCAAAGTGCACTGCAACAGTTGCGGCCGAAAAGGGCACTTCGCCAAGGTCTGCCTCGCCAAGCCTAAGCACGCGGACTCTCAGACCCGGACTGCCGACTCTCAGGCCCGCAGACCTCGCAATGTGGCAGCGTGCCTGCCGACCCCGACTCCGCACAGCACGTGTGACTCACGGGGGCCGCCATTTTGGCCATCCTCCCCCACGCGGCCGGCCACGTGCGATCCATGGGGGCCGCCATCTTGGGCGCCATCTTCCTCGACGCCCGCCACGCTTGATCAACGGGGGCCGCCATCTTGGACGCCATCTGCTACGCCGCTCGACGCGTATGACCTGCTCGGACAGTTACCGGGGGGCCACCCCAGCACAGCCGACCACGCCGCCGGTTACCCTCAACTCAGCGCAGTCACCTTGGACCAGTCGCGACCCAAGCACCTCAAGAGCTCAATGATGGCCGTCCGGGTTAACGGGTACTAGACACCTTGCCTGTTCGACTCCGGGAGCTCCGAGAATTTCATCCACCCGGATATGGTAAGCCGCTGCTCGCTCCCGATATTCCTGGCGCAACAAACAATTTCCCTCGCCTCCGGGTCGCACTCGGTACAAATCCGAGGGTGCACTACGGTAACCTTAGCGGTACAGGGCGCTGAGTACACTAATTTCCAGCTGTACGTGCTCCCAGACCTCTGCGCCCCCTCATTTTAGGGCTTGATTTTCAATGTAATCTCAAGAGCCTGACGCTTAGCTTTGGCGGACCCCTGCCCCCACTCACTGTCTGCAGCCACTCTGAAAGTTGACCCTCCTTCCCTCTTCGCTAATCTCACCGCTGATTGCAAGCCAGTAGCCACTCGCAGCAGGCGATATAGCATGCAGGACAGAATATTTATTAGGTCTGAGGTCCTGCGTCTCTTGCGTGAAGGAGTCATAGAGACCAGCAATAGTCCCTGGAGAGCTCAGGTGGTGGTCATCAAGACCGGGGAGAAGCTCCGGATGGTGGTTGATTGCAGCCAGACCATTAACCGCTTTACGCAACTCGATGCGTATCCCCTTCCACGGATTGCAGACATGGTCAATCAGATCGCTCACTACCGCGTGTTCTCCACGGTGGATCTGAAGTCTGCATGCCACCAGCTCCCAATCCGCCCGGAGGACCGCCACTACACGGCGTTTGAGGCAGACGGCCGCCTTTTTCATTTCCTCCGGGTCCCTTTTGGCGTCACGAACGGGGTTTTGGTGTTCCAACGAGCGATGGACCGAATGGTGGACCAGTACGGGCTGCGGGCCACGTTTCCGTACTTGGACAACGTCACCATCTGTGGCCATGATCAGCAGGACCACGACGCCAACCTCCACCGATTTCTCCAAACCGCCCAAAAACTTAATCTCACCTATAATAAGGAGAAATGCGTTTTCCGCACCACCAGGCTAGCCATCCTCGGCTACGTAGTGGAGAACGGGGTCCTAGGGCCTGACCCTGACCGTATGCACCCCCTCCTGCAACTCCCTCTCCCTCACTGTCCCAAGGCCCTGAAGAGGTGCCTTGGATTTTTTTCCTACTACGCCCAGTGGGTCCCCCAGTATGCGGACAAAGCCCGCCCACTATTTAAGGCCACCCTTTTCCCTCTGGCAGCCGGGCCTTCCGCTGCATCAAGGCGGACATTGCCAAAGCCGCGATGCGCGCGGTGGACGAGATGGTCCCCTTTCAGTTGGAGAGCGACGCATCAGAGGTCGCTCTCGCCGCCACTCTCAATCAACCAGGCAGACCGGTTGTGTTTTTTTCACGCACCCTCACCGCCTCTGAACTTCGACACTCCTCGGTCGAAAAAGAGGCTCAAGCCATCGTGGAAGCCGTGCGGCACTGGAGGCACTACATCGCTGGTTGGAGGTTTACCCTCGTCACCGACCAACGATCGGTATCCTTCATGTTCGACAATACGCAGCGGGGCAAAATCAAGAACAATAAGATCTTGAGGTCGAGAATCAAAATCTCCACCTATAATTACGATATAGTATATCTTCCTGGGAAGCTCAACGAGCCCCCAGATGCCCTGTCCCGCAGCACATGCGCCAGTGCGCAAGATGACCGACTACGGGCTATCCACGACGACCTCTGCCACCCGGGGGGTCACCCAGCTCGCCCATTATATCAAGGCCTGCAACCTACCCTACTCCACCAAGGAGGTCAAAGCTGTAACCAGGGACTGCCAAATCTGTGTAGAGTAAATCTATCGACCAGATAAGGCCCACCTGGTGAAGGCGTCCTGGCCCTTTGAACGCCTCAGTATCGATTTCAAATGGCCCCTCCCCTCGAATAATCGCAATACCTACTTTCTCAATATTATTGATGAGTTCTCCCGTTTCCCGTTTGCCATCCCATGCCCCGATATGACCACCCCCACTGTTATCAGAGCCCTGCACAGTGTCTTCACCCTGTTTGGTTTCCCCAACTACGTCCACAGCGACAGGGGCTCGTCGTTCATGAGTGACGAACTGCGTCAGTACCTGCTCAGTAAAGGCATCGCCTCGAGCAGGACTACCAGTTACAACCCCCGGGGAAACGGACAGGTGGAGAGGGAGAACGCGACGGTCTGGAAGACTGTCCTACTGACCCTACGGTCCAGGAATCTCCCGGTTTCTCACTGGCAGGAGGTCCTCCCCGATGCGCTCCACTCTATTAGGTCCCTCCTTTGCACGGCCACAAACCAGACCCTTCATGACCGCTTGTTTATTTTCCCTAGGTGGACTACCTCAGGGGCCTCGCTCCCACCCTGGCTGATGACACCGGGTCTGGTTCTCCTCCGGAAACACGTTCGGACCCATAAGACCGATCCCCTGGTAGAGAGAGTCCAGCTCCTGCACTCAAACCCGCACTTCGCATATGTTGAGCACCCCGATGGTCGACAGGATACCGTCTCCCTTCGAGACCTTGCGCCCGCAGGCTCTGCCACCACTATGTCCACAGTACCCCCCGCGCTGTACCCCGCTCTTTCTCCCATGCCCAGCGCCCCCGCACAGATTTGGCTCCCGCGCTCCCTTCCACCCGGCACACCAGTCCGCAGGAATGAAGCGCGGGAAGAACTGCTTCCGGAGTCCACCCCTGAGGCTGCACCGGACCCACTTCCCCAGCCACCTGAAGCGGCTGCAACACCAGTGCTTCGGCGGTCGCAGCGTACGATCCGGGCGCTGGACCGGCTGAACTTGTGACCCATCACCCCCGCCGGACTTTATTTTTTTTTACAGGGGGTGAATGTAAATACAGTTAATTCACCAGTTACGTTCTATGTTATTAACCCTGTGGATTTTATCTGTGGGCCATTGTGTGGCTTCACCCACAGGGGGAGATGTTGGAGGATGTTGGAGCATGTACAGGCTCCGCCCATGGCTCCGCCCCTTTGAAGGAGTATAAGAGTAGCTGGCCTGTGGGACTGTCCTCAGTGTGTACCAGTCGCAGGCAAAGTTGATAGTTAATTAAAACCACTGTTTTACTCCGACACGAGTCCTTGAATGAATTGATGGTCGCATCAGGCGTTTCATTTCCCCACACCTTCCCTGCCTAACACGCCTTTCCAAAGGTTTGTGCCCTTCCCGATTCTTGCATTGAGGTCGCCGAGGAGAATCAGCTTGTCTCCCATTGGGATGCGGGACAGCGATTGGCCGAGGCTGGAGTACAATGTCTCTTTTGTCTCTGCCGTTGCATCTAGGGTGGGGAGTAGGCACTGACTGCTGTGATGTGTTGCTTTTGGGTCAGGATGAGCTGTCGGGTCATGAGTCATTCGTTCACCCCGCAGAGGTGCTCACTGAGGAGTCTGACCAATTTGTTTTTTACGGCGAAGCCGACCCCATAGAGACGACGTTCTGCTTCTGGTTTGCCTTTCTAGAAGAAGGTATATTCGCAACCTGGTCCTTTAAGCTGGCCATCTCCTGCCAGTTGTGTCTTGCTCAGGCAGCGATGTCAATGTTGTGGTATCGGAGTTCCTGGGCAATGATGGTGGTGTGACGTTCAGACCTGCTGCTGGTGGGGTTGTCCATGAGCGTCCTGACATTCCCGGTTCTGAAATTCATTTGGGTGGCAGGGGTGGGGTTGGGCTGGAAGATGCCTTTTCCTGGATTTTTTTAACGTGTGGTGGTTTTGCGCACCAACCACCACATGGTCCCTGTCTTGACGAAGTCTTGGCCCAGTGGCAGGGAAATCCTTTGCTGTAGGACGGGGACTAACACACACTCATCATCCTCCGATCACCAGCCCGTCTGTCAGTGACGTCACCTGAGGAAGGAGCAGCGCTCTGAAAGCTAGTGATTTGAAACAAACCTGTTGGAATTTAACCTGGTGTTGTAAGACTTCGTACTGTGTCACATTTAAAGGGTGACGTTGTTTACATTTTCCCTCCTCCTTGTGACTTGTAGTCTCACCCCTTCTTGCGATATTCCTCTGCTGCTCCTCTCTCCCCGCTGCTGCTCCTCTCTCCCCGCTGCTGCTCCTCTCTCCCCGCTGCTGCTCCTCTCTCCCCGCTGCTGCTCCTCTCTCCCCGCTGCTGCTCCTCTCTCCCCCCTGCTGCTCCTCTCTCCCCGCTGCTGCTCCTCTCTCCCCGCTGCTGCTCCTCTCTCCCCCCTGCTGCTCCTCTCTCCCCGCTGCTGCTCCTCTCTCCCCCCTGCTGCTCCTCTCTCCCCCCTGCTGCTCCTCTCTCCCCCCCCTGCTGCTCCTCTCGCCCCCCTGCTGCTCCTCTCGCCCCCCTGCTGCTCCTCTCTCCCCCCTGCTGCTCCTCTCTCCCCGCTGCTGCTCCTCTCTCCCCCCTGCTGCTCCTCTCTCCCCGCTGCTGCTCCTCTCTCCCCCCTGCTGCTCCTCTCTCCCCCCTGCTGCTCCTCTCTCCCCCCTGCTGCTCCTCTCGCCCCCCTGCTGCTCCTCTCGCCCCCCTGCTGCTCCTCTCGCCCCCCTGCTGCTCCTCTCGCCCCCCTGCTTGTTCTGCTCCTCTCTGAGACCAATCATCTGCTTCCTTTTGCCCTGTCCCACTTTCTGAATCCTGACGTCATCTCAGGAGATCTGCCTCTGGATTTAGTGAGGGTTTGCTGTGCTGCTCTTTTTGAAGTTTCCAGCTCTCTAAACATCTGTTTCTTACCCAGGTCCGCTCTGTCTCCAGTCTCCGGAGAAAGTATTCTGTATTAGCTGACAGTAATAAAAAGTGGATTTTGACCTGAGATGGGTTTTGTTTGGTTGGAGGTAAAAAGATAGAACTTAGGAGTTAAAAGGTTTCATTTTATTGTTACGCATTGTTTAACTGGTAATTGTAAGCTGTTTCTTGTATGATGTTGAAATTAGTTTAATACTGTTGGTTAATAAAGTTTGTTTCAATGTACCATATTCCTATTTGAGAATGGAGACATTCCTGGAGCAAAGTATCCTTTCCTCATAACCTTACAAACTAAATTAAATATTGTGTTTGTGTCTATTATCCTCGCAAATGTTGGGATTTGGTCTGGGATTGTAATAAAAAAGGCCGAGTTATGATTCCCACTGTAAGTGGAATTTTCCCAATCCGCCCGTGGTGGGTTTGCTGGTGGGCAGGTGTGGAGAATCTGGCAAGAGGCAAAGGCCGGAAACCCCCCAGCGTAAAATCACATTGTAATTCTCCCAATGGCGGGTTGGTCTTCCCTCTGGCTGGCGGCTCGGACACTATTTCCATTCATTTACATCTCATGAATGCTCATTAAAACAGTTGCCCGGTGGTGTCCTATCTTGTGTCACGTCAGTGGGAAATTGTGATGGCGCCAAACCTGATTGGTAAGGGCTGGCTTGCATAAGGCAGTCTTCAGTTCGCCAGAGACTTCAAGGTGAGTGCAACATGCAAAGCCTGCCATAGTGCTGCACTGCTCCTGATGCATTGTACACCACTCTGCTGGGGCACGTTCCTTCCCTCCATCTCCATGCCAAGCTGGTCTTCATGGACAGCACTGTGCTGCTGGACCCAGGCACTCCGCTGTGTCACGAACTTGGATCAGTACTACGCCTGGGATTGGGAGCACTGAGGTCTCCTTCCCTCCCGGTGCCACACACCATTGTTTATCTGGACAGCACAGTGCTGCCGACTCATGGAGCCACCGGAGCAAAGGCCTGAAGTACGACAGGGGCGTGAGTTGTGAGGTCAGGGCGGGGATGGGGTGGGCAGATGAAGATAAGGGGGGGGCAATGTGGAAGGAGAAATGTGCATGGAAGAGGGTGATGGAAGAGCAAACACTCGGGGGCTACATGGGAGAAGGGCTGTGCAAGGAGGGAATGGCCTTTATAAATGACCCCTTAGTGTCCAAAAGGTTAGATGGGGTTATTGGGTCATGGGGATATAGATTTAAAAGGTACCTGGATCTACATCTAAAATGTAACCTGCAAGACTACGGACCAGGTGCTGGAAAGTGGGATTAAAATAAGCAGCTAGTTTGTTTTCTCTTGTTGGCCGGCTCTGTCATTATGGGCTGTATGGCCTCTTTCTGCTTCACAACTTTTCTGTGGTTCTAAAATGTCTGAAGTGGGGCGGTAAATTAATACGCTGGAAGAGTTTAGGGACAGATTTTCCTCATCCCCAACTTCAAAGGTGAAATGAAAATCACTTATTGTCACAAGTAGGCTTCAAATGAAGTTACTGTGAAAAGCCCCTAGTCGCCACATTCCGGCGCCTGTTCGGGGAGGCTGTTATGGGAATCGAACCGTGCTACTGGCCTGCCTTGGTCTGCTTCCAAAGCCAGCGATTTAGCCCTGTGCTAAACAGCCCCAGGAGGGCGGGTTAAAGGTAAGGGCTCAAGATGGCAGCCAGAGGGACAAGGAAGTGAATGAAGAGTTGAAGCAATGGAAGGCAGAGGGGAAACCAAGGGGAGGGAAGCTGACAAGGCTGCATGAAACATGGACAATGAGAGGGTCTAAGGGCTATCACATGTATTACTTAAAGGGGATGAACGCAGAAGGCAGATTAAAAGGTGGGTGCATGAAGGTTACTGTTGTCCATAGTCCTCTTTGGAAATGGGAGCTATGTCAAGGCTCCTGTTTAAGTTCAGGTACTGGCAGACAGGAGTCACAGAATGCTTACATTCCTGCTATGAAATGGAAAGGAGTCACAGATGATAAGCAGTCCAGCAGTTATGTGGACCTCAGTTTGAAGTTAGAGATAGGAGACAGTGCAGAGGAGTAGTGGGTATGCAGCAGGAACAATCATTGGAAGCATGGTGTACCCCAGATGCAGAGAGGGACAAGGGCTGTGTGCTTCAAAAGAAAAATGCAAAGCTTGGTGTACAGGGCTGTCCTACAGTTGATGTCCCTGTGTGTGGCGAGCTCTGTATAGGGTCTATAGAGGGTATGGTGATGGCAACACATAATACAGTGCGGTTTATGTGAAGCTCTCATGGTGGGTGGAGCAGCCCCTGTAAGTGACGGTGAACATTGTCTCCAAATGGGCTGGGTACAGGTCCACAAGAGGTATGGGCGCCTCACAGGTGATGGGCTCTGGAGGGGGAGGGGAGGGGAGGGGAGGGGGGGGGTGGGGATGGGGATGGGGATAGTGTATCAGCATTCACCACCACAATGATAGGCTCCTGTATCAGTGAGGGAGGCTGGAGAATCTCTACCTGCACATCGAGAGACTCCACGTAAATTGGAAGCACACTGAGAGTGAGGGAGGGAGGGTCTGTGTGTGTGTGTGTGCCATATATGCCAGCTGCTCTGTGAAGACCACGTGGGTCCAGAGGTTTCTCACTGCCAGTGGGAGGAACTGGGGACCTGTGCTGCATTTCACAGTCGGCATCACATCGGTGCATTCAGGACGTGACCAATGCCCTTACAGGAAGGCCCATCGTTATGAAAACTTTTTCTGGATGAGGATAGCCAGATTCACAGGCTTTACAGCTATCTCTGGGTTCCCAAGAGTTCAGGGAGCAATAGACTGTGCCCATAAGGTTCATCAACCGTAAGCGCTTCCATTCCATCAACATCTGGTGTACGAGGACACTCGGGTATCGTTGCACGCTCCCCTCTCCTAATTTATGGTTATTCTGACAACAGTCTGCCTTCCAGTTTTTGCTACCAAAGTGTATAGCCTCGCATTTATCCAGATTAAACTGCATCTGCCATTCATTTGCCCACTCACTCAACTGGTCCAAATGACACTGAAGAATCACTGCAGCCTCCTCACAGCGCACCCTCCCATTCAACTTTGTGTCACCTGCAAAATTGGAGATAATACATTTTGTTCCCTCATTTAAATCATTAATATATATGTGAATAACTGGGGTCTGAGCACCGAACCCTGCGAGACCCCACTAGTCACTGCCTGCCATTTGGAAAAAGACCCGTTAATTCCGGCTGTGTTTCCTGTCTGCCAACCAGGCTTTTATCCACCTCAATATACACTGCCCCTAATCTCTTGCGCTTTTACATGCTAATCTCTTATGTGGGATTTGTCAAAAGCCTTCTGAAAGGCCAAATAAACCACATCCACTGGCTCTCCTTCTTCAACCCTACATCCTCTGCTAGTCTCCTAGAGTAGCTGCTAATCTGTTCACAGACAGATCAAAACTGAGCTCCCAAACTCAGTTTCCCGACGGCATGGGCCAGCCACAATGGGAAGCGCCATTGGCCAGCTGCTGGGATGGAGTATCCCGCTGCTGGCAGCGGCGTACCGCGCCGGTAAACTGGTCTTGCGGGACAGAGAATCTTGCCTAATATATCTGAAATTCCTATATTTATCATAGATCAGAGGGATGGAACAGGGGTCAGGTGAAATGCATATGCCCTGTGGGTGGTGTGCCCTCCCCAGAAGGGACAGAGATTGGAGTTCGAGCAACAAGACAGATGGGTTGGGAGTGTTGTGAAAGCCGTGTTGAGAGACTGTGTTGATATGTGTACGCTGCTAATGGGTATGTGAGTTCCGTGAAGAAAGTAGCAGCGTGAGTATGTGATGCTACGCTGAGAGCTCAATAATGTAAGGAGTTGAGAGAGGACTTATCCTGGCAGAGTGGTTGAGATCATTTAGCCGCTTCAAGATTGGGTGACGGCCACACTGACCTCCTGGGCAGTGGCCTCCCGGGCCGGAGAGGTGAGGTTGATGTGCTTCCTTGAGCCATCCCAGGGCTAGAGGACACCACTGGAGCCACCAGTTTTTAAATGGCGGGAGTTTTCCTGCCTGGAGCAGTGGCAGGGAACACGTTCCCATGTTCTGGGCGGGAGAGAGATTCCTCCATTTTGCAGCTGCCAGCAGTGCTGGTGTGAGCTCCAGGGCCTCTGGTGAACAACCTATGAAGAAGAAGCTGAAAACAGGAACAAAGCAGCAGAAAGATGATTACTTGATGTGTGGATTTATGAATTGTGCAAATCAGGATACAAAGCCCATGATATGCTGGGAAATACTGGCAAATGAAAGTTTAAAACCCTTAAAACTTCAAAGGCATTTGAAGACTAAGCATGGACAAACCTCTTAATTTTGTTCAATGGATGCAGTGAGATCTTAAATCATCAGCTGAAGTCTTTATCAGAAATGTAACATTGAGGGCAGCACGGTGGCGCAGTGGGTTAGCCCTGTTGCCTCGCGGCACCGAGGTCCCAGGTTCGATCCCGGCTCTGGGTCACTATCCATGTGGAGTTTGCACATTCCCCCCGTGTTTGCATGGATTTCGCCCCCACAACCCAAACATGTGCAAGGTAGGTGGATTGGCCATGCTAAATTGCCCCTTAATTGGAAAAAATTGATTGGTTACTCTAAATTTATTTAAAAAAAGAAATGTAACATTGAATGACAAAGCAAGTGAGATCGTGAGGACCAAGCAAGCTCACCTGTCACATTAAAGATAAGTGAAAATGGTGGGTCATGCTGGCGTGGGTTGCGAAGGCGGCTGGTTGGTAAAAATGGGTCCCGGGCAAAAAAGTTTGAAAAGCACTGCTCTAGAGGTTGGCTTGTGTTATATAACTTGTATTTAACTAGGGCCTTTGACATAGAAAATTTCCACTGAAGTGTGAGAAAAATGGAATGTGCAAAAAAGGAGTGATTTGGAGGGTTGAAGAAAACTTGGTTAAGGTGTTGAATTTTAAGGGGGACCTTGTTCTAATTCACTTAGTAAAGGCAGTATCTGGAGCCTGGCTTTCCATAACATCGGTTTATTTATTCACAACCCCCAGAAAACATAGGTACAGACTCCCTTTACCTCCCACATGGCTCTTATATATATTTAAGAATAATACATTAATCTTTCTCCAGCTCGTAACATCTGCTCTCACTTAAAGCTAGAGCATGCACTTAATTGTGACAGGATTGCACATGAAGAGACATAAAGGAGCAGATGGTGGAGCAGAAGTGCAGGAAGGGAAATGTCAGTGAGTGGGACCGAGGATGCTAGCGCACAGCTACCAATGATAAAGGGACAAAGAGAGCAAATGAAGTACATAGTTTTAGGGATCTGAAGACTGGAGAATGTGGCAGAGATGGAGAGGAATGAAGCCATAAAAGGTATTTACATCCAAAACAAAATGAATTGGGACTGACAGTATAGATCAGTGAGGGCAAAGGGAATTTGGTGTGGGTAAAGTTTGGGCACTAGAGTTGGACAGAGTAGAGTTGAGCAAATGTGGAGGTCCGTAAGGGTGGCATTGCTATTCTATTTACTGTATTTTTGAATGTTGTTATTCAAAGTGCTGTATGTAGATTCGGCTCTGTTATTCACTGTGAAGGAGCTGGGTGCTTTTATATGTTTTATATAGCTGGGGTTGTGTTATACAAGTGTATAGTAGCTATGTTATGTAGTAACATGCTGTAAAGTTTTGGCTGCCAGGTTTGCCACTGTTTCTTGAAGATGGACAGGACGTCCAGAATTTATAGGGTATTTGTTGGTATTTTGGAATTTCTTTGCTGTACTTGTTCTTTGGCGGAGTTATCAAGCTAGAAGTGGACCCTGCTGTTTTCTCATTATTACTGTATGAACAAGGACTGAGCACAGAATGAGATTGGCACTCTGATGGTCACCACTCAGCTTTCTCTCCCTCACTGCGAAAAGTGCAGCCAATATAAACTTGACTGAGGTCAGACTCCACATCCCATTGACTTATGTCCAAATACTCAAGGCCTAATTCAGTATAATTCTAATGCAATGCACATAGCTGTTGTCAGTTTGGGATTCTAGTATTTATGTCGGCCAGCGACTGAACTGTAGGAAATCGGGTAGAGAAAGAAATTGGAGCCTTATAATGAAAGGAAATGACTTGAGTGTTGACTGATAGTACAAGCAATAACTCAAAGCCACCCTTTATCAAATGGTCTTTGTCTGAAAATTTCTTCAAAGTCTTTATGGTGGAGAACAGTCAGCAGTTAAGGATATGTTTGTGGATGTTATGGTGGCAATTTTACAAGATCAGGCTACATTCAACTGTGGTTTATGTGCACTCGTGGCTTCAAATAGGGCTAATTTGTGGCATGCCCCTTTCTGTCAATCACGACTTGGTGGTACCACTCTTGCTTTTCAGTCAGAAGGTTGTGGGTTCAAATTCGACTCCAGACCTTGAGTGTAATTTTTAAAAATTCATTCCTGGTATGTGGCTGTCGCTGGCTAGGCCAGCATTTATTGCCCATCCCTAATTGTTCTTGAGAAAGTCGTGGTGAACTGCTGCAGTCCATGTGTTGTAGGTACATCCACTGTGCTATTCGGGAGGGAGTTCAAGGATTTTGACCAAGCAACAGTGAGGGAACAGCAGTTTATTTCCAAGTCAGGATGGTGGGTGACATGAAGAGGAACATCCAGCTGGTGGGGTTGCCAGGTGTCTGCTGCTCTTATCTTTCTAGATAGTAGTGATCGTGAGTTTGGAAGGTGCTGCCTAAGGAACCTTGGTGAGTTCCTGCAATGCATCTTGCAGATAGTACACAGGGTTGCTATGGTGCGTTGGTACTGGAGGGAGTGAATATTTGTGGAAGGGGTGCCAATCAAGTGGGCTGCTTTGTCTTGGATGGTATTCAACTTCTTGAGTGTTGTTGGAGCTGCACTCATCCAGGTAAGTGGAGAGCATTCCTTTACACTCCTGACTTGTGACCTGTAGATGGTGGACAGGCCTTTGGAGGGTCAGGAGGTGAGTTACTCACAACAGGATTCCCAGCCTCTGACCTGCTCTTGTAGCCACAGTATTTATATGGCTAGTCCAGTTCAGTTTATGGTCAATGGTAACCCCTCGGATGTTGATAGTCTGCGTTTTACGTGAAAAAAGTGCTGCGACCGGTGAGGGGCTATCAGTCGTGCCACGTAAAACTCCCGGCCTCCACAAAATAAATGGCCGGAATATTTCCGGGTCCGTGGCTGCACATGCGCACGGTGATGACCTGCAGCGGTCACGCTGTACAACATGGTGGCGGCCGTGCATGGACCCGACCTGCCAGATAGTGCCCCTCTGGACACGACCTCGCTACCCCCCACCCCTCGCCGAACCTCCTCCGGCCAGCAGCATGGCTCCCGCCCGACGGTGGCAGCGCTGGACACAGTCCGCAGCCGCCACGTCGGATTCCCGCACGGCTGAGACCAGATGTGAACCGCGCCGTCGTGAACTCGGCCCATTGGGGGCGGAGCATCGGGGGAGGGCCTTCAGGTGACACGCTGAAGCCGTCCCAACGCATGCGGCGCGCTCCACGATGACGTTGTTTCGTAGTGGGCGGACCATACAGAACCCAGGATCTGTCAGGTAAGTAATTAAAAAGCCAATTAAGAAGCCAAGGACGAGAGTAAGAGAACCGTCTTTCTCGCCTTGTGAGGTTGGATTGAGGTGGGTGAGGAAGTCAGCAGTAAAAGTGTGGTCCCTCAAATCAGGTGACAGAAGATCGAGTAACTCGGGAGGTCAGGAAGGGTGAGTGAAAGGACCTTGCCAGATACCAGGACCCACACCCCTTGCAGGACTCTCCTGCATACCACTCCACAGAACAACACAGCTCGCAGCTCCAATCATTCCTTTCTCGGCAGATGCTCCATTGGCCAGAGAGGCTGCTTCTTTCCCCTTTAAGGGGGGGAGAGCTGACTGGTGGTGATTTAACCTGAGGATCACCACACGTCAGGCGAGGGGCAAGGGTGAGAAGGCAGGTCCTTCATGAATAACCTCAGCCAATATTGGAGTTGAACCCACGCCGTTGGCCTTGCAATGCATCACAAACTAGCTGTCCAGCCAACTAAGCTAAACCGGCCAGAGAGGATAGGAGTGGCGAGGGTGGTTGGCGCTCCAGCGACAGGTACCTTATCAGTCAAGGACAGTACATTTCCAACTGTTCCACCGGGTTGTGTTCCAGGCAGCTGCAGATATCAGCAGTGACCTGCAGCGAGAGGCTCAGCCGTCTGAGGTACTGCAGAGAGATGATCCTCTGCCTGTAGACCCTGTGTTGAGCAACATATGGCTGAGGAGGAGACAGCAGGAGGAGGCACTACCAGTTTCACTGAGGAACCTCTGCTCGGTAACCCTGGTGATTTGCTAACAGGCTGGGGAACAGGTGTCCTGGCTACAAAATCCAGAATTGAGAATTGGTCTTAATTGCCTTTTCGATTACCTCAATTACTTAACCCAACGGATCCGAGGGATTCCCTGCTCACCTTTCATCCTGCCCCTGCAGAAAGCCGGAAGAGGACGCATTGTTGTAGGAATCTGAGCCAAAGTCCATTTTGAGAATGTAACAGCCACACAGGTGTAAACCTGCCTGACTCTCAGTCTGCCATGTGAGGCAGATTCGAAAGATTCCATGCCACTATTCAAAGAGCAGCAGGGTAGTTCTCCTCAGGGTCCTGGTCAATGTTTCCCCCTCAATGAACAGATTATTTGACCATGAACTCATTGCAGTTTGCTGTGTGTCAATTGGCTGCCAAATCCCTGCATCATAACAGTGGAAAAAGTACTGGAGTGAGGAGTACTTTGGGACAAGCTGAGCTTTTGAAAGGCTCTATAGAAATTCAAGGCTGCGACATCCGGTGGCGGCCATGAGCTAATCAGCCACACGCAAATTGATGGTTTTGGCCCTTTCTACCCAGATAATGTGTGATCTTTGTGGAAAAAGTGAGAAGTGAGTGAAGGGTGGTGGTTTCTCCCCCAGAGTGGTGCATCAATGGGGTATCACAACCGGCAAAGGTCGATGAGAGCCCTAGCTCTGTACTGGTGGAATAGGTGGTGAGGGGGAAAGGTCATCATTGTCTGTTACACGGCCTGTGGAGCAGTTGATGGACTTTATTAAGGCGGAGTTTCATCAGCAGTGAAAGGAGATGCAGGGGGACTGGTCCAGTGTGATTGAGGGAGTAGCCCCTATTCGTGGGACATTGGATCGGGTGAAGAAGTGCCTGGAGTTGTAAGGTGCGATGATCCGAGGGAAAGGGCGGTGCCAGACCATTGCAACCGGATTGTGTCATTGGAGGCAGAGATTGTGATTCTGGTGAGGTCTGCAAGGTACGGAGGGCGAAGGTGGATGGCTAGGAGAATCGGTCCAGAGGGAAATTTGCGAATCATAGATCTGCCGGAGGGCGTGGAGGGAACGAGTGCCACGGGCCACATTTCAAGGGTGTTCGAGAAGTATTTTTTAAAAATTCATTTACAGGATGTGGGCGTCGCTGGTTAGGCCAGCACTTATTGCCCATCCCTAGTTACCCTTCAGAAGGTGGTGGTGAGTTGCCTTCATGAACCACTGCAGTCTCTGAGGTGTAGGTACACCCAGTGTGCTGTTATGGAGGGTGTTCCAGGATGTTGCCTCAGCGACACTGAAGGAACGGAGATATATATTCAGGTCAGGGTGGTGAGTGACTTGGAGGGGAATCTCAAGGTGGTGGGGTTCCCAGGTACCTGCTGCTCTTGCCCTTCTAGATGGTAGTGGTCGTGGATTTGGAAGGTGCTGTCTAAGGAACCTTGGTGAGTTACTGCAGTGCATCTTGTAGATGGTACACATGGCTGCCACTCTTCATCAGTGGTGGAAGGAGTGAATGTTTGTGGAAGGGGGAGCAATCAAGCCGGTTGCTTTGTCCTGGATGATGTCAAGCTTCTTGAGTGTTGTTGGAACTGCACTCAACCAGGCAAGTGAAGAGTATTCCATCGCACTCCTGACTTGTGCCTTGTAGATGGTGGACAGGCTTTGGGGGTCAGGAGGTGAGTTACCCGCCGTAGGATTCCTAGTCTTTGACCTTCCCTGGTAGCCACAGTATTAATGTGGCTAGTCCAGTTCAGTTTCTGATCAATGGTAACACCCAGGATGTTGATAATGGGGGATTCAGCGATGGTAATGTCATTAAATGTCATGGGGCGGTGGTTAGATCCTCTCTTGTAGGAGATGGTCATTGCCTGGCACTTGTGTGGTGCGAATGTAACTTGCCACTTGTCAGCCCAAGCCTGGATATTGTCCAGGTCTTGCTGCATTTGGACACGGACTGCTTCATTATCTGAGGAGTTATGAATGGTGCTGAACATTGTGCCGTCATCCGCAAAAATCCCCATGCTGACTTTATGATGGAAGGGAGGTCATTGATGAAGCAGCTGAAGATGGTTGGGCCTAGGACACTACCCCGAAGGACTCCTGCAGTGATATCCTGGAGTTGAGATGATTGACCTCCAATCACAATAACCATCTTCCTTTGTGCCAGGTATGACTCCAACCCATTGACTCCGGTTTAACTTGGGCTCCTTGATGCCATACTCGGTCAAATGCTGTCTTGATGTCAAGGGCAGTCACTCTTGCCTGACCTCTGGCATTCAGCTGTTTTGTCCATGTTTGAACCAAGGCTGCAATGAGGCCAGGGGCTGAGTGACCCTGGCGGAACCCAAACTGAGTGTTGGTGAGCGGGTTATTGCTGAGTAAGTGCTGCTTGATAACACTGTTCATGACTCCTTCCATCACTTTGCTGATGACGGAGAGTAGACTGATAGGGTGGTAATTGGCTGGGTTGGATTGGTACTGTTTCTTGTGTATAGGACATACCTGGGCAATTTTCCACATTGCCGGGTCGATGCCAGTGGTGTAGCTGTACTGAAACAGCTTGGCCAGGGCTGCGGGAAGGTCAGGAGCACAAGTCTTCAGTACTATTGCCAGGATATTGTCAGGGCCATAGCCTTTGCAGTATCTAGTATCTTCAGCCATTTCTTGATATCACGTGGAGTGAATCGTATTGGCTAAAGGCTGACATCTGTGATGCTGAGGACCTCCAGAGGAGACCAAGGTGGATTATCCACTCGACACTTCTGGCTGAAGATTGTTGCGAATGCCTCAGCGTTGTCTTTTGCACATATATGCTGGGCTCCTCCATCATTGAGGATGGGGATATTTGTGGATATTTGTGGAGCCTCCTCCTCCAGTGAGTTGTTTAATTTTCCCCACCATTCACGGCTGGATTTGGCAGGACTACAGAGCTTAGCCCTGCTGTGTTTGTTGTGGAATCGCATAGCTCTGTCTATTACTTGTTGCTTATGCTGTTTGGCACACAAAGGGCTGGATTCTCTGCCCCGCTGCATCACATTTCTGTTCCACCCTGCCGGCAGGATGCTTCGTTACGCTGGCCGGTCAATGGGGTTTCCCATTGTGGGGGCTGCCCCACGCTGTCGGGAACCCCGCGGGCAGCCGGCAAAACGGAGCATCCCGCCAGTGGAGAATCCAGCCCAAATAGTCCTGTGTTGTAGCTTCACCAGGTAGGCCTGATGTTGCTCCCGGCATGCTCTCCTGCACCCTTCATTGAACCAGGGTTGATCCCCTGGCTTGGTGGTAATGGTAGAGTGGGGAATATAATAGCAATCTTCATTGTCACAAGTAGGCTTACATTAACACTGCAATGAAGTTACTGTGAAAATCCCCGAGTCGTCACACTCCGGCACCTCTTCTGGTTCACAGAGGGAGAATTCAGAATTTCCAAATTACCTAACAGCACGTCTTTCGGGACTTGTTGGAGGAAACCGGAGCACCCGGAGGAAACCCACGCAGACACAGGAAGAACGTGCACACTCCGCACAGACAGTGACCCAAGCCGGGAATCGAACCTGGGTCCCTGGAGCTGTGAAGAAACAGTGCTAACCACTGTGCTACCGTGCTGCCCCGGATATGCCGGGCCATGAGGTTGCAGATTGTGGTTGAATACAATTCTGCTGCTGTTGATGGCCCACAGCATGGGTGCCCAGTCTTGAGTTGTTAGATCTGTTCGAAGTCTATCCCATTTAGCACGGTAGTAGTGCCACACAACACGATGGCGGGTATCCTCAATGTGAAGACGGAACTTTGTCTCCACAAGGACTGTGTGGTGGTCACTTCTACTAATACTGTCATGGACAGATGCATCTGCAGCAGGCAGATTGGTGAGGATGAGGTCAAGTATATTTTTTCCCCAGTCTAGCAGCTATGTCCTTTAGGACCTGGCCAGCTCGGTCTGTGGTGGTACTACCGAGCCACTCTTGGTGATGGACATTGAGGTCCCCCACCCAGAGCATATTCTGCACCCTTGCCACCCTCATTGCTTCCTCCAAGTAGTGTTCAACATGGAAGTGTGCTGATGGTGGCTGGTATGTGGTAATCAGCAGGTTTCCTTGCCCATGTTTAACCTGAAGCCATGAGACTTCATGGGGTCCAGAGTCGATGTTCAGGACTCCCAGGGCAACTCCCTCCTGACTGTATACCACTGTGCCGCCACCTCTGCTGGGTCTGTCCCGCCGGTGAAACAGGACATACCCAGGAATGGTGAGAGTGGTGTCTGGGACACTGTCTGTAAGGTATGATTCTGTAAGTATGACTATGTCAGGCTGTTGCCTGACTAATCTGTGAGACAGCTCTCACAGTTTGAGGCGGGGTTCTTCGAGAAGGCCCCAGAGGTGGATCGAGCCCATTGGTCACTAAGACAGAGGCCGGTGATTGTGCGTTTGCACAAGTTCCAGGACAAGGAGAAGATTCTGAGCTGGGCAAAGGCAACTCAAGATTGTAGCTGGGAGGGGAATCAGATCAGGACATTGGTGCCGACCTGGCCAAACAGCAGGCAAGGTTCAATAAGGCCAAGGCTTCGGAGAAAGGTTCAGTTTGGTGTGTTGTATCCGGCCAAATTATGGACGACTTTTAAATGCGGGAACATTACGATGCCAGAGGAGGCAAATGGCTTTGTAAAGGAACATGAGGTGGGAGGAGGCTAATGTTGGGAATTTTTGTATGTTTTATAACTTGTTATGTATATGCGAGTTTTAGTGATTGGTATGTTGTTGTTTTTTGCACGTGTCGGGTTTTATATGGAGTTATACGTGTATGCATCATGTGTGTGTGTTCACTTGTTATTTGCACGGTTTTGTACGGGATTGGGTCGATGAGTGGGAGGCGTAGTTTGAGTGGTTTGGGTGGGGTCCTTTGTCTGGATCTTCAGGACGGATTCACCATGCTAGCAGAGGATGCTAGTAAACAGAATCAGAGTGGTGGTGGGAGCCATGGTGGGTGGCCAGAGACGGGATGAGGGTGGGATGGGGGGATGGGGGGTTGGGGAGATGGTGGGCGGGAGGAGTTTGGGGGGTAGAATGGGGCGAGGCTGGTGATGCAGTTGGTTTTTTGGTTGGGTTTAGGAGGAGATGGGGGAGGCAGCCACTTTGGGTGGGCCCAGGTTAGATAGGTGCCGGATGATTGGATGGGATCTGTGCTAGGTGGAGATGGTGAACCTTAATAGGTGGGGGGGCTGGTGTCATAAGCTTCGAGTGAGGATACTAGCAAGGAGCATGCGAGGTTTAAATGGACTGGCTAAACGGTCCTGGCTGTTTGCGCACCAAAGTGTTTGAGGGCAGATGTGGGACGGGATTCTCTCAGCCCGTAGGTAAAGAGCCGAGTCCCGCCGGCGCCATTCTAACCTGCTCTGGGCCGACAGGACCTCGGCGAGTAGGGTCGGGTAGCGGCCTGTGGGGGGGGGGGGGAGGCGGGGGGGGGGGGGGGGGGGGGGGGGAGGGGTGGGAGGGGGTCCGACCCCGGGGGGGGTGCTCCAATGTGGCTTGGCCCGCGATCGGGACCCACCAATCAGCGGGCCGGCCTCTGTGGATGGGGGCCTCCTTTCCAATGTGCCGGCCCCTGTAGCCCTGCGCCATGTTGCGTCAGGGCCGGCACTTTGAAGGAGGCCACTGCGCATGTGCTTGTTGGCGCTGGCACAACTGCGCATGCGCGGATCCCGCGGCGCCCAGTTCATGCCAGGATCTGCAGCTGGAGCGGCGCAAACTGCTCCAGCGCTGTGCTGGCCCCCTGAAGGGGCCAGAATTAGACGTGGGAGCGGCCCGTTCACGCGACGGCGTTTACGACGGCGTGGACACTCTGCCGCGGGTTTGGAGAATCCCACCTGTGGTCTTCCTTCTGGAGGCACATTTACGGGTGAAGGTCCAGACATGGTTAAGCAAGAGTTGGGTGGGGCAAACGCTACAATTTGGTTTTGACTCCAAGCCGAGAGGGGTGTGACCTGTTTGAGGTCCTGAGGAGGCTTGGGGTTTGGGCGACGTTTGTTTCAAGGGTGCAATTCTTGTATGCATTCTCCACGGCGTGTGTGAGGATGAAAGTGATAAATTCGGGATATTTTAGGTTATATAGGGGAACAAGACAGAGCTGCCCACTGTCCCCATTGCCATTTGCGTTGGCTATCAAATTCTTGGTGATTGCTCTGCGCTTTAAGAGAGTGGGAGGGCATTGTGAGGGGAGGTAGGAATTCAGGGTGTCTTTATATGCGGGTGATTTGTTATTATACATTTCACACCTGCTGGAGTGTATGGGAAATATAATGGACCTACTGGGGAAATGTAATAATAATAATAATCGCTTATTGTCACAAGTAGGCTTCAATGAAGTTACTGTGAAAAGCCACTAGTCGCCACATTCCGGCGCCTGTTCAGGGAGGCCGGTACGGGAATTGAACCCGCGCTGCTGGCCTTGTCTGCATTACAAGCCAGCTGTTTAGCCCACTGTGCTAAACCAGCCCAAATTTGGTGTGCTTTCTGTGTCAAAATGAACATGGTGAAAAGTGAGGTATTCCCAGTGAGTGCCTAGGGGAGGAGTGCGAATTTAAGAGCCGTGCCATTCAAGGTGGCCAAGACACGGTTTCGGAATCAGGGTATTCAAATGGCCCATGACTGGACCACAATGCACAAATGGATTTTGGCTAGTCTGGTGGAGGGGATCAAAGGAAATGCGAAGAGGGGGAATGCCCTTCCGCTGTCGCTGGCGGGAAGGGTACAAACCATGAAAATGAATGTCTTACCGAGGTTTTTGTTTATTTATCAGTCCATTCCAATATTCCTTCCTAAGGCATTTTTCCGGAGGGTGTATACATTGATGTTCGAATTTGTTTGGGCAGGCAAAACCCTAGAATTTGGAGGACTTTTTTTGCAGAGGGTGGTTGAGGATGGGGGGTGGCACTCCCAAACCTGTTGTATTATTACTGGACAGAAAAAGTGGAGAAGGTGAGATGTTGGTGGGGGAAGGGAGTGGGGGGGGGGGGGGGGGGTCAGAATTGGTGCAGGTGGAGGAGGCCTCATGTGTGGGGACGAACTTGAGGGCCCTGTCGATGGCCCCACTCCCGTTTCTTCCGGGTAGGCACACTAACAGACCTGCGATTGTGTCATCTCTCAAAGTGTGGTATTGGCCCCAATATGGTGTGTTAGCTTTTATTGGTAAAGGGATTGAGTTTCGGAGCCATGAGGTCATGTTGCAGCTGTACAAAACTCTGGTGCGGCCGCATTTGGGAGTATTGCGTGCAATTCTGGTCGTCGCATTATAGGAAGGATGTGGAAGCATTGGAAAGGGTGCAGAGGAGATTTACCAGAATGTTGCCTGGTATGGAGGGAAGATCTTATGAGGAAAGGCTGAGGGACCTGAGGCTGTTTTCGTTAAAGAGAAGAAGGTTAAGAGG
The DNA here is from genome assembly GCF_047496885.1 of Scyliorhinus torazame. Lineage (NCBI taxonomy): Eukaryota > Metazoa > Chordata > Chondrichthyes > Carcharhiniformes > Scyliorhinidae > Scyliorhinus > Scyliorhinus torazame. Next base: position 152,636,110 of record NC_092716.1, read on the forward strand.
TGACTTAATTGAGGCATACAAGATGATCAGAGGATTGGATAGGGTGGACAGTGAGAGCCTTTTTCCTCGGATGGTGATGTCTAGCACAAGTGGAATAGCTTTAAATTGAGGGGAGATAGATATAAGACAGATGTCAGAGGTAGGTTCTTTACTCAGAGAGTAGTAAGGGCACGGTACTGCCTGCAACAGTAGTGGACTCGCCAACACTAAGGGCATTCAAATGGTCATTGGATAGACATATGGACGATAAGGGAATAGTGTAGATGGGCTTTAGAGTGGTTTCACAGGTCGGCGCAACATCGAGGGCCGAATCCTGACCTATGTCGTTGGTACCTATGTGGACCGTGACTTGGGCAGCTCCCCCTCCCTCTTAAGGATTCTGAAAACACAAACAGAAGAACTAGCTTAAAGCTTAGAACCCATGATACTTATAAATAGTACCAAATTATTATTTAGCATTTTGCTTCTATTATATATGACAGTATTTGTTGGGTACAGTTCTAGAAAACTTAAAAGTAACTGGGCGTGAGCAAAAGGGATGACTTAATAGAGGCAGCTTGTAGGATGCTCTTGGAAGCACAATAAGTGTAGGTGTTACTTTGTTGCTAAGTGCCAGAATGTGTTTATTACTGGAAGTATTGATCCAAAACTGAACTGGACAAGCCATATAAAAATACTGTGGCTACATGAGTAGGTGAGTAGTTGGGAATTCTGTGGCGAGTAACTCACCTCCAGACTCCCCAAAGCCTGTCCATCATCTACTAGACTTAAGTCAGGACTGTAATGGAATACTCTCCACTTGCTTGGGTGAGTGCAACTCCAACAACACTCAAGAAACTTGACACCATCCAGGACAAAGCAGCCCGCTTGATTGCTCCACCTTCCACAAACATTTTCTCCCTCCACCACCGACACACAATGGCAGCCATGTGCACCATCTACAAAATATACTGCAAGAACTTACCAAGGCTCATCATACAGCACCTTCCAAACCCATGACTGCTGCCATCTAGCTGGACAAGGACAGCAGACAGATGGGAACACCTGGACGTTCCCCTCCAAGTCACTCATCACCCCGACTTGGAAATATATCGCCGTTCCCAGCTGTCGCTGGGTCAAGATCCTGGAATTCCTTCCCTCACAGCACTGCGGATGTCCTACACCTCATGGACTGTAACGGTTCAAGAAGGCAGCTCACCACCACCTTCTGAACGGCAACTGGAGATGGGCAATAAATACTGGCCTAACCAGAAACGCCCACATCCTGTAAATTAATTTTAAAAATCTGCATCGATCTCTGTGGATTTACATCTGCAAGTCTGCAAAACCGGAGATTAGAGATCAGGGGCGGGATGGTCCGATTGCTGATGCCGAAATCGCGTTCGGCGATCGGCCGGAGAATCCATTTTTCCGTCAAAATAGGGGACGGTGCAGTTTTTCTGATGCTCAGCCCTCTCAAAACCGGCATACTCGAGGGGTACACTGCACGCCGTCGGGGTGGCCTCAGGACGTCATCTGAGGCGCTCCCCCGATGCTGCGCCCCTGGTGGGCTGACTTCCCGACGGCGTCAGTCGTGTGTCCTCTCACTTTTCGGCAACCTCGCATGGTGGCTGCGGACTGTGTCCAGCACCACCACAGTTGGGGAGGGGAGCTGTTCTACTGGCAGGGGAAGCTTCGGCAGGGGATGGAAGGACTGGTGGGGGGTGGTCCAGGGGTGGCGAGGGGGGTTACAGAGGGGCAGTTTTTGACAGGCCGGGTCAACACGTGGCCGTCACCATGTTGTACGGACCCGGCCATTCTGCATCCGTATCGGCAGGTAAAGCCGGGGTCTTTACGTGGCGCAACTCCTGGTCCCCCACCGGGCGGAGCATCGGTGCGGGGGTGCCGCCGACTTTTTGGTCGTAAGACCAGACGGATCCTGTGGTTACAGCCGCAGAATTGTTGAATCCAGCCTGTTGTTTTCAGAAGACAGGAGAGGTGGCATAGTGTGTAGTGCCCCTGCCTCTGAGCCAGAAGCCCCGGGTATGAGTTCCACTCCAGGATTTGATGGAAGTTGCAGCCATAACATTGCCAAACCAGGTGGATTGGTAACCTGCAAATCCTTCCAGCACGTCTACCCAGGCAGTAGGAGCGGGAGAGACTCCTGGTCAGCCTTGCTTGATGTTGAGCGGCACCCCTCATGCTGTATAGTCGCTGGCATCAGGCGAGGGAGCTGTTCCAGTAAAAAAAAGATGTAAACATTTTCTTTGCCTTATGTGTCTCTAGATGTGGAACTTTTTCGAAGTCTAATTCAGACAAGACAAGACACAATAGATGAAGCTGATTTCAGGAAAGAAGAGAGCTGAAAGAACTTTTTTTTAGTTCAGTGGAAAATCGTATCAGGCGTCGTCTAAACATACATAAAATAGACCGTGTCAATCTCAAAATGGTACTTGTAATGGAAACAGGAGATGAACGGCACATGGGAAAACGGCGTTGATTGGCATAGCACCAGGAAATTTTGTGCTAGGTTGATGGTTTATTTGCCAAGTGCCTGAGAATATTTACCAGTGGATGCAAAAGCATTTTGCAAATGAAGCATTAAAAGGCATTTTGCTCCATTTGTACATGCAAAGGGGGCCAAGCATTATGTCAGGTGTGGACCCTGTACTTCTCTGCACAGCTTCTTATCAGCATGCTGGGCAGTGCATTTCTGAAACTGAATGTGTATGCAACATTTTCTTTGCTCAATGTTCCTGTTTTAAAAAGGAAAAGACAAGTTTGAATATCTCAGCTTGCTCACTTGAATGTTTTTGATGGTAAATTCGCTCTTTTGGACAGTTTTCACGTGGTTTCAGACGATATGATTCTCTCTTTAATAGACAAACTTCTAAATCTAATCAAGATTCTGGCCAGTAGCCCCGTGTATCTGAAAAATTGGAATTTCAGCTCCTACTGGAGGTTCCCAGATGAGTTACTCTGGGAGCAAATCCTTCCATTTCATGCCCGATTAAAAGCTAAATGGCATGTGAGACTATGGTGCTGTGGTAAAGGGTTTTGATGGTGGTTTGATGCGGCTTTACTTGTTCAGTGCTATAATTATAGAAATGAGTTAGTCTCTGCAAATGTGATATTGGAGGAGCTAATGTTTTAATGCAGTGTGACGAATGTGCGAACGGTTTGGAAGTGGACTGGTGGTATGTTGCAACTCATCCCTAATATCACATTAAAGTGATTTTAGAATCAGAATCATAAAATGGTTATAGCACATAAGTAGGCTGCAAATCTTCTGACATACCGTCCTCTGGTCTGAAAAGCAGCCGGTCAACACTACTCTCACTTTCCTGACACAGCCAGCTTAGCATTTCTGGTTTTGTTTTTCTGGGGTCTTTAGAGGCCAGTGGGTGACATTCCTGCAGCCAAGATAAAAACTAAAATTGTCAATATCCAACTACCTAAAACAAAGAATGATTTTATATATTACCTGCTTTGTTTCTACACTTCTGGGAGTGGAGAGCTGTTTGCTGGCTCTGGTGATGTTGGCCTTTGTTGTGCTGCATGTGACAAAGTGACTGGTTACTTTGCCAGTTACTTGTGGTTCTCTCTGAGACTGTGCAATCTTGGCAGCTACAGAGTGAAACTGAGGTACAGTATTTTCCCCATGAGAAGGCAGGGCAGGAAGGCAGAGGGAGATTACCTAAGCGCTGATTTTTTTAAATGCCCAGAGCCAATTCCAGGGGGTCACCAGTGGGAGAGTGAGGGGTTGGGAGAGGTGGTTATACCTGGGAGGTGGTTATTTATTCTGGAGAGGAGGGTGTGCAATGGTATTTGAGGTGATTTGCCTTACCGCAGACTAGCCTTAGTCGAAGTGACATACAAGTCCTGGAAAGAATGAGAACCGGATAAGCGAACTTCATTAGCACTGACACTAGCTTGATAGTTAATAAGTGTGAGCGGATTTTACACGCACTGCCATTATTTACAATCCAGTTTAAAATGTGTGAGCAGGGTTCTAGTTTACAATCAGTGGAATTGTTTGTAAAATTTTTACATGCAAAGTAATATCATAGAGGTGATGATAGGGTGCACAAATCATTCAATTATATAACTTGTGAGGATTTTCGTCGAGCTGAATGCACCTGAGACTTCATATGAAGGTACAATTCCAGGTGATACCTGGGGTTTCACGCGGAACCATACAGCCTCCTAGCCTTTGGTTAAAAAAAAGTGCCTTACCAGAGTGCAAGGGGAAATATGTCTGTAACTGACTGAGGTATACTCTTGGAAAGCTGCTTTTACCTTTTCTGATCTGGTGGGGTTGACAAAATCTTTCCTGATGTTGAATTGCCCTGTGTGGAATCATTCTATTGGAATTCACTGCCCTGTCTCATTGGCCCAGCAACTGGGCTGCACTCCTTTGGCATCTGTGTCACTTTAAATCAAACAGGGAAACTCTCTGGTGTCTAAATTCCAAACGTCACATTTCTTTAAATCATGTAGGAACCACAACCTCTACAGCAGCGTGCCTGGTTGTCCAACTTACATGCTCCAGAATTTAATCAGTGCTGCCCCCTTCAAGCGGCACCGGTAGCACAGTGGTTATCACTGTTGCTTCACAGCTCCAGGGTCCCGGGTTTGATTCCCGGGCTAGGGTCACTGTGCAGAGTCTGCATATTCTCCCCGTGTCTGCGTGGGTTTCCTCTGGGTGCTCCGCTTTCCTCCCACAAGTCCCAAAAGACATGCTTGTTAGGTAATTTGGACATTCTGAATTCTCCCTCAGTGTACCCGAACAGGCGCCGCGGCGAATGTGGTGACTAGGAGCTTTTCACAGTAACTTCATTGCAGTGTTAATGCAAACCTACTTGTGACAATAAAGATTATTTTTTAAAACATTTTTAAAATTAAGCTGCTGCAGAGTTTAAACACCAAAGCAGCAAAGAAGACCCCATAACCGTCTCCCAAATGGTTAGCTCTAATTCTGTTTGTGCTGTTGCGAGTTTGCAAAGGTTATTAAAGGTAGAGAGTGGACTGGGGCCCATCCTACTGACAGACATCTCCCCATGCACTCAGTTAAGGCAGGAGGGAAGAGTGATGCTTTAACCTAAATGGAAAGTTAGTATTCGATTTGGTCTTCCGAGGGTAATTTCCTGTATTTGCTGTTCATGTGAAACCATTAAAACGTTCTTTGTTGTCCCTCTATCACCTCAGTGAATATCCTCCCCATATTTCTTGAATTCTTCAGATAACAGGGGCAAAATTCTCCCGAAACGGCGCGATGTTCGCGACTGGCGCCCAAAACTGCGCCAATCAGACGGGCATCGCGCCGCCCCAAAGGTGCGGAATGCTCCGCATCTTTGGGGGCCGAGCCCCAACATTGAGGGGCTAGGCCGACGCCGGAGGAATTTCCGCCCCGCCAGCTGGCGGAAACGGCCTTTGGTGCCCCGCCAGCTGGCGCGGAAATGACATCTCCGGGTGGCGCATGCGCGGGAGCGTCAGCGGCCGCTGACAGTTTCCAATGCATGCGCAGTGGAGGGAGTCTCTTCTGCCTCCGCCATGGTGGAGACCGTGGCGGAGGCGGAAAGGAAAGAGTGCCCCCACGGCACAGGCCCGCCTGCGGATCGGTGGGCCCCGATCGTGGGCCAGGCCACCGTGGGGGCACCCCCCGGGGCCAGATCGCCTTGTCCCGCCGTTCAAAAGGTGGTTTAATCCACGCCGGTGGGACAGGCAATTTATCGGCGGGACTTCAGCCCATCCGGGCCGGAGAATCCAGCGGGGGGGCCCGCCAACCGGCGCGGCCCGATTCGCACCCCCGCCTAATATCCGGTGCTGGAGACTTCGGCAACCGGCGGGGGCGGAATTCACGGCTGCCAACGGCCATTCTCTGACCCGCTGGGGCGTCGGAGAATGACGCCCCAGATGTTAGAAAGACAATTTTTAGTGGAAAATAATTATTTTTGATGCCAGTCAATTATTCAAAATAATTTTGACTTTGCTTCCCTGGTAGCCCGGAGACGGATACTATTAGCTTGAAGGGACTCAAAGCCCCCAAAGTAGGAGACCTGACTATCAGACATGGTTAGCTTTCTCTGTTTGGAGAAAATCAAGTTTGCCGTGAGAGGGTCACTGTTAGGGTTCGCCCGGAGGTGGCAACCGTTCGTCGACTTCTTTGCGGAAAATTAATCGTCAGCAGAAGGGGGGGGGGGGGTGGGTTAGTTTAGCTTAGAGTAGGGGGTTAATAAAGGTGGGACCTGTAAGGAAGGGAGACGGCTATTGCACTATGTTTATAGTTTCATGTACATTGTTTGTTTTGTTGTTGTTACAATATCAAAAATACCTCAATAAAATGTTTATTAAAAAAAAAAAAATTTTGAGTTTAGAGTAGGATAGATCTAATTTTATCAAGGGTGTCTGGGTTCCTGTAAATCATGGTTTGAAGTAAGAGTTGAGGGGGGAATTGAGGGTTTTTTTGATACATTGGCAGAGATTTGAAAGTGGCCAGCCATCCCTTTAGCCAAGGAATAGGTGCAGTGTTTAAAGAGACAGGATTGGTGATGGGGAGTAAAATAGGTTAAAATGGGCACGAGGTAAGAGTGGAGAGTATACAGGAATCATTGCAGACTGCAGCACCCAATTAAACAAGCGCATTCCACATCCTGGAGCCCAGTGAGGGGAGGGACTGGGCCCACTAATCATGACGCTGTTGAGCAATTAGAACGAGTAGTTAGCTGTTGATACATTCAGTACAACAAGTCCTTGATCCTTTGAGATAAAAACTAATTTACATTAACACAGCTGCCAATCCCCAAAGCAGCTGAGAAGATAAAAAAAAGAAAATCAAATAAATGATTTTAAAAATTCAATTCTAATGAAATTCTACATACTGAGTAACTCTTACCCTCATGAATGAGTAAGAATTACACATAGTATGTAACCTATACCTCGTGAATGAATAGGTACTCCAAATAGTGTAACCCTTATCCTTTTTGATGAATAGGGGCCTCCCCTTAATGAGGAAATTTATCCTGTGAATAAAAACCGTGTAGCTGTTAAGCTCTGGTTCCAATTACCTCATGAGATGTTGGGTGGGATTCTCAGGCCATGCCCGCCCGGCCACCTGAGAATCCCGCCCGAGATCAATGGACCTTTCTGTTGTCCGCCTCTCGCCCGTGGCAATCCTGCGGCAGGGGTGGGCGGAAGAATCCAGCCCGCTGGTTCAACATTTTGCGTTATTTATCAAAATAATAATAATCTTTATTAGTGTCACAAGTAGGCTTACATTAACACTGCAATTCATCTAACAAGCACACCTTTTGGGACTATGTGGGAGGAAACCGGAGCACCCGGAGGAAACCCACGCAGATAAGGGGACAATGTGCAGACTCCGCACAGACAGTGACCTAAGCCAGGAAGCGAACCTTGGCCCCTGGTGCTTTGAAGCAACGGTGCTAACCACTGTGCTACCGTACTGTCCTATGGTCTGAAACCATAATTACACACTGAACTAATATGTGTTAAACAAGAGTCTACAAGCCCTATTTTAATACAAGCCGTTACAACTTAAAAATATATATTTTTATTCACAAATTATTTATTTATGACAAACCCAACTTCAACATCAAACAGCCCAGAAAGCAGCTAATACATAATACAGTGTCATAATAACAATATCAATATATATATATTAAAGCCTCTGAAAGAAACCCTCAGCCAACCCCAAACAGCCCAACACGAATAACTTACTTCCATCCATAATACTAACCGACTCCCCTCCCACCCCCAACCTTTGAACAGTTGACGGTGACTAGTTCTGTAAAGTGTGCGATTAATAATCGCCACCTCAGGTAGAACCCCTCCACCGATCCCTCTAATGGTGACCTTTTCCAAAGACAGAAATTCCATGAGGTCACCCAACCAGGCCGAGGCACTGGGTGGAGTACAAGATCTCCATTTCAGCAGAACCCTCCTCCGTGCTATCAGCGAGGCAAAAATAAGAACATCTAACTTCACCCCAGCCTGCAGCCCCAGCCAGTCTGACTCTCTGAAAATGACCATCAACGATGAGGCTCCAGATCAATGTTAAGAATCGCTGATATGGTATTAAAGAACGAGACCCAAATTCTTACCATCCTTGGGCACGACTGGAACATGTGGATGTTATTAGTACGCCCACGAGAGCTCCTATCCTTCACTTCCTCAAAGAACCCACTCATCTTAGCCTTAGTTAGGTGAGCCCTCTGTACCACCTTCAGCTGAATCAGGCTGAGCCGCATGCAGGAGGAGGCAGAATTCACCCTACAAAGGGCCTCACTTCACACATCCTCATCCAGAATAGGTCCCAGCTCCTGCTCCCACTTTCGCCTCATCCTCTCCAGCGGAGCAGCTTCCATTGACATGATCTGCCCATTAATATTTGAAATGCTCCCCCTCTCTCCGACCTGACCAACAATAGGATTCTGCCAGTAGAGAGGGTTGCAGCGCTAAGGAAAATGTCAAAAAGCCCTACGGATAAAGTCACATTACTGATAGTATTGGAACGAGTGTGTCCCTGATATTGTAATTTCACTGAGAACTCCTTCCAACTGGCAGCCTGTCCCTCCATGAACAGATCCCTAAAGCACCCCACAACCTTTCCTTCCCACCACTTAAATGTCGCATCCAAGCCCGGTGGCACAAACAAGTGGTTATCGCATCTGGGGGCCAGTGGTTATCGCATCTGGGGGCTTGCAGTGCTGTCTAAACTGCCTCCATCCTTAACATAGACATCACCACTGGGTTTGAGGAATACCCTCCCGGGGAGAACGGGAGCAAAGCCATAACCAAAGTCCGCAAACTCGAACCTTGACACGAACCCACCTCCATCCATCCGCATATGGAGTCTGGTTCCCTCAGCCATCTCAGCACCTTCTCAACATTGGCCTCCCAATAATAAAGGAGAAAATTGGGGAATGCCAGGCCCCCAGACTGCAGGTCCCTCTGAAGATACACCCTACGAATTCTTGGTGACTTACCTGTCCAAATAACAGTGGTCGCCAACTTGTTTACTGTGACAAAACAAGACTTAGTAAGGAAAATGGGGAGGCATTAGGACAGAATTAAGAATCTTGGCAGAATATTCACCTTTTAAAAAAATTTTAGAGTGCCCAATTCTTTTTTTTCCCAATTAAAGGGCAAATTAGCATAGCCAATCCACCTACCCTGCTCACCTTTCGGTTGTGGGGGTGAGATCTACACAGACATGGGGAGAATTTGCAAACTCCACACAGGCAGTGACCTGGGGCCAGGATTGCATCCAGGTCCTCGGCGCCGTGAGGCAGCAGTGCTAATCACTGCACCACACTGCCGTCATGCAGAATATTCACCTTAATGGTCTGGGCCCTGCTGCCAGCGACAGCAGAAGGCTATCCCACCTCTGTAAACGGACCTCACCTACTCACCAGATTTGAATAGTTTAATCAATAAGCATGGACCAATCATGGGCCATTTGGATACCCAGATACCAGACGCTACTTCAGGAAAGACGAAAAGGCAGTACCCCAGATTGGCTCCCCTCCCCAAAGGATTAAACGGAAAATATCACTCTTCTCCAGGTTCAACTTATAGCCCGAGAAGGAGCCATAGCTCCTCAGTGGCTTCATAATCTTGTCCATAAGGGGAGTGGGTCCATAACACACTAGAGTAGGCCATCGGCAGACAGAGACATCCTATGTATCCCCCCCCCCACCGCCTTGTCCCCCTCCATTCACCTGAAGACTTCAGCGCTATCGCTAAAGTTTCTATCACTAGAACGAACAGAAGCTGGGGCTGTTTAGCACAGGGCTAAATCGCTGGCTTTGAAAGCAGACCAAGGCAGGCCAGCAGCACGGTTCGATTCCCGTAACAGCCTCCCCGAACAGGCGCCGGAATGTGGCGACTAGGGGCTTTTCACAGTAACTTCATTTGAAGCCTACTTGTGACAATAAGCGATTTTCATTTTTCATTTTCAGAAGCGGCGAAAATGGACACCTCTGCTTTGTACCCCTACCCAGTGGAAAAATATCCCAAACTCTACACATTGGTGCACTGGCCATTGGGGCTTTATAGACATCCGCACCCAGCAGATAAATCTCTGCCCAAGTCCAAACCTCCCAAGCACCTCAAAAAGGTACTTCCACTCCACCCTGTCAAACGCTTTCTCAGCATCCATGGATATGATCAACTTTGCTTCGGGGGCTGGAGAAGGGGAGCGGACAATGTTCAGAACCCTCTTTATATTAGCCGATAACTGACACCCTTTAATTATCATAATAATAATCGCTTGTTGTCACAAGTAGGGATCAATGAAGTTACTGTGAAAAGCCCCTAGTCGCCACATTCCGGCCCCTGTTCGGGGAGGCCAGTACGGGAATTGAACACGCGCTGCTGGCATTGTTTGCATTACAAGCCAGCTGTTTAACCCACTGTGCTAAACCAGCCCCAGTTTACAAAACCTGTTGGGTCCTCTGTAATTACCTCTGGACATAACACTCCAATCGTAGAGCCAGCACCTCAGCCAATAGCTTGCCGTCCACGTTCAAAATAGAGATGGGCCTGTTTGAGCCACATTCCGTGGGCCCCTTATCCTTTTTCAAGATGAGGGATGTGGAGGCTTATGAAAGTGGATCAGGCAACAAACCTCGGCCTCGAGAGTCATTGAACAAATCTACTATCGATGACACCAACTGGTCCGCAAACGTCTTCTAAAATTCGCCGAGAAACACATCAGATCTTGGGGCCTTATTTGTTTGCATCAGCCTAATGCCCTTCAACATCTCCTCAGCACTTAACGGGGCCTCCACCTCCTCCCTACTCTCTCTTTCCAACACCAGGAAAGGCAACCCATCCAAAACCTCCGCATATCCAATGGTCCCAGCTGCCTGACAAGGGCATTGGAAGGCGAAATTAGACATGGGGCTATAAGGCCATATTAGGACAAAGGCCAAACACTTGTTCAAAGTTCGATTTTAAGGAGTGCCTTAAAGTAAGAGAAAGAAGAGAGAGTCAGAGAGGTTTAAGGAGGAAATGCCAGAGCGTAGGGCCGAGGCAGCTGAAGACACGGCTCTGACGGTGGAGGGATCAAAATCAAGGATGTTTAAGAGGCTGGAATTGGGTGAATGCCGATCTCTGAGGGTGGTGGGACTGGAGGAGGTTAAAGAGATAGGGAGGGTCCATGCCAAGGATAGTTCCAAAAACAAAGATGATGGTTTAAAAATTGAGTTGTTGCTTGGCTGCAGAGCTGATGGGTGAATGGGTCAGGACCAGTGAGCTGAAGGGGGAATGGGTCAGGACCACATGGCTGATGGGTGAATGGGTCAGGAGCACAGGGCTGATGGGTGAATGGGTCAGGAGCACGGGGCTGATGGGTGAATGGGTCAGGAGCACAGGGCTGATGGGTGAATGGGTCAGGAGCGCAGGGCTGATGGGTGAATGGGTCAGGAGCACAGGGCTGATGGGCGAATGGGTCAGGAGCACAGGGCTGATGGGTCAGGAGCACACGGCTGATGGGCGAATGAGTCAGGAGCACAGGGCTGATGGGTGAATGGGTCAGGAGCACAGGGCTGATGGGTGAATGGGTCAGGAGCGCAGGGCTGATGGGTGAATGGGTCAGGAGCACAGGGCTGATGGGTCAGGAGCACACGGCTGATGGGCGAATGAGTCAGGAGCACAGGGCTGATGGGTGAATGGGTCAGGAGCACAGGGCTGATGGGTGAATGGGTCAGGAGCGCAGGGCTGATGGGTGAATGGGTCAGGAGCACAGAGCTGATGGGTGAATGGGTCAGGAGCACAGAGCTGATGGGTGAATGGGTCAGGAGCAGTGAGCTGCTGGGTTAATGGAACTTGGTGCGATTTGGGACATGGGCAGTAGATTGCCGAATGACCTATTTTGGATCATTGAACAATTGACTACGGATCTGCATCTGAGTTGGGTTCAGCTGTTTCGTCCTTGATTTTCTGACCATTGCCTGAACATGTGGCTTTTGCAAATCATTTTAATCAAGTTTTGATTTTGTTTCTTCGGCCTTTAACATTGTTAATGCTAATATCTGTGCAGAGATTTTTAAATATGGGAACAAATTCTTATCAGATGCTGTCGCATTGTCTAAACCATCGTTTGCATCGTGGTCAACCATCTTTCATGGAACACAAATGTGCCAAAATTTTTAAAGGTGAAACATCTGGGGGGTCATTCTCCGACCCGCCGCCGGGTTGGAGAATCGCCGGGGGCTGCCGTGAATCACGCCCCTGCCGGTTGCCGAAGCCTCCGGCACCGGATATTCGGCGGGGGCGGGAATCGCGCCGCGCCAGTTGGTGGGCCCGAATGGGCCGAAGTCCCACCGATAAATTGACTGTCCCGCCGGCGTGGATTAAACCACCTTTTGAACGGCGGGACAAGGCGGCATGGGCGGGCTCCGGGGTCCTGGGGGGGTCGCGGGGCGATCTGGCCTCTGGGGGTGCCGCCAGGGTGGCCCGCGATCGGGGCCCACAGATCCGCAGGCGGGCCTGTGCCGTGAGGGCACTCTTTCCCTTCCGCCTCCGCCACGGTCTCCACCATGGCGGAGGCGGAAGAGACTCCTTCCAATGCGCATGCGTGGGAAACTGTCAGCGGCCGCTGACGCTCCCGCGCATGCGCCGCCCGGGGATGCCATTTCCGTGCCAGCTGGCGGGGCAACAAAGGCCGTTTCCGCCAGCTGGCGGGGCGGAAATTCCTCCGGCGCCGGCCTAGCCCTTCAAAGTTGGGACTCGGCCCCCAAAGATGCGTAGCATTCCGCACCTTTGGGGCGGCGCGATGACCGTCTGATTGGCGCCGTTTTGGGCGCCTGTCGGCGGACATTGCGCCGTTTCGGGAGAATTTCGCCCTGCTTCCTGTTTGGCTTAATTAAGGCATACACGTCTTTCTTACACGAACATTTTACCGATAATGCTAGGCTTTATGCAACATTAACTATTCTGCATTAGTTCAGGTATATTCCCCAGAAGTAAACCTGATGAATGAACTAGGCATCCAGACGGTGGGCAGTCTATACTGTGCTCAATAGAGAATCCACAGTGTGCAGTCCATACAGTGCTGAATAGGGACTCCGCACAGTGTGCTGTCTATACTGTGCTGAATAGAGACTCCACACAGTGTGCAGTCCATACAGTGCTGAATAGGGACTCCACACAGTGTGCAGTCCATACTGTGCTGAATAGAGACTCCACACAGTGTGCAGTCTGTACTGTGCTGAATAGAGACTCCACACAGTGTGCAGTCTATACTGTGCTGAATAGAGAATCCACAGTGTGCAGTCCATACAGTGCTGAATAGGGACTCCGCACAGTGTGCTGTCTATACTGTGCTGAATAGAGACTCCACACAGTGTGCAGTCCATACAGTGCTGAATAGGGACTCCGCACAGTGTGCTGTCTATACTGTGCTGAATAGAGACTCCACACAGTGTGCAGTCCATACTGTGCTGAATAGAGACTCCACACAGTGTGCAGTCTGTACTGTGCTGAATAGAGACTCCACACAGTGTGCAGTCCATACAGTGCTGAATAGGGACTCCGCACAGTGTGCTGTCTATACTGTGCTGAATAGAGACTCCACACAGTGTGCAGTCCATACAGTGCTAAATAGGGACTCCGCACAGTGTGCTGTCTATACTGTGCTGAATAGGGACTCCGCACAGTGTGCAGTCCATACTGTGCTGAATAGAGACTCCACACAGTGTGCAGTCTGTACTGTGCTGAATAGAGACTCCACACAGTGTGCAGTCCATACTGTGCTGAATAGAGACTCCACACAGTGTGCAGTCTGTACTGTGCTGAATAGAGACTCCACACAGTGTGCAGTCCATACAGTGCTGAATAGGGACTCCGCACAGTGTGCTGTCTATACTGTGCTGAATAGAGACTCCACACAGTGTGCAGTCCATACAGTGCTGAATAGGGACTCCGCACAGTGTGCTGTCTATACTGTGCTGAATAGGGACTCCGCACAGTGTGCAGTCCATACTGTGCTGAATAGAGACTCCACACAGTGTGCAGTCTATACTGTGCTGAATAGAGACTCCACACAGTGTGCAGTCTATACTGTGCTGAATAGAGACTCCACACAGTGTGCAGTCTGTACTGTGCTAAATAGAGACTCCACACAGTGTGCAGTCTGTACTGTGCTGAATAGAGACTCCACACAGTGTGCAGTCTATACTGTGCTGAATAGAGACTCCACACAGTGTGCAGTCCAGACTGTGCTGAATAGAGACTCCACACAGTGTGCAGTCTGTACTGTGCTGAATAGAGACTCCACACAGTGTGCAGTCTATACTGTGCTGAATAGAGACTCCACACAGTGTGCAGTCCAGACTGTGCTGAATAGAGACTCCACACAGTGTGCAGTCTGTACTGTGCTGAATAGAGACTCCACAGTGTGCAGTCTATACTGTGCTGAATAGAGACTCCACAGTGTGCAGTCTCTACGGTGCTGAATAGAGACTCCACACAGTGTGCAGTCTATACTGTGCTGAATAGAGACTCCAGTGTGCAGTCTATACTGTGCTGAATAGAGACTCCACAGTGTGCAGTCTCTACTGTGCTGAATAGAGACTCCACACAGTGTGCAGTCTGTACTGTGCTGAATAGAGACTCCACACAGTGTGCAGTCTATACTGTGCTGAATAGAGACTCCAGTGTGCAGTCTATACTGTGCTGAATAGAGACTCCACAGAGTGCAGTCTATACTGTGCTGAATAGAGACTCCACACAGTGTGCAGTCTGTACTGTGCTGAATAGAGACTCCACACAGTGTGCAGTCTATACTGTGCTAAATAGAGGCTTCACACAGTGTGCAGTCTGTACTGTGCTGAATAGAGACTCCACACAGTGTGCAGTCTATACTGTGCTGAATAGAGACTCCACACAGTGTGCAGTCTGTACTGTGCTGAATAGAGACTCCACACAGTGTGCAGTCCAGACTGTGCTGAATAGAGACTCCACACAGTGTGCAGTCTGTACTGTGCTGAATAGAGACTCCACACAGTGTGCAGTCTATACTGTGCTGAATAGAGACTCCACATAGTGTGCAGTCTGTACTGTGCTGAATAGAGACTCCACACAGTGTGCAGTCTATACTGTGCTGAATAGAGACTCCACACAGTGTGCAGTCTATACTGTGCCGAATAGAGACTCCACACAGTGTGCAGTCTATACTGTGCTGAATAGAGACTCCACACAGTGTGCAGTCTGTACTGTGCTGAATAGAGACTCCAGTGTGCAGTCTATACTGTGCTGAATAGAGAATCCACAGTGTGCAGTCTATACTGTGCTGAATAGAGACTCCACACAGTGTGCAGTCTATACTGTGCTGAATAGAGACTCCAGTGTGCAGTCTATACTGTGCTGAATAGAGACTCCACAGTGTGCAGTCTCTACTGTGCTGAATAGAGACTCCACAGTGTGCAGTCTATACTGTGCTGAATAGAGACTCCACAGTGTACAGTCTGTACTGTGCTGAATGGAGACTCCACACAGTGTGCAGTCTGTACTGTGCTGAATAGAGACTCCACACAGTGTGCAGTCTATACTGTGCTGAATAGAGACTCCACACAGTGTGCAGTCTGTACTGTGCTGAATAGAGACTCCACACAGTGTGCAGTCTATACTGTGCTGAATAGAGACTCCACACAGTGTGCAGTCTGTACTGTGCTGAATAGAGACTCCACACAGTGTGCAGTCTATACTGTGCTGAATAGAGACTCCACACAGTGTGCAGTCTATACTGTGCCGAATAGAGACTCCACACAGTGTGCAGTCTATACTGTGCTGAATAGAGACTCCACACAGTGTGCAGTCTGTACTGTGCTGAATAGAGACTCCAGTGTGCAGTCTATACTGTGCTGAATAGAGAATCCACAGTGTGCAGTCTATACTGTGCTGAATAGAGACCACACAGTGTGCAGTCTATACTGTGCTGAATAGAGACTCCACACAGTGTGTAGTCTGTACTGTGCTGAATAGAGACCCCACACAGTGTGCAGTCTGTACTGTGCTGAATAGAGACTCCACACAGTGTGCAGTCTATACTGTGCTGAATAGAGACTCCACAGAGTGCAGTCTATACTGTGCTGAATAGAGACTCCACACAGTGTGCAGTCCATACTGTGCTGAATAGAGACACCACACAGTGTGCAGTCTGCACTGTGCTGAATAGAGACTCCACACAGTGTGCAGTCTATACTGTGCTGAATAGAGACTCCACAGTGTGCAGTCTATACTGTGCTGAATAGAGACTCCACACAGTGTGCAGTCCATACTGTGCTGAATAGAGAATCCACACAGTGTGCAGTCTATACTGTGCTGAATAGAGACTCCACAGTGTGCAGTCTATACTGTGCTGAATGGAGACTCCACAGTGTGCAGTCTATACTGTGCTGAATAGAGACTCCACAGTGTGCAGTCTATACTGTGCTGAATAGAGACTCCACAGTGTGCAGTCTATACTGTGCTGAATAGAGACTCCACACAGTGTGCAGTCCATACTGTGCTGAATAGAGACTCCACACAGTGTGCAGTCTATACTGTGCTGAATAGAGACTCCACAGTGTGCAGTCTATACTGTGCTGAATGGAGACTCCACAGTGTGCAGTCTATACTGTGCTGAATAGAGACTCCACAGTGTGCAGTCTATACTGTGCTGAATAGAGACTGTACAGTGTGCAGTCTGTACTGTGCTGAATAGAGACTCCACAGTGTGCAGTCTGTACAGTGCTGAATAGAGACTCCACACAGTGTGCAGTCTGTACTGTGCTGACTAGAGACTCCACAGTGTGCAGTCTATACTGTGCTGAATAGAGACTCCACACAGTGTGCAGTCTATACTGTGCTGAATAGAGACTCCACAGCGTGCAGTCTATACTGTGCTGAATAGAGACTCCACACAGTGTGCAGTCTATACTGTGCTGAATAGAGACTCCACAGTGTGCAGTCTATACTGTGCTGAATAGAGACTCCACACAGTGTGCAGTCCATACTGTGCTGACTAGAGACTCCACAGCGTGCAGTCTGTACTGTGCTGAATAGAGACTACACAGTGTGCAGTCTGTACTGTGCTGAATAGAGACTCCACACAGTGTGCAGTCTATACTGTGCTGAATAGAGACTCCACAGTGTGCAGTCTATACTGTGCTGAATAGAGACTCCACACAGTGTGCAGTCTATACTGTGCTGAATAGAGACTCCACAGTGTGCAGTCTATACTGTGCTGAATAGAGACTCCACACAGTGTGCAGTCCATACTGTGCTGACTAGAGACTCCACAGCGTGCAGTCTGTACTGTTCTGAATAGTGACTCCACAGCGTGCAGTCTATACTGTGCCGAATAGAGACTCCACACAGTTTCCAGTCTGTACTGTGCTGAATAGAGACTCCACAGTGTGCAGTCTATACTGTGCCGAATAGAGACTCCACACAGTGTGCAGTCTATACTGTGCTGAATAGAGACTCCAGACTCCACACAGTGTGCAGTCTGTACTGTGCTGAATAGAGACTCCACACAGTGTGCAGTCGATACTGTGCCGAATAGAGACTCCACACAGTGTGCAGTCTGTACTGTGCTGAATAGAGACTCCACACAGTGTGCAGTCTATACTGTGCTGAATAGAGACTCCACACAGTGTGCAGTCTGTACTGTGCTGAATAGAGACTCCACACTGTGTGCAGTCCAGACTGTGCTGAATAGAGACTCCACACAGTGTGCAGTCTGTACTGTGCTGAATAGAGACTCCACACAGTGTGCAGTCTATACTGTGCTGAATAGAGACTCCACACAGTGTGCAGTCTGTACTGTGCTGAATAGAGACTCCACACAGTGTGCAGTCTATACTGTGCTGAATAGAGACTCCACACAGTGTGCAGTCTATACTGTGCCGAATAGAGACTCCACACAGTGTGCAGTCTATACTGTGCTGAATAGAGACTCCACACAGTGTGCAGTCTGTACTGTGCTGAATAGAGACTCCAGTGTGCAGTCTATACTGTGCTGAATAGAGAATCCACAGTGTGCAGTCTATACTGTGCTGAATAGAGACTCCAGTGTGCAGTCTATACTGTGCTGAATAGAGACTCCACAGTGTGCAGTCTCTACTGTGCTGAATAGAGACTCCACAGTGTGCAGTCTATACTGTGCTGAATAGAGACTCCACAGTGTGCAGTCTGTACTGTGCTGAATAGAGACTCCACACAGTGTGCAGTCTGTACTGTGCTGAATAGAGACTCCACACAGTGTGCAGTCTGTACTGTGCTGAATAGAGACTCCAGTGTGCAATCTATACTGTGCTGAATAGAGAATCCACAGTGTGCAGTCTATACTGTGCTGAATAGAGACTCCACACAGTGTGCAGTCTATACTGTGCTGAATAGAGACTCCACACAGTGTGCAGTCCATACTGTGCTGACTAGAGACTCCACAGCGTGCAGTCTGTACTGTGCTGAATAGTGACTCCACAGTGTGCAGTCTATACTGTGCCGAATAGAGACTCCACACAGTGTGCAGTCTATACTGTGCTGAATAGAGACTCCACAGTGTGCAGTCTATACTGTGCTGAATAGAGACTCCACACAGTGTGCAGTCCATACTGTGCTGACTAGAGACTCCACAGCGTGCAGTCTGTACTGTGCTGAATAGTGACTCCACAGTGTGCAGTCTATACTGTGCCGAATAGAGACTCCAGACTCCACACAGTGTGCAGTCTGTACTGTGCTGAATAGAGACTCCATACAGTTTCCAGTCTGTACTGTGCTGAATAGAGACTCCACAGTGTGCAGTCTATACTGTGCCGAATAGAGACTCCACACAGTGTGCAGTCTGTACTGTGCTGAATAGAGACTCCACACAGTGTGCAGTCTGTACTGTGCTGAATAGAGACTCCGGACTCCACACAGTGTGCAGTCTGTACTGTGCTGAATAGAGACTCCACAGTGTGCAGTCTATACTGTGCCGAATAGAGACTCCACACAGTGTGCAGTCTGTACTGTGCTGAATAGAGACTCCACAGTGTGCAGTCTATACTGTGCCGAATAGAGACTCCACAGTGTGCAGTCTATACTGTGCTGAATAGAGACTCCACAGTGTGCAGTCTATACTGTGCTGAATAGAGACTCCACAATGTGCAGTCTATACTGTGCTGAATAGAGACTCCACAGTGTGCAGTCTATACTGTGCTGAATAGAGACTCCACACAGTGTGCAGTCTGTACTGTGCTGAATAGAGACTCCACAGTGTGCAGTCTATACTGTGCTGAATAGAGACTCCACACAGTGTGCAGTCTGTACTGTGCTGAATAGAGACTCCAGTGTGCAGTCTATACTGTGCTGAATAGAGAATCCACAGTGTGCAGTCTATACTGTGCTGAATAGAGACTCCACACAGTGTGCAGTCTATACTGTGCCGAATAGAGACTCCACACAGTGTGCAGTCTATACTGTGCTGAATAGAGACTCCACACAGTGTGTAGTCTGTACTGTGCTGAATAGAGACCCCACACAGTGTGCAGTCTGTACTGTGCTGAATAGAGACTCCAGTGTGCAGTCTATACTGTGCTGAATAGAGACTCCACAGTGTGCAGTCTATACTGTGCTGAATAGAGACTCCACACAGTGTGCAGTCCATACTGTGCTGAATAGAGACTCCACACAGTGTGCAGTCTATACTGTGCTGAATGGAGACTCCACACAGTGTGCAGTCCGTACTGTGCTGAATAGAGACTCCGCACAGTGTGCTGTCTATACTGTGCTGAATAGAGACTCCACACAGTGTGCAGTCTGTACTGTGCTGAATAGAGACTCCACAGTGTGCAGTCTATACTGTGCTGAATAGAGACTCCACAGTGTGCAGTCTATACTGTGCTGAATAGAGACTCCACAGTGTGCAGTCTATACTGTGCTGAATGGAGACTCCACAGTGTGCAGTCTATACTGTGCTGAATAGAGACTCCACAGTGTGCAGTCCATACTGTGCTGACTAGAGACTCCACAGCGTGCAGTCTGTACTGTGCTGAATAGAGACTCCACACAGTGTGCAGTCTGTACTGTGCTGAATAGAGACTCCACAGTGTGCAGTCTGTACAGTGCTGAATAGAGACTCCACACAGTGTGCAGTCCATACTGTGCTGACTAGAGACTGTACAGTGTGCAGTCCATACTGTGCTGAATAGAGACTCCACACAGTGTGCAGTCTGTACTGCACTGAATAGAGACTCCACACAGTGTGCAGTCAATACTGTGCTAAATAGAGACTCCACATAGTGTGCAGTCCATACTGTGCTGAATAGAGACTCCACACAGTGTGCAGTCTGTACTGTGCTGAATAGGGACTCCACACAGTGTGCAGTCTATACTGTGCTGAATAGAGACTCCACACAGTTTCCAGTCTGTACTGTGCTGAATAGGGACTCCACACAGTGTGCAATCTGTACTGTGCTGAATAAAGACTCCACAGTGTGCAGTCTAACTGTGCTGAATAGAGACTGTACAGTGTGCAGTCTATACTGTGCTGAATGGAGACTCCACACAGTGTGCAGTCTGTACTGTGCTGAATAGAGACTCCACACAGTGTGCAGTCTGTACTGTGCTGAATAGAGACTCCACAGTGTGCAGTCTATACTGTGCTGAATAGAGACTCCACACAGTGTGCAGTCTGTACTGTGCTGAATAGAGACTCCACACAGTGTGCAGTCCATACTGTGCTGAATAGAGACTCCACACAGTCTGCAGTCTATACTGTGCTGAATAGAGACTCCACACAGTGTGCAGTCTGTACTGTGCTGAATAGAGACTCCACAGTGTGCAGTCTATACTGTGCTGAATAGAAACTCCACACAGTTTCCAGTCTGTACTGTGCTGAATAGAGACTCCACAGTGTGCAGTCTATATTGTGCTGAATAGAGACTCCACACAGTTTCCAGTCTGTACTGTGCTGAATAGAGACTCCACAGTGTGCAGTCTATACTGTGCCGAATAGAGACTCCACACAGTTTCCAGTCTACTGTGTTGAATAGAGACTCCACACAGTCTGCAGTTTATACTGTGCTGAATAGAGACTGTACAGTGTGCAGTCTGTACTGTGCTGAATAGAGACTCCAGACAGTGTGCAGTCTGTACTGTGCTGAATAGAGACTCCACACAGTGTGCAGTCTGTACTGTGCTGAATAGAGACTCCACAGTGTGCAGTCTATACTGTGCTGAATAGAGACTCCACACAGTGTGCAGTCTGTACTGTGCTGAATAGAGACTCCACACAGTGTGCAGTCCATACTGTGCTGAATAGAGACTCCACACAGTCTGCAGTCTATACTGTGCTGAATAGAGACTCCACACAGTGTGCAGTCTGTACTGTGCTGAATAGAGACTCCACAGTGTGCAGTCTATACTGTGCTGAATAGAAACTCCACACAGTTTCCAGTCTGTACTGTGCTGAATAGAGACTCCACAGTGTGCAGTCTATATTGTGCTGAATAGAGACTCCACACAGTTTCCAGTCTGTACTGTGCTGAATAGAGACTCCACAGTGTGCAGTCTATACTGTGCCGAATAGAGACTCCACACAGTTTCCAGTCTACTGTGTTGAATAGAGACTCCACACAGTCTGCAGTCTATACTGTGCTGAATAGAGACTGTACAGTGTGCAGTCTGTACTGTGCTGAATAGAGACTCCAGACAGTGTGCAGTCTGTACTGTGCTGAATAGAGACTCCACACAGTGTGTATTCTGTACTGTGCTGAATAGAGTCTCCACACAGTGTGCAGTCTGTGCTGTGCTGAATAGAGACTCCACATAGTGTGCAGTCTGTACTGTGCTGAATAGAGACTCCACACAGTGTGCAGTCTGTACTGTGCTGAATAAAGACTCCACAGTGTGCAGTCTATACTGTGCCAAATAGAGATTCCACACAGTTTGCAGTCTGTACTATGCTGAATAGACTCCACACAGTCTGCAGTCTATGCTATGCTGAATAGAGACTGTACAGTGTGCAGTCTGTACTGTGCTGAATAGAGACTCCACACAGTGTGCAGTCTGTACTGTGCTGAATAGAGACTGTACAGTGTGCAGTCTGTACTGTGCTGAATAGAGACTCCACACAGTGTGCAGTCTGTACTGTGCTGAATAGAGACTCCACAGTGTGCAGTCTATACTGTGCTGAATAGAGACTCCACAGTGTGCAGTCTATACTGTGCCGAATAGAGACTCCACACAGTGTGCAGTCTGTACTGTGCTGAATAGAGACTCCACACAGTGTGCAGTCTGTACTGTGCTGAATAGAGACTCCAGACTCCACACAGTGTGCAGTCTGTACTGTGCTGAATAAAGACTCCACAGTGTGCAGTCTAACTGTGCTGAATAGAGACTGTACAGTGTGCAGTCTATACTGTGCTGAATGGAGACTCCACACAGTGTGCAGTCTGTACTGTGCTGAATAGAGACTCCACAGTGTGCAGTCTATACTGTGCTGAATAGAGACTCCACAATGTGCAGTCTATACTGTGCTGAATAGAGACTCCACAGTGTGCAGTCTATACTGTGCTGAATAGAGACTCCACACAGTGTGCAGTCTGTACTGTGCTGAATAGAGAATCCACAGTGTGCAGTCTATACTGTGCTGAATAGAGACTCCACACAGTGTGCAGTCTATACTGTGCCGAATAGAGACTCCACACAGTGTGCAGTCTATACTGTGCTGAATAGAGACTCCACACAGTGTGTAGTCTGTACTGTGCTGAATAGAGACCCCACACAGTGTGCAGTCTGTACTGTGCTGAATAGAGACTCCAGTGTGCAGTCTATACTGTGCTGAATAGAGACTCCACAGTGTGCAGTCTATACTGTGCTGAATAGAGACTCCACACAGTGTGCAGTCCATACTGTGCTGAATAGAGACTCCACACAGTGTGCAGTCTATACTGTGCTGAATGGAGACTCCACACAGTGTGCAGTCTGTACTGTGCTGAATAGAGACTCCGCACAGTGTGCTGTCTATACTGTGCTGAATAGAGACTCCACACAGTGTGCAGTCTGTACTGTGCTGAATAGAGACTCCACAGTGTGCAGTCTATACTGTGCTGAATAGAGACTCCACAGTGTGCAGTCTATACTGTGCTGAATAGAGACTCCACAGTGTGCAGTCTATACTGTGCTGAATGGAGACTCCACAGTGTGCAGTCTATACTGTGCTGAATAGAGACTCCACAGTGTGCAGTCCATACTGTGCTGACTCGAGACTCCACAGCGTGCAGTCTGTACTGTGCTGAATAGAGACTCCACACAGTGTGCAGTCTGTACTGTGCTGAATAGAGACTCCACAGTGTGCAGTCTGTACAGTGCTGAATAGAGACTCCACACAGTGTGCAGTCCATACTGTGCTGACTAGAGACTGTACAGTGTGCAGTCCATACTGTGCTGAATAGAGACTCCACACAGTGTGCAGTCTGTACTGCACTGAATAGAGACTCCACACAGTGTGCAGTCAATACTGTGCTAAATAGAGACTCCACATAGTGTGCAGTCCATACTGTGCTGAATAGAGACTCCACACAGTGTGCAGTCTGTACTGTGCTGAATAGGGACTCCACACAGTGTGCAGTCTATACTGTGCTGAATAGAGACTCCACACAGTTTCCAGTCTGTACTGTGCTGAATAGGGACTCCACACAGTGTGCAGTCTATACTGTGCTGAATAGAGACTGTACAGTGTGCAGTCTATACTGTGCTGAATGGAGACTCCACACAGTGTGCAGTCTGTACTGTGCTGAATAAAGACTCCACAGTGTGCAGTCTAACTGTGCTGAATAGAGACTGTACAGTGTGCAGTCTATACTGTGCTGAATGGAGACTCCACACAGTGTGCAGTCTGTACTGTGCTGAATAGAGACTCCACACAGTGTGCAGTCTGTACTGTGCTGAATAGAGACTCCACACAGTGTGCAGTCCATACTGTGCTGAATAGAGACTCCACACAGTCTGCAGTCTATACTGTGCTGAATAGAGACTCCACACAGTGTGCAGTCTGTACTGTGCTGAATAGAGACTCCACAGTGTGCAGTCTATACTGTGCTGAATAGAAACTCCACACAGTTTCCAGTCTGTACTGTGCTGAATAGAGACTCCACAGTGTGCAGTCTATACTGTGCTGAATAGAGACTCCACACAATTTCCAGTCTGTACTGTGCTGAATAGAGACTCCACAGTGTGCAGTCTATACTGTGCCGAATAGAGACTCCACACAGTTTCCAGTCTACTGTGTTGAATAGAGACTCCACACAGTCTGCAGTCTATACTGTGCTGAATAGAGACTGTACAGTGTGCAGTCTGTACTGTGCTGAATAGAGACTCCAGACAGTGTGCAGTCTGTACTGTGCTGAATAGAGACTCCACACAGTGTGTATTCTGTACTGTGCTGAATAGAGTCTCCACACAGTGTGCAGTCTGTGCTGTGCTGAATAGAGACTCCACATAGTGTGCAGTCTGTACTGTGCTGAATAGAGACTCCACACAGTGTGCAGTCTGTACTGTGCTGAATAAAGACTCCACAGTGTGCAGTCTATACTGTGCCAAATAGAGATTCCACACAGTTTGCAGTCTGTACTATGCTGAATAGACTCCACACAGTCTGCAGTCTATGCTATGCTGAATAGAGACTGTACAGTGTGCAGTCTGTACTGTGCTGAATAGAGACTCCACACAGTGTGCAGTCTGTACTGTGCTGAATAGAGACTCCACAGTGTGCAGTCTATACTGTGCTGAATAGAGACTCCACACAGTGTGCAGTCCAGACTGTGCTGAATAGAGACTCCACACAGTGTGCAGTCTGTACTGTGCTGAATAGAGACTCCACAGTGTGCAGTCTATAGTGTGCCGAATAGAGACTCCACACAGTGTGTAGTCTATACTGTGCTGAATAGAGACTCCACACAGTGTGTAGTCTATACTGTTCTGAATAGAGACTGTACAGTGTGCAGTCCAGACTGTGCTGAATAGCGACTCCACACAGTGTGCAGCCCATACTGTGCTGATAAAGACCCCACACAGTGTGCAGTCTGCACTGTGCTGAATAGAGACTCCACACAGTGTGCAGTCCATACTGTGCTGAATAGAGACTCCACACAGTGTGCAGCCCATACTGTGCTGAATAAAGACCCCACACAGTGTGCAGTCTGCACTGTGCTGAATAGAGACTCCACACAGTGTGCTGTCTATACTGTGCTGAATAGGGACTCCGCACAGTGTGCAGTCTGTACTGTGCTGAATAGAGACTCCACATAGTGTGCAGTCTATACTGTGCTGAATAGAGACTCCACAGTGTGCAGTCCATACTGTGCTGAATAGAGACTCCACACAGTGTGCAGTCTATACTGTGCTGAATAGAGACTCCACACAGTGTGCAGTCCATACTGTGCTGAATAGAGACTCCACACAGTGTGCAGTCTATACTGTGCTGAATAGAGACTCCACATAGTGTGCAGTCTATACTGTGCTGAATAGAGACTCCACACAGTGTCCAGTCTATACTGTGCTGAATAGAGACTGTACAGTGTGCAGTCCAGACTGTGCTGAATAGAGACTCCACACGGTGTGCAGCCCATACTGTGCTGAATAGAGACTCCACACAGTGTGCAGCCCATACTGTGCTGAATAGAGACTCCACACAGTGTGCAGTCTATACTGTGCTGAATAGAGACTCCACACAGTGTGCAGTCCATACTGTGCTGAATAGAGACTCCACACAGTGTGCAGTCCAGACTGTGCTGATTAGAGACTCCACAGTGTCCAGTCTATACTGTGCTGAATAGAGACTGTACAGTGTGTAGCCCATACTGTGCTTAATGTATAGGGACCCACACAGTGAGTGACCCTTACCTCCTATCCTATTCCAGTTTTAATGTAGCTTTCAGAATCACTCTGCCGAAAGTGGTGTATGAACCATATATATGCACATTGTCACAAACGGTATAAGTTGCCCGATATTCCTGTTGCTGCAGAGTTCACTCAATGGGAGGAAGAGTCAACTATAGCGACAGGAGCAAGGCTGCTGACAAATGAGGTGGATGGTGCTTTTCATTATTTCACAGGCAGAAAAGAATCATTAATGCAGCTCTAACGATGACTACCATGAATTTGGTATGAATAGGTATGAATAGGTAGCTGAGCCCGATTAAAGGAAGGCAGTTTCCTCACATGCACTTTGATTGAAAAATTAAATGAAAATCGCTTATTGGCACAAGTAGGCTTCAAATGAAGTTGCTGTGAAAAGCCCCTAGTCGCCACATTCCGGCGCCTGTTCGGGGAGGCTGTTACGGGAATTGAACCGTGCTGCTGGCCTGCCTTGGTCTGCTTTCAAAGCCAGCGATTTAGCCCTGTGCTAAATAGCCCCTCTATTCTATTTATATTTAGCAATCCACAACTTCAATGGCTGGTGATTATTGTGTGATAGATGGATCAGCAAAAACCTAGACATTGAATTATCAAGGAAACAGCATTTTGTTCAGGCATAATATGCTCATTATCAGCCCTTACTGAGATTACTAGCTATAGCCTATAATGAGTTGCTCAGGGCTGGCAGTGACTATAAATGACACACAAAGAGATGGTGTGCCTAATACTGTATTTTAGTAATTGGCCACTCTCAGAGCTGTGACAGGGCTTTTGGTTTGTGTTGTGTGGAAACGATGTGGCAGAGTGATTTATTTCTGCAATTTATTGCTTTAATGTAATGCCAAGCAAAACCCGACCTCCTCATGGCCCCACAGAATAAAACCCATATTTCCCCAGGCCCTATATTGAATAAAGACCAGGGGGTGCTCGTGGGAGAAGCAGTGAAGTGATTCACACTAGTTTGAAAGGCTAAGTCACAGGGCAAACCAACCCACATTATCTGAGCCGAATATATTTCAATATTCAGTTCTCAATCTTGACCACTATGCAGCCATGTTTCCATAATGGCCATTATATCATACCCATTTACCTCTATTTCTGCCTTTCATTCTTGTTCAGAATGCTGGGTGCATTCAGGTGGAATGCTCTTAACTGTGACTTTTTAAAAAATATATATTTTAAAAACTTTCATAACTAAACACAATCATACAAAACACCTAACTAAAGTTACACAATGAAGGAATGAGACTAACAAGCAAAAGCACATATTAACCCCAAAAAGCTGAACTGACCCCCTAACAGCTGACAGTGACTAACTCCTTAAAAAAGGAAATGAATGGGTACCATCTTGGGTCGAACCCTTCTACCGACCTAATTGTACTTGACCTTCTCCAAATGTAAGAAAGACATGAGGTCACCCAATCAACCCCAGGCAGAGTATGAGACCTCCACCCAAACAGAACTCACTTCCGGGATTTTAACGAATCCCGGACGTCCGCCTTCACCCCCGTCTGAAGCACCGGCGGGTCTGATACCCTGTAAAAGGCCATCAGATTGAGTATCTCCAACATGGTGTTGAAGAAAGAGATTCTCGAAGCTTAACTTGGGACAAGGCCAGAACATATGAGTGTGGTTAGCCAGCCACCAAGAGCAACTCTCACACTTGTCCTCCACCACAGAGAAAAATCCACACTTTCTCTCTTTCGTCAGATGTGCCCTGTGCACCACCTTGAATTGTATCAGGCATAGCGGGGCATATGAAGACATGGAGTTGACCTTCTGAAGGGCCTCATTCCATACCTCATTATCCAGAATGGGACCCAACTCACCCTCACGTCCCTCAATGGAGCTAACTCCAGCAAAAGGATATGGCCATATATTTTTTAATATAAATTTAGAATACCCAATTCTTTTTTCCAATGAAGGGGCAATTTACCATGGCCAATCCACCTACCCTGCACATCCTTTGGGTTGGGATCTCCTGCCCGGGGCGGGGGGGGGGGGGGGGAGGGGGGGGGGGCGCGGGGAGCGTAGACCAGGATACATTCACTCTTTTCCAAGTTCAGTTTGTACCCGAGAAGGAGCCAAAAATCACAAGCAGCTTCATTAGCTCGTCCATCGAGGGTATTGGGCCCGTAATATAGATAAGTAGGTCATCCGGGTAATGGGGCATCCAATGCTTCACCCCTCCCTGATTTGTCCCCCTTCACTTAACAGAGGACCTCAGCGCTATAGTAAGTGCTCCAATTGCCAAAGCAAACAAGAGCAGAGACAGCGGACACTCCTGTCACTCCTGTCCTGTGCCCCTATTCAACGGGGAGTAGCCAGAGCTCAGAGCATTCGTACGAACACAAGCATTTGGGGCCCTATACAGTAGTCAAATCCAGGAGATGAACTTGTGGCCAAATCCGAACCTCAAACGGGTATTCCCACTCCACTCTATCAAATGCCTTTTCGGAATCTAGGGAAACAGTTCTCTCCGATTCGAGGACCGAGGAGGGGAAAAGGACAATGTTGAGCAGGCAAAGGATATTGGCCGACAATTGCCGACTCTTAATGAAGCCTGTCTGATCCTCTGAGATTACCTCTGGGAGGCAGCGCTCCAGTCGCAACGCCAGCATTTTAAAAAACAATGTATTTTATTCCAAACATTTTCAAAAGTACAAAAACATAAATAAGTCGGAGAAAATTCGTCACATCACACGATTTACAGTTTGTATTAGATTGTCTCCCTTTTCACCCCCTTCCCCCTACCCTCTATCGTCCCCTCCCCCGAGACGAATAATTCCTCAAACATGGCCATGAACAGTCCCACCGTGTCTCAAAGCCCTCCGCTGATCCTCTGAATTCAAACTTAATCTTC
Organism: Scyliorhinus torazame; assembly: GCF_047496885.1. Lineage (NCBI taxonomy): Eukaryota > Metazoa > Chordata > Chondrichthyes > Carcharhiniformes > Scyliorhinidae > Scyliorhinus > Scyliorhinus torazame. Next base: position 152,664,866 of record NC_092716.1, read on the forward strand.
TCCAACTGGAGGAAGTCATACAGGTCCCCGAACCAGGCCGCCACCTCCGGCGGTGTTGTCGACCGCCATTCCAGCAAAATCCTTCGCTGGACAACGAGAGAGGCTAAGGCCACCACATCAGCCCTCCTCCCCTCCATCAGCTCCAGTATTTCCGATACCCCAAAAAGCGTCACCATCGGTTCCGGTCCGGCCTCTACCGCCACAATCTTTGCTAGCGTCCCGAACATCACCTTCCCAGTATCTCTCTATCGTCTCACAACCAACCCCAGCATGGTTTGCTGGTCCTCGCCCACACTTCTCACTCGTCTGCCACCCCCTGGAAGAACCCACTCATCCGTGCCCAGGTCTGTGCACCACCTTAAACTGTATCATACTCATCCGCGCATTCGAGGAGGTCCAATTCACCCTGCGCATCGCCTCACTCCACATTCCCCATCCTATCTCCCCCCCCCCAAATCCGCCTCGATCCTCACCACTTGTGCTCTCCTCTGCTCCCCCAGCCAGCCGTATATGTCCCCGATCCTACCCTCCCTTCCACGTCCAGAAGCACCAACCGTTCCAATAGGGCATGTTTAGGCAACTGGGGAAACCCTCTACAAGCCTTCCGTGCAAAGTCCCTCACTTGTAAATACCTGAATTTGCTTAACTTCGGGAGCTCTACCCTCTCGCCCAGCTCTCCCAGACTTGCAAACCTCTTCTCCAGATATAGATCCCTCGCCCTCGCCAGCTCCACCTCTCTCCACCTCCTACAGATGCCATCCGTCTCCCCCGGCTTGAACCTGTGGTTCTCACACAACGGTGTTAGCACCGACAGCCCCTCCATCCTAAAGTGTCTCCTCAGCTGATTTGCTGATGATTTGCATTGAGAAACAAAGTGGTTTAATCTTGAACACTTTAAACAGCATTTTCCTTGAGCAGGACAATTCCCCTTTTAGTGGGCGTTACCACATCTGTAGCACACAATGACATTGTCTCTCTGACGTTCGCGCATGCACAGATTTCTTTTGTTGAGTCTCGCATTTTGGTATGAATCATGCATGTCACGAGTTGGAATGTGCGCGCACAAGATAGCTGCCCTCTTGAACGTGCTTCTTTGCTGCCTGCGACACCCTGACTCATGAGTGACGTTCGCGCATACGCATATTTCTTTTGTTGAGTCTCGCATTTCGGTATGAACTGTGCATGTCCCGAGTTGGAATGTGCGCGCACAAGATAGCTGCCGCCTCGAATGTGCTTCTTTGCTGCCTGCGACACCATTTTAACTTTCTCAACCTCGTGGTGGACTTTTGCGCCTTTTTCTCGTGGATAAAATTCTAAGTATTGATTTTTACTCTGCTCATTTGAAATGCACTTTTCGATAGCGATTTTTAAAGTTAAATCATTTTGCCGTAATAGAGCTTCTCTTAGACTGTCGTCCGTTATTCCATAAATGATCTGGTCTCTGATTAAAGAGTCGTGCAAATCAGCAAAATTACAAGTCTAGGCTAGACGTTTAAGATCAGTGATAAAGCTAGTGATGGATTCTCCATTCTTTTGTCAACCCTTGTGAAATCTGAATCGCTCCAAAATTTCATTGGTTTGTATTTCGCAATGATCATCAAATTTTGCAGCAATCATCGCAAATTTACTTTTATCTTCGTCTTCAGCAAAAATGAACGAATTATAAATTTCAATAGCTTACTGACCTGCCAGGGACAGAGCAAAGCTATGCATCTAGCTTCAGAGGCTGTATTTAAGTTATGAGCTTCTAGCTATAGCTGGAGTTGTTGTTTAAATAACTTCTCTTTTATTACGCTCCTGTGTTACCTTTTCTAACACTTCTCTGTGTGTTTTGATATACTCCGGAGTGTAATATGTGTTACTCAAATCTTGGTTACTGATGAGGTCATCTGAATCTCGATGAAGAAGACTCGACTCGTCCAGTGGTAACAAAAGGTTTTTTGAGTAACTATAACTGCGTGAGTTTACTTTAAAATTGATACTAGTGATAAGGTCAACAAGATCTAACTACAGTAACTATGCGTAACTACACTAACCATCTGAGCTAATCTGATACTCCTGTCCTGGTCACAGTCCATCCAAAAGAGAGAAAGAGACACAGTGTGGTTGCCTTTATACCCCTGTTGGTCCAGCCCTCTAGTGATCATCTGGTTACACATTAACCCCTTATGTACATGCACATACAGAGATCATAGAACATTACAGCGCAGTACAGGCCCTTTGGCCCTCGATGTTGCGCCGACCTGTGAAACCACGCTAAAGCCCTTCACTATTCCCTTATCATCCATATGTTTATCCAATGACCATTTAAATGCCCTTAATGTTGGCGAGTCCACTACTGTTGCAGGCAGGGCATTCCACACCCTTACTACTCTCTTGAGTAAAGAACCTACCTCTGACATCTGTCCTATATCTATCTCACCTCAATTTAAAGCTATGTCCCCTCATGCTAGACATCACCATCTGAGGAAAAAGGCTCTCACTGTCCACCCTATCTAATCCTCTGATCATCTTGTATGCCTCAGTTAAGTCACCTCTTAACCTTCTCTCTAATGAAAACAGCCTCAAGTCCCTCAGCCTTCCCTCATAAGATCTTCCCTCCATACCAGGCAACATCCTGGTAAATCTCCTCTGCACCCTTTGCAATGCTTCCACATCCTTCCTATAATGCGGCGACCAGAATTGCACGCAATACTCCAAATGCGGCCGCACCAGAGTTTTGTACAGCTGCAACATGACCTCACGGCTCCGAAACTCAATCCCTCTACCAATAAAAGCTAACACACCTTACGCTTTAACAACCCTCTCAACCTGGGTGGCAACTTTCAGGGATCTATGTACATGGACACCGAGATCTCCCTGCTCATCCACACTACCAAGAATCTTACCATTAGCCCAGTACTCTGTCTTCCTGTTATTACTTCCAAAATGAATCACCTCACACTTTTCTGCATTAAACTCCATTTGCCACCTCTCAGCCCAGCTCTGCAGCTTATCTATGTCCCTCCGTAACTTGTAACATCCTTCTGCACTGTCCACAACTCCACCGACTTTAGTGTCATCTGCAAATTTACTTACCCATCCTTCTACGCCCTCCTTCAGGTCATTTATAACAATGACAAACAGCAGTGGCCCCAAAACAGATCCTTGGGGTACACCACTAGTAACTGGACTCCAGGCTGAACATTTCCCATCAACCACCACCTTTTGCCTTCTCCCAGCTAGCCAATTTCTGATCCAAACTGCTAAATCACCCTGAATACCATGCCTCCGTATTTTCTGCAATAGCCTGCCGTGGGGAACCTTATCAAACGCTTTACTGAAATCCACATACACCACATCAACTGCTTTACCCTCGTCCACCAATAACTTCCAATTAAGATTTAAGTTACCGGTAGTCTTCAGATGTCTGGGAGCTTGTACTTGGTCAATCAAATCGATTTGCTGTCAAGGATCCGTTTGCTGCAATGATTTCCACAGTCGAACAGTCAGTATCAGAACTTTATCTTTTCTTTTCTGATTTTCTTACTCGTTGTTCTTAAAGCTTGTTTTTACCTGGTACCATGTTATATTACTAAATTGTTATATAAATATTACTCTTTGTGTCTTGCCGAGTTGCATTGAATTCTGATTAGAAATATCTTCCAGATGATGACAAAATGTTCATTGAGTAATATATAATAAACTAGTGAGTTCTTTGACTTCAATACTAGACTCGTAAAACAAGTAAGTAAATTGAGATTAAACTAACAATTATAATAATACACTACATTCTGATCTGATCACGTCTTCACTCTAGCTGTTCTCCACACACACTAACTAAAGAAAGATCGGGAAACTCCTTTTATAGCTCCTATTAGTGTTGCCATCTAGTGATCATCTGCCTGTATTTACTTTACATTAACTGAACATATATTAACACATACAGAGATCACTACACAAGACACCAGGGAGAACTCCCCTGTCCTGCTTTGTGATAATGCTGGTTTGTTTTATATCCACTTGAGTTATGGGACCTCATCCAAAATGATGGTAACCCTCCCTGACTACTACACTGCCGAGATTGTATGCTCCAGAGTGGGTCTTGAAACAGAAACCGGCTGAACCGGGGGGGGGGGGGGAACCAATTACCCACAACTAATATCTAAAGTTGGGAAATTGAATTCACTTGATTGGGAAGAATGCTTAACCATTACACTAGCAAAAGGTGATGAATGAAATAGTGGATAGGGTGCTGAGATTTAATTTAATCTGTAATTTGGATTCCACCTTGCCTCATTTCAACGGGAGCAGCATCCAGAAGGAATTGTCTGTTTTCTGCCTTGCTTATGGGAAGCAGGAGCGTGCCTGGGAAAGCAACACTTGAGGAGCTAACATGTTCCTTAGGTAGTCAGATCCGGTGAATGTGCAGACATCAAAAGGACACGAGGACGAGAGCAGACTATTCTATCATCCTTGATGTGAAAGAGAAACCTAATCAGGAGGAGCGGCACTCCGTAAACCTAGACTGCTGTGTTATGGCGTGGGGCGGCACTCCGTAAACTTAGACTGCTGTGGTATGGGGTAAGTCCCGCTGTGAGCTGAAGCACGTGCCTGCTAACTATTAACGTGCCTCAGACCTTACAGTCAGGTTCAGCAGCTTTGCAAAGCTGAAGGCCCGTCTTCCAGAGTGGTATGGCGAGATTTAAAAAGAAATATTTTCCTTCGCCTCTTCAGATGTTCCAGTGAGCTCTTTGAGAAACAAGTTAATTTTTCACATCTGTCATTGCTGCGAGCAATGGCAGGAACATTTTAAAAATCTGTGAGGAAAAGCAGTTTTAATCTGCTCAAGGCTTAAGCAGAAGGTAGGTCGAGAACAATCTGTGCAGATTTGTACAGAATGGGCGAAAAAAATTTTTTAAGGGATTAGATAACTCCAGGTCAGACTTGGAGTTAGACATTTTAAGAAAGATCTATGAAGTCAAAAAATAAGAAGCTTTGTGCAGGAATGGTAGACAAGGAAGATGTTTGAAGCCAATGCTGTGAGCACACCCAGGGCAGTGTACAGCCAGAAGTGACTGACAGTCTTTACGATTCGGAAATGTGATCACACCATTAAAATTAATCACACTGATTAAAAACAGAATAAACCAACCTCAAGCAGAGCTTGAACCCTGGACCCCCTAACAACAGAGACGGGAATAGTATCTCTAAACCAAAGGCTCGCTCTAGCTCTCAATTTAAAGTTATATATGCTGTCATCTATTAAATCATACATCACAGAGGGAGCCCAATTGTCCCTGCACTAGCTCTGTATTGTTTTTCCTGTATCCAAATCCCTTTTTGAAAGTCATTATTGAATCTGCTTCCGCCACCCTTTCCTTGAGTGCATTTCAAATCGTAACAATCTGCTGGTTGATAAGAAAAATATTCTGATGTCATCTTTGATTGTTTTGCTAATTACCTTAAATCTGTGTCCTCAGGTTACCAACCCTTCTTGCCAGTGGAAACAATTTTTCATTAAATTGTCAAAATCTTTCACAATTTTGAACACTTCTATTAAAGGTCCCCATATCCTTCTCTGCTCCGAGGAAAACCATTCCAGCTCCGCATAACCCAAGTCACATATCCCGGTACTGTTCAAGTAAATCTCGTCTGCAACCTCTGCAAGCCTTGACATCTATTCCAAAAAATGGTGCCCAGAATTGAACACAATACAAATTAGGAGCAGCAGTAGGCCAATCGGCCCCTCGAGCCTGCTCCGCCATTCAGTAAGATTATGGCTAATCAGATTATAACCCCAATCCCATGCTTCTGCCTATGTTGCTAACTTTGCCTTAGTTTAATTGCTCTGTTTTGTCACCTTTGCTCTTGAGTCGCCAGGTGTCTTTCTGATACCACCACGTGGTTCAAGTCCGAGTAATGATAAATAATCCAATACACCGATTAGTGAGATTTAAATCAAAGCACATTTATTATACACAGTAATCGCTACTCATGCACAAATTCTACGTCTATGCTACTTCTACAACTAACAGGCCTATACTTAACTTGGAACTGGCACACCAGGTCAGGGAAACAAATGGCCTTTCGTTCGTGTTCTGAGCCTGCGGGATTCGAAGTTGGTACAGGTTGGTAGCGAGGAGCGCCTATCTCGTAGTGAGCGTTGAAGTGAGACTTACAGGTTCGATCGGCTGCTGAAGAGTGAAGAGAGCTGGAAGAGAGAGTGCCTTGAACTTGTGGCTCAATTCTTATAGTCCCCAGGGGCTTCCTGCCTTTCGGGGCGGACCCTGTACCTGGTCCCAAGTGATTGGACTTTGTCCCAATCACTTGGTTCGATTTTCTCCAATGCTGGAGCAGTTCCCTGATCGATGGACGGTCTTGAGGTGGTCGTTCACCTCCTTTTGTGTAGGCTTCTGCTGGCACCGAAGAGTCTGGTTTTGCTTTGTGTGTCTAAATGTTGCTCATTGTTCCCAGGGATTGCTCATTAGTATGCAGATGGCTGGTGTTTTGTTATGCTGATGGTGCTGGTATCGATCTTGTCTGGCCTTTCCAGAGGTAAATACACAGCCAACCTGCAGCTGCTCGATTTTGTCCTGTTGGCTGACTTTCCCATCAGCCTTTGCCGTTCGCCATTTTGAATCGGGAGTTGGCCATTTGAAGTGGCTACAGTACCTCCTTGTGATCCTAACGCGAAGCGTGAAGGATCACATAACTATGTTACTTTCCATTCACTGACCTGGGGGGGTGGGGGGGGGGCACATCCTTCATGGCCTCTGCACTGACCATAGCTATGCAAAAAAAATTTTAACTAACAATTCTAAGGGCGCTATGTCAAACAGGGACATGCATTACAAAACAATAAACTGGGAACCTCTAACTATCCTTAACACACTACACTCACTTAAACATTTCATTATCCTAACTTCCTCAACCACAACAACAAAATCATAGCAGTTTAAACATCAGTCTTCCTGGCTTGGCAGTCAAGCTCAGGATCAATTTGCTCATGAACAGTTCTTTACATTTCTTTATTTACAATAAACGCAAGTGAGTGCTCTTTATTATAGATCGCGGGGGTCGGGGGTCTGGTCGTATCCGAAAATAGGGGATCTGATCCTATATACCGGGGTTCGAGCGCGGTAGGCTCTCCTTCTCCATTTCCGTAGATGCATAGTCTGCACTATGCAGCAGGATATCGCTAATACCAGTAAGGTTTCTATTACTGAGTACTGGGCTAATGGGAAGATTCTTGGCAGTGTGGATGAGCAGAGAGATCTCGGTGTCCATGTACATAGACCCCTGAAAGTTGCCACCCAGGTTGAGAGGGTTGTTAAGAAGGCGTATGGTGTGTTAGCTTTTATTGGTAGAGGGATTGAGTTTAGGAGCCATGAGGTCATGTTGCAGCTATACAAAACTCTGGAGCAGCCGCATTTGGAGTATTGCGTGCAGTTCTGGTCACCGCATTATAGGAAGGATGTGGAAGCATTGGAAAGGGTGCAAAGGAGATTTACCAGAATGTTGCCTGGTATGGAGGGAAGATCTTATGAGGAAAGGCTGAGGGACTTGAGGCTGTTTTCATTAGAGAGAAGAAGGTTGAGAGGTGACTTAATTGAGGCATACAAGATGATCAGAGGATTGGATAGGGTGAGCCTTTTTCCTCGGATGGTGACGTCTAGCACGAGGGGACATACCTTTAAATTGAGGGGAGATAGATATAAGCCAGATGACAGAGGTAGGTTCTTTACTCAGAGAGTAGTAAGGGCGTGGAATGCCCTGCCTGCAACAGTAGTGGACTCGCCAATACTAAGGACATTCAAATGGTCATTGGATTGAATTTTTGGACAAGACACACTTCCCAATAATGAACCAGTGCGAGCCGTCTCGCAGACTGTGCAATTTACCATCCACATGTTTCAGGATGTAAATAGCATGTGGTTGGCAACCTAAACGTTACCTAAAACAAAACAAAACTTTTTGAACGAAAAGTGCCAAAATGAGGTGCGTATGGGCCGCGACGGGTAAGAGTTGGATGGAGTCCCCGGGGAGGACGCCTACCAATGCCGTGTCTCTCCTAACCAAGCGTAGTTGACCAGAGGGGGGGGGTTCCCAGGCACGGCGGGTCCCAAGCCGTTTCTCCACTGCCTGAGCAACCGACAAGAACGGGCAAGAAATGTAGTCATCGTGGTGGGGCTGCCGTAGTGGGTCTTTCCTTCGAACCAGAAGAGCAGTTATGAACGGGCGTCTGGTACCTTAACCAGTCTCTGCAGACAAGTCCTCAGAGGTTTCAGCCGAACTGGTGTTTGGCAATAGTGAGTCTCTGTAGGCAAGTCCTCAGAGGTTTCGGCCGAATAGGCGTGGGGCAGTGAGAAAAAAAATTCTCCTGTCGGACATACAACATTTAACAAACTTACAAACAACATAAAACATTCTGCAGGTTCCATCAGAAAGGACACCACTTCTCCCAAGCGGTTCCTTTTAAAACATCATCTGGACACCTCAGTTCTCGGTTGCGAACAGGGTCGCAAAGGGGTTCTCAGTTTGGGAGTCAGACCCAAGGTCGCCATCTTCCCCCGGGTGCCAAACTCTGGAGTGTATCAGGGCTGAAAGGGCTGCATGGTGTGAGGTGGGGTCACTCTCGTCGTTGCGAACGAGTCGGAACGAGTTATCTCGGTGCCAATAGTTGGTGTCTAGTTGTGTGGGGACAAAATCGAGGTCGTCATGGTAGTTCGGTGGTCGGTGGTGGGGTTTGTTCAGGAAAGTGATCAGGAAGGGATCACTCGGATCGTAGTCGGAATCGCTGGGTGTGGGTCCTGTTGCATGGGGATAGTAGGGAGGTGTGCTGTGGCTATCGTCCGAGTCACAGTCGCTGTCTCTGCTGCTGCAGTCTGTGGGCGTTCCGGGGCGGAGTGTATATTTAGGGGGTGGAGTCGAGATCGAGTCCGTGGCTGGGCTGGACGTGTTGGGGGATGGTAGAGTTACGTTGGCTGTGGGTGGGGCGTGGTGTGCTGCGTCGAGCATGACGTGGTGTGAGTGGTTAGACTGTGTTCCATATGCCTTCAGCTGGTTGATATGGAACCACGCAGTCTTACCATTGGGATACTTCATTTTATACACGGAAGGGCTTACTTTGTCCGCAATGGAGTACGGACCCGAGTATTTTGGTGACAGGAATGTGCTGGGGTTATATACAGAGAGCATAACTTGCTGGCCTATACTGTACTCAGTCGCATGCACTGTCTTGTCGAAACAATCCTTGCTCTGTTTCTTCCTTGTGCCCAATTTTATTGCGGCTGCTAGCTGAGCCGTTTTAACATTTTCAACTAATTGCTGTACTGCTTTCTCGTGTGTGAGGGCCGTCACTTCGGGGCTGGTCAAGTCCAAACCTAATAAAGATTCAGTGCCTTTCATGGGGCGTCCGGTCATGAGGGTGTGTGGGGTGTAACCTGTGGAAGTAGAAATTGTGTTATGTAAAAACATCAGCGCAAAAGGAAGGACTGAGTCCCAAGTGGTGTTGTTCTGCTGGACCATTTTTCTGAGGGTGGATTTTAGGGTCCGATTCATTCGCTCCACGATACCACTCGACTGTGGGTGGTATGCTATGTGGAATTTTGGGGTGATGCCAAATATCGTGAGGACGTTCTGCATGACACGTCCCGTAAAATGGAAACCTTGGTCAGATTCAATGCTGCGGGGGAGTGCCCACCTTGTAAAGATGTGGTGGGTCAAAATCTTGGCTGTGGTTTTTGCCGTGTTTGTCCGGGCTGGGAATGCTTCCACCCATTTCGTAAATGTGTCAATTACCACAAGTACATATTTATAGCCATTCCTGCAAGGGGGCAATGGTTCTATAATATCAATCTGGAGGTTAGTCCAGGGGTCATTAACGGGTCGGGTGTGGCTGAGTTGATCCTTTTTGGCATATCTGTCCGGATTATTCTGGGCACAGATAAGACAATTCTCAATGTAGTGATTTACATCTTCCTTTAAATTCGGCCACCAACAAAGCTGCTTGAGATGGGCTGTAGTGGGATCGATTCCCTGATGTCCATGACCATCATGGAACAAACAAATCAGTTGATTCCTGTCCTGTTCAGGAACCACATAAAGGGTATCTTTTAACACCACACCGTCATGTGTGGTCAGTGCATTTTTGAACCTCTCATAGGGAGCTGGATATTTTCCTTTTACAATCTCCCTGAGATTGCTGTCCTGCTTCTGAGCCTCCACTAGATCCTCGATCTTTGTCTGTGAGACCTGAACTGCACTCACTGGTGCGCTTTCGGGGGGTGTCCAAAAATATCCATGCCTGGAAACTGCTTTAGCCAGTGCGTCGGCTTTCACATTTCCAGGGGGGGAGGAACGATGGTGACTGCGGACTTTGATTATCCCATAAGTCCTGTTCTGGGCTCGCTCTAAAATGTGACGGAGCAATGGGGCTGAGGGGAGGGGTTTTCCGTCTGCGGAAACAAATCCTCTTGCTTTCCACAGGGGCAGAAATTCCGTGAGGCTGTTGCAGACAGAGAGGCTGTCCGAGTATATGTCTGCTGGGCTGGGGAAGGAATCTGGGTGTTCCACTATATACGCGATGGCCGCAAGCTCTGCTGTCTGCGCGCCTAATTGGCCTGGAGGTTTTATCGATATTTCCTTAAGGGCGCGTCCCTGCGCGTCATCGACACAGAGACCGCAACCTGTTATGCGCTTCCCATCCAAGACTGTGGAAGATCCATCCACATAGATCTTTATGGGCTCACACGTGTCCGTGTGCTGGAGGCTCTGGGTTAAACTACCTATCTTTCTGGAGGGTGTTTTCGCAATAAAGGGGTCTGTGTTGTGGTGTGGAGAGATAATTTTGCATTCATGGGGGGTTCCGGGGTACTGTAAGTTGTCGGCTAAGTAGGTGTGCGTCTTTGTCCTTTTAACAGTGATGTCCCGATCCTGCAAGAGAAGGGTCCATCTAGCTGCTCTAATCTGGCTTACTGTACCGTCCTTGAGTCGTCGGTCCAGTAAAGGTTGGGTGGGGGTGTGATTGGTGAGAATTGTGATGGGGTTCAGTCCGGTAATAAACGAAAAATGCTGCACTGCCCATAATACTGTGAGCAGGTGCCTCTCACAGGCTGAAAATCCCTGCTCCACAGCATCTAAAATTCTGGAGGCGTAAGCTACGGGCCTTAACTGGTCGTGCCGTTCCTGCAGGAGCACGGGCAAAAGGGTGCAGTCTGTGGTCGCTACCTCTATGGCGTAAGGGGAAAGCGGGTCTGGAACTTGTAGTGCGGGGGCTGCTATGAGTGCTAAAGAGTCCCCAGCATCCGTATGCTACGGAAGCCATTCCCAGGGAGCTCCTTTCTTTAGGAGGTCTGAGAGGGGCGCTGCCTTGCTGGCGAAACCGTCAATGTGGTTTCGGCAGTAGCCAACCAGTCCTAAAAACGACCGGAGGGCTGAAACGTTCTGGGGAAGGGGCAATTTAGCGATCGAGTCAATCCTTTTATGCTCGATCTCGCGTTTACCATGTGTGATATTTGTTCCCAAATACATCACCTTTTCTTCCAAAATCTGGGCCTTTTTGGGGTTGACTTTACAACCGATTGAGTGTAAGAGTTCCAGGAGTTCGGACAGAAGCTCAATGTGCTCTTCCTTGGTGTCTGTCTGCAGTAGTAGTAGTCTATGTACTGAACCAGACATTCGGGGTGAGAGAATTTGGCTAAACCATTTGTCAGCTGTCGGTGGAAAATGGAGAGGGAGTTGTGGAATCCTTGTGGCAGGCATGTCCACGTGTACTGCTGTGCTTTAAAGGTGAAGGCAAATTTGTACTGGCACGCCTTTGCCAATAGAATGGACCAGAATCCATTACTGACGTCCAAAACCGTAAAGAATAGGGAATTGAGTCCCTGCTTGAGCATGGTCTCGGGACTTGTGGCTGCTGCGGGGGTGATTTTGTTGAGTTCCCGGTAATCGATGGTCAGTCGCCATGATCCATCGGGCTTTCTCACTGGCCAAATTGGGGCATTATTAGTGGAGGCTACTGATCTAAGTACTCCCTGCTCTAATAAGCTTTCTATTACCTTTGAGAATTCTCCCTCTGTCTCTTGGGGAAATCCGTACTGTTTTTGGGGTCTAGGGTCAGGTCCTGTTATTTGTACGGAGCCAGTCAGCCGTCCACAGTCGTGATTGTGGGTCGCGAATGCTGCCCTGTTCTTTTGCAGAACTGCCCTAACCTGCTTGTCCGTACTAAGCGTGGTCGGGTTGAACCAAAATTCGCCTACTGCGCTAATTTTGTTCGCGTACTCTCCTATGTTGAGCGTTGCGGGGGCTCTTGCGGATTTTGCCATCTTCCAGACACACTGGTTGACTGGATCAAATGAAAGATTATGGGAATTCATGAAGTCGATTCCCGATGGTACCGATTTGAATGGGTACAGGGGCTGTGATGTGTCCCTGCTGTGAGTGGCCTGTAAAGCCGCTGAGGGTGATAGTGGCTGCAGTGGGCCACGTGTCTTTTTGAAACAGGGTGAAGGAATTTATTGTGGTGCGGGGCCCTCCTGTGCCCCATAGAAATTCGATGGGCTGTCCCCGAATTTTCGCTGCAACTACCGGTCGTCCGGACCTATCCCAAAGGCTGTCGCAGACCCAACTGGGGGAGCCCGTACACCATCAGTCCGTTCCGGTCAAGTCCGTCTGATCTGAACGGTCACTAATACTATGAATGGGCTCTGTCTTTTTCTTACTCAGAGTGCCCGTCTGCTGGGCTCTCTGTGGCTTTTTAGGGGCATTGCACTCTCTTGCGAAGTGTCCCAACTGTCCGCAGTTGTAACACTCCTGTGACTTGGGTGGGGGGCTGTTCTTTCCCTCATTCACCCATGCGGGGTTCTGGTGTGTTGTCTTTACTGCCTGCATATCTGCGCCGGCCTGCTTTTCCTCGGTTTTCTTAACAGCGGGTTTGTTCTGTATAGATTGCTCCCAAGTGCGGGACAATCTTTTCACTACCCACTTCTCGTTATGGGCCTCCTCTGAGGGATCATAACTCGTGCAGGCTTTCAGTCCTGTTTCTGTGGCATGGGGGATAAAGGTGCGGGTCCATTTGGCCATGTTGTCTGGGGACAAATGGGCGCGGTCTAAGTCTCCAAAGACTGTTGCAAAGTGAATCCACAGGCATCCAGCTAACGCTGTGGGGTGCTCGGATTTCTTTTGCCTACATTTGTTGAGGCCATCTACGGGGTCACCCCGGTTACACCTGATCGCATCCAGGATCGCGGTATGCATTTATGCAAGGGTACCTCCTCCTATATTCTGTGGGTCGGGAAGGGCTGCTGCTACTGAAGGATCTAAACTTAAAACCGTGAGCTTTACGTGCTCTCGCTCATCCAGGCCTTACATGGTCGCCTGATGCTTGACTGTGGAAATAAAATGGTGGGGGTCTGAAGTGGGGAGGAACGGTGTGATCTTATCGCGCGCATCCCGTAATTGGGTCACTGTTGAGGGGGTGGAGTATAGAAATTCCGCATCGTCCGATGTGGCTGTGCGGTGGGTGGTTACTGGGTTCATTGGAGCTTGAACTATCTGCTGTGTGGGGGGTTGGGGCGTTTTTCTCTTTTGTGGCTTTCCCTGCACACATGTTCCCTGGACATATCTCTGCGCTGTTTCATTCAATTCTTCCCAATCAGGGCCATCTTCCTGATCTAATTTCTCTCCAAACGTTTCCTGGAAACCTTTCTGAACTGAAAGCAGCAATTGCAGCTCTGCAATCTGCTTCCGGCACTTTGCGTGATCTAACGCGCTTTGTCTTTGTTCTGTGGTGGCAGCATGGAGTGCTCTTAATGCTGCCTTTAGGTCACTACACTGTTTCTGTAATGCTTCTACCTGTTTTTGTATTTCTTCACGTACCAGGACTGCACGTTGCGTGTCCTGATAGGCCTTTTCGTATTGAGATTGGAAGTTGCTTCAGTGCGCCAGACTGGTGAGCCCTTTTGGCGTCATCCACCTCTCCATCTTTTGCTGCCAACTTCCTCCTCAATTCTAAATTCTCCTTTTCTACCTCGCTTACATCCACCTTACTCATTCGATGTATGCCCTCAACTTCTTTCCGGAGCGTCCTAATGACCTCCTCTGTGCCTCGCAATTGTGCCAAGCAGGACATGATTGCCATCGGCTTGCGAGCTTTCCCTAAGCTCTTTTTGTGGATCTCGCTCAGATTCTCCCACCAAGTATGTCCTATACTCCCGGGGCCTGATTCCTCGTTATGACAGAATTCATTCCAAAGGGGCATCTCTTTGCAGCACGGTAGCATTGTGGATAGCACAATTGCTTCACAGCTCCAGGGTCCCAGGTTCGATTCCCCGCTGGGTCACTGTCTGTGCGGAGTCTGCACATCCTCTCCGTGTGTGCGTGGGTTTCCTCCAGGTGCTCCGGTTTCCTCCCACAGTCCAAAGATGTGCAGGTAAGGTGGATTGGCCATGCTAAATTGCCCTTCGTGTCCAAAATTGCCCTTAGTGTTGGGTGGGGTTACTGGGTTATGGGGATAGGGTGGAGGTGTGGGCTTGGGTAGGGTGCTCTTTCCAAGAGCCGATGCAGACTCGATGGGCCGAATGGCCTCCTTCTGCACTGTAAATTCTATGAAATCCTTTCCCTTTGAGATATTTCCTGATCTCTTCCTCCCAAATGGGACATTGTCCCACTCTACTGCTGCTGGTCGCTGCGACCGCAAATTCCTCTGGGTTCATTAGGCACTGCATTGCCTGCATTGCCATCTTTCCTATCCGAATGCTGCTCTTCAAATTTGGGACTGGGGTATTACTCCGAATGCTGCCCTTCAAATTTGGGATAGGTGTATTAAGGCGGTGCTGTAAATACGGGTACGGCTTTCGCTACTTTCCGAAATACAAACTTCCGACAGCTTTGTCGCAACAAAAAATCTATCAGTTTTACCTTATCGCCCTGTTAGTTACGCATGCATACACGCACTTCCGAATTATGAGTATTGATCAGAACTGCTTGAACACTTGTGGTTTTCTGTTTCCAATTGGATCTCTAATTCAAATCCTGGGATCTCCCGGAGTGGTTTTCCACTTCTAGATTGGGTCCCATCAGGATGTCGCCAAATAATGTTGCTAACTTTGCCTTAGTTTAATTGCTCTGTTTTTTCATCTTTGCTCTTGAGTCGCCAGGTATCTTTATGATACCGCCACGTGGTTCAAGTCCGAGTAATGATCAATTAATCCAATACACCGATTAGTAAGATTTAAATCAAAGCACATTTATTATACAGAGTAATCGCTACTCATGCACAAATTCTACGTCTAAGCTACTTCTACAACTAACAGGCCTATACTTAACTTGGAACTGGCCCACCAGGTCAGGGAAACAAATGGCCTTTCGTTCGTGTTCTGAGCCTGCGGGATTCGAAGTTGATACAGGTTGGTAGCGAGGAGCGCCTATCTCATAGCCAGCGTTGAAGTAAGACTTACAGGTTCGATCGGCTGCTGAAGAGTGAAGAGAGCTGGAAGAGAGAGTGCCTTGAACTTGGGGCTCAATTCTTATAGTCCCCAGGGGCTTCCCGCCTTTCGGGGCGGACCCTGTACCTGGTCCCAAGTGATTGGACTTTATCCCAATCACTTGGTTCGGTTTTCTCTAGTGCTGGAGCGGTTCCCTGATCGATGGGCGGTCTTGAGGTGGTCGTTCACTGCCTTTTGTGTAGGCTTCTGCTGGTGCCGTAGAGTCTGGTTTTGCTTTGCGTGTCTAAATGTTGCTTATTGTTCCCGGGGATTGCTCATTAGAATGCAGATGGCTGGTGTTTTGTTATGCTGATGGTTGCTGGTATCGATCTTGTCTGGCCTTTCCAGAGGTAAATACACAGCCAACCTGCAGCTGCTTGTTTTTGTCCTGTTGGCTGACTTTCGCATCAGCCTTTGCCGTTCGCCATTTTGAATCGTGAGTTGGCCATTTTAAGTGGCTACACCTACCCCCGATAACCTTTCACCCCCTTATTAAGAATCTATCTGTACCTCGGCCTTCAAAATATTTAAAGAAAGGGCAGCACGGTGATGCAGTGGTTAGCACTGGGACTATGGCGCTAAGGAACTGGATTCGAATCCCAGCCTTGGGTCACTGTCCGTGTGGAGTTTGCACATTCTCCCCGTGTCTGCGTGGGTTTCACCCCCACAACCCAAAGATGTGCAGGTTAGGTGGATTGGCCACGCTAAATTGTCCTTTAATTGGAAAACAAATAATTTGGTATTCTAAATTTATTTTAAAAAAATATTCCACGGATTTCTGAAAGAAAAATATTCTCCTTATCTTTGTCTTAAATGAGTGACCCTTATTTTTGAACAGTGACCCCTTCGTTCTAGATCCTCTGACAACATAGACATAGAATTTACAGTGCAGAAGGAGGTCATTCAGCCCATCGAGTCTGCACCGGCCTTTGGAAAGAGCACCTCACTTAAGCCCACACCTGTAACGCAGAAAACCCACCCACCCCTTTGGGCACTAAGGGCAATTTAGCATGGCCAATCCACCTAACTTGCACGTCTTTGGACTGTGGGAAGAAACCGGAGCTCCCGAAGGAAACCCACCACACCCGGGGAGAACGTGCAAACTCCGTACAGACAGTGAATGAAGCCAGGAATCGAGCCTGGGACCCTGGAGCTGTGAAGCGACAGTGCTACCCACTGTGCTACTGTGTCACCCATGAAACATCCTCTCCACATTGACCCTGTCAATACCCCTCAGGATCTTAATGGTTCCGGTCAAGTCGCCTCTTATTCTTTTAAACTCTAGTGGATACAAACCTAACCTCTCATATCTTTTTCACAAGACAAACCGTCCATTCCTGCTATAAGTCTCGTAAACTTTCTTTGAACTACTCTAGCTGAGGCCTAACCAGTGCTTATTTATAAAGGTTTAGCATAATGTTGTTGCTTTCAAACGCTCTTGTCCTAGAATGAAACCCAATACCCTGGCTTTTTTAACAGCAAATTTAAGAAATTGAAATAGTTTTAGCTAAGGCGTTTTCTCCAGTTATGGTTTGAGGATCTGAATGCAAATCTGAGGTGCTACAGCCACTATCCTCCTGTAAATTCCCGACGTACTCCCCTCTTCCAACCCCGCAAGCATTAAAACCCTTTCCATCAGTGAGGACGGCGGCATTACTGGAAATCTGGCATCCAGTCTTGCTGGCTCAGCCATGTGCGATGGGATTCTCTCAGCCCACGCTGGGCCGGAGAATCTCCAGGCTGGGTGTGAATCGCGCGATGCCGCCCCGCGCCGGTCCGACAATTCTTAGAGAATTGGTGCCGGTGCGGTCGGCGCGGCGCCGCGGTGTGCATCCTTATGGCGGCGGCCTGGTGGTGGGGGTGGGGGGGGTCCGTACCTGGGGGGGGGCCTCCGCTGTGGCCTGGCCCGCGATCAGGACCTCCCGATTGGTGGGCCGGCCTCTCGGGCTGAGGGCCTCCTTTGCTCCGCACCGGCCTCTGTAGCCCTACGCCATGCTGTGTCGGGGCCTGCGCGGAAAAGGAAGCCACCGCGCATGCGCGCAAATGCGCCGGTCGCACTGCGCATGCGCGCATTGCCGCCGGTCGCAGCGCGCATGCGCAGACCAGCGGCGCCCATTTGATGTCGGTATCGGCAGCTGTAGCGGCGTGGGTCGCTCCAGTGCTGTGATGACCTACTGAGGGGCTCGGAATCGCTGCTCCTGGGGGCCTGTTGTTGCCGACGTGAAACGCGAAGGTGTTTACGATGGCGTCAACACTTAGCCTCAGGATCAGAGAATCCCGCCCATGATTATCACAAATCGGCACCCGCTTCAACATCCTACCGAATTTAAAATGCTGCCGAAATTGACACCAGATTTTCATCATCGCAGCCACCACTGGATTACCTGAATACTTCATTGGAGAGAACGGCAGCGAGGCCGTCACCAGCGCCCACAGCCCTGTCCCCTTACATGAGCCCGACTCCATCCTCACCCACACTGCCTCCTGATCCCCACACCAACCCAACACCCTCTCCGTGTTCGCTGCCCAACAGTAGTAGATCAAGCTCAGCAACACTAAATCCCCTGGCAGCCAGTTCCTTTGCAGGACCGTTTGACGAATCATAGCAACCGTACCCACCCAAATAAAGGACAAAATCACCCTCTCCAACCCCGCTAAAAACGCCTTTGGCAAAAAAACACTAAGCATTGGAATAGGAACAGAAAATGTGGCAAAATGTTCATCTTCACGCACTGCACTCGGCCTGCCAAGGACAGAGGGACGCTATCCCACCTCTGTGGGTCCACCTTAACCCTGTTCACCAGACTCGTAGAGTTTAACTTACAAAGCTGAGCCCAATCTTGCGCTACCTGCACCCTTAAATACCCAAAATGAGTGCCCACCATCAGAACGGCAACCCCTCCAAATTAGATCCCTTCTCCGGTAGGATAACTGAAAAACACTCACTCTTCCCCAGGTTTAACTTATACCCAGAGAATGCACCAAACTGCTCTAACAGTGCCATTATACCCCCCATTGTGGAGACCGAGTCAGAAATGTACAGTAACAGATCATCAGCGTGCACGGACACTCTGGGCTGAATTCTCCGGCGGCGGGATGCTCCGTTTTGCCAGCAACCCGGGGGTTTCCCAACGGCGTGGGGCTGCCCCACGATGGGAAATCCCATTGACCGACCGGAATAACGGAGCATCCCGCCGGCGGGGCAAACCTGAAATGTGGCGGAGGGGGGGGCGGAGAATCCAGCCTCCTATGTTCCATCCCCTCATGGGTAGCACGGTGATGCAGTGATTAGCATTAATGCCTCAAGGCGCCGAGGACCCGGGTTCGAGCCCAGCCCCGGGTCACTTGTCATGTGGAGTTTGCACATTCTCCCCGTGTCTGCATGGGTCTCACACCCACAACCCAAAGTGCACAGGGTAGGTGGATTGGCCATGCTAAATTGCCCCTTAGTTAGAAAAAAAAATCTTTTAAAAAATGTTCCACTACCCCCCTGCACTCAGCCGAATTCCTCAACGCAATAGCCAAAGGCTCTAACGCAATCACAAATAAGAGCGGGGACATAGGGCACACCTACCTAGTTCTCCTATACAGCTGAAAATACTTTGAACTCATATTATTCGTGCAAACACTAGTCTTAGGTTACTTGTATAACAGTCTCATTCACGACACAAACTTAGGCCCAATACCGAACCATTCCAAAACCGCAAACAAATACATCCACTCAACCCCATCGAAGGCCTTTTCTGCATCCAACACCACAATGGCCTTGTGCTCCCCCCCGCCCATCAGCGGGATAGGATCACATTCAACAGGCAGCGCACATTGGAGGACAATCGCCTACTCTTTACAAACTCTGTTTGATCCTCCCAACAATGCTTGGGAGGCACTCCTCCAATCTGAGCAACAGCACCTTTGCCAGGATCTTTGCATCCACACGTTCAATAACAAAATCGGCCGATACGACCCACCTTCTACCGGGTCCTTCTTCTTCAGAAGGAACAAAATAGATGTCTGCATCATCATCTCCAGGAGAAACCCCCGAGCCTTTGAGTCCTCAAATGACTCCACTAACAACGGTACCAACCAGTCGGCAAACTTATTAAAAAATTCCACTGGGAACCCATCCGGCCCTGGCGCCTTACCCGTTTGCATATTTTCGACTGTCTTTCAAACTTCGTCTGCCCCCAGTGACACCTCTAACCTTTCCCCATCTTCCTTATCCAGTGTGGGACACTGCAATCCCTCCAAAACGCTCCCCCATGTTCAACTCATCCTCCAGTGGTTCCGAACTATATAGCTTCTCATAGAACACCTCAAACGCCACATTCACCTTCTCGGGAGCAGCCACCATCTCAACTGCTATACCCTGCACCTGAACAGTCTCTTGGGAAGCTGCCTGCTGTCTCAACTGGGCAACCAACAAGCGGCTGGCCTTCTCCCCATATTCGTACATCGCCCCCTTGCGCATCGCAGCTGGCGTACCGCCTTATCCGTGGTCACCAGGTTGAACTGTGTCTGCAGTACCTTCCTACTAGCCAATAGCTCTGGGATGGGATCTTCCGCCTGTTTACTGTCAACCTCCAGAATCTCAACCATCAGCCACTAGCGTTTCTCCCTGGCCTCCATATCCACTTGCGCCTTATATGCAATTATCTCACCTCGCACAACTACCTTCAATGCCTCCCAAAACACGGCGGCGTGGCCTCCCCATTTTTATTAAGCCCGACATGCACATCAACCGCCCCTGCCACCCTCACACAAAACCCCAAATCTGCTAACAGCCCTACATGTCTAAGCTCCCTCTCCAGCACCACATCTACCAGGTGCGGGACATGATCTGAAATTACAATTGCCGAATATTCCATCTCCCTCAGAAACACCTTTTCCCCTCCCCCCAACTCCCGTAGGGGATAAGGACGATGGCTTGGAACGTTCTACCTTCGGATGCAACACCATATTCCAATCTCCCCCCAGGATCAAATGATGTGTGTCCATATGTAGAATATCACCACCACCTTCTTCATGAAATCACTTCGTTGCATGGTGTACCGAAAACAACCTCTCCCTAAATGTCGGAAAGACCAAGGAACTTATCATCAACTTCAGGAAGCGTATCGTGGCACACACCTCCATCTGCATTAATGGCTCCGAAGTGGAGATGGTCAATAGCTTTAGGTTCCTGGGGGTCACCATCACCAACAGTCTGTCCTGGTCCACTCACGTTGATGCAACAGTCAAGAAAGCCCAATAACGTCTCTACTTCCCACGGAAGCAAAAGAAATTCAGCATGTCTGCATCGACTCTCACAAACTTCTACAGATGTGCCACAGAGAGCATCCTATCCAGCTGCATCACAGCTTGGTATGACAACCGCTCGGCCCAAGATCGCAAGACCCTCTTATGGACTGACCTCATTAACACTACACCCTGTATGCTTCATCCGATGTCGGTGCTTATGTAGTTGCCCTATTATGTATTTTCTTTTATTCCCTTTTCTTCCCATGTACTTAATGATCTGTTGAGCTGCTCGCAGAAAAATACTTTTCACTGTACCTCGGTACACGTGACAATAAATAAATCCAATCCAGAAACTGCAGAGTGTGGTGAACTCAGCCCAACACATCACACAAGCTTGCCACCCTCCCATTGATTCTGTCTACATTTCTCGCTGCCTCAGGAAGGCAGACAGCATTGTCAGAGACCCCTCCCACCCAGGCTTTGCCTTCTTTCAGACCCTTCCAACAGGCAGAAGATACAGAAGTCTGAAGGCCGCACATCCAGACACAGGAACAGCTTCTTCCCCACAGCTACTAGACTCCTCAGCGACTCTCCCTCGGACTGATCTGTTCCCAAGCTGCTCTTTCTCATGTATTTGAATTGTTTGGCTCTTTGTTCCGCAGTGTAACCAATCACGGTTTGTCGATGTACCATTTGTCAATGAACTCCGTCGATTATTCTTTTTTTTGTCTACTATGTATGTACTATGTATATTCCCTTGGCCGCAGAAAAATATTTTTCACTGTACTTCGGTACATGTGACAATAAATCAAATCAAATCTACATCGTCCCAATTTGCAGCTTCCACATTTGTCAACACTACCGACCTGCCCTCCAAACCCCCGAGACCATATCGTATCTAGCCCGCTGATCCCCCACCACCTTCTGCATCTGGAACTAGACTCTTTTATTAATCAGGATTGCCGCCACCACCCCCCAGGCCCTTCTTCAAAGCCCGAATGAAACATTTCGCTTACCCAGCCCTTACAAAGCTTTACCTGGTCCTTCACCCGCAAGTGTGTCTCCTTCAATTTCTTGAACAACAGGAAGGTCATCTAGATGGAGCTGTGGTTCCTTCCAACTCCCCTTCCACCCCTCAATTCTGTGATTGAAGTGAATGCTCATTTATCTTGGCTTTTTTCCTGTTAATTCCCTCCACAGACCAACTTTCACTTGTTACCTTCACTTCCCTCACCTTCAAAAACCGACCTCTTTACTCGACTATTAATGCTGCACATTTGGTTTCTTTGCTGAGAAACACCTTGAGACATTTTTAAAATAAATTTAGAGTATCCAATTATTTTTTTTCCAATTAAGGGGCAATTTAGCATGGCCAAACCACCAACCCTGCATATCTTTGGGTTGGGCGGGTTAGAGCCACGCAGACACAGGGAGAATACGTAAACTCCACACGGACAGTGACCCAGAGCCGGGTCCTCGGCGACGGGAAACAGCAGTCCTAACGACTGCACAACCCTGCTGCCCCTGCACCTTGAGATGTTTAATGCTTTAATGGTACTATGTAAGCGACAGTGATCCTTTGAAATTTATATAATAATATTTGGAGCCTGGCTATTGAATTCAATCAGTAATTTATTATTCAGGACCTCAATTGTCCATGACATTGTTGCCTTTTCTCAGCCTAGACTCAGGTCTCTGCTTGCTTCAGTGAGGATATTGAAGCATCAAAAAAGTATCCTATGCATCGATGTCTGCCATGATATCCATCACCAGCTAACGCACAGAAAACCAAATGGATTCTGCCACTAACTCAATCCAAAATGCTGTTTGTGCTGTTGAAACAATAGCTGCATACTGGCTGTCAGAATGCAAGAAGAGAAAAGGATTTGAGGGATGTGTTTCAATACTTGAAGCTATTTAATCTGGAGAGATGGTGACTGAATCTCCACTGGGCAAGCAGGAGGATGTGCTGAAGGATGAGTACAATCGGGACTATAAATACACATAGAACATAGTATGAGCCAGTTAGTGGAGCTAAAAAGTCAGCTTGATGAAAAAAAACACAAAAAGAACTTGGAATAAATGGAAGAGTTGAAATCTATAATTAGAACAGATAAAGGAAATCATGTTGTTACAAGTATTAATGGAGAATGGGGTGTTAGCTCTGATGGCTAAAAGTAATGTGCATAATAACACCCAACAGCGTTAGTTCAATCCTTGAACCGGCTGAGTTAGTTCTTGAAGCCTGACGTCTTATCATGGCATAGAGATGTGGGGAGAGACATGATTAGCAACCCTCAGAGGATGCTACATAACGAGTGTCTATAATTAGAATAAATTGAGGAGCTGGATTGTAATTAGGATAGACGTTGGAGCTGGGATTGAAATTTGCATAGATGGAGGAGCTGGGATTGTAATTAGGATAGATGGAGGAGCTGGGTCTGTAATTGGGATAGATGGAGGAGCTGGGTCTGTAATTAGGATAGACAGAGGAACTGGGTCTGTAATTGGGATAGATGGAGGAGCTGGGTCTGTAATTAGGATAGACAGAGGAGCTGGGTCTGTAATTGGGATAGATGGAGCAGCTGGGTCTGTATTGGGATAGGCAGAGGAGCTGGGTCTGTAATTAGGATAGACAGAGGAGCTGGGTCTGTAATTAGGATAGACAGAGGAACTGGGTCTGTAATTGGGATAGATGGAGGAGCTGGGTCTGTAATTAGGATAGACAGAGGAGCTGGGTCTGTAATTGGGATAGATGGAGCAGCTGGGTCTGTATTGGGATAGACAGAGGAGCTGGGTCTGTAATTAGCATAGACAGAGGAGCTGGGTCTGTAATTGGGATAGACGGAGGAGCTGGGTTTGCAATTAGGATAGACGGAGGAGCTGGGCTTATAATTATGACAGATGGAAGAGCTGGGTGTGTAATCAGGGTAGACAAAGGAGCTGGGTCTGTAATTAGGACAGCTGGAAGAGTTGGGTCTGTAATTAGGATGGACAGAGGAGCTGGTTCTGTGATTAGGATAGACAGAGGAGCTGGGTCTGTAATTTGTATAGATGGAGGAGCTGGGTCTGTAATTAGGATAGTCCGAGGAGTTGGGTCAGTGATTAGGCGAGATAGAGGAGCTGGATCTGTGATTTGGATAGACGGAGGAGTGGGTCTGTCATTGGGATAGAGGGAGGAACTGGATCTGTGATTAGTATAGACGGAGGAGCTGGGTCAGAAATCAGGATAGAGGAGCTTGGGTCTGTGATTAGGATAGACAGAGGAGCTAGGTCTGTCATTAGGATATACGGAGGAACTGGATCTCTGATTAGGATAGATGAAGGAGCTGAGTTTGTAATTAGGATAGAGGGAGAGCTGGGTCTGTGATTAGGATAGACAGAGGAGCTGGGTCTCTGATTGAGATAGACAGAGGAGCTGGGTCTCTGATTGAGATAGACAGAGGAGCTGAGTTTGTAATAAGGATAGAGGGTGGAGCTGGAACTGTAATTCGACTAATCGGAAGAACTGGGTCTGTAATTGGCAATGAAAATAGATGCGGTTTGTAATCAGTAAAAAGAGTATGTGTTGGCTGTAGTCGGTAATTAGTATAAATGAGAGTGGTCATTTGTAATTAGCAAAGGATTGTGAACGATAAATTGGAATTGAGGGTAAGAGTTGTTGCATTGGTAATTAGTGTAAGCAGAACCACTCTTTTTGTGACTGTGAATACCCAGTAATCTGTATCATTTGTACAGGAGCTGAATAATCAATTCATCTTCCACTTAATTGATGGAATTTTCAATTACCTAAAATAATTTGCAATAGAGTCCTTCAGTGGTGTCATGCTGACAGGAACACATGCTTACAGCCTGAGGCCTATCTCTATTACCCAGCTGTGTGAGCATCAATGGATTTGGGACATAATGGGAGACATTGTTTAAGGCAGCCCGAGGTCTTATCACCCTCAACAGATGCTGTCATGACTATTTCCTATGTGTTTCAGTATCAACTGTGTATTATAAAGTGCAACACAGCTCCTGACAATGGTAACTCTTCCTGTTTGTTATTGAACTTGTTTTTTGAGTGAACAAGTTATTCGCAGAAGCCCTTAATTTTGATACAGAACTTTAATATATGGGCAGAACGTATGAGATACCAGATAACGGAAGCCCTTGAGAGTTCAAGGCCCTGGTCATATCGTCATGAGGGGACTTGCTGATGTCAAGCTGGGTTGAAGGTTTGAGGGGTGATAAAAGTTTAAAGTGTTGAGAGGTACACAGCCATAGCATTGTGGTGTGTTATACCACATTAGCATCTGTGAGTATTCATTTGCATTCTACTCCCAGTAGAAATAACAGTCAATTTGTTCTTGATTGCTCCAATGACCTTTCAGTTTCAGTTGGTGCTCTGGGTTGTGCACTGGGCCTCACAACAATCACATCGGAAAACCTGGGAATGGATTAGGTTGTGACCATTGACACTGGGTAAAGCATGTTGGGAGTCAGTGGCATTTGGGGGGAGGCACACATCTAGAAAGCCCTGAGAAGTTTAGCTGGGAGGCTATTCCACATTTACACAGTGCTCAAAGAAAACTAATGGGCGCGATCTAACAGAAAGGTTTCTAAGTGTGGTAGTGAGCGAGAAGTGCCGCGAGCGAGCAAAAACTGCCGCAAGCTTCCCAATGGTCGACCCGGCGAAGCCGTTACCGGTATCTAATGTTACTTAGTCCACTTAATGATGCCCCATTCATGCCACAAATGAATGTCTCGCCGGCTGATTCGCTCAGACCGCGCCCACCAGCTCCCCACATGCCACAGAGGAGACCAGCTCCACGATTCGGGGATGCTGGCCTGGCCAGAATGTTGAATGCAGTCGATTCCAGACGGGTGCCCTTGTTCCCCTGCGCGGTTTGCTGGGTCAGCCGCAGCACAAGTATCGCCTGGGAGGAAGTGGCTGTGGCCGTCAGCTCGGGGACCAGCACCCAGTGCCATAAGACGATCAACACCGGGCTGCACAAGTGAGTTGGCACCGGCCCCGCCTGCCACTTCTGCCTCCACCCAGCACCATACAATGCTCCAGTCCACCCATGTCCAGTAGTGCTGCCATGCCTGCCCCCACGATGGCAGCCCACCCACCCCATGACTGAGGCTGCCCCCAAGCACTGGGGCAGGAACCCCAGTGCCCCTGAGCTCACCGCCCAGGATCGAAGATGGCTACTCACCTCCTCGGAATCCTCAGAGCAGCCATTTCGCTAGCTTCATGTTTGTAGAAAGGTGTACTAATCGGCTCCCGCGTTATCGCTTGCCGGGGAGGCGGTTAGATCATGGGTGGCCGTTAGATAGGGGTTGTTCACGTTAATTATTAGAGATTGGCTTTAATTGGTGATTATGGGCGCGGTTCTCCGAGCCCCGTGCCGGGCCGAAGAATCGCCGCAACCGCGCCACCCTGACGCCGGCGCGATTCTCCGAGGTGCGGAGAATTGGCGGCATTGGCACCGGGGCGTTTGGCGCAGCGCCGGTCGTGGGCCACTGTACGAGGCTGAGCCGCCGATTCTCCGGCCTGGATGGGCCTAGCGGCCACGCGGAAACGGCAGAGTCCCGCTGGCGGGAACTCTGCGCGAAGGATCGGGGGGCGGCCTGTGGGGCGGGGAAAAGCGCTCCTTCACCGGGGGGGGGGGGGGCCTCCGATGGGGTCTGGCTTGCCATCGGGGCTCACCGATCGGCGGGCTGGCCTCTGCCCCCCCCCGGGCCTACTTTGTTCCACTTCCGGCCCCAGAACCTCCGCGCCATGTTGCGTCGGGGCCGAAGCGTTGAAAAAGTTCCCCACGCATGCGCGGGTTGGCGCGGCCCAACTGCACATGCGCAGGTTGCCGCAGCGCCCATTTGGTGCCGGGAAGGGAGGCTGGAGCGGCGTGAACCACTCCAGCTCTCACTTATGTGCGACACCGCCATTATATTGTGCCCTATGTCTTCTTATCCAAAGTGCACAACAGTACTGAATTGCAAAAGCAATTCATGGATTGTGAGGGACTTTGGGAGATCCTGAGATTGTGAATGGTGTGATTTAAATTCAAGTTAAAGTCAAGATGGTGGCTCGGTGGCACAGTGGTTAGCACAGCTACCTCAGAGAGCCAGGTTCAATTCCGACCTCAGGTGACTGTATGTGTGGTGTTTGCACATTCTTCCTGTATCTGCGTGGGCTTCCTCCAGGTGCTCTTGTTTCCTCCCACAGTCCAAAGGTGTGCAAGTTAGGTGAATTGGCTATGCTACATTTCCCCTAGGTGGGATTACAGGGATAGGGTGGAGGATTGGACCTAGGTGGGATGCTCTTTCAGAGGATCAGTGCAGACTCGATGGGCCAAATAGCCTCTGTGGTGAAACCCGTATTGCTACTATATATATATTTACCATTATTCGTTATTCGTCCTACTGTTATCCACCACTGTATATATGTTCACTGTTGTTCTTATTCACTGTTATTTACTGTTGTTGTGTTGATGCTTCTGTTGGCTCCGCCTGTGGCTCCGCCCCTCAGGGGAGGTATATAATTGGCAGACCTGTGGCCAGCTCTCAGTGTGGGAGCAGCAGCAGGCTGGCATACTTCTTAGCTTATTAAAACCACTGTTCTCTTCTACAACTCGACTCCTGTGAATTGATTGTCCATCAATTTAATAAGCTAAGATATCACAATGGAAGCCACTCTTAAGCCTGACTGACATGAACTCGACCCACAGGCAGCTGAAGCCACTGCAATCTTTGAGCATTGGCTAAGTTGTTACGAGGCCTACCTCGACTCCTCGACCGACGATGTCTCCGGGGTGCACGAGCAGCATCTCCTCAATGCTCGGGTGAGCCACAAAATGTTCCTATTAATCAGAGACGCGGCCTCGTACAAGTTGCACTGTTGAAAGGACAGTTTGTGAGGCCGGTGAATGAGGTGTTCGCTCGACATCTTCTTACCACGCGGCGTCAGCGCCCTGGTGAATCGCTGGCAGAATTCCTGCATGACCTGAGGGTACTCGCCCGGAATTGTAACTGCCAGGAAGTTATGGCAGTGCAACACACGGAACTCATGATCTGGGACACCTATGTCGCCGGAGTCCGGTTCAGTTATATCCGGCAACGACAGCTCGAAAGGGGTGCCCTCAATCTCAAGGACACGGTACAGCTATCTACCTCGTTAGAGGTAGCATTCCAGAGTTTGGATGCCTTCACGTCTGACCACGCGGCATCCTCGTGGACGTCGGAGGCGCGGCCATCACCCGACCCGGGCGTGTCCCATGCCTGTACGGCGCGGCTGCCCGCCAACTCCGGAGGGCAGTTCTGCTACTTCTGCGGCCAGGGCCAGCACCCCAGGCAGCGTTGTCCAGCTCGGAACGCGACCTGCAACAAGTGTGGTAAGAACGGGCATTTTGCCAAAGTCTGCCTGGCCCGATCTAAAGTTCCCAAATCGAAAGCCTGCCATGCCCGACCTGAAGCTCACAGATCTCACAGTGTGGCATCGTGCCTGCTGGTACCGCCCCCTTCTGACGCGTCACCCACCTCGTGCAGTCCGTGGGGGGCCGCCATTTTGTCCGCCATCTTTAACGCCGCCCGCCACGTGCAACCCGCGGGGGCCGCCATCTTGGCCGCCATCTTCGACGCCGCCAGTCACGTGCGACTCATGGAGGTCGCCATTTTGGGACCACCCCGCTACCGCCGACCGGACCAGTCATCTGCAGCTCGGCTCTGTTACACTCGACCAGTCCCGGCCCCATCACCTCAAGAACTCTATGATGGCCGTCCGGGTCAATGGGCATGAGACGTCCTGCCTCTTCAACTCCGGGAGCACGGATAGCTCCCTACGGATTTTCCCCGTGTCCCAAACAATCTCCCTTGCTTCCGGATCACATTCCGTGCAGGTCCGGGGGTACTGTGATACAGGGCGTCGAGTACGCCAACTTTAAACTTTACGTCCTCCCCAATCTCTGCGCTCCCCTCTTATTAGGACTGGATTTCCAGTGTAACCTCCGAAGCCTGACCTTGAAATTCGGTGGACCCCTGCCCCCTCTCATCGTCTGTAGCCTCGCGACCCTTAAGGTCGCCCCTCCCTCACTCTTTGCGAACCTCACCCCCGACTGTAAGCCCGTCGCCACCAGGAGCAGACAATACAGCGCTCAGGATAAGGTCTTTATCAGGTCGGAGGTCAAGCGATTCTTGCGGGAAGGGATCATTGAGGCCAGTAACAGCCCCTGGAGAGCCCAAGTGGTGGTCGTCAGGACCAGGGAGAAGAACCGGATGGTCATCGATTACAGTCAGACGATCAACCGGGTCACGCAACCCGATGCGTACCCTCTTCCCCGCATATCTGACATGGTCAACCAGAGTGCGCACTACCGAGTCTTCTCCACGATAGACTTGAAGTCCGCGTACCACCAGCTCCCTATCCGCCTGGAGGACCGCCACTACACTGCCTTCGAGGCAGACGGCCACCTCTACCACTTCCTCAGGGTTCCCTTCCGCGTCACCAATGGGGTCTCGGTCTTCCAACGAACGATGGACCGAATGGTTGACCAGTACGGGCTGTGGGCCACGTTCCCGTATTTGGATAATATCACCATCTGCGGCCATGATCAGCAGGACCACGACGTTAACCTTAAGAAGTTCCTCCACACCGCCCAACTCCTTCATTTGACCTATTACAAGGAGAACCCGGAAAACAGAGTCCTACGGTGCGCCCCCTCTTGCAACTTCCCCTCCTCCACTGCCCCAACGCCCTGAAGAGATGCCTGGGGTTCTTTTCCTACTATGCCCAGTGGGTCCCCAATTATGCGGACAAGACAAATCCACCATTTTCCCCTGACGGCTGAGGCCCGCCTGGCCTTCTACCGCATCAAAACAGACATTGCCAAGGCCACGATGCACGCTGTGGACGAGTCCATTCCGTTCCAGGTGGAGAGCGATGCGTCGGACTTTGCCCTGGCCGCTACCCTCAACCAGGCAGGAAGGCCCTTGGCTTTCTTTTCACGTACCCTCCATGCCTCCGAGATTCGACACTCCTCTGTCGAGAAGGAAGCTCAAGCCATTGTGGAAGTTGTGCGACATTGGAGGCATTACCTGACTGGCAGGAGATTCACTCTCCTCACTGACCAACGGTCGGTTGCCTTCATGTTCAATAACACACAGCGGGGCAATATCAAGAACGACAAGATCTTGAGGTAGAGGATCGAACTCTCCACCTATAACTACGATATCTTGTATCGTCCTGAGAAGCTCAATGAGCCCCCAGATGCCCTGTCCCGCGGACATGCGCCAGCGCGCAAGAAGACCGACTTCGGGCCATCCACAATGACTTCTGTCATCCGGAGGTCACCCGGCTTCTCCATTTCATCAAGGCCCGCAACCTGCCCTACTCCACCAAGGAGGTAAGGACCATGACCAGGGACTGCCAAATCTGAGCAGAGTGCAAGCCGCACTTCTGTCGGCCAGACAGGGCTCACCTGGTGAAGGCCTCCCGCCCCTTTGAGTGCCTGAGCACCGATTTCAAAGGGCCCCTCCCCTCCACTGACCGTAACGTGTACTTCCTCAACATCGTTGACGAGTACTCCCATTTTCCCTTTGCCATCCCATGCCCCGACAGACCTCGGCCACTGTCATCAAGGCCCTACACAGCATCTTCACCTTGTTCGGTTTCCCCACCTACATCCACAGTGATCCGGGCTCCTCTTTTATGACTGATGAGCTGCGTCAGTTTCTGCTTAGTAAGGGCATCGCCTCAAGCAGGACTACCAGCTACAACCCCCGGGGAAACGGGCAGGTGGAGAGGGAGAATGCGATGGTCTGGAAGGCCGTCCTTCTTGCCCTACGGTCTAGAAGTGCCCCAGTCTCCCGCTGGCAGGAGGTCCTTCCCAAAGCACTCCACTCCATCCGGTCGCTTCTCTGCACCGCCACTAACGAGACCCCTCACAAATGTTTGTTCGTCTTCCCCAGGAAGTCCACCTCCGGGGTCTCGCTTCCGTCCTGGCTGACGACACAGGGGCCTGTCCTCCTCAAGAAGCATGTGAGGAGCCATAGGTCCGACCCCCTGGTTGAGAGGGTTCAGCTCCTCCATGCAAACCCTCAGTATGCATAGGTGGCACACCACGACGGACGGCAGGCCACAGCCTCCCTCCGGAATTTGACACCCGCAGGTTCCCCAGCAACCACATCAACTCGCCCACCCCTACACCGCCTATCACCATCACTCGAATGTGGCGGGAATTGCACCGGCACCCCTCCCAGGGAGCCTTTACCACCGCCCCCGCCTCTACACCGTCTCCCTCTCTGGAAGGCATCGCGA
This sequence comes from Scyliorhinus torazame, assembly GCF_047496885.1. Lineage (NCBI taxonomy): Eukaryota > Metazoa > Chordata > Chondrichthyes > Carcharhiniformes > Scyliorhinidae > Scyliorhinus > Scyliorhinus torazame. Next base: position 152,695,871 of record NC_092716.1, read on the forward strand.
TGAAGCTGCAGACGACATGCTCCCGGAGTCAAAGGTCCCGACACCCGTGCCCACACCGCAGCCGGGGCTGAGGCGATCACGGCGGAAGATCAAGGCTCCCGTTAGACTCAACCTGTGAATCCACTTCACCCCCGCTGGACTTTCTTTTTTTTAAACTGGGGGTGAATGTGGTGAACCACGTATTGCTACAATATAAATATTTACAGTTATTTGTTATCCGTCCTACTGTTATCCACCACTGTATATATGTTCACTGTTGTTCTTATTCACTGTTACTTACTGTTGTTGTGTTGATACTTCTGTTGGCTCCGCCTGTGGCTCCGCCCCTCGGGGGAGGTATATAATTGGCAGACCTGTGGCCAGCTCTCAGTGTGGGAGCAGCAGCAGGCTGGCATACTTCTTAGCATATTGAAACCACTGTTCTCTTCTACAACTCGACTCGTGTGAATTGATGGTCCATCAGCCTGCTGTTGCACTGTAGGGATTTAATAATTCTCAGTTTATTTTCTTGGCTGACATTCATGAGGTGAACCAGGAATCCTAAAAGGCTTTTTTTTAATAATGAAAGACTTTGGTAGCTGATTAGCCAATGACTAGTTTTACATGTGTACTGCCGAATGGAAACAGAATTCCCGGCAGCAAAAACATTAAAATCTGACGCAGAAGTTAATCACCGTGGCTCAGAAGTCAACTTAGCAGCTGTTAATTATCAACTATATGTAGGTGATGGAGGATGTAATCTTATTGCCAAGCTGTGAGGTAGGGATGCTTTTTGACTTTGTGTCCCTGATGGACGCTTGCAAATCAGGTTCTGCCATTACCATCTTGTCTGAAAAAGGAGTGAACAGCTGGAAGGAGCTTTCAGGGAAATAAGCCTTTTGAATGCTGCTGTGGTTATCAGCTAGGCTTAATTTTAAAAGACATCGGGCGGGATTCGTCGTAGCCCGACGGCAAAATTGGGATTGGCGATCGGGCGGGGAATGAATTCTGACGCCGGATCCGGGACAGGAGCCTGTCTGATGCCGGTTTGCGATGCTCTGCCCCCTCCAAACCGGCGTCAATGGGCCGCACGTAATTCCAAGGCCAATGACGCTTCATCGGCCTGCCCACCCACGAAGCTCCGCCTCCGATGGGCCGAGTTCCCAACAGCACGGGCCACGCATGGTCTCAGCGGTCCGGAACCCTGCATGCCGGCTGCGGATGGTGTCCAGCGCCGCCACACTCGGCCGGGACCCGTGCCGCTGGCCAGGGGGCTTCTGCTAGGGCTGGGAGGAGTGGTGGGGGTGGACAGGGGGTGGCTGTGGGGTCACGGTGTGCGGGTTAGGGTTCGAGCACCGCCGGCGGCATCATTTCTGGTGTGACTAGAGCAGGCCGTCAGCCCTTGGTATGCGCGGCCCGGGACCTGGCCATTCTCCGGCCACTTTCCGTGCAATCCGGGGGTGGTTCACGCGGCCCTGTGCTAGCCGCTCACCGGTACTGGAATCGGTGAGGGGTTCGCGCTGATTTTCCTGTCGTGAACCAGGTAGATTTTATGGATTGTTTTAGAGGGAGCACGAAGCGGCCAAAAACCGCACTGCGCAGGTGCAGACGTCCAAGAACCGCGCATGCGCAACGACGCACTGAGCGTCATCACGCCGACGTCATGACGTGCGCGAACTGCGGCACCGCCCATTTATAACAAAAACTGCCCTGCAAGAGGCAAACGCTGTTTAAACTGTGGGAAACCAAACCACTATGCAGCTCTGCATCGACGACATCCTAACCCAGTACCCAGATGTATTTAGCGGGACGGACATGCTGCCGTACGATTACGAGACTCTACTGTGGCCTGATGCCAAGCCAGTGGTCCACGTACCACGACGTGCCCCTGCTCCACTGAGAGAGCGCCTGAAGGCAGAGCTCACGAGTCTACAACAAAAAGGCATCATCTCCAAGGTCACTGAACCAACCGACTGGGTCAGCTCGATGGTGTGCGTAAAGAAGCCTTCGGGGGACCTACGCATCTGCATTGACCCCAAGGATCTAAACAAAAACATTATGCGGGAATATTACCCCATCCCAAAGAGCGAAGAAATCACGAATGAGATGGCACATGCGCGCTTCTTCACAAAATTGGACGCATCCCAAGGATTTTGGCAAATCCAACTTGAAGAATCCACCAGCAGGCTCTGCACCTTCAACACGCCTTTTGGCAGATTCTGCTACAACCGAATGCCATTTGGCGTCATCTCGGCATCAGAGATTTTCCATCGCATCATGGAACAGATGATGGAGGGAATAGAAAGGGTTCGTGTCTACATTGATGATATCATATCTGGTCCACAACCCCAGAGGAACATGTGTCGCGACTCAAGAAAGTATTCCGACGCATACATGAACATGGCCTCAAGCTAAACAGGTCCAAGTGCTGTTTTGGGACATCCACACTGAAGTTCCTGGGCGATCAGATTTCGCAACACGGTGTGCGCCCGGATACAGACAAAATTAAAGCCATCGAGGCAATGAAAGTCCCCGAGGACAAGAAGGCAGTACTGCGCTTCCTGGGAATGGTCAATTTCCTTGGCATGTTCATCCCTAATTTGGCCACACACACCACAGCCCTACACAACCTGGTGAAAAAAATCAACCGCCTTTGAGTGGAAGACGGAGGACCGAACAGAGTAGCTGTAGTTGAAAGCCAAGCTCACCACTGCACCCGTCCTTTCATTCTTTGACCCAGACCGAGAGACCAAAGAGACGACACGTCATCCTGGGTACCAGTAGCATACGCATCACGGGCAATGACACCCACTGAGACCAGATATGCGCAGATTGAGAAGAAGTGTTTAGGTCTTCTCAGCGGTATACTCAAATTTCATGATTATGTCTACGGCTTGCCAACATTTACTGTTGAGATGGATCATAGGCCTCTAGTCCACATCATCCAAAAGGACCTGAACGACATGACGCCTCGTTTGCAGAGAATTCTGCTCAAACTCCGGAGGTATGATTTCAATTTGGTGTACACACCTGGCAAGGAGCTCATCATCGCCGATGCATTGTCCCGCTCCGTCAGCTCACCCAGTGAACCACTGGAGATCATCCAGCACATTGAATTGCAGGTACAACTGTGTGCAAGCACTCTCCCGGCAACAGATGAGAAGATCGTTCTCATCCGAAAAGAGACGGCCAAAGACCCCCTGTTGCAGCGAGTCATCCACAACCTCAGCAATGGCTGGCAGAAAGGGCAATGCCCTCAATTCTACAACGTCAAGGACGACCTGACGCTGATCGACGGCATCCTGCTCAAGCTGGAGAGGATAGTCATCCCGCTACGTCTCCAGAGCATGGTGCTGCGGCAGATTCATGAGGGACACCTGGGCGTAGAAAAATGCAGACGCACGACCCGGCAAGCTGTCTACTGGCCCGGCATCAACCACGACATCACGGACATGGTCCTGAACTCCGAAACCTGTCAGAGGATCCAACTAGCGCAGAGCAAGGAGACGCTCTAACCACATGACCTAGAGACCTCTCCGTGGGTCCAAGGTTGGCGTTGACCTATTCCACGCGAATGGTCGCGACTATATCTTAATCATCAATTACTTTTCGAACTATCCTGAGGTGCTAAAGCTGCCAGACCACACCTCACGGACCGTCATCAAAGCGTGTAAAGAGACATTCTCATGGCATGGCATCCCGAACACCGTCATGAGCGACAATGGCCCGTGCTTCCACAGTCCAGAATGGTCCACATTTGCCAAGAGCTACAATTTAAAGCATGTCACCTCCAGTCCGCACTATCCGCAGTCCAATGGCAAAGTTGAAAAAGGGGTGCACATCGTTAAGCAGCTCATCCGCAAGGCCTCGGACTCCGCTTCCGACATACACCTTGCACTACTTGCATACCGGGCGACTCCCTTGTCCACTGGCATGTCACCAGCTCAACTGCTGATGAACAGGGACCTGCGGACGACGCTTCCAGCCATACACCTGTCCAACCTTGATCACCTCCCGGTGCTGCAGAAGATGCAGCAGCTTCGCGGCAGCCAGAAGCAGGGCTATGACGCACATGCCACCGATCTGGACGTGCTATCCCCGGCAGACACGGTCAGGATCAAGATACCGGATGGTGGGTGGTTTGCTCCGGCTGTCGTTGTTCGACAGGCCGCGCCCAGATCCTATGTCATACGTATGGCTGATGGCTCCATTGTGCGAAGGAATCGAAGGGCACTGCGAAACGTTGCTTGCCCACAACCACTTTCCCCTCCATTTCCACATGTCGAATTGCCACCTCCAGACACCTCGAACCACGAGGCCACCAGTCGTGCCTCCCACTCGCCTGTCAAGACACCATCATTCCCTCCACCACGTCTCCGGCGGTCGACGAGGATTAGATGCAAGCCTCAGAGACTGGACTCATGAGCATTTGTTTTGTTTGTTCTGTTCTGTATTCCTCAGTCAGTCATATTAGACAGACACGTTCACATGTATATACATCTAAAAAAGAAAAAAAAAGGGAGGGGAGATGTCATGATATGCAAACATGCAACCAATGAACACTCAGAATAGGACACAACCAATGGGCAGTCAGGGCCCTCGGAGTTGGCATCACCACAAGGGGCATGACATAAACACTATAAAAGGGATGAGGCACTCACACCCTGCCTCTTTCCACAGACAAACATCTAGACAGTTAGACAGGGTTGATCAGCAGCATCACACCCAGCACGTGGCTTAGAGCAAGCTGGTACAGTTAGACTGAGTTACTACAGTTAGATTAGCAGAGAGTCAAACTCATTTGAGAACTGTGTTAATAGTTCAATAAACACGTTGGACTAATTTCAGAGTCTTGGGCATCCTTCAGTTAAGATTGCATCAAGTAGCAGCCTGTGTTATCCGAAGCAGCATAACACAACAAAATAGTTGTTAAATAAAAGTGAAAACTTGAACTCCCCATCTACACCTGCCACTAATACCAATTAAGCAACCCAATATAGTTCAAATACATTTGTAAATAAAGTTAATAATAGTCTTTATTATAATAAGAATCTTTATTATTGTCACAAGTAGGCTTACATTAACACTGCAATTAAGTTACTGTTTTATGCCTGTTTTACGTGTGACCACAATGTCCATCAATAGCAGATGTTGTCCTCTGTACACAGTCTATTTTATTGCAATGAATTGCAAAGGGGGCACAAGCAATCCACTCTTTAACACCTACACGTGTCTTTTTTATTCTCACAATCTATTCTTATGCTTATCCTAGATGACACCGGAGGTCCAGAATCCCAAGTGATTCTTTAAAAATAATAATCTTTATTATTATCACAAGTAAGCTTACATTAACACTGCAGTGAAGTTACTGTGAAAAGCCCCTAGTCGCCACATTCCAGCGTCTGTTCGGGTACATGGAGGGAGAATTCAGAATGCCCAATTCACCTAACAAACACATCTTTCGGGACTTGTGGGAGGAAACCGGAGCACCCGGACGAAACCCACGCAGACACAGGGGCCCAAGCAGGAATCGAACCCTTAGCGCCTGCTGCTGTGAAGCGACAGTGCTAACCACTGTGCTGACGTGCTGTCAACACAAGAGATTTACTTGCGGTCTTCTGTGCTTTTCACAGTAACTTCATTGCAGTGTTAATGTAAGCCTGCTTGTGACAATAAAGATTATTATTATTATTTTAGCGAGAGATCCTTTCATGAGCAGATCCAGTACACTTCTGTTTTGTCAGAATCTTATGGCAAACTGCTGTTCAACTTGGAATCTTATAACAAACTGCAAAACTACACACACACCTGGCTACAGCAGACAGTAAAGAAGGCAAATGGTATGTTGGCCTTCATAGCAGAGGATTTGAACATAGGAATAGAGATGTTTACTGCAATTGTATAGGACATTGGTGAGGCCACACCTGGAGTGTTGGTGTCCTTATCTGAGGAAGGATGTCCTTGCTATGGAGGGAGTGCAGCGAATGTTTGTCAGGCTGCTTCCTGGGATGGCAGGACTGTCATATAAGGAGAGATTAGGATATTCATTGGAGTTTAGAAGAGTGAGAGAGGATCTCATAGAAACTTATAAAATTCTAACAGGATTAAACAGGGCAGATTCAGAAAGAATGTTCCCGATGGTGGGAGAGTCCAGAGCTGGGGGTCATAGTTTGAGGATAAGGGGTAAACCTTTTAGGATTGAGGTGAGGAGAAATTTCAGAGACTGGTGAATTCGCTGCCACAGAAATTAGTTGAGGCCAAAATGTTTGTGTAATTTCAAGAAGGAATTAGATGTTGGGGCTACAAGTTCAACAAATATGGGGAGAAGGCAGGATTAGGTTATTGAACTTGATGATCAGCCATGATCATAATGCATGGCGGAGCTGGCTCGATGGGCCGAATGGCCTCCTCCTGCTCCTATTTTCTATGTTTTCTCCATGAATTACATCATCTGTATGCCACTGAGTTCCATAACCTGCTTAGCTTGGACTACATACAACCCCTCATAAATTATCTACACTCCAGGGAATATCCAAACATCAAAATGCTATTCCATTAGCCCTTCAATTTGTAACCAAGTAAGAGGTTAGACTGAATGATTACCTTACCTTTTATGATACTTTAATTGCAGCTTTAGTAGACTTGCTGCCTAAATGTACTTTAAACTAGGGATTTTAATAACATTACTGCCACAAATATAAAATATAACATATAACAATCTCTACATTCATCACAACATGTTACAAAATTAGAAGCCAATATATTCAGGGGTGATGGTTAAACAGAACTTGGTACAAATTAGAACGCAGGCAGCAGAGTTTTGATTGATCTTAAGTATAAGTGGAGAATACAAATACTGGTTTTTTTTTAAAACCCACAACAAGTCCACTTGTATCCATATTCTCCCTTCCTCCCAGCAGGAATTAATGTCAGCACGTTTACCACTGCTGACAGCACTAGGATGATGGCCGTTTCCAACTCTATGCTGCAGTTTACTCAACCAGTGCAGAGTAAAGGTGGGGATTATTGCATTTCTAACTTATCTGCAAAAAACATCCACCAGCCCATTGGTCCTGCAATCAGAGACAGCAAGAGCTGCAGAAACCTTCGACTGAAACAATGAACTCTGAACTTTTCATAATTGCGTCATTAATTCCTGATGTACACTAATGCTCGCAGACATATGCAGATGCACATACAGCTAAAAGTAGAAACAAACACTCCACAAGTGCAACTGCACGGGCATACGGATGTAATGCACATGTTTTCTTATTCCATGAGTTTGCGAATGAAACCTAATTCACTCTCCTTGACTGCGTTTCTCCTATGTTCTGTCTTTGAAACAGAAAGCCAGCTCCTGCCTGGGAACAACTTCACCAACGAGTGCAACATTCCCGGGAACTTCATATGCAGCAACGGCAAGTGTATTCCTGGCGCCTGGCAGTGTGACGGCCTGCCTGACTGCTTTGACAAGAGCGATGAAAAGGAGTGTCGTGAGTGATGGTTCACTGTTTATCTTAGACTGCTTGTGTCCCAGGTCTTTCTGTGGGTGATTTAAAACCAGTGTTACCTCTCAAGCGCCCAGTCATCTGTGATGGAATTGGCAGTCAGTCATCCATCAATTGAAAACTGGAAACAGATAGACAATTAATTGCAGAACATTCAAATATATTTGTGTCTGATGTATTGCTTAAAGATAATACTGCATTGGCGACTGTGTACCTGCATCCTTCGTGACCCAATGTATCCATGTGTGCCGGATTTGCCGTTTAAATTCCTATGTTAAATCAGTGACTAGACTTTCATACACTTTACTGGCTGGCAAGTGCTCTGATCTGTATGGTGCTGTGTAAATGCAAGTTTTTCTTTATTTCTTCCTCCCTTGATTGGTTTCTATAGTGTGAAGCTCGCTCAGCCACCACCAGCATCAAGATAAATTTGAGAAATTCAGAAGTTGAGTGAGCCAGAAGAGCCTTTCTGGCCCCGACCCACCCAAACCTCTCCTCCTGGCTGACAGTTATTCTGTTGCACTGACGAAACCACAGTGCACTGGTGCTTGTGGTGTCTCACCCAATTTGGGGCCAGAGGGATAGAATGGAAATTTGTACATTTGAGAATCAGAATTAACTAGCCAATTAAGAAACAGTTAGCAGCCTGCAGAAGGGACCTGCAATGGAGTCAACTGAGGTGAATGATACCATCCACGGTGTGACTGTAAAATGTTTGGTTTAAGAACCAAAATATAATGGGCGGCACAGTGGTGCAGTGGTTAGCATTGCTGCCTCACGGCGCCGAGGACCCGGGTTCGATCCCGGCCCCGGATCACTGTCCTTGTGGAGTTTGCATATTCTCCCCATGTTTGCATGGGTCTCATCCCCACAACCCAAAAGATGTGCAGGGTACTTTAAAAAAAAAGAAACCAAATATAAATGTCTTCTGATTTCCCCTCCCCTCCTTGCACACCCACCAAACCTCTGAGCTCCCCATTTTGGCCTTGCCCCTTCACACACCCTGCCATAACTGAGAATGGGGGACAGGAAGGAGATGCATGAAAGTGATCGAAGGAACAAAACCAGATAATGTCATTTTCCTTTCCTCTGTTCCCCTCCCAGCTTTTGACACTCAGATACAACTGAGGATTGGAGGCCCAGGCCTCTACATATCCTTTGCTTTGCAGTGCAGGCTTTGTGTGCATGCAAGGCAATAGGAGCACGCATTTTCTAGCTCCCAGTGTTTCTGATAAAAGGACAAATGGACTATATTCATATAGTGCTTTTCAAAACCTCAAAATGTCCTAAAGCATTTTATAACCATTGAAGTACATTTCAACTCGAGTCAATGTTACAATCAACAGCTGCTGGCGACACAATAGCACAGTGATTAGCACTGTTGCTTCACAGCTCCAGGGTCCCGGGTTCGATTCCTGCTTGGGTCACTGTCTGTGCGGAGTCTGCACGTTCTCCCCGTATCTGCGTGGGTTTCCTCAGGTGCTCCAATTTCCTCCCACAAGTCCCGAAAGACGTGCTGTTAGGTAATTTGGAAATTCTGAATTCTCCCTCTGTGTACCTGAACAGGCGCCGGTGTGTGGCGACTAGGGAATTTTGAAAGTAACTTCATTGCAGTGTTAATATAAACCTACTTGTGACAATAAAGATTATTATTAGAAATGCCACCCTGGAGAAGCAGCAAACAACCTTTCACATGGCAAGTTCGTACAAACAGCAATGAGATAACTAGCCAGATAATCTGTTATAGGTGTTGTTTGAGATATAATTATTGACAAGCACACAGGGAAATGTTTCTGCTCTTTTCAAAATAGTGCCATGGGTCTTTTTAAGTCTGATTGAGAGGGTATACTGAGTCTCATCCAAAAGGCAGTACTTCTGACAGTACAGCACTCCCTCAGTACTTAAGGGTCCCACTTCAAATCCTTTGACTGCTTCTTAGGTCTCCAGTGTGGCTCTTTAAACCTGGTTGCACTTCCAGCTGCCGCATTCTCGTTGTCATTGTAACACTGCAGAGATGGAACAAAGAAGAGAGGGCATTCAGCGTGAGAAGGGTTTCAGAACCCCTCCCATTCCCAGAGGCCATCTGTTGGGAACGGCAGTGAGGGGAAAGGACTGGGCAGATTAATTAGCCGACAAGCTAGGGCAGCATTTCTAATCTGAGGGCAGCTGTTGATTTTCCTGATTATGATTCCTGCTGTCATGGGTCAATGAGCAGAGCTGATTTGGATTTCACAGGGCTTGTGGTGTTTGGACTTGAGGGCTCCAGGCTCTCAGATCCTTTGCCTTTGTTATTTGGAAAGGTTGGTGTTTGCTTTTCTCCTGAATTTCCATCTTTCTTTCTCACCTCCCTCCAGCAAAAGTCAAATCCAAGTGTGCACCAACCTTTTTCCCATGTGCCAGCGGTGTCCATTGTATCATTGGTCGCTTCCGATGTAATGGATTTGAGGATTGTCCTGACGGAAGCGATGAGGAAAACTGCAGTAAGTACAGTGTCATTTCCAAGATCATTAGATACTGGGAGAGAAAGGAGCTAGTTTAAGTTGCCTTGAAACAGGTTTCGCTCAATGATTTTAAAATGTCATCAATTTCAACCTTCTTATCAGAAAGAAAATCTTTTCCTGATATGGGTATGTAATCTGTCTCACTCTTTATGGGATCATACATCTAACTTCTAATGTTTCTTGGGTTGTCAACTCAGTATTCCTGAAGGTTTCATCACATGACCTTCCAACCCCTGAAGGTCAAATAATCAGTATCCCCTCATAGATTATTATTTTATAGTGAAGAAAGTAATAAAAAACACAATTTTTCTTTTTATTGCTCTTGTGCCATTACTTCCAGGTTGTTTCCTGTAGTGTCCAGGAGATTAATCTATAATCCCACGAGTCTCCATGACAGTCTTGGAGAGGTGGTAGCAATGTTCCCTGTAAGTTCCACAGGAACCCTGATCTCCCTGTTTTGGCCAGTCAGCTTCTTTAAGTTACAGCCACGAAAAAATTTAAAGCGGTGGTGCACTTAAATAAATTACCCAGACCACGTAGTCCAAGGAAAGAATTAGCGAGAATGTTGTTTGACAGCCCTAAATACCTCTTCAATGTTAAAAGCGTCCAACTGTGTAGCCAGACACTGCATCATCCATTCCTCTTTATTGCTTATTTCTCCCTTAGTTTCAGTCCTTCCTGTGGTCACTTACCGCCCACTGGCAGTGTCCGTTCACTCTTTTTCTCTCGCGCACGTTCTAAGGATCCCTACAGTGCAGAAGGAGGCCAGCACGGTAGCATAGTGGGTAGCACAATTACTTCACAGCTCCAGGGTCCCAGCTTTGATTCCCGGATTGGGTCACTGTCTGTGTCTGCACGTTCTCCCCATGTCTGCATGGGTTTCCTCCGGGTGCTCCGGTTTCCTCCCACAGTCCAAAGATGTGCACGTTAGGTGGATTGGCCATGCTAAATTGCCCTGAGTGTCCAAAATTGCCCTTAGTGTTGGGTGGGGTTACTGGGTTATGGGGATAGGGTGGAGGTGTGCGCTTGGGTAGGGTGATCTTTCCAAGAGCCGGTGCAGACTCGATGGGCCGAATGGCCTCCTTCTGCACTGCAAATTCTATAACTTAGCCCATTGAGTCTGCAACAACACTTTGAAAGAGCACCCTACCTAGGACCACTCTCGCACCCTATCCCTGTAACCCCACCTAATCTGTACATCTTTGGGCTGTAGGGAGAAACCGAAGCACCTGGAGGGAATCCACGCAGACACGGGGGAAACGTGCAAACTCCACACAGACAGTAACCCAAGCCGGAATTGAACCCAGGTCTCTTGCTCTGTGAGGCAACAGTGCTAATCACTGTGCCACCCTGCCACTCACCCCCGACATCACCTCACAATGTTTAGGAAGGGTAACACATCTCGTCCAGTTACATTTTGACAGTTGGACAACAGTCAGCGGAGGAAGCAGTCCACTTCATTTACAGTGATGGTGACAGTGTCACAAAGGCATATTTCAATATGAAATATTTTGCGGCACAAAACAAAATGGAGTCATAGAAGTCTACAGAACATGAGAGGTGGGATAGGCGACTTTAATTTTGCTGTAGAAGCACAACTCATAAAAATTAGTAGTTATAAGTTGGAATGAAGAAAGGTCGATTAGACTGGGCCTGTATTTATTGGAGTTTAGAAAAATAAGAGGCCATCTTTTTGAAACAGATCAACTCCTGAACAAACGCGATAAGATGGATACTGGGAGGATGTTCTTCTTGTGCAGGAGACAAGGACTAGGGGATACAGTTTAAGAATAGGAGGTCTCTCTGTTGAGACTCAGCGGGTCATTCGTCTGTGAAATTCTCTTCCCCATGGAGTGGAGGCTGAGTTGAATTTATTCATTGAAATGATTGAAGGGGAAGGTAGAGAGATTTTTGATAGTCAAGGGATTCAAGGGTTATAGGAGTGGCAAGAAAGTAGAGCTGACACCACAGTCAGATCAGCCATGATATTATTCAATGGTGGAAAAGGATCGATGGGCCGAATGGCCTGTTCCTGCTCCTAAAACTAATGTTCCTCTGTTATGTGTTAGCCACGACTTCCATTACAGCGTTACCACAGGGACTTGCAACAGTATTTAACATGTTCATCTGCCTCCCGGTGGCAGTATCTCACACCTGCTTGATCACCTCACTGTTCAGGCCCTGAGAAACATGGGACACGCTTCAAATAAATTATGCACACTAGAAGTTAATAGGAATTCCTGTCACAGGAAAACCTCTTTTCAGACAGGAGGATCTGTCTTCACTGGCATTCAGTCCACATGGCTTAAACTCTGCTTGCTCTGTTGCAGTAGCCACAGGGCACCGTTGTTTGCTCAGCCTGGTAAAGGTTAAAGTTATAAACTCACCATATCTAATCTTACTTGACATTGTGCATTCGTCTGGCTGCGGCCTTGTTTGATAGAGTATTCCAGCAATAGCGTGTTAACACAATCCCCTTTCTTCATGTAGAAGGAGCTTCAGGACCTTTCTGTTCTGATGTTACTGTGATGAAATCATTTGTGTGCCTTTGACCTCCCTGACCCCTGAAGGCCACGACCCTGGATGCCATCTGTTGACAGCTCCCACTCCCCCACCCTTCCCCAACATCTCTGACCTCTCCCTGCGGGAAAGAGCAGTTTGCTTGGCTGCTGAAGCAATATCAGGCTGCAGGCTACCAGACACAATGAGGCTCACCAGAGAGGAAGAGAGTCACAAAGCCTGAAAGCAACGAGATGCTCATGTTGTGACATAGAATGTTCCGGGTTAGAAGGAGGCTGTCCAGCCCATCATTCTTATGCTGGTTCTTTGGTAGAGCTATCTATCCCATTAGTCCCTCTCCACAGATATTTCCTCCAAAACCCAGGAAATTTTCCCCCTCTATTATTCATCGAATTCCTTTTTGAAATTTATTTTGGATCTGTTTCCAACATCTTTCCTGACAGTGCTTTCCAGATCACAACAAAAATGCGTCCTCATCTCCCCTGTGGTCCTGTTGCCAGGGACCTTAGATTTCGATCCTCCAGCTCCCAACCTGAGCCCCTCCATTCTTCAGGGAGGTGATGGCGAAATGGTATTGTCACAGGACTAGTAATCCAGCAAAGATCCGGGGTATTGCATATGCATTACGGATTGGGAAGAAGGAACTGGCAACATTGTTGCTAAATTTGCAGAAGATACAAAGATATGTAGAGGGGCAGGTAGTATTGAGGAAGCAGGGGGGCTGCAGAAGTACTTGGACAGACTAAGAGAGTGGGCAAAGAAGTGGCAGATGGAATACAATGTGGAAGAGTCATAGATCATACAGCACAGGAAAGGCACTTTGGTCCATTGTGTCTGCGCCGGTCAAGAACAACCACTAACTATTCTAATCCCATTTCCCAGCACTTGGCCCATAGCCTTGTATGAGATTGTGTGAATGTGAAGTTATGCATTTTGATAGGAAGAATAGAGCATAGCCTATTTTCTAAATGGGGAAAGGCTTCGAAAATCTGAAGCACAGAGGGATTTATGAGTCCTAGTTCAGGATTCTCTTCAGGTTAACATGCAGGTTCAGTTGGCACTTAGGAAGGCAAATTCAATATTACCCATTTCGAGAGAGCTAGAATACAAGAGCAGAGATGTACTGCTGCGGATGTTTAAGATCTGGTCAGACCCCATTTTGAATATTGTGATTAGTTTTGGGCCCCGTATCTAAGGAAGGATGTGCTGGCCTGGGAGGGAGTCCAGAGGAGGTTCACAATAATGATCCCAAGGATGAAGAGCTTGTCATATGACAAGCGGTTGAGGACTCTGGGTCTGTACTCGTTGGAGTTTAGAAGAATGAGGGGGGATCTTATTGAAACTTACAGGATACTGAGAGGCCTGGATAGAGTAAACATGGAGAGGATGTTTTTACTTGTAGGAGAAACTAGAACCTGAGGGCACAACCTCAGACTGTAGGGGCAATCCTTTAAAACAGAGATGAGGAGGAATTTCTTCAGCCAGAGGGTGGTGAATCTGTGGAACTCTTTGCCGCAGAAGGCTGTAGAGGCCAAATCATTGAGTGTCTTTAAGACAGAGATAGATAGGTTCTTAATTAATAAGGGGATCAGAGGTTACGGGGAGAAGGCAGGAGAATGCGGATGAAAAATATATGAGCCATGATTGAATGATGGAGCAGACTCAATGGGTTGAATGGCCTAATTCGGTCCTATATCCTATGGTTTTATGTTCCAGTAGAGCTAAGCTCATGGGGAAACACGTAGCTTTTTCCATGAAGGGTAGCAAGGTTGGTGACATTATGGGGGTTGACCAAGTATCCATACTTGAACCTGGCACCCCCATGAAGCTGTCCACAGACACAAGCTACCATCGCTGTCCCTGCCTTGAGTGGTTAATGCTGACTTAGGTTGGAATTGTCTGGTCCTGTCGGTGGCAACTCCTTACTGCACTTCCCCAACCCAGAGGGTGCGAACAACTGGAATCCCTGTTCACAGCGGTGGGGCAGGAAGATCTCGCAGCCGGTCAATGATGGACTGCCTCCGCCATCACAAAACATGTTGGCGGGGGGGTGGGGAGGGGGGAGGGGTGGAATCCTGCCCTTAGTCTATCCTCCCTTCTTGCAGATCCACCACAGTAAAACAGTTGGGTGCAGGAAGAAACGGATGATGATATAGCGAGGGAGGAACAGCAAGATGGAGATTTATTCTGGCTGATTATGACGATAAATAGAGGAGAGTACAAAGCCATTCAGCCCCTTGAGCCTGTTCTGCCTTCAGTTAAATTGTGGCTGATCTGTACCTCAACCCCATGCTCCATGAGGAAGAGAACGATGAGGACTATGCCAGCCAGGAGTCCCCACATCTAGGTCCTAGCCTATGTTACTCTGTCCCAATCCTCTCCCACCTCACCCAGTGGCTCACTTGTTTCCTCAGCCCAAGATACTTTTCACCTGTGTTATGGGCCAGGATTTAGAGAACACCAAAGTATATCATGGAGTTCACCTGACCTACAACTGTTTATAGATTTTGGTTATGAGGAGCATAAGGGCCTACTTTCCAGGTTGTATTCAACAGAGGCCTTAAGCACTTTTAATCAAAAACAAAATTTATTCTACAAATTCAGTTAACATTTTATAAACACATACAGTAAGCATTTTATCAACTACAAACATAAATACCCCACACAGCTACAGTACTCTATATTTAACCCTTAATAACTTTCCTTCATTGTTTCACTCAAGTAACAACATCCATTAAACCAGACAAAAGCCCTTTTACCCAAAACAGTAGGTTTGAATTCTTTCCAGAACAGTTATTACTTTGAAGTTATCAAGTGATCTGGAGACACCTTTTTAACATGCCGAGAGACAATAGAAGCCTTCTTTTGTCTGAATGCAGCTTCCAACTGTCCAAACTGAAAGTAAAACACAGAGCCACAAACAGCTTCCAGCTCAAAACAAAAGTAAAAACGAGAGACGCAGTCCAGTTCCACCACACACAATGACATCACTGCAGCCTTTTGAAAAGACAAACGATTATTAAAGGGTCATTCCCATGACACCTGGGAGGTTAGTTTTGTGATAGTGGGGATCTGGACCCCATGAAGTCTCATGGCTTCAGGTTAAACATGGACAAGGAAACCTCCGGCTGATTGTCACATACCGGCCACCATCAGCTGAAGAATCAGTACTCCTTCATGTTGAAGCACTTGGAGGAAGCACGAAGGGTGGCCAGAGCGCAGAATGTACTCTGGGTGGGGAACTTCAATGTCCATCACCAAGAGTGGCTCGGTAGCACCACCATACACGGGCTGGTTTAGCACAGGGCTAAATGGCTGGCTTTGAAAGCAGGCCAGCAGCACGGTTCAATTCCCGCACCAGCCTCCCCGAACAGCCGCCGGAATGTGGCGACTAGGGGCTTTTCACAGTAACTTCATTGAAGCCTACTTGTGATAACAAGCGATTTTCATTTCATTTCATTTCATTCATACACCGAGCTTGATGGGCCTTAAAGGACATAGCTACTAGACTGGGACTGCAGCAGATGGTGAGGGGACCAACAAGAGGGAAAAACATACTTGACCGTATCCTCACCAATCTGCCTTCTGCAGTTGCATCTGTCCAAGACAGTATCGGTAAAAATGACTGCTGCACAGTCCTTGTGGAGACAAAGCCCCGACTTCACATTGAGGATACTCTCCATTGTGTTGTATGGCACTACCACCAAGCTAATTGGGACAGACTTCAAACAGATCTAACAACTCAAGACTGGGCATCTATGAGGCGCCATGGACCATCAGCAGCAGCAGAATTGTATTCAACCACAATCTGTAACCTCACGGCCCGGAATATCCCCCACTCTACCATTACCACCAAGCCAGGGGATCAACCTGGTTCAATGAAGAGTGCAGGGGAGCATGCCAGGAGCAACATCAGGCATACCGAAAAATGAGGTGTCAACTGGTGAAGCTACAACACAGGACTACTTGTGAGCCAAACAGCATAAGCAGCAAGTGACAGAGCTAAGCGATTTCACAACCAATGCATCAGATCTAAGCTCTGTGGTCCTGCCACATCCAGTCGTGAATGGTGGTGGACAATTAAACAACTCATTGGAGGAGGAGGCTCCACAAATATCCCCATCCTCAATGATGGAGGAGCCCAGCACATATTTGCAAAAGACAAGACTGAGGCATTCGCAACAATCTTCAGCCAGAAGTGCCGAGTGGATGATTCACCTCGGTCTCCTCCAGATGTCCCCAGCATCACAGATGTCAGTCTTCAGCCAATGCAATTCACTCCATGTGACATCAAGGAATGGCTGAAGGCACTGGATGCTGCAAAGGCTATGGGCCCTGACAACATCCCAGCAATAGTACCGAAGACTTGTGCTCCAGGACTTGCAGCACCCGTAGCCAAGCTGTTTCAGTACAGCTACAACACTGGCATTTACCCGGCAATGTGGAAAATTGCCCAGGTGTGTGCTGTACACAAGAAACAGGACAAATCCAACCCAGCCAATTACGGCCCGATCAGTCTACTCTCCATCATCAGCAAAGTGGTGGAAGGAGTTATCAACTGTGCTATCAAGCGGCACTTACTCAGCAATAACCTGCTCATGGATGCTCAGCTTGGGTTCCGACATGGTCACTCAGCTCCTGACCTCATTACAGCATTGGTTCAAACACGGACAAAAGCGCTGAATGTTACAGGTGAGGTGAGAGTGACTGCCCTTGACATGAAGGCAGCATTTGACCGAGTATGGCATCAAGGAGCCTTAGCTAAACTGGAGTCAATGGGAATCAGGGGGGAAACTCTCCACTGGTTGGGGTCATACCTGGCACAAAGCAAGGTGGTTATGGTGGTTGGAGGTCAATCATCTCAGCTCCAGGACATCACTGCAGAGGTTCCTCGGGGTAGTGTCCTAGGCTCAACCATCTTCAGCTGCTTCATCAATGACCTCCCTTCCATCATAAGGTCGGAAGTGGGGATGTTAGCTGATGACTGCACAATGTTCAGCACCATTCGGGACTCCTCAGATAGTGAAGCAGTCCATGTCCAAATGCGCAAGACCTGGACAATATCCAGTCTTGGGCTGACAAGTGACAAGTTACATTCGCACCACACAAGTGCCAGGCAATGACCATCTCCTACAAGAGAGGATCCAATCATCGCCCCTTGATATTCAATGGCATTACCATCGCTCAATCCCCCACAATCAACATCCTGGGGGTTACTATTGATCAGAAACTGAACTGGACTAGCAACATTAATACTGTGGCTACAGGACAGGTCAAAGGCTAGGAATTCTACGGCGAGTAATTCACCTCCTGTGTACCATCTGCAAGATTCACTACCGTAACTTGCCAATGTTCCTTCGACAGCACCTTCCAAACCACTACCACAACCATCTGGAAGGACAAGAGGTGCCGGTACCTGGGAACCCCACCACCGGGAGGTTCTCCTCCAAGCCACTCACCACCCGAGAAAACATATCGCCGTTCCTTCGCTGTCGCTGGGACAAAATCCTGGAACTCCCTCCCCAACAGCACAATGTTTGTACCTACACCTGAAGGACTGCAGCGGTTCGAGAAGTCAACTCACCACCACCTTCTCAAGGGCAACTCGGGATGGGCAATAAATTCTGGCCTAGCCAGCGACGTAAATGAATAGAAAATAAATTTTAAAAATTCACAGAGCACAAGGATGTGGAAGGAGAGGAGTGAGGGTGTGCCCCGGTCCCACTGGGGCTTGAGGATAAGGCTGCTATTGGGTTCTAAGCTGAGGCATTCGCCTGAAAAGAAGGATATGAAGAAACGTGACAGTAACATGCAGTATGTGTGCTCAATCTCCAAGAATATGCAACAATTGATTGGTGTGATTTTCACATCTGCAGCCCTACTCCAAAGCAATACCACAGAAGCTTTATTTTCCACATAGGCCACAATAGAGCAAATGGCTGATGCACTAAACTCTGCAACATCTCCCCACATCGGAAGCAGACTGCGTCCAGTCAGAACCTCCACCACTATAGGGACAGATTGGAGTGTGACACCGATCATGGTTTCCATACTGTGTTCATTACAGGACATGAAAGCTTCTGTTAGATCAATCATCCCATTGATCTGTTGGATCATGGATCCTGGGCCAGCTGCAATGGCAACAGCTCGAGGCCGCATGCCTGACAATGCTGCCTCTCAGGACATGTTCACATTGCAGTCTTTCCCCTCAGACCAGTACACCAGAGGGACATGGGGGACAACACAAGGCTGCACTGGGACAAGCTCCAGGAATGCTAGAGTCAGTACTTCCCCACCATCCTTTCTTATGGGCAGCAGGTTGTACAGTGGTTAGCACTGTTGCCTCACAGCGCCAGGGTCCCAGGTTCGATTCCCGGCTTGGGCCACTGTCTGTGGAGTCTGCACGTTCCCCCTGTGTCTGCGTGGGTTTCCTCCGTGTGCTCCGGTTTCCTCCCACAAGTCCCGAAAGACATGGGGCGGGATTCTCCCGCATCCGGCAGGATGTCCCGACGCCGACGCCAAGAGCGGCGCGAACCACTCCGGCGTCAGGCCACCCGGAAGTTGCGGAATCCTCCGCACTTCCGGGGGCTAGGCCAGCGGCAGAGGGGTTGACGCCGCGCCAACCGGCGGCGAAGGGCCGGCTTGGTCCCGTGCAAGCGCAGAACCGCCGGCGTGTTCTTGCTCATGCGCAGGGGGTTTCTTCTCCGTGCTGGCCATGGCGGAGCCCTACAGAGGCCGGCGCGGAAGGAAGGAGTGCCCCCACGTCACAGGCCCGCCCGCAGATTGGTGGGCGCCGATCGCGGGCCAGGCCACCATGGGGGCCCACCCCCGGGGCCGCCCCCCCCCCCCCGAGGACTCCACTAGACGGCCTACCAGCCAGATCCCGCCATGTGGGACCATGTCCATTTCACCCTGGCAGGACTAGCCGAAAACGGATGGCCGCTCAGCCCCATCGGGGCCCGGAGAATTGCCGGTGGGACCACTGCCAACGGCCCCCAGCCAGCGCGGCGGGAATCCTGCCCCTGCCCGAAAACCAGCGCCGGAGAATACGGCAGCCGGTGTCGGAGCGGAGGGGCGGGATTCACGCCGCCCCCCCAGGGATTCTCCGACCCGGCGGTCGGGGAATCCCGCCCCTGCTGTTAGGTAATTTGGGACATTCTGAATTCTCCCTCTGTGTACCCGATCAGGCGCCGGAATGGGGCGACTAGGGGCTTTTCACAGTAACTTCACTGCAGTGTTAATGTAAGCTTACTTGTGACAGTAATAAAGATTATTATTTTTAAAGAATCACTTGGGATTCTGGACCTCCGGTGTCATCTAGGATAAGCATAAGAATAGATTGTGAGAATAAAAAAGACACATGTAGGTGTTAAAGAGTGGATTGCTTGTGCCCCCTTTGCAATTCACTGCAATAAAATAGACTGTGTACAGAGGACAACATCTGCTATTGATGGACATTGTGGTCATACATAAAACGGGCATTTACTTGATATTTTATTTTATTTATGTATTCCCGCAAATGATAATTGTTGGCACACTCAGGGAGAGACAAAGGGAGCTGGTGTGTTATCATGTTGTTGGATGGGGACTGGATTGAGGGGCGGTCTCCTTATTGGGAGTTGCAGGAGGCAGAGGCCAGGCAGCGGTGTCAGTAGCAGACTCAGTTTCACAGAAGAGAAGATTTCTGTGATGAGATGTTCTCTGGGGATTCTTACATCAGTCACTAAGGATCCTCTGAACTCAGGTCATCGTGACAATCTCCTCCGTGTAGTTTAGTCTCTGACAGATCCAGGGCTTTATTACCAGTAATGGCATTGTTCAGCCCTGTTTGAATCGGCAAACTGGAGAAGGCACAGCAGGCATTAACTATTCACCATCCCTGTTTTGGAGCAGACCGCAGAGTCCCTGCTGAGCTATCCTCGTAGTGAAAGCTTTCCTTTAAAACCCTGATGATTCTCTTGCTGATCAGTCATGGAGCGACATCACTACGCTCTGACTGAGGTCATCCTGAGTGGGAGCAGGGTGGGCTTTGTCACTGACCAACCAGCTGCTATATTCTGTGAAGGGATTGCACGATGAGATTCTGCAGGATGAAAAATATTGGAACAGTTTCCAGCCTGTTGGGCTCAACATGTCACTTCCACTGCAGGTTGTCACATAAGCTTGACACTTTTGACTTTTGGGAGTAGTAACAATAGGTGGAGCTGGGCGGGGGAGAGTTGCACAGGGAAGTTTTGTGCAAATTCTCAGCAAAACATTGTGGACACCATTGATCTCCCCTTTAACTAGAGAGAAACCAGGAGGGGGATTCTCTCAGCCCGGGGCTGGGCCGGAGAATTGCCACGACCGGCGCAAGTCGCGCCACGCCGCCCCAACGCCGGGATGCGATTCTCCGCAGAGCGGAGATTTAGCACCATTGGCGCCGGCGCGATCAGCGCGGAGCCAGCCGGGGGCTGCTCTATGGGGCCCCCTGCCGATTCTCCGCCCGGGATGGGCCGGACGGCCGTACCAAAAAACCCGAGTCCCGCCGGCGCCGTTCTAACCTGGTCTTATCTGGCGGAATCTCAGCGTGGAAGGATCCTGGGGCGGCCTGTGGAGGGGGGGGGGGTCCGACCCCGGGGGGATCCTCCACTGTGGCCTGGCCCGTGATCGGGGCCCACCGATCGGCGGGCCGTCCTCTCGGGCTGGGGGCCTCCTTTATTCCGCGCCGCCCCCCGTAGCCCTACGCCATGTTGCGTCGGGGCCGGCGTGGAGAAGGGAGACACCGCACATGCGTGGACCGGCAGCGCCCATCTGACGCCAGGATCGGCAGCTGGAGTGGCGTGGGTCACTCCAGTGCCGTGCTGCCCCCCTGTAGGGGCCAGAATTGCTGATCCTGAGGCCATGTTGACACTGTCGGGAAACGCGACGGCGTTTACGACGGCGTCAACACTTAGCCTCAGGATCAGAGAATCCGGCCCCAGGTGCCTTATGAAAAGAGCCTGTCCAAACTCGGTGTCATTCTCTGATGGCAAATTTGCCCAGTCGACGGTACGGCAACTTGGCATCTAGTCGCTAGTAAAAATAATAGTGATAGCAAAGGTGTGCAACCTAGCTACCACTCGTGGACTCCAATAAAACTCCAGAATTGGCTGGCATGTTTAGGACCCCATTCCCGCCTACCTTCTCTCGAGGATACCGCCACCACCCTCTTCTCACAACTTCTGGGAGTGCCATACCAGCGTGACTTGACCTGCTAGTTGGCCTTCACGTTGAGCTTCCTAACTGCAGTGGAAGGTCAAGGTGCTCGTTGTCTGCCTGCTCCATAGAAATGAGACCTGAAGAAAAACCTGGCTGGAACCTCAGTCTGGCCGTCACTCGACTGATGATTCCAGTGGGCACATATCAAATTCCTCCCCCTGAAATTTCTGATTGTCTGCCTCCTCGAGAGCCTGAGAATGGCAGTGTCAGGATATTGTAACCTCGAATTTATCCCCTACTGAGAACAGCAATATGAGTTTAAGGCACATGTCCTTTTTATCTTCAGTTTATTGCTTATCCAGTGCGTGTGTCTGAGTGTGCTCCTCTGATTGCTGCAATCAACACTGACAGATCACTTGCAGCAACAAGAGAAATCTTCACCGATGGCCATTTAAAATCACTTAATATTCTCAACAACTGAAGAACTATTCTATTACTAAATTATCCTCCCAGGACCAAACTACAAATTTACTGAAGAGTGGTGAAACATTTTATCGATCAAAGCAATTGGCTCAGTCTCTGTGTAACATACAGAGACCGGGTCAGGCTCTGTATAACACACAGAGACCGTGTCAGTTTGTACAACACACAGTGACCGTGTCAGTCTCTGTATAACGCACAGTGACCGTGTCAGTCTGAATAACACACAGTGATCATGTCAGTCTGAATAACACACAGTGACCGTGTCAATCTCTGTACAACACAGTGACCGTGTCAGTCTCTGTATAACACACGGTGACCGTGTCAGTCTCTGTATAACACACAGTGACCGTGTCAGTCTGTATAACACTCAGAGACTGTGTCAGTCTCTGTATAACATACAGTGACCGTGTCAGTCTGTATAACACACAGAGACCGTGTCAGTCTGTATAACACACAGTGATCGTGTCAGTCTCTATATAACATACAGTGACTGTGTCAGTCTCTGTATAACACACAGTGACCGTATCAGTCTGTATAACACACAGAGACCGTGTCAGTCTGTATAACACACAGTGACCGTGTCAGTCTCTGTATAACACACAGTGACCGTATCAGTCTGTATAACACACAGAGACCGTGTCAGTCTGTATAACACACAGTGATCGTGTCAGTCTCTGTATAACACACAGTGACCGTGTCAGTCTGTATAACACACAGAGACCGTGTCAGTCTGTATAACACACAGTGACCGTGTCAGTCTGTATAACACACAGAGACCGTGTCAGTCTCTATATAACATACAGTGATCATGTCATTTTCTGGACATCAGTCTTGACTGGGTTCTCTCAGCCTGGTATAGGATTTGCCCATTGGTTGGAGGACTTGTGGGGAACTCCATTCAATCTCAAGGGGAGTCCCAAATGTATCTCATGTCCTTCAGGTATTTAATTGTTACCCTCGGCCTTTCCCGTGATTCGGTCTTCAGAGGTGGATATCCTGGCTTGATGAGCTCCTGGTCAATCAGAGGTTGGCAATCTTCATGCCGCCAATGGCAGCTGGCAGAATTGCACCCACTGTGGTTCCAGGATCATTTTGGGATCCCAAACCACAGGCGAGTGAAGGCGGGCTGGTGAACATTGAGTGGGTGATGGTGATAGTTAGAAACATGGAAAATAGAAGCAGGAGACGGCCATTCGGCCCTTCAAACCTGCTCGGCCATTCATTATAATCATGACTGATCATCAAGTTCAATACCTTGATCCCGCCTTCACCCCATATCCCTTGATCCCTTTAGCCCCAAGTGCGATATCTAATTTCTTCCTGAAATTACACAACATTTAGGCCTCAATTACTTTCTGTGGTAGGAAATTCCACAGATTCACCACTCTCTGGGTGAAGACATTTCTCCTCACCTCAGTCCTAAAAGGTTTACCCTTTATCCTCAAACTATGACCCCTAGTTCTGGACTCCCCACCATCGGGAACATTCTTTCTGAATCCACCCTGTCTAATCCGGTTAGAATTTTATAAGTTTCAAGAGAGCCTCTCTCACTCTTCTAAACTCCAATGAATATAAACCAAACCGATTTACTTTCTCCCTTCATGACAGTCCTGCCATCCCAGGAATCAGCCTGGTAAACATTTGCTGCTCTTTCTCCATAGCAAGAACATTCTTCCTCATATAAAAACACCAAAACTGCACACAATACTGCAGGTGTGGCCTCACCAATGTCCTATACAATTGCAGTAAAACATCTCTTTTCCTATACTCAAATCCTCTCGCTATGAAGGCCAACATGCCATTTGCCTTCTTTACTGCCTGCTGTACCTGCGCGCTTACTTTCAGCGACTGATGCACGGGGCACCAAGGTCTTGCTGAGTATCCACCTCTCTCAATTTGCACCCATTCAAATAATAATCTGCCTTCCTATTTTTGCCACCAAAACGGATAACCTCACATTTATCCACTTTATTCTGCATCTGCCACCCATTCAGCCTGTCAAATCCCGCTGAAGCATCTCTGATGGTGGGTGGCAAGGTGATCTGGGACACAGGGTAGGACTTTGTGGCTTTTAATGACTTACCTCCACTTCCTGATACCGGGACCCAAGACCAGGCATGGAGTGCTTTTGAGGAAGGAGCCATGGGAGGCCATTGGCTAGGTTTGCTTGGTGACCTTCCAAGGGCATAGGAAACCCACGTGGCTCCCATTTAATCTCTGAGCCACCACTAAATTGTGGTGCTCTCAGGGATAATGGGTGTCAGTTGGC
Organism: Scyliorhinus torazame; assembly: GCF_047496885.1. Classification (NCBI taxonomy): domain Eukaryota; kingdom Metazoa; phylum Chordata; class Chondrichthyes; order Carcharhiniformes; family Scyliorhinidae; genus Scyliorhinus; species Scyliorhinus torazame. The sequence goes on from NC_092716.1 coordinate 152,720,311, forward strand.
TCTGTAGTGATGCTGATTGACATCCCCTGATTGGGAATCCCACACCAACCTCTTCCATCCTCCATCTTAATTAGGGAAGGTTTTGCCTCCTTTGGGAGACTGACTCAGGACCTCCTGCGTGATTAAGTGGGTCCGGCCGCGATGTCTCCAATCGCAACAGGCTGTATTAAACCCAGCCCAACGTATCAGACAGATGTCGTGTCAGCTTCTGTGTCACACGGTGTTCCATTTAGTCTGTGTGTAATTGTGTTTCCATTTCTGTATCTGTATAGCAGTCAGTCCTTAACTGCCAGCCGTCTGTAATCTCTAACGCTGTTCTCTGTGTTTTATAGCAGCAAACCCCCTGTTATGCTCAACTGCCCGTTTCCACTGCAAGAATGGGAGGTGTATCGACAAAAGCTTTCTGTGTGATGGAGTGAATAACTGCCAAGACAGCAGTGATGAAGACAACTGTGAGATCTCTCCAGGTACGATGTTGCTGACTGCACTTTCGCTCACAGATCTGAACATTGTCATGCAGGGTCACAAAATATCATGCAGCTATAACACTTGAGGCAGCTGTCTAATTTCTGGCATGCTTATGCTAAAAAGTACATTTCAATTCAGCCGCCAGTGACTGATACAATTGCTTTCCCTCTTGTCTCTAATCCCTCCCAATGTTTGTTCCATTTTTAAAGTTCAAAATCTATTCATCCTCAAGGCAGTGGAGAGTCCTGACAATTTGTGTGCAAAGATTTGTAGTCTATATGCAGGACAATATACAGTCTGTATACAGTACATATCCTCTTGCAGCCTGCCCATGTTGTACAGATCTTCTTCCAGGCTGTGTACAGAGTTTATATTGTCTGTGCAAAGACCCCCAATGCAGCCTTTGTACAGATTCCCTAACAGGCTGTGTATAAGCTTAAAGAGGGAGAAACTGGAATAGAAGAGCTAAAAATCCAAGCTCCATAAAATATCAAAAACAGAGCAAAAAGAGAGAGGAACAGGACTTAGCAAAAAGGTTTTCACTGGAAATCTTTGGTCAGAAAGACCTCAAAAAGATGATGGATGAAAGAAATGAAGGGAGGGAGGGCTGAAGAAATAGGAGTTCAGGCCATCCATAACCTACAATAAAATACCAAACCCTGAACATTTTCCTGTGGACAGTGCGCTTCAAAAGAAGGGACAAAAAAGATCTGGCAAAGAGAATTATAGAGCAAGAAAAAGGTTTGACCTGAACTGAAGTAAGGTCAAGATGAAAGGCTTTGTTTGACCAGTGGTTTATATAAATCCAAAAGCAATAAACAATGAATCGTTGTGTTCCGGAATGTACTGCCTGATAAGGGAGTGGATACTGATTCAATCATAACTTTCAAAAGGGAAATAGATAATTGCTTGAAAAGGAAAAACATTCCAAGGTTCTGGGTAAGGGGCGAGGAATGAGATGAATTGGATAGCTCTTTCAAAGTGCCGGCAAGGGCATAATGAGCCACATGGCCTCCTTCTGTGTTGTGTAATTCAATATTACTCCAAGATCCCTGTTCAGACTATTTATAGACCTCGCCTCCCACAGATCCCCTTACAAACTTTATGTACAGGTTCCAGCAGAAGCTGAGTGTTACAAAGATACTCTTTATACAATTGGTATGTACAGTACAGATTCCTGTACATTCTGTGTGTGGGGTTTAAATAGTTTCACGCTGTGAAAGCTGATGGTGGGGATGATTTCTGAGTATTCGACAGCCTGCTGCGTGATATGGTATCTCTGATTAGATTAGTGTGACCCGACAGTCAGCCCTCTGGCTGCTTTGTATTGTCATGTTTCAGACTCTTCTTGTCCGCTAAATAAACATTCGGGAGCAGCTCGGAAATTTCCAGAAATGAATTGGCTGCGTTGCCATGCCAATATTTCACAGCACGTTTGATCTCTCTCAGTGCTGTCACAAGCACTATTCGGCCCTTATAGAAACATGAAGGACAGCGTCCTGATAAACACAGCTTCTGACTGATCCTAATCACACTTCTGATACAAGATTGAAGTCAGCGAGTCCTGATCTACACAGGTTTGGCTCACACAATAAGTTCACCACCAGGCGGCAAGGTGGTGCAGTGGTTAGCAATGCTGCCTCACAGCGCTGAGGTCCCAGGTTCAATCCCGGCCCCAGGTAACTGCCCCTGTGGAGTTTGCACTTCTCCCCGTGTTTGCGTGGGTGTCACTCCCTCAACCCAAAGATGTGCATGGTAGGTGGATTGGCCATGCTAAATTGCCCCTTAATTGGAAAAAAAATAATTGGGTACTTTCAATTTATAAAAAATATATTAAAAAAAGAATTTCACCACCAATTTTTAACCCAAACATTGAACATGAACACGATCCTGGGTTTGCAAGTCTTTTAAAGGAACACAACATCTATAAAGCGCCTTCTCCCCTTTCCATACACGCCATGTGATGATGTTATTCACACCCCAGACCGTTGCTGCGTCACTTGCATGTGCCGCCATTTTGGAAATAATGCCATACATTTCTTCTCCCTTCACTGAATTTTAGCAAATATTTGATCAGAGGCCTGTCTCTTTAAATTAAACAACAATATGCATTTATATTGCACCTTGACCGTAAAATGTGTCACAATGTACTTCACAGCCCCGTTATCAGGTACAACTTGATATCAAGCCACTTTAAAAAATATTAGGATAGGTGACCAAAAGCATGGCCAAAGAAGTAGGTTTTATGGAGTTTCTCAAAGGAGGTAGAAATGCTGAGAGGGAATTCTGGAGCTTTAAATCTGGATAATTGAAAGCACATGGAGTAATTAAAATTGGCGATGGACAAGAGACCTGGGGCGAAATTCTCCTACCCGCCCCGCCACATTTCTGCGCCGACCGGCCGGCGGGAGTCTCCGTAACACCGGCCGGTCAATGGGGTTTCCCATTGTGGGGCAGCCCCACGCCGTCGGGAAACCCCCGGGCGCCGGCAGAACGGAGACTCCCGCCGGCGGAGAATGACGCCCCAGAACTGAAGGAGTGTAGCGTTAGAGTTACAAACTGGTGGGAGGTTCCAGAGATGAGGAGGAGCAAGGGGAATGGAGAGATTTGAACACAAGGAGAATTGTAAAACTGCGCACAAACAACCACCACATGTAGGCAGCAGCTATGATGCCATGTGTCAAAGTGGGTTCATGCACTGACACTGAACACTAACCCCCCCATCCCATCCCCCGCCAACCTCATCACAGGTCAGCTGAGAAAAGGTATAAAGGGGAAGGTTTCCTTGAATTGAATGGTGAAGGCTCGATAAACTCAAAGCATCGTGGGATCACAATAAGCAGGGGGCTGTATGACAAAGCGAGATGACATAGTACCGTTAGCACATTGCTCACTGACAACCTGAATCAAAGTCAGACTGATTGGCTGAGAATCCCTTCAGCCCACTTCAGCCCACCAGGGCAGCACGCTAGCATAGTGGTGGGCAGCACGGAGCATAATGGTGGGCAGCACGGTAGCATAGTGGTTAGCACAATTGCTTCACAGCCACAGGGTCCCAGGTTCGATTGCCGGTTTGGGGCACTGGCTGTGCGGAGTCTGCACGTTCTCCCCGTGTGTGCGTGGGTTTCCTCCGCGTGCTCTGGTTTCCTCCCACAGTCCAAAGATGTGCAGGTTAGGTGCAGTGGCCATGCTAAATTGCCCTTAAGTGTTCAAAATTGCCCTTAGTGTTGGGTGGGGTTACTGGATTATGGGGATAGGGTGGAGGTGTGGGCTTGGGTAGGGCGCAAGAGCTGGTGCAGACTCAATGGGCTGAATGGCCTCCTTCTGCACTGTAATTCTATGAATCTATGAACAGGATTGAAGTGATTCTGAGCTCCTGCCATCCCAAAGAGGAGAGTCATGCAAGCAACTGTTATAAACTGGGCAGCCTGTTAAAGGCCTTAAATACGGACAGTGAGAAGTCTTACAACACCAGATTAAAGTCCAACAGGTTTGTTTTGAATCACGAGCTTTCAGAGCACTGCTCCTTCCTCAGGTAAATTCACCTGAGGAAGGAGCAGTGCTCCCAAAAGCTAGTGATTCGAAACAAATCTGTCGGACTTTAATCTGGTGTTGTAAGACTTCTTACTGTGCTCACCCCAGTCCAACGCCGGCATCTCCACATCTTAAATATTGATGATCGCAGTCAGCCACTAACTGTCACCTGCCATAAGTTCTGTTTGCAGGGCATGTGAAAGAGATCCATGTGTAGCCATAACAAAACGAATGATCCATTTAATTAATTCTCATTCATTCATGCGCTACATCATCTCCTATTTCTTCTGATCATCCAGCTCCTGAACATTTGTTGTGGCAGCCTGGATGAGTTGTGTGGGCTTGTCCCAAAATTTCTCTTGGCCATATCGCTCTAAAGATAGCAAAATCCAGCTGACAATGTGGATCTGGAGAAAGAAACCTCCACCCTGCAGAGTTCCAATTAACCCCCTAGATTTAATGCACCCACACAAAACCCTGATGAGTGGATTTGGCTGGATTGGCCACTTGGAATAGTTGATTGACAGGAGAGGAGGGAAGTGAGATCAAGATAAATATGGAGATTACAGGGAGTGTGCAGAAAACAGAACGGGGGAAAGAGATTTGGAGCGGTGGAAAGTTCATTTTTGATAGAGAGAAATAGTTACACAAAACCATATTCAGAAATAATGAGTTACTTAGAATTGTAGTGTTTCATAAACTATGCTATAATTTAGTCAATTGAAACGTTTATATTTGACAGAATTAAAAGAATGAAATATTTTTGTTACAGACAGGAGAGAGTGGTAAAACTGAATACCTTTATCCTCTCACTGTCTGTTTGCAGAGATGTTTTTAATTGTTTCCCCAAACACTGGGCTGGATTATCTATTTCAGTGGCTACGTGCCGGCTCAAACGGAGAATTCACGGACGTTTTACGACCTAAAAATCGGTGTCGAACCTTCACCGCTTCCACGGCCGGTGAGGGCGTAGCAGCGGTGCCGGGTGAAACTCCTGTCAACCGTGCCGAAAATGGCCCGAGAATGTCCAGGTCCCTTGCCGCGCTGTGCACGGCGGCAACCTGCAGCGGCCGCGCCGTAGAACATGGCGGCGGCCGTGAGCGGACCCAACCCGCCACCCCCGAACCAACAGGTCACCCCCTGGCCACTCGCTGGTCAAACCCCACCAGTCCACCCAGTCCTCGTGGAAGCCCCCCTGGCCAGCGGCACGGATCCCGGCCGAGTGTGGCGGCGTTGGACACAGTCCGCAGCAGCCACGCGGGTTGCTGACCGCTGAGACCACACATACCCCGCTCAGTCGGGAACGTGGAGCATCGCGGGAGGGCCTTCCGATGATGCACCAACGCCGTTGCAACAGTGCGCGACGCAATTTTGTGACTTCTGATGGGACGGAGCATGTCTGACTAGCGTCAAACCGGCCCCAATTTGGGCGCCAGAGTCGTTTCTCTGCCCGATCTTCGATTATGATATCGCCGCGGACAACAGAAAATCCTCCCACCTTTGTTTGAGAAGTCCAATTTTTAAAGTGACTTCAGGAAACTCTCTTAATGATTAAATCAGAAGGCTGATTTATTCACACAGTCAAACAGGGGTGGAAAGGGAAGGAGGGTGGCGATCCATGATGGGGCGGAGAATTCCACGTCATCAAAAAAACGGGATCGGCGCCAGATTCTCCATGGCTCCGTGATTCTCCGGCCCTCTGGGCTGGGATTCACGTGGGCGTGGATTGATGCTGGTATTTGTCAGTGTGGCTCTGGTGCGGTGGGCCAAGGGTGTAAGCCTTTAAGGTAGGTGTGCCGAAAATCTATTCGCGAGCTCCCCTCCGCTCCCACAATCCCCCCCACCCCCCCCAGCCTCCCCATCATAGATCCCCATAACAGAGACCCCAGCATAAATTTGCATGGTAAAAGATAGTGAATCACCTCTGGATGCTGCTTCCAGCACACGTGCAAATCAGTGGCGATTCATCACCGGTGGGAGAACCGTCTCCCAAATTGAGAATCCAGCCCTTGATTTCCAGAGTCCAGAAAATCAAAAGTCCAGCGGGGAGCACCAGTTCGGGGGGGGTTCCTGGCAGAAGACAATAGTGCAGTGCAGACCTGAAAGGGGATTGTGATGCAGTGAGATGAAATTGCTGTACCTATGCTTGGTATGCTTGGCAGGTGATAGATAGTCTGAGGCTTCGAAAGGCTGAGCCTTGTTGCAGTTGGTCAACCTGGAGTCCTGATGTTGGTTTTGCAGGTTGGAGTTTTCAACTGAATGTAGAGATTTACAAATGGTCACTTGAATTATGTGACTCGGGTATTGCTGAAAAAAAGGGGCATGTTGAAACTTTTCGTCTCGCATTCATCAGGACAATCCCAGCAATACAGATGTCACGGAAGACAACAACTTTATACTGTATGAGAAGAGGGTGCTTATTGGTTGACAAGTGGACTCTGATTGGCAGAAGCGTTGCCATGGAGAATGTCATAATATCCACTCATGTAAAAATGAGATGCAGACAGGCAGTGATTGACACACAGGATGACCAGTAAGCACACAACACAGTGCAGCCAATCACCAGACAGGACACTACCACTATAAAGCCAGAGGGCACTAGGTTTCCCGCTCTCTCGGGACCCAGCCACTGAGACAGTCAGAGTCCATGAGCGAGAAAGTGCAAACACCATGCGGTAGCTAGTAAGTCTGGTCAGGCTACTAAAGGGTCTCCAGTCAGTTCAGTATAGTGTCGACCCACAGCTGAATATGTATATCAGTTCTATTGTTGAATAAAACAGTGTTGGATCTTCTCCAGTGTTAGACGTCTGTTTCTAGCTTCCCTGCATCGAGTGCAGTCCACATCGAACCTACCTGCCTAACACATCAGAGAATGCACCAATTAATGATGGCTGACAATTAAATGCCAAGCATTGTTTGAAAATTTAAGCGAGGCTGGAGGACTCGTGTAAACGTCCCTTCCCCTCCCCCACAGCAGGCTGAGATTTGGAGCAGAGAGCAGAAGAAGCTTCTAAGTACAGTAGGATTTAAACTGTGAATTCACTTCCAGTATTAATGTAGAGGCTGAAACCATATTAAGAGTCAAGCTAAACTTCTTTAAAATTCATTCATGGGATGTGGGCATTGCTGGCTAGGCCAGAATTAATTGCCCTTCCCGAATTGCCCTCGAGAACAAGATGGTGGTGAGCAACCTTCTTGAACCGCTGCATTCCCTGAGGTGTAGGACCATCAACAGTACTGTTAGGACGGGAGTTCCAGGATACTGACCCAACCACGGTGAAGGAACGGCAATATATTTCCAAGTCAGGATGCTGTGTGGCTTGGAGGGGAACCTCCAAATGGTGGAGTTCCCGTATATCTGTTGCCCTTGTCCTTCAAAGTGCGAGCAGTTGTGAGTTTGGATGATTCTGTCTGAGGAGCCTTGGTGAGTTCCTGCAATGCATCTTGTAGATGGTACACATGGCTGCCACTATGTGTCAATAGCGGAAGGAGTGGATGTTCATGGAAATTGTGCCAATCAGTTGGGCTGCTTTGACAAGTGTTGCCTTTTTTTCTGTCTTTTCCTGTGGCTCTGTTCCAATTATGGCAATCAGTGAGGTTGCCCTCCTATCTTTTGATATCTATGTTCTAATGCTCCAAGTCGTGAGGTATCAAATGATACCACCACAAGGTTCAACCGGCTATCGATCAAAGAGCCAAACACCAGTTTGTTAGTTCAAGATCAAGGGTACTTTATTTACACACAATTAGTCATGCAACATCAACACTACTAGTTAACTACACCTATCGACTAAGTCAACCTGTACTTAACTTCGGGCACCCGGCTTAGGTCAGAGGAACAGTGACTGCTGTTCGATTCTGGATCTATCGAGTCCGAAGGAGTAACTGCTACTCAGCTGGGCTCATCCATCTGGTAGCGAGCGTTGAACTTGGACTTGCTTCTGGTGTTGCTGCACTTGGAGATGATCGTTGCCGGGGCACCAGGTCCAAAAGGGGACAAACATATGGCGATCTCTCTTCTTTTCCTTGGGGGTTTTCGCAATCTTTTGGGTGGTCCTTCAGTTTGGACCCCACTAATTGGGTGATCCCTGATCACTCTGTTTGATTCCTAACCAATAAGTGGGTGGGGATCTGGATGGCTGGGCGTGTCCCAAGCGGTCACTGACCCCGTTGTTTACACGTCCCCTGAACAGGGAGTGGCACTGAAATGTCTGGGACTGTACCGGTCGCTCGAGTACCAGTCCTTTGTTTTGGTGAAGATGGGCCATCAAATGCTAACCGGCCCATCAAAATGCTAATTGGACGGAGTTTCGATACCATCTGGACTTCTTGCTTGCAAATGTACATTTCAAGCTCTGAGCCTGCCTGAGTCTTGCCTTGTCCATTTTACCCGCAAGGCTTTGCGAGTTTCTCTGTCCCTAGTTGTAAGTGGCCATCCCAGATGGCTACACAAGGATGGTGTTGAGCTTCTTATAGAGTCATAGATGTTTACAGCATGGAAATAGGCCCTTTGGCCCAGCTGGTCCATGCCGCCCAGTTTCTATCACTGAGCTAGTCCCACTTGCCTGCATTTGGCCCATATTTCTCTATACCCACCCTGCCCATGTAACTGTCTAACTGCTTTTTAAAGGACAAAATTGTACTCGCCTCTACTACTGCCTCTGGCAGCCCGTTCCATATGCTCACCACCCACTGTGTGAAGAAATTTCCCCTCTGGTCTCTTTTGTCTCTCTCTCCTCTCACCTTAAACCTATGTACTCTAGTTCTAGACTCCTCTACCTTTGGGAAAAGATGCCGACTGTCTACCTTATCGATTCACCTCATTATTTTATAGACCTCTGTAAGGTCTACGCTCCAGGGAAAAATGTTCCAGCCTATCCAGCCTCTCCTTATAACTCAGACCATCAAGTCTTGGTAACATCCTCGTAAATCTCTTCTGCATTCTTTCTAGTTTAACAATATCCTTCCTGTAATAGGGTGACCAGAACATCTTGAGTATTCTTGGAGCTGCACTCATCCAGGATAGTGGAGGGTATTCCATCACACTCTTGACTTGCGCCTTGTAAATGGTGGACAGACTTTGGGAGGCGGGGGGGTGGGGGGTGGGGGGTGGGTGGGGGTGTCAGGAGGTGAGTTACTCACGATAAAAGTCATAGCCTATGACCTGCTCTTGTAGCCACAATAATTATATGGTTAGTTAAATTTCTGGTCAATGGTAACATCCAGAATGTTGATAATGGGAGAATTCAGTAATGGTAATGCCATTGAATGTCAAGGGGTATGATTGTCTCTTGTAGGAGATGGTCATTGCCTGGCACTTGTGTGATGCGAATGTTACATGCCATTTGTCAGTCCAAGCCTGGGTATTGTCCAGGTCTTCCTGCATTTGGACATGGACTGCTTCAATGTCTGAGGAGTGAACGGTGCTGAACAGTCATCTGCAAACATCCTCATGTTGACCTTATGATGGTAGGAAGATCATTGTTGAAGATGGTTGGATCTGGGACACTATCCTGTGGAAATCCTGCAGTGATGTCCCTGGACTGAGATGATTTACCTCCAACCACCCCAATTATCTTCCTTTGTGCCAGATGTGGCTCCAACCAGCGAAGGGTTTTAAGCCCTGATTCCCATTGACTCCAGTTTAGCTAGGGTTTCTTGATGCCATGCTCGGTCAAATACTGCCTTGATGTCAAGGGCAGTCACTCACACCTCTGAACTCTGAAGTTAAGCTCTTTGTTCATGTTTGAACCAAGGCTGTAATGAGGACAGGAGCTAAGTGATCCTGCAGAACCCAAACTGAGCGTAAGTGAGAAGACACTTGATAGTGTTCTTTGTGACACTTTCCATCACTTTACTGATGATCAAGAGCAGACTGCAGTAATTGGCTGTGTTGGATTTGTCCTGCATTTTGTGTACAGGTTCACATTGCCAGGTAGATGCCAGTGTGGAGTGAATTGGCCTGCGGAGAAGGCTGAAATTGATCATCCACACATTGGGTGCCTTATCTTTTGGCTTGTTAGGTCATTTCAGAGGGCAGCTGGAGTCAACCACATTGCTGTTGGTCTAGATTGTAGGCCAGATTGGAAGAATGGCAGATTTGACATAATGGCCTGTTTCCATGGTGTAAATTCTGCGAATGATCAACCTCAGGTAGGTGAGATACCAGTGCAATGCTCAATCGGCAATGATTTCATGGTCATCATTAGATGCTTAACTCCAGATTTTTATTGGATTCAAAATCTACCATCTGCTGTGGTGAGATTGAAACCCAGAGCATTAACCTGGTCTCTTGATTACTAGTCACGTGACAATACCTCTACACCACTGTCACCCCTTTTGGATATACCACATTTTGTTCATTCACCATCCCAAAGTGCTCTTGAGAAGGTGGTGGTGAGCCGCCTTCTTGAACCACTGCAGTCCATCTGTTGTAAGTACATAGTTCTGTCAGGAAGAGAGTCTGGAATTTTGATCCAGGAACATTAAAGGAACGGTGATTTTTTCCAAATCAGTATTGTGTGTGGCTTGGAGGTAAATTGTGGTGTTCCTGTGTACTTGCAGCCCTTAGACCTTCAAAGAAGTCTTAGGAGTGGGTAAATGTGAGCATAATTATTTACTTCTGTTGAGGATAACTCAGAATAGGGCTTACTGGCCAGTTTGCACCTTGTAATTTCTGTGATTGATCAGCCTCCGATAGGTGAGGATCAATACAATGCCAAGTCTCAGGTAGGTGAGGATCAGTACAGTGCCCAGTCTCAGGTAGGTGAGAATCAGTACAATGCCCAGTTTCAGGGAGGTGAGGGATCAATACAATGCCCAGTCTCAGGTAGGTGAGGATCAGTACAGTGCCCAGTCTCAGGTAGGTGAGAATCAGTACAATGCCCAGTTTCAGGGAGGTCAGGATCAGTACAGTGCCCAGTATCAGGTAGGTGAGGATCAGTACAGTGCCCAGTCTCAGGTAGGTGAGGATCAGTACAATGCCCAGTTTCAGGTAGGTGAGGATCAATACAATGTCCAGTATCAGGTAGGTGAGGGATCAATACAATGCCCAGTCTCAGGTAGGTGAGGATCAGTACAATGCCCAGCCTCAGGTAGGTGAGGATCAATACAATGCCCAGTATCAGGTAGGTGAGGGATCAATACAATGCCCAGTCTCAGGTAGGTGAGGATCAGTACAATGCCCAGTTTCAGGTAGGTGAGGATTAGTACAGTGCCCAGTCTCAGGTAGGTGAAGGTCAGTACAATGCCCAGCCTCAAGGAGGTGAGGATCAATACAATGCCCAGTCTCAGGTAGGTGAGGATCAGTACAATGCCCAGTTTCAGGGAGGTGAGGATCAGTACAGTGCCCAGTCTTAGGTAGGTGAGGATCAATACAATGCCCAGCTTCTGGTAGGTGAGAATCTGTACAATGCCCAGTCTCAGGTAGGTGAAGGTCAGTACAGTGCCCAGTCTCAAGTAGGTGAAGGTCAGTAAAATGCCCAGTCTCAGGTAGGTGAGGATCAATACAAAGCCCAGTCTCAGGTAGGTGAGGATCAATACAATGCCCAGTCTCAGGTAGGTGAAGGTCAGTACATTGCCCAGTCTCAGGTAGGTGAGGGATCAATGCAATGCCCAATTTCAGGTAGCTGAGGACCAATACAATGCCCAGTCTCAGATAGGTGAGGATCAATACAATGCCTAGTCTCAAGTAGTGGAGGGATCAATATAATGCCCAGTCTCAGGTAGGTGAGGGATCAATACAAGGCCCAGCCTCAGGTAGGTGAAGGTCAGTACAATGTCCATTCTCAGGTACGTGAAGGTCAGTACAATGTCCATTCTCAGGTACATGAGGATCAGTACAATGCCCAGTCTCAGGTAGGTGAGGGATATGAGACAATGTACAGTCTAAGGAAGGTGAAGGTCAGTTCAATGCCTAGTTTCAGGTAGGTGAGGATCTGTACAATGCCCAGTCTCAGGTAGGTGAAGGTCAGCACAGTGCCCAGTCTCAGGTAGGTGAGGATCAGAACAATGCCCAGTCTCAGGTAGGTGAGGATCAGTACAATGCCCAGTCTCAGGTAGGTGAGGATCAGTACAATGCCTAGTTTCAGGGAGGTGAGGATCAGTACAATGCCCAGTCTCAGGTAGGTGAGGATCAGTACAATGCCCAGTCTCAGGTAGGTGAAGGTCAGTGCCGTGCCCAGTCTCAGGTAGGTGAGGATCAGTACAATGCCCAGTCTCAGGTAGGTGAGGATCAGTACAATGCCTAGTTTCAGGGAGGTGAGGATCAGTACAATGCCCAGTCTCAGGGAGGTGAGGATCAGTACAATGCCCAGTCTCAGGTAGGTGAGGATCAATACAATGCCCAGTCTCAGGTAGGTGAGGATCAGTACTGTGCCCAGTCTCAGGTAGGTGAGGATCAGTACAATGCCCAGTCTCAGGTAGGTGAGGATCAATACAATGCCCAGTCTCAGGTAGGTGAGGATCAGTACTGTGCCCAGTCTCAGGTGGGTGAGGATCAGTACAATGCCCAGTTTCAGGTAGGTGAGGGATCAATACAATGCCCAGTCTAAGGTAGGTGAAGGTCAGTACAATGCCCAGCCTCAGGTAGGTGAGGATCAGTACAGTGCCCAGTCTCAAGTAGGTGAGGATCAGTACAGTGCCCAGTCTAAGGTAGGTGAGGATCAGTACAATGCCCAGTTTCAGGTAGGTGAGGGATCAATACAATGCCCAGTCTCAGGTAGGTGAGGATCAGTACAGTGCCCAGTCTCAGGTGGGTGAAGGTCAGTACAATACCCAGTTTCAGGTAGGTGAAGGTCAGTACAATGCCCAGTCTCAGGTAGGTGAGGATCAGTACAGTGCCCAGTCTCAGGTAGGTGAAGGTCAGTACAATGCCCAGTCTCAAGTAGGTGAAGGTCAGTAAAATGTCCAGTCTCAGGTAGGTGAGGATCAATACAAAGCCCAGTCTCAGGTAGGTGAGGATCAATACAATGCCCAGTCTCAGGTAGTTGAAGGTCAGTACATTGCCCAGTCTCAGGTAGGTGAGGGATCAATGCAATGCCCAATTTCAGGTAGGTGAGGATCAATACAATGCCCAGTCTCAGATAGGTGAGGATCAATACAATGCCTAGTCTCAGGTAGGTGAGAATTAGTACATTGCCCAGTTTCAGGGAGGTGAGGGATCAATACAATGCCCAGTCTCAGGTAGGTGAGGATCAGTACAGTGCCCAGTCTCAGGTAGGTGAGAATCAGTACAATGCCCAGTCTCAGGTAGGTGAGGATCAGTACAGTGCCCAGTCTAAGGTAGGTGAGGATCAGTACAATGCCCAGTTTCAGGTAGGCGAGGGATCAATACAATGCCCAGTCTCAGGTAGGTGAGGATCAGTGCAATACCCAGCCTCAGGTAGGTGAGGATCAGTACAATGCCCAGTCTCAGGTAGGTGAGGATCAGTACAATGCCTAGTTTCAGGGAGGTGAGGATCAGTACAATGCCCAGTCTCAGGTAGGTGAGGATCAGTACAATGCCCAGTCTCAGGTAGGTGAGGATCAGTACTGTGCCCAGTCTCAGGTAGGTGAGGATCAGTACAATGCCCAGTCTCAGGTAGGTGAGGATCGATACAATGCCCAGTCTCAGGTACGTGAGGATCAGTACAGTGCCCAGTCTAAGGTAGGTGAGGATCAGTCCAATGCCCAGTTTCAGGTAGGTGAGGGATCAATACAATGCCCAGTCTCAGGTAGGTGAGGATCAGTACAGTGCCCAGTCTCAGGTAGGTGAGGATCAGTACAGTGCCCAGTCTCAGGTAGGTGAAGGTCAGTACAATGCCCAGTCTCAAGTAGGTGAAGGTCAGTAAAATGCCCAGTCTCAGGTAGGTGAGGATCAATACAAAGCCCAGTCTCAGGTAGGTGAGGATCAATACAATGCCCAGTCTCAGGTAGTTGAAGGTCAGTACATTGCCCAGTCTCAGGTAGGTGAGGGATCAATGCAACGCCCAATTTCAGGTAGGTGAGGATCAATACAATGCCCAGTCTCAGATAGGTGAGGATCAATACAATGCCTAGTCTCAGGTAGGTGAGAATCAGTACATTGCCCAGTTTCAGGGAGGTGAGGATCAGTACAGTGCCCAGTATCAGGTAGGTGAAGGTCAGTACAATGTCCATTCTCAGGTACATGAGGATCAGTACAATGCCCAGTCTCAGGTAGGTGAGGGATCAAGACAATGCCCAGTCTAAGGTAGGGGAAGGTCAGTACAATGCCCAGCCTCAGGTAGGTGAGGATCAGTACAATGCCCAGTCTCAGGTAGGTGAGGGATGAATACAATGCCCAGTATCAGGTAGGTGAGGATAAGTACGAAGCCGAGTCTCAGATAGGTGAGGATCAGTACAATGCCCAGTTTCAGGGAGGTGAGGATCAGTACAATGCCCAGTCTCAGGTAGGTGAGGATCAATACAATGCCCAGTCTCAGGTAGGTGAGGATCAGTACAGTGCCCAGTCTAAGGTAGGTGAGGATCAGTACAATGCCCAGTTTCAGGTAGGCGAGGGATCAATACAATGCCCAGTCTCAGGTAGGTGAGGATCAGTACAATACCCAGCCTCAGGTAGGTGAGGATCAGTACAATGCCCAGTCTCAGGTAGGTGAGGATCAGTACAATGTCTAGTTTCAGGGAGGTGAGGATCAGTACAATGCCCACTCTCAGGCAGGTGAGGATCAGTACAATGCCCAGTCTCAGGTAGGTGAGGATCAATACAATGCCCAGTCTCAGGTAGGTGAGGATCAGTACTGTGCCCAGTCTCAGGTAGGTGAGGATCAGTACAATGCCCAGTCTCAGGTAGGTGAGGATCAATACAATGCCCAGTCTCAGGTAGGTGAGGATCAGTACAGTGCCCAGTCTAAGGTAGGTGAGGATCAGTACAATGCCCAGTTTCAGGTAGGTGAGGGATCAATACAATGCCCAGTCTCAGGTAGGTGAGGATCAGTACAGTGCCCAGTCTCAGGTAGGTGAAGGTCAGTGCAATACCCAGTTTCAGGTAGGTGAAGGTCAGTACAATGCCCAGTCTCAGGGAGGTGAGGATCAGTACAGTGCCCAGTCTCAGGTAGGTGAAGGCCAGTACAATGCCCAGTCTCAAGTAGGTGAAGGTCAGTAAAATGCCCAGTCTCAGGTAGGTGAGGATCAATACAAAGCCCAGTCTCAGGTAGGTGAGGATCAATACAATGCCCAGTCTCAGGTAGTTGAAGGTCAGTACATTGCCCAGTCTCAGGTAGGTGAGGGATCAATGCAATGCCCAATTTCAGGTAGGTAAGGATCAATACAATGCCCAGTCTCAGATAGGTGAGGATCAATACAATGCCTAGTCTCAGGTAGGTGAGAATCAGTACATTGCCCAGTTTCAGGGAGGTGAGGGATCAATACAATGCCCAGTCTCAGGGAGGTGAGGATCAGTACAGTGCCCCGTCTCAGGTAGGTGAGAATCAGTACAATGCCCAGTTTCAGGGAGGTGAGGATCAGTACAGTGCCCAGTATCAGGTAGGTGAAGGTCAGTACAATGTCCATTCTCAGGTACATGAGGATCAGTACAATGCCCAGTCTCAGGTAGGTGAGGGATCAAGACAATGCCCAGTCTAAGGTAGGTGAAGGTCAGTACAATGCCCAGCCTCAGGTAGGTGAGGATCAGTACAATGCCCAGTTTCAGGGAGGTGAGGATCAGTACAATGCCCAGTCTCAGGTAGGTGAGGATCAATACAATGCCCAGTCTCAGGTAGGTGAGGATCAGTACAGTGCCCAGTCTAAGGTAGGTGAGGATCAGTACAATGCCCAGTTTCAGGTAGGCGAGGGATCAATACAATGCCCAGTCTCAGGTAGGTGAGGATCAGTACAATACCCAGCCTCAGGTAGGTGAGGATCAATACAATGCCCAGTTTCAGGTAGGTGAGGATCTGTACAATGCCCAGTCTCAGGTAGGTGAAGGTCAGCACAATGCCCAGTCTCAGGTAGGTGAGGATCAGAACAATGCCCAATCTCAGGTAGGTGAGGATCAGTACAATGCCCAGTCTCAGGTAGGTGAGGATCAGTACAATGCCTAGTTTCAGGGAGGTGAGGGTCAGTACAATGCCCAGTCTCAGGTAGGTGAGGATCAGTACAATGCCCAGTCTCAGGTAGGTGAGGATCAATAAAATGCCCAGTCTCAGGTAGGTGAGGATCAATACTGTGCCCAGTCTCAGGTAGGTGAGGATCAGTACAATGCCCAGTCTCAGGTAGGTGAGGATCAATACAATGCCCAGTCTCAGGTAGGTGAGGATCAGTACTGTGCCCAGTCTCAGGTAGGTGAGGATCAGTACAATGCCCAGTTTCAGGTAGGTGAGGGATCAATACAATGCCCAGTCTAAGGTAGGTGAAGGTCAGTACAATGCCCAGCCTCAGGTAGGTGAGGATCAGTACAGTGCCCAGTCTCAGGTAGGTGAGGATCAGTACAGTGCCCAGTCTCAGGTAGGTGAAGGTCAGTACAATGCCCAGTCTCAAGTAGGTGAAGGTCAGTAAAATGCCCAGTCTCAGGTAGGTGAGGATCAATACAAAGCCCAGTCTCAGGTAGGTGAGGATCAATACAATGCCCAGTCTCAGGTAGTTGAAGGTCAGTACATTGCCCAGTCTCAGGTAGGTGAGGGATCAATGCAACGCCCAATTTCAGGTAGGTGAGGATCAATACAATGCCCAGTCTCAGATAGGTGAGGATCAATACAATGCCTAGTCTCAGGTAGGTGAGAATCAGTACATTGCCCAGTTTCAGGGAGGTGAGGGATCAATACAATGCCCAGTCTCAGGTAGGTGAGGATCAGTACAGTGCCCAGTCTCAGGTAGGTGAGAATCAGTACAATGCCCAGTTTCAGGGAGGTGAGGATCAGTACAGTGCCCAGTATCAGGTAGGTGAAGGTCAGTACAATGTCCATTCTCAGGTACATGAGGATCAGTACAATGCCCAGTCTCAGGTAGGTGAGGGATCAAGACAATGCCCAGTCTAAGGTAGGGGAAGGTCAGTACAATGCCCAGCCTCAGGTAGGTGAGGATCAGTACAATGCCCAGTCTCAGGTAGGTGAGGGATGAATACAATGCCCAGTATCAGGTAGGTGAGGATAAGTACGAAGCCGAGTCTCAGATAGGTGAGGATCAGTACAATGCCCAGTTTCAGGGAGGTGAGGATCAGTACAATGCCCAGTCTCAGGTAGGTGAGGATCAATACAATGCCCAGTCTCAGGTAGGTGAGGATCAGTACAGTGCCCAGTCTAAGGTAGGTGAGGATCAGTACAATGCCCAGTTTCAGGTAGGCGAGGGATCAATACAAACCCCAGTCTCAGGTAGGTGAGGATCAGTACAATACCCAGCCTCAGGTAGGTGAGGATCAGTACAATGCCCAGTCTCAGGTAGGTGAGGATCAGTACAATGCCTAGTTTCAGGGAGGTGAGGATCAGTACAATGCCCAGTCTCAGGCAGGTGAGGATCAGTACAATGCCCAGTCTCAGGTAGGTGAGGATCAATACAATGCCCAGTCTCAGGTAGGTGAGGATCAGTACTGTGCCCAGTCTCAGGTAGGTGAGGATCAGTACAATGCCCAGTCTCAGGTAGGTGAGGATCAATACAATGCCCAGTCTCAGGTAGGTGAGGATCAGTACAGTGCCCAGTCTAAGGTAGGTGAGGATCAGTACAATGCCCAGTTTCAGGTAGGTGAGGGATCAATACAATGCCCAGTCTCAGGTAGGTGAGGATCAGTACAGTGCCCAGTCTCAGGTAGGTGAAGGTCAGTGCAATACCCAGTTTCAGGTAGGTGAAGGTCAGTACAATGCCCAGTCTCAGGGAGGTGAGGATCAGTACAGTGCCCAGTCTCAGGTAGGTGAAGGCCAGTACAATGCCCAGTCTCAAGTAGGTGAAGGTCAGTAAAATGCCCAGTCTCAGGTAGGTGAGGATCAATACAAAGCCCAGTCTCAGGTAGGTGAGGATCAATACAATGCCCAGTCTCAGGTAGTTGAAGGTCAGTACATTGCCCAGTCTCAGGTAGGTGAGGGATCAATGCAATGCCCAATTTCAGGTAGGTAAGGATCAATACAATGCCCAGTCTCAGATAGGTGAGGATCAATACAATGCCTAGTCTCAGGTAGGTGAGAATCAGTACATTGCCCAGTTTCAGGGAGGTGAGGGATCAATACAATGCCCAGTCTCAGGGAGGTGAGGATCAGTACAGTGCCCCGTCTCAGGTAGGTGAGAATCAGTACAATGCCCAGTTTCAGGGAGGTGAGGATCAGGACAGTGCCCAGTATCAGGTAGGTGAAGGTCAGTACAATGTCCATTCTCAGGTACATGAGGATCAGTACAATGCCCAGTCTCAGGTAGGTGAGGGATCAAGACAATGCCCAGTCTAAGGTAGGTGAAGGTCAGTACAATGCCCAGCCTCAGGTAGGTGAGGATCAGTACAATGCCCAGTCTCAGGTAGGTGAGGGTTCAATACAATGCCCAGTATCAGGTAGGTGAGGATAAGTACGAAGCCGAGTCTCAGATAGGTGAGGATCAATACAATGCCCAGTTTCAGGGAGGTGAGGATCAGTACAATGCCCAGTCTCAGGTAGGTGAGGATCAATACAATGCCCAGTCTCAGGTAGGTGAGGATCAGTACAGTGCCCAGTCTAAGGTAGGTGAGGATCAGTACAATGCCCAGTTTCAGGTAGGCGAGGGATCAATACAATGCCCAGTCTCAGGTAGGTGAGGATCAGTACAATACCCAGCCTCAGGTAGGTGAGGATCAATACAATGCCCAGTTTCAGGTAGGTGAGGATCTGTACAATGCCCAGTCTCAGGTAGGTGAAGGTCAGCACAGTGCCCAGTCTCAGGTAGGTGAGGATCAGAACAATGCCCAATCTCAGGTAGGTGAGGATCAGTACAATGCCCAGTCTCAGGTAGGTGAGGATCAGTACAATGCCTAGTTTCAGGGAGGTGAGGGTCAGTACAATGCCCAGTCTCAGGTAGGTGAGGATCAGTACAATGCCCAGTCTCAGGTAGGTGAGGATCAATAAAATGCCCAGTCTCAGGTAGGTGAGGATCAATACTGTGCCCAGTCTCAGGTAGGTGAGGATCAGTACAATGCCCAGTCTCAGGTAGGTGAGGATCAATACAATGCCCAGTCTCAGGTAGGTGAGGATCAGTACTGTGCCCAGTCTCAGGTAGGTGAGGATCAGTACAATGCCCAGTTTCAGGTAGGTGAGGGATCAATACAATGCCCAGTCTAAGGTAGGTGAAGGTCAGTACAATGCCCAGCCTCAGGTAGGTGAGGATCAGTACAGTGCCCAGTCTCAGGTAGGTGAAGGTCAGTACAATGCCCAGTTCCAGGTAGGTGAAGGTCAGTACAATGCCCAGTTTCAGGTAGGTGAAGGTCAGTACAATGCCCAGTCTCAGGTAGGTGAAGGTCAGTACAGTGCCCAGTCTCAGGTAGGTGAGGATCAGAACAATGCCCAGTCTCAGGTAGGTGAGTATCAGTACAATGCCCAGTCTCAGGTAGGTGAGGATCAGTACAATGCCTAGTTTCAGGGAGGTGAGGATCAGTACAATGCCCAGTCTCAGGTAGGTGAGGATCAATACAATGCCCAGTCTCAGGTAGGTGAGGATCAGTACAGTGCCCAGTCTAAGGTAGGTGAGGATCAGTACAATGCCCAGTTTCAGGTAGGTGAGGGATCAATACAATGCCCAGTCTCAGGTAGGTGAGGATCAGTACAGTGCCCAGTCTCAGGTAGGTGAAGGTCAGTACAATGCCCAGTTTCAGGTAGGTGAAGGTCAGTAAAATGCGCAGTCTCAGGTAGGTGAGGATCAATACAAAGCCCAGTCTCAGGTAGGTGAGGATCAATACAATGCCCAGTCTCAGGTAGGTGAAGGTCAGTACATTGCCCAGTCTCAGGTAGGTGAGGGATCAATACAATGCCCAATTTCAGGTAGGTGAGGATCAATATAATGCCCAGTCTCAGGTAGGTGAGGATCAATACAATGCCTAGTCTCAGGTAGTGGAGGATCAATATAATGCCCAGTGTCAGGTAGGTGAGGGATCAATACAAGGCCCAGTCTCAGGTAGGTGAAGGTCAGTACAATGTCCATTCTCAGGTACGTGAGGATCAGTACAATGCCCAGTCTCAGGTAGGTGAGGGATCAATACAATGCCCAGTCTAAGGTAGGTGAAGGTCAGTACAATGTCCATTCTCAGGTACGTGAGGATCAGTACAATGCCCAGTCTCAGGTAGGTGAGGGATCAAGACAATGCCCAGTCTAAGGTAGGTGAAGGTCAGTACAATGCCCAGCCTCAGGTAGGTGAGGATCAGTACAATGCCCAGTCTCAGGTAGGTGAGGATAAGTACGAAGCCGAGTCTCAGATAGGTGAGGATCAATACAATGCCCAGTTTCAGGTAGGTAAGGGATCAATACAATGTCCAGTCTCAGGTAGGTGAGGATAAGTACGAAGCCGAGTCTCAGATACGTGAGGATCAATACAATGCCCAGTCTCAGGTAGGTGAGGGATCAATACAATGCCCAGTCTAAGGTAGGTGAAGGTCTGTACAAAGCCCAGCCTCAGGTAGGTGAGGATCAGTACAGTGCCCAGTCTCAGGTAGGTGAGGATCAGTAGAATGCCCAGTTTCAGGTAGGTGAGGATCAGTACAGTGCCCCGTCTAAGGTATGTGAGGATCAGCACAGTGCCCAGTCTCAGGTAGGTGAGGATGAGAACAATGCCCAGTCTCAGGTAGGTGAGGATCAGTACAATGCCCAGTCTCAGGTAGGTGAGGATCAGTACAATGCCCAGTTTCAGGGAGGTGAGGATCAGTACAATGCCCAGTCTCAGGTAGGTGAGGATCAATACAATGCCCAGTTTCAGGTAGGTGAGGATCAATACAATGCCCAGTCTCAGGTAGGTGAGGATCAGTACTGTGCCCAGTCTCAGGTAGGTGAGGATCAATACAATGCCCAGTCTCAGGTAGGTGAGGATCAGTACTGTGCCCAGTCTCAGGTAGGTGAGGATCAATACAATGCCCAGTCTCATATAGGTGAGGATCAGTACAATGCCCAGTCTCAGGTAGGTGAGGATCAATACAATGCCCAGTCTAAGGTACGTGAGGATCAGTACAATGCCCAGTCTCAGGTAGGTGAGGGATCAATACAATGCCCAGTCTAAGGTAGGTGAAGGTCAGTAAAATGCCCAGCCTCAGGTAGGTGAGGATCAGAACAATGCCCAGTCTCAGGTAGGTGAGGATCAGTACAATGCCCAGTCTCAAGTCGATGAGGATCAGTACAATGCCTAGTTTCAGGGAGGTGATGATCAATACAATGCCCAGTCTCAGGTAGTGGAGTGATCAATATAATGCCCAGTCTCAGGTAGGTGAGGGATCAATACAAGAACCAGTCTCAGGTAGGTGAAGGTCAGTACAATGTCCATTCTCAGGTACGTGAGGATCAGTACAATGCCCAGTCTCAGGTAGGTGAGGGATCAATACAAAGCCCAGTCTAAGGTAGGTGAAGGTCAGTACAATGTCCATTCTCAGGTACGTGAGGATCAGTACAATGCCCAGTCTCAGGGAGGTGAGGGATCAATACAATGCCCAGTCTAAGGTAGGTGAAGGTCAGTACAATGCCCAGCCTCAGGTAGGTGAGGATCAGTACAGTGCCCAGTCTCAGGTAGGTGAGGATCAGTACAGTGCCCAGTCTAAGGTAGGTGAGGATCAGTACAATGCCCAGTTTCAGGTAGGTGAGGGATCAATACAATGCCCAGTCTCAGGTAGGTGAGGATCAGTACAGTGCCCAGTCTCAGGTAGGTGAAGGTCAGTGCAATACCCAGTTTCAGGTAGCTGAAGGTCAGTACAATGCCCAGTCTCAGGGAGGTGAGGATCAGTACAGTGCCCAGTCTCAGGTAGGTGAAGGCCAGTACAATGCCCAGTCTCAAGTAGGTGAAGGTCAGTAAAATGCCCAGTCTCAGGTAGGTGAGGATCAATACAAAGCCCAGTCTCAGGTAGGTGAGGATCAATACAATGCCCAGTCTCAGGTAGTTGAAGGTCAGTACATTGCCCAGTCTCAGGTAGGTGAGGGATCAATGCAATGCCCAATTTCAGGTAGGTAAGGATCAATACAATGCCCAGTCTCAGATAGGTGAGGATCAATACAATGCCTAGTCTCAGGTAGGTGAGAATCAGTACATTGCCCAGTTTCAGGGAGGTGAGGGATCAATACAATGCCCAGTCTCAGGGAGGTGAGGATCAGTACAGTGCCCCGTCTCAGGTAGGTGAGAATCAGTACAATGCCCAGTTTCAGGGAGGTGAGGATCAGTACAGTGCCCTGTATCAGGTAGGTGAAGGTCAGTACAATGTCCATTCTCAGGTACATGAGGATCAGTACAATGCCCAGTCTCAGGTAGGTGAGGGATCAAGACAATGCCCAGTCTAAGGTAGGTGAAGGTCAGTACAATGCCCAGCCTCAGGTAGGTGAGGATCAGTACAATGCCCAGTCTCAGGTAGGTGAGGGTTCAATACAATGCCCAGTATCAGGTAGGTGAGGATAAGTACGAAGCCGAGTCTCAGATAGGTGAGGATCAGTACAATGCCCAGTTTCAGGGAGGTGAGGATCAGTACAATGCCCAGTCTCAGGTAGGTGAGGATCAATACAATGCCCAGTCTCAGGTAGGTGAGGATCAGTACAGTGCCCAGTCTAAGGTAGGTGACGATCAGTACAATGCCCAGTTTCAGGTAGGCGAGGGATCAATACAATGCCCAGTCTCCTGTTGGTGAGGATCAGTACAATACCCAGCCTCAGGTAGGTGAGGATCAATACAATGCCCAGTTTCAGGTAGGTGAGGATCTGTACAATGCCCAGTCTCAGGTAGGTGAAGGTCAGCACAGTGCCCAGTCTCAGGTAGGTGAGGATCAGAACAATGCCCAATCTCAGGTAGTTGAGGATCAGTACAATGCCCAGTCTCAGGTAGGTGAGGATCAGTACAATGCCTGATTTCAGGGAGGTGAGGGTCAGTACAATGCCCAGTCTCAGGTAGGTGAGGATCAGTACAATGCCCAGTCTCAGGTAGGTGAGGATCAATAAAATGCCCAGTCTCAGGTAGGTGAGGATCAATACTGTGCCCAGTCTCAGGTAGGTGAGGATCAGTACAATGCCCAGTCTCAGGTAGGTGAGGATCAATACAATGCCCAGTCTCAGGTAGGTGAGGATCAGTACTGTGCCCAGTCTCAGGTAGGTGAGGATCAGTACAATGCCCAGTTTCAGGTAGGTGAGGGATCAATACAATGCCCAGTCTAAGGTAGGTGAAGGTCAGTACAATGCCCAGCCTCAGGTAGGTGAGGATCAGTACAGTGCCCAGTCTCAGGTAGGTGAAGGTCAGTACAATGCCCAGTTCCAGGTAGGTGAAGGTCAGTACAATGCCCAGTTTCAGGTAGGTGAAGGTCAGTACAATGCCCAGTCTCAGGTAGGTGAAGGTCAGTACAGTGCCCAGTCTCAGGTAGGTGAGGATCAGAAAAATGCCCAGTCTCAGGTAGGTGAGTATCAGTACAATGCCCAGTCTCAGGTAGGTGAGGATCAGTACAATGCCTAGTTTCAGGGAGGTGAGGATCAGTACAATGCCCAGTCTCAGGTAGGTGAGGGTTCAATACAATGCCCAGTATCAGGTAGGTGAGGATAAGTACGAAGCCGAGTCTCAGATAGGTGAGGATCAGTACAATGCCCAGTTTCAGGGAGGTGAGGATCAGTACAATGCCCAGTCTCAGGTAGGTGAGGATCAATACAATGCCCAGTCTCAGGTAGGTGAGGATCAGTACAGTGCCCAGTCTAAGGTAGGTGAGGATCAGTACTGTGCCCAGTCTCAGGTAGGTGAGGATCAGTACAATGCCCAGTTTCAGGTAGGTGAGGGATCAATACAATGCCCAGTCTAAGGTAGGTGAAGGTCAGTACAATGCCCAGCCTCAGGTAGGTGAGGATCAGTACAGTGCCCAGTCTCAGGTAGGTGAGGATCAATACAATGCCCAGTCTCAGGTAGGTGAGGATCAGTACAGTGCCCAGTCTAAGGGAGGTGAGGATCAGTACAATGCCCAGTTTCAGGTAGGTGAGGGATCAATACAATGCCCAGTCTCAGGTAGGTGAGGATCAGTACAGTGCCCAGTCTCAGGTAGGTGTAGGTCAGTACAATGCCCAGTTTCAGGTAGGTGAAGGTCAGTAAAATGCGCAGTCTCAGGTAGGTGAGGATCAATACAAAGCCCAGTCTCAGGTAGGTGAGGATCAATACAATGCCCAGTCTCAGGTAGGTGAAGGTCAGTACATTGCCCAGTCTCAGGTAGGTGAGGGATCAATACAATGCCCAATTTCAGGTAGGTGAGGATCAATATAATGCCCAGTCTCAGGTAGGTGAGGATCAATACAATGCCTAGTCTCAGGTAGTGGAGGATCAATATAATGCCCAGTGTCAGGTAGGTGAGGGATCAATACAAGGCCCAGTCTCAGGTAGGTGAAGGTCAGTACAATGTCCATTCTCAGGTACGTGAGGATCAGTACAATGCCCAGTCTCAGGTAGGTGAGGGATCAATACAATGCCCAGTCTAAGGTAGGTGAAGGTCAGTACAATGTCCATTCTCAGGTACGTGAGGATCAGTACAATGCCCAGTCTCAGGTAGGTGAGGGATCAAGACAATGCCCAGTCTAAGGTAGGTGAAGGTCAGTACAATGCCCAGCCTCAGGTAGGTGAGGATCAGTACAATGACCAGTCTCAGGTAGGTGAGGATAAGTATGAAGCCGAGTCTCAGATACGTGAGGATCAATACAATGCCCAGTCTGAGGTAGGTGAGGGATCAATACAATGCCCAGTCTAAGGTAGGTGAAGGTCAGTACAAAGCCCAGCCTCAGGTAGGTGAGGATCAGTACAGTGCCCAGTCTCAGGTAGGTGAGGATCAGTAGAATGCCCAGTTTCAGGTAGGTGAGGATCAGTACAGTGCCCCGTCTAAGGTATGTGAGGATCAGCACAGTGCCCAGTCTCAGGTAGGTGAGGATGAGAACAATGCCCAGTCTCAGGTAGGTGAGGATCAGTACAATGCCCAGTCTCAGGTAGGTGAGGATCAGTACAATGCCCAGTTTCAGGGAGGTGAGGATCAGTACAATGCCCAGTCTCAGGTAGGTGAGGATCAATACAATGCCCAGTTTCAGGTAGGTGAGGATCAATACAATGCCCAGTCTCAGGTAGGTGAGGATCAGTACTGTGCCCAGTCTCAGGTGGTGAGGATCAGTACAATGCCCAGTCTCAGGTAGGTGAGGATCAATACAATGCCCAGTCTCAGGTAGGTGAGGATCAGTACTGTGCCCAGTCTCAGGTAGGTGAGGATCAATACAATGCCCAGTCTCAGGTAGGTGAGGATCAGTACAATGCCCAGTCTCAGGTAGGTGAGGATCAATACAATGCCCAGTCTAAGGTACGTGAGGATCAGTAAAATGCCCAGCCTCAGGTAGGTGAAGATCAGAACAATGCCCAGTCTCAGGTAGGTGAGGATCAGTACAATGCCCAGTCTCAAGTCGATGAGGATCAGTACAATGCCTAGTTTCAGGGAGGTGATGATCAATACAATGCCCAGTCTCAGGTAGTGGAGGGATCAATATAATGCTCAGTCTCAGGTAGGTGAGGGATCAATACAAGAACCAGTCTCAGGTAGGTGAAGGTCAGTACAATGTCCATTCTCAGGTACGTGAGCATCAGTACAATGCCCAGTCTCAGGTAGGTGAGGGATCAATACAAAGCCCAGTCTAAGGTAGGTGAAGGTCAGTACAATGTCCATTCTCAGGTACGTGAGGATCAGTACAATGCCCAGTCTCAGGTAGGTGAGGGATCAAGACAATGCCCAGTCTAAGGTAGGTGAAGGTCAGTACAATGCCCAGCCTCAGGTAGGTGAGGATCAGTACAATGCCCAGTCACAGGTAGGTGAGTGATCAATACAATGCCCAGTCTCAGGTAGGTGAGGATAAGTACGAAGCCGAGTCTCAGATAGGTGAGGATCAATACAATGCCCAGTTTCAGGTAGATAAGGGATCAATACAATGCCCAGTCTAAGGTACGTGAGGATCAGTACAATGCCCAGTCTCAGGTAGGTGAGGGATCAATACAATGCACAGTCTAAGGTAGGTGAAGGTCAGTACAATGCCCAGCCTCAGGTAGGTGAGGTTCAGTACAGTGCCCAGTCTCAGGTAGGTGAGGATCAATACAATGCCCAGTTTCAGGTAGGTGAGGATCAGTACAGTGCCCAGTCTAAGGTAGGTGAGGATCAGTACAATGCCCGGTTTCAGGTAGGTGAGGGATCAATACAATGCCCAGTCTCAGGTAGGTGAGGATCAGTACAGTGCCCAGTCTCAGGTAGGTGAGGATCAATACAATGTCCAGTTTCGGGTAGGTGAGGATCTGTACAATGCCCAGTCTCAGGTAGGTGAGGATCAGTACGATGCCCAGTCTCGGGTAGGTGAGGATCAATACAATGTCCAGCCTCAGGGAGGTGAGGATCAGTACAATGTCCAGTTTCGGGTAGGTGAGGATCTGTACAATGCCCAGTCTCAGGTAGGTGAGGGATCAGTACAATGCCCAATCTCAGGTAGGTGAGGATCAGTACGTAGCCGAGTCTCAGATAGGTGAGGATCAATACAATGCCCAGTTTCAGGTAGGTAAGGCATCAATACAATGCCCAGTCTAAGGTACGTGTGGGATCAATACAATGCCCAGTCTCAGGTAGGTGAAGGTCAGTACAATGCCCAGCCTCAGGTAGGTGAGGATCAGTACAATGCCCAGTCTCAGGTAGGTGAGGATCAGTACAATACCCAGCCTCAGGTAGGTGAGGATCAGTACGATGCCCAGTTTCAGGAAGGTGAGGATCTGTACAATGCCCAGTCTCAGGTAGGTGAAGGTCAGTACAGTGCCCAGTCTCAGATAGGTGATGATCAGTACAATGCCCAGTTTCAGGTAGGTGAGGATCAGTACAGTGCCCAGTCTAAGATAGGTGAGGATCAGTACAAAGCCCGGTTTCAGGTAGGTGAGGGATCAATGCAATGCCCAGTCTCAGGTAGGTGGGGATCAGTACAGTGCCCAGTCTCAGGTAGGTGAGGATAAGTACGAAGCCGACTCTCAGATTGGTGAGGATCAATACAATGCCCAGTTTCAGGTAGGTAAGGGATCAATACAATGCCCAGTCTAAGGTACGTGAGGATCAGTACAATGCCCAGTCTCAGGTAGGTGAGGGATCAATACAATGCCCAGTCTAAGGTAGGTGAAGGTCAGTACAATGCCCAGCCTCAGGTAGGTGAGGATCAGTACAGTGCCCAGTCTCAGGTAGGTGAGGATCAGTACAATGCCCAGTTTCAGGTAGGTGAGGATCAGTACAGTGCCCAGTCTAAGGTACGTGAGGATCAGCACAGTGCCCAGTCTCAGGTAGGTGAGGATCAAAACAATGCCCAGTCTCAGGTAGGTGAGGATCAGTACAATGCCCAGTCTCAGGTAGGTGAGGATCAGTACAATGCCCAGTTTCAGGGAGGTGATGATCAATACAATGCCCAGTCTCAGGTAGTGGAGGGATCAATATAATGCCCAGTCTCAGGTAGGTGAGGGATCAATACAAGAACCAGTCTCAGGTAGGTGAAGGTCAGTACAATGTCCATTCTCAGGTACGTGAGGATCAGTACAATGCCCAGTCTCAGGTAGGTGAGGGATCAATACAATGCCCAGTCTAAGGTAGGTGAAGGTCAGTACAATGTCCATTCTCAGGTACGTGAGGATCAGTACAATGCCCAGTCTCAGGTAGGTGAGGGATCAAGACAATGCCCAGTCTAAGGTAGGTGAAGGTCAGTACAATGCCCAGCCTCAGGTAGGTGAGGATCAGTACAATGCCCAGTCACAGGTAGCTGAGGGATCAATACAATGCCCAGTCTCAGGTAGGTGAGGATAAGTACGAAGCCGAGTCTCAGATAGGTGAGGATCAATACAATGCCCAGTTTCAGGTAGATAAGGGATCAATACAATGCCCAGTCTAAGGTACGTGAAGATCAGTACAATGCCCAGTCTCAGGTAGGTGAGGGATCAATACAATGCACAGTCTAAGGTAGGTGAAGGTCAGTACAATGCCCAGCCTCAGGTAGGTGAGGTTCAGTACAGTGCCCAGTCTCAGGTAGGTGAGGATCAATACAATGCCCAGTTTCAGGTAGGTGAGGATCAGTACAGTGCCCAGTCTAAGGTAGGTGAGGATCAGTACAATGCCCGGTTTCAGGTAGGTGAGGGATCAATACAATGCCCAGTCTCAGGTAGGTGAGGATCAGTACAGTGCCCAGTCTCAGGTAGGTGAGGATCAATACAATGTCCAGTTTCGGGTAGGTGAGGATCTGTACAATGCCCAGTCTCAGGTAGGTGAGGATCAGTACGATGCCCAGTCTCAGGTAGGTGAGGATCAATACAATGCCCAGTCTAAGTTAGGTGAGAATCAATACAATGCCCATTCTCAGGTAGGTGAGGATCAGTACAATGTCCAGTTTCAGGTAGGTGAGGATCAATACAATGCCCAGTCTCAGGTAGGTGAAGGACAGTACAATGCCCAGTCTCAGGTAGGTGAGGATCAATACAATGCCTAGTCTCAGGGAGGTGAGGATCAGTACAATGCCCAGTTTCAGGTAGATGAGGATCAATACAATGTCCAGTCTCAGGTAGGTGAGGATCTAGGGTTGTAATCTCGAGATTACTCCCTGTGCCACATGCCAGTGAGGCTAGAAATAGGAAGATAGAGCAGCTAAACACGTGGCTAAACAGCTGGTGTAGGAGGGAGGGTTTCCGTTATCTGGACCACTGGGAGCTCTTCCGGGGCAGGTGTGACCTATATAAGAAGGACGGGTTGCATCTAAACTGGAGAGGCATAAATATCCTGGCCGCGAAGTTTGCTAGTGTCACACGGGAGGGTTTAAACTAGTGTGGCAGTGGGGCGGGCACGGGAGCAATAGGTCAGAAGGTGAGAGCATTGAGGGAGAACTAGGGAATAGGGACAGTGGGGCTCTGAGGCAGAGCAGACAGGGAGAAGTTGCTGAACACAGTGGGTCTGGTGGCCTGAAGTGCATATGTTTTAATACAAGAAGTATTACGGGTCAGGCAGATGAACTTAGAGCTTGGATTAGTACTTGGAACTCTGATGTTGTTGCCATTACAGAGACCTGGTTGAGGGAAGGGCAGGATTGGCAGCTAAACGTTCCAGGATTTAGATGTTTCAGGCGGGATAGAGGGGGATGTAAAAGGGGTGGCGGAGTTGCGCTACTGGTTAGGGAGAATATCACAGCTGTACTGCGGGAGGACACCTCAGAGGGCAGTGAGGCTATATGGGTAGAAATCAGGAATAAGAAGGGTGCAGTCACAATGTTGGGGGTTTACTACATGCCTCCCAACAGCCAGCGGGAGATAGAGGAGCAGATAGGTAGACAGATTTTGGAAAAGAGTAAAAACAACAGGGTTGTGGTGATGGGGGACTTCAACTTCCCCAATATTGACTGGGACTCACTTAGTGCCAGGGGCTTAGATGGGGCGGAGTTTGTAAGGAGCATCCAGGAGGGCTTCTTAAAACAATATGTAGACAGTCCAACTAGGGAAGTGGCGGTACTGGACCTGGTCTTGGGGAATGAGCCCGGCCAGGTGGTAGAAGTTTCAGTAGGGGAGCATTTCGGGAACAGTGACCACAATTCAGTAAGTTTTAAAGTGCTGGTGGACAAGGATAAGAGTGGTCCTAGGATGAATGTGCTAAATTGGGGGAAGGCTAATTATAACAATATTAGGCGAGAACTGAAGAACATAGATTGGGGGCGGATGTTTGAGGGCAAATCAACATCTGACATGTGGGAGGCTTTCAAGTGTCAGTAGAAAGGAATTCAGGACCGGCATGTTCCTGTCAGGAAGAAGGATAAATACGGCAATTTTCGGCAACCTTGGATAACGAGAGATATTGTAGGCCTCGTCAAAAAGAAAAAGGAGGCATTTGTCAGGGCTAAAAGGCTGGGAACAGACGAAGCTTGTGTGGAATAGAAGGAAAGTAGGAAGGAACTTAAGCAAGGAGTCAGGAGGGCTAGAAGGGGTCACAAAACGTCATTGGCAAATAGGGTTAAGGAAAATCCCAAGGCTTTTTACACGTACATAAAAAGCAAGAGGGTAGCCAGGGAAAGGGTTGGCCCAGTGAGGGATAGGCAAGGGAATCTATGTGTGGAGCCAGGGGAAATGGGCGAGGTACTATATGAATACTTTGCATCAGTATTCACCAAAGAGAAGAAATTGGTAGATGTTGAGTCTACAGAAGGGTGTGTAGATAGCCTGGGTCACATTGAGATCCAAAAAGATGAGGTGTTGGGTGTCTTCAAAAATATTAAGGTAGATAAGTCCCCAGGGCCTGATGGGATCTACCCCAGAATACTAAAGGAGGCTGGAGAGGAAATTGCTGAGGCCTTGACAGAAATCTTTGGATCCTCACTGTCTTCAGGTGATGTCCCGGAGGACTGGAGAATAGCTAATGTTGTTCCTCTTTTTAAGAAGGGTAGCAAGGATAATCCAGGGAACTACAGGCCGGTGAGCCTTACTTCAGAGGTAGGGAAATTACTGGAGAGAATTCTTCGAGACAGGATCTACTCCCATTTGGAAGCAAATGGACGTATTAGGGAGAGGCAGCACGGTTTTGTGAAGGGGAGGTCGTGTCTCACTAACTTGATAGAGTTTTTCGAGGAAGTCACAAAGATGATTGATGCAGGTAGGGCAGTGGATGGTGTCTATATGGACTTCAGTAAGGCCTTTGACAAGGTCCCTCATGGTAGACTAGTACAAAAGGTGAAGTCACACAGGATCAGGGGTGAGCTGGCAAGGTGGATACAGAACTGGCTAGGTCATAGAAGGCAGAGAGTAGCAATGGAAGGATGCTTTTCTAATTGGAGGGCTGTGACCATTGGTGTTCCACAGGGATCAGTGCTGGGACCTTTGCTGTTTGTAGTATATATAAATGATTTGGAGGAAAATGTAACTGGTCTGATTAGTAAGTTTGCAGACGACACAAATGTTGGTGGAATTGCGGATAGCGATGAGGACTGTCAGAGGATACAGCAGAATTTAGATTGTTTGGAGACTTGGGCGGAGAGATGGCAGATGGAGTTTAATCCGGACAAATGTGAGGTAATGCATTTTGGAAGGTCTACTGCAGGTCGGGAATATACAGTGAATGGCAGAACCCTCAAGAGTATTGAAAGTCAAAGAGATCTAGGAGTACAGGTCCACAGGTCACTGAAAGGGGCAACACAGGTGGAGAAGTTAGTCAAGAAGGCATACGGCATGCTTGCCTTCATTGGCCGAGGCATTGAGTATAAGTATTGGCAAGTCATGTTGCCGCTGTATAGAACCTTAGTTAGGCCACACTTGGAGTATAGTGTTCAATTCTGGTCGCCACACTACCAGAAGGATGTGGAGGCTTTAGAGAGGGTGCAGAAGAGATTTACCAGAATGTTGCCTGGTATGGAGGGCATTATCTATGAGGAGCGGTTGAATAAACTCGGTTTGTTCTCACTGGAACGAAGGAGGTCGAGGGGCGACCTGATAGAGGACTACAAAATTATGAGGGGCATAGACAGAGTGGATAGTCAGAGGCTTTTCCCCGGGGTAGAGGGGTCAATTACTAGGGGGCATAGGTTGAAGGTGAGAGGGGCAAGGTTTAGAGTAAATGTACGAGGCAAGTTTTTTACAGTAAGTTTTTTAGGGTAGTGGGTGCCTGGAACTCGCTACCGGAGGAGGTGGTGGAAGCAGGGACGATAGTGACATTTAAGGGGCATCTTGACAAATACATGAATAGGATGGGAATAGAGGGATACGGACCCAGGAAGTGTAGAAGATTCTAGTTTAGTCGGGCAGCATGGTCGGCACGGGCTTGGAGGGCCGAAGGGCCTGTTCCTGTGCTGTACATTTCTTTGTTCTTTGTTCTTTGTAATACAATGTCCAGTCTCAGGTAGGTGAGGGATCAAGACAATGCCCAGTCTCAGGTAGGTGAGGATCAATACAATGCCTAGTCTCAGGTAGGTGCGGGATCAATACAATGCCCAGTTTCAGGTAGGTGAGGATCAATACAATTCCCAGTCTCAGGTAGGTGAGGGATCAATACAATGCCCAGTTTCAGGTACGTGAGGATCAATACATTTCCCAGTCTCAGGTAGGTGAGGATCAATACAATGCCCAGTCTCAGGTAGGTGAGGGATCAATACAATGCCCAGTCTGAGGTAGGTGAGGATCAATACAATGCCTAGTCTCAGGTAGGTGATGATCAATACAATGCCCAGTCTCAGGTAGGTGAGGATCAATACAATGCCCAGCCTCAGGTAGGTGAGGATCAATACAATACCCAGTTTCAGGGAGGTGAGGATCGGTACAATGCCCAGTCTCAGGTAGGTGAGGATCAGTACAATGCCCAGCGTCAGGTAGGTGAGGATCAGTACAATGCCGAGTTTCAGGGAGGTGAGGATCAGTACAATGCCCAGTCTAAGGTAGGTGAGGATCAGTACAATGCCCAGTCTAAGGTAGGTGAGGATCAGTACAATGCCCAGTCTAAGGTAGGTGAGGATCAGTACAATGCCCAGTCTCAGGTAGGTGAGGATCAATACAATGCCCAGTTTCAGGTAGGTGAGGATCAATACAATGCCCAGTCTCAGGTAAGTGAGGATCAGTACAATGCCCAGTCTCAGGTAGGTGAGGATCAATAACATGCCCAGTTTCAGGTAAGTGAGGATCAGTACAATGCCCAGTCTCAGGTCGGTGAGGGTCAATACAATGCCCAGTCTCAGGTAGGTGAGGATCAATACAATGCCCAGTCTCAGGTAGGTGAGGATCAATACAATGCCCAGTCTCAGGTAGGTGAGGATCAATACAATGCCCAGTCTCAGGTAGGTGAAGATCAGTACAATGCCCAGTCTCAGGTTGCTGAGCATCAGTACAATGCCCAGTCTCAGATAGCTGAAGGTCAGTATAATGCCCAGTCTCAGGTAGGTGAGGATCAATACAATGCTCAGTCTAAGGTAGGTGAGGGATCAATACAATGCTCAGTCTCAGGTAGGTGAGGATCAATACAATGCCCAGTCTCAGGTAGGTGAGGATCAATACAATGCCCAGTCTCAGGTAGGTGAAGATCAGTACAATGCCCAGTCTCAGATAGCTGAAGGTCAGTATAATGCCCAGTCTCAGGTAGGTGAGGATCAATACAATGCTCAGTCTATGGTAGGTGAGGATCAATACAATGTCCAGTCTCAGATAGGTGAGGATCAGTAAAATGCCCAGTTTCAAAATAATAATACAATGGTTGTTCACCATTGATGATTTAAACGCAATAGCCTGATTTCAACACAGTATTTAATAACTGTTTATTTTTGAAAGATGTAGTTCCCCTGAGACCCTCAGGATCATTTAGGCCCAGGGATATGTTGCTAATGACGGGACGTACAGTGCATGGAGTTCAGTTTAGGTCTCAATGTACTGCCCATTTCCCCATTCCGGGAGAAATTTGAACAGACGGAGACTTGGCATGTCTCTGGTGTCTTGCCCTCCATTAACCCCCATCTCTCAGATTACACTCTGAGAATGAAGCGGAAAGTATCATTCTGACGTTACAGCACAGCTTCCTCAGCGATTGCAGTCATTTTAAGTGGCTCCATACTGCAGCGTGAGGCAATGGTTTTGTTCAGGCCTCGTGTCAGGCTGCCTACATCTTTAAGTCCCTTGGTTTTAATCCGTTCTGTGGGCTGTATTTCTAGTAGCCAGTCTCTGTTATTTCTCCGCACAATGATTCCCCTTTTGGTGCTGAATCACAGCCTCAGATAATCTGCTGAGTGAACAGAAATCCATTCTGGCGTCAAATTTCACTTTGGAGCAGCAAATCTGTTTAATCAGCCTATTGCCATGGGAACCGGTGTTTAGACTTCCTGAGCCTCCGTGCGATTGCCAGCAAAATCTCAGCAGCTCCGATGACCCCTGCCATTTCCTCTGTTTTTGCTTTGAGCAACCTGCCAGATCGAGTGAATGGAGAACCCATGGGGAATGGGGGATGGGAAGTGGGGCTGGCCAAGGAGAGGATTGTTTTTGTGTGTGACAGTCGCTTAAGCTCGCTCTACCTGTGGCTGTGAATGAATTCCAAATCATCACCAGTAAGAGTCGTTGATTGTGGGAGTTCACCAAAGGTGATTCCAATGGAGTCGCATTTACAGAATGTCTATCCTGGTGAGCATAAAGGAATGGTGCCCAGTATCAATTGAATCACAGATGACTGTATGAAGAGATTAAGTCCCCTGTCCTGCAGGAAAGTATAGTCACATCCTTCACTATTTGGGGTATATAACAGGCTGGGTATAAATAGCAGCTTCTTTACAGATTTGCTGCAGTGTTGTATGCCCCTCGAGCATGAAGACATACATCCCCCCTTCTTTCCCAGCTGTGCGAACAGCATTTTCCATTTTTTTGTTTCATGGAACTTGGACAAAATCTCTAACACATTTCACAGCTTCGCTCCCAAAGCACATCACAGCCAATGAAGTAATTTTGAAATATCGTCTCTGAGGTAGTGAGCAATGTGATAATAACCAGATCATCCGTTTTAGATGTTGGTTTCAGTTACGTATTGGGTCAGGACACTAGGGAACTCCTCTGATTTTTCTTGGATCAGTGTTGTGGGATCTTTTGCATACACCAACTGGGTCCACATCTCATCTGAAAGACAACAGGCCCAGCAGCACAGCACACCCTCAGTACTGCGCTCAGATTGTCAGCCTGGATTACACACTCAATTCTCTGACTTGGATCATAGACCTTTTGATGCATTCCTCAGCTACACGGAATCATGGCTGACACCCGGTTCCTCTCCAGTGCTGTCCTAGATTGGAGGCAACACTTCACATTTGTGTGTGACTGCTCAGGAATGTCATTGTGACACTCAAGGAGACATTCTATACAAAATGATCTGCAGAGCTCAAGGAAGGGTGTTAGAGTCAAGGAACGGGTGCTGTGCAGATTCATTTGAATTACATCAAGAACATGAGGTTATCGTAATAGTGAAAGGCACACAAAATTGGGGTTTTCATGGGAACAAAGAAATTTAAATGCAGAATTTCAGAGCGGTCTTCAATTATGAATGGTTTTGGAAGGTGAATAGTGTTGTGGGTTTTTTCTTTTCCATGAAATAATTGGAGGAGTCTCAGGCACTGAGCAATTGTTTATTGACCAACCCATTGGGAGAACACTTCAGAAAAAGACCTCCGGAGCTGACTCTGTCCAACACATGGAATCAAGTCACATTTATGCAGTGCAGGTTATGTAGGCACAGCTATTGTTTATATTTGGACATTACCTGGTTCAAACTTCATATTAAACAAGTTGCACATGTGCACCCAGGCAGAGTGAGTGTTATCTACCTTTATCTACCCTTCATCTTGCTATGGATCCCTCCCTAATCTCCCTACTTGCTGCCAGACCCAATAGATATGTCTGGTCATTAGGGTGAGTTAAGAAAACATGTTAATCTTTATCCTCGCTATTTGTAGATTGTGTCTTAAGAAAAAGCCATTAAGGTCACTGAAAACTAAATTAACTGGAACTTGTTGCTTGACCCTTATGCTGATTGCTGCCGATGGTGCTACTGGCATCTTTGTAAAATTGTCCTTTATTGCTTTAGTATACTGTACTCCAATCTATAAATTCAAAATCCCAAAGAATAATTGTTAATTTCTCAAATAGATTGCTGGTCACCGCATTTTTGGCCCTTGGCCGAACTAAAATGACCACCCTACAGTTGCCGGTTGTTTCCTTTACTACCCGCTATTTTTGATATTGGCCAGGTATCTAGCTTAAGTTCATAAAGGCATGTGTTCAGACCATCTGTATTATACGGTCCCTTAATACAGACACTTGATCTCATACCTCGTTACCCCAAGTACTAAACCTAATTCTCCATTGCCATTTCCAGTGTGTCTTCCGAATCTGGAAGATGAGATTCATTAGGTACATAGTCAATATCATTTTCATAATAACTAGGGCATGGGAGATGGTGCAAATTCATGGGCATATTTGAATGTTTGGGCCCCAATTCCACAGATCCACAATGTAGAGGAATCTATTTGTTCAATCTTGTTTGTTAAAGCCTTGGTTCGTTGTTGGAGTGCATAGTATGATCTATACACTCGTTGGGTTTGTGTCTGAATTCCGATCAGATGCTCTGGTAGTGGTGGGATTGTAGAAGAGAAGTGATTCAAGTATTGAGTTAGGTTATCTTTTATATTGTTCATAATTTGAATATCAGCTGTTTCTCTCCTATATATTTCAACCAGTTCAACTTTTCCTGTTCTTGCTGGTATCTGTGGGTGTAAGCACACCGAATGATTAAATGGGGGCATACCCGGCTGTTAACGTTGATATTTTCATTGTCTGGTGGTTATACAATGGCCGTGATTTAACGGGGAAAGTTCTAAGTGTCATATCAGGCGGGACTTTCCGGCTGTTTCCTGATGGCCGAGTCGGCAAGGACACGGGCCAGTATTTAATAACACTTAGTGCTGGAAATGATCCCCCATGGGCTTCATGCTAGGACTGGCTGTCCTGGCAACTGATTCACCAGACTCACGCCTGGCAGCTCCCCGCAAACAAGGGAGAGCTGCTCATAAGTGCTCCCTCCGAACACATTCCCAGACAGCACAGGAGATGGCATCACGCAGACCTGCTCCACGCTTCGGAGATGTTGATCTAGCCAGGCCGCTGGACACCATGGAGATGAGACGGGACACCCTGTTCCTCCATGGTGGTCGGAGGACCAGTAGCAGGGCTGCCAATGCTTCCTGGGAGGCAGTGGCAGCGGGCGTCAGTTCGGGCAGCATGACCAGAGGACCACCATACAATGTCGGCAGAAGATCGAGGACCTCCACCAGGCCGCAAAGGTAAGTTAACACCGGCTCCCTGACATCACCTTGACCTCTACCCCCCACTCCTCCCCTCAAACCAACTAGTCAGCAGCTGGCACCTTCTTACATCACATCATCCCGCTCTTGCCCTGGCACCCACCAGCACAACCCTTCCATGCCCAGATGTGGTACCACACATGCCACCTGCCGTAGATCCCCCTGGTGCATCAAATGTGTGGCTCACAGTGCCGTCTCTTTGTTCCCACAGGAGAAGTTGGCCCCTAATAGGTGTGAGAGGGCCAAGACAGGTGGCGGAGTGCCAGATATTCGAGTCCTCACCCCCTATGAGAAACAAGCCCTGGAGATTGTGGGGTTGCCCGAGGAGAGCGCAGTCACTGACAGTGAGGTTGACCGAGGCCACAGAGGTGAGGATCCACTGCCCTTTCTACCAGATGACCTGCCTCATGTGAGTTGTTCATGTCTGACAATGATCCCCCCCTCTCACTGACCACATGTCCCTTCACCCGCAGAATGTCTGGAGTGGCTAGACAATGTCCACATGCACCCACATCCCTCAGCGATTGGGGCATGATGGCATGGCCCTCAGCCATGGTCGTCACAGACTGAGCCACACCTTGGACACCAGCACTCCTGGCGCTGATATCATGCTTCAGCCTTTCCACTGCGGTCACCACCTTAGCAGTGTTGGCTTCAGTGCCACACATTGCCGGCATCATCTCGTGCACCCAGAGCCTTTGGTACTCCTCAAATCAGCTATACACTCACCGGAATGTCGCTGACATCCCCTCCTGAATCTCACAGCCGTGTCCTAGCGTCTGCATCAGCTCTGGGATAACCTTGCCCAGAGGCTTGGCATCTGACTGGAGACTAAGCTGAGTCCGAGGATCCAGCAGCAGACCTCTGACTGTTGACTCCCTTGGATGTTCCTGCCTTCACCAGAATGTGCCTCAGAAGTCCGGTCAGGGTGTGAATGGGGGAATTGGGGGAGGGGGTGAATGGGGCGAGATGAGGGGGAGTTGAGGGGATGGAGTGAATGGTAGGGAGTTAGGGAGGGGGTGAATTGGGGGGAGGGGGGAGCTGATGGACAAAGCATCATCTTACGAGAAGCAGGCGAGGGCCAGGGTCTTTCGTCAGGTGCTCCCATGGGTCCTCCAGCCCCTCCTGGTCCAGCTCATCTTCATCCTCCTCACACGAGGCTGCATGTCCCTCCTCCTCCTCCAGCACATTGCCCGCTGCTGTGCCAGCTTGGGGAAGGCACAGCAGACCACCTCAAAGCGGGAGACCCTCTGGGGTGTCTGCAGGGCACCATCAGAGCGGTCCAGGCAGCGGAACCGCATTTCCAGCAGTCCGATGCACCTCTCAATGACAGCAAGGGTGGCAACATGGGCCTCTTTATATCAGGCCTCCGCATCAGTCACCGGCCTCCATACTGGTGTCATCAGCCAGGACCCTTATCCCCCAAGAGCCAACCCGTCACCCTGGGATGGTCCCCAAAGACGTCGGGGATCTCCGAGTGTCCCAGGATGTAGCTGTCGTGTACGCTCCCTGGGACGTGTGCACACATGACCCGGAGGTGGTGGTCGCACACTAGTTGAACATTCAGGGAGTGGAACACCTTCCTGTTAATGAAGGGCACTCCCCGATACTCCGGTGCATGCAAGGCGGCATGCTTGCCTTCTATTACCTCCTGGACCTGGGGCATCCCAGCAATGGTGGAGAATCCTGCAGACTGGGCATCTTGATGTGCTTGGTCCAGCTGAAAGTTGAGACAGTCAGCTGCCCGGACACAGGGGCATCTGTGACCTCACGGATGCACAGGTGGGCTGCAGCTTGTGAAATGCTGTACAAGTTTCCAATTAAGCTCTGGAATGAACTTATTGCATAAAAGTTCAGGGCTGCGGTGACCTTCACAGCCACTGGGAGCAGACGCGCTCCTCCTCCACGAGGTGCCATGTCCAGGTGCCGCACCGTCTCCTTGTTGAGACGGAGCCTCCTGCGGCCCATGCTGTCTGTCATCTCCTCGTACGACCAACGACACCTACACACCATTGGCCATTGCTGGCATCCTCCTCTGGGTCTCTCCCCGGCCTGAGTGTGCAAGATGTGCAGTGGCCCCCTGCAAATAGGGTGTCAGCTCCAGCCTGGGTCAATGCTGCTGCCTTCTCTGTCACCCGGTCACCTGACCTGCCACGTGCACTGCGAGGGCTGCTACTACGGGGCCAGTAACACCATCCATGTTGTTATCCATAAGGAATTGGAGACTGAGAGAGACAGAAAGTCCTATCCCGGGACCCTCAAATCTCCCAAGCCTCCCCCACCCTTATGTGTCCTGCCTTCTCTCAGAGTGCCATCCACCAAGCCTGTTGTGCTGCGGAACCCCGCTCTGCACACTCATTGCCAGCCACAGCATGGGCCCCTAGACCCCAGACCCCGGCTGAGAACACGCAGGAGACCGTGCTCCATTCCCCTCACCTGGACCACACACTCACCCCTAAGGTCGCGAGCATATCCCCAGTGCTGAAACCCAGCTCATGAGTGTTTGATTGTTGGTTGCTGCCTATGTGGTGCTGACGCCCCCAGGGTTCAGGCAAAGATTTCCAGCCTCACAGTTTGATCGGAATGCTGGGCAATAACACTCGTCTGAGACACGGCACGTGTACCCACGAGAATGCACTTGGGAACTGTGAAGTGCTCACCTAACTAACAATGCCAATTCCTTATTATCAATAGCCTTCAGCTGTGCAGCTAAAGGCTGCTCACCGCCAGAGGCAGTTGAAGTGACCTTCACCATATAACCATGAACAGGGCCCTGTCCTGGAAGTGATTGGTAGGACAGACAGGCAGCAGGTGTAGTTGCGCCTCTTATGGGTATACATAATATTGGAGTATGGCTAGTAGGCCTCGCAGACGGTATGCCCCTCACTCCCCCAGTCCAGGGGCGACCTCCGACCTAAAACGCTCAACCTTCCGACCAGCCCCCACCCGGGATGTCCCCGGTTAGATCATGAACCGATCCACGCCCCCGATTTCAACTCCCCATGCTATCTAACCAGCACGCCCAGATCTGCGCCATGTGCAACACGCCCGTTAAATTGTGCCCAATATCCCCCATTTGGCCATGTATGCAAAATCGGTAATGAGGCCCATATCGTTTCCATTGTACAATTCGTTGCGGCATTAAATCCACACGGGGGCGCGGTTCTCCGACCGCCCGCCGGGTCGGAGAATCGGCGGGGGATGGCGTGAATCCCGCCCCTGACGTGTCCCGAATTCTCCGCCACCAGAGAATCGGCGGGGGCGGGAATCGCGCAGCGCCGGTCGGCGGGCTCCCCCTGGCGATTCTCCGGCCCGCGATGGGCCGAAGTCCCGCCGCTGCCAACCCTCGCCAGCCGGCGTGGATCAAACCACCTACCGTACCAGTGGGAGCAGACGGCGCGGGCGGGCTCCGGGGTCCTGGGGGGGGTGCGGAGCGATCTGGCCCCGGGGGGGTGCCCCCACTGTGGCCTGGTCCGCGATCGGGGCCCACCGATCGGCGGGCGGGCCTCTGCCGTGGGGGCACTCTTTTTCTTCAGCCTTCGCCATGGTCTCCACTATGGCGAAGGCGGAAGAGACCCTCTCCACTGCGCATGCGCGGGGATGCCGTGAATGTCTGCTGACGCTCCCGCGCATGCGTCGCCCGGCGACGTCCTTTCGGCGCCGGCTGGCGTGGCGCCAAAAGCCTTTCCCGCCAGCCGACGGGGTGGAAATCACTCCGGCGCGGGCCTAGCCCCTCAAGGTGAGGGCTTGGCCCCTAAAGGTGCAGAGAATTCCGCATCTTTGGGGAGGCCCGACGCCGGGGTCGTTCCCGCCACTCCATTACGCCGGATTCCCCCGTCCCGCCAGGTAGGGGAGAATCCTGGCCAACTTGTTTATTCATGATTAGATGTGCACATACAACAGAAGTGGCTTCTATCTTATACCCCTTTAATGCTGTACTAAACATATTATCCTCTATTATTGGTATAATGACTTCCTCTGATTACCCCAATAAATAAATAACTATATTATAGTCTGCCAAGTATTGACATGGTTACAATGGGTATCACTAAAACAGTATCCATTAATATATTGTTCATAATACTTTTAACATAGTGTTATATACATTTGCTAATCCCCTGAGCTGGCATCCGATCAACCTATGAAGGGTTAAATAGATGTTCACATGTAACCCAAAGTAGAACTAGTCCCT
Source organism: Scyliorhinus torazame (assembly GCF_047496885.1). Classification (NCBI taxonomy): domain Eukaryota; kingdom Metazoa; phylum Chordata; class Chondrichthyes; order Carcharhiniformes; family Scyliorhinidae; genus Scyliorhinus; species Scyliorhinus torazame. The sequence continues at coordinate 152,761,490 of NC_092716.1, forward strand.
CGTTAATTTGCCTCAAACTTTCTCACATCTGGTCAAGCATTCATGATCCATAGGTGCTATAGACATCGTTCTTATTTGCATCATCCAAAATATCTTTCCCTACCCCAATTAATTTATTAACGGTGACTGCGTGACTTTCTAATACAGGGGTCAAGTTTAAATTATTTGTGTCATGTCTTTGTCTACACCCGGTTGAGTGTACTGAAGCCCTTACCTCTTACCCAGAAAGCTCAGATCTTCTGGTCAATAGTTATTAGAGCAATAGAATTAATCATTGTAATTCTGGTATTAAATGCTGCAGTGGCGTCATTCATCAAGCCACATTTTATCCTGTTTTATTTCTAGGTGCTGCTATTGGCTATGTCCTGTCATATCGGGCTGCTTCAGTCATTAATCAATCCACTCGGGCCAGCTAAAGTTAGCGGGTGTATGTTGAAAACCACTGGGGCAGGGCTATGTCTGTAATGTTTAGGGTTACAGGTACCAGCTCATGGTGTACATTATCATACAAAATCTGATTCTCATGAATTAATAAAATCCCATTTCTGGTCCTGGACTTGTGGTTGGTCGAGATGGGTCAGTTGGCGTGGGTGGGCCGAGGCCTTGACTGCTTCTTCTGTGGTGATATTGAATGAGTTACACCTCCCATACCTGTGACCATGGTCATCAGTCCCACGAGAATCTATACAGTTGTTAACCTCTATACACGTAAGCAAATCACCGCCTCAGTTGTCACCAGCCGGCTAGTGTTAATTTTTATAAAACAAGATCAATTAGTAATGCGTGATTCGATTGCGACTAGTGTTTCCGGTGTCCCCCTCCCTTGGATGTCCACACAAGCGCATATATCACTGGTCATAGTTACTTTGCACAGTCCCACCCACTTGGGTGGAATCTGGGTTTGTCAGGTGACAACATTTTTTAAAAAGTTGTATTCGCATCCCAGAATTGTCCCAAATTCAGACACGTATGGTTGGCTGTCAGATTTCCATTGAGTCTATCATTTTTCCATCTTGTGGTCGATTGTTACTAAGTATTTTATTCTCCGTGACCTTTAAATTGTTTCAAATAGAATGTCCCTTTTTTCCCCTCGTGAAAACTCATGATCAATTTAAAATTCTCTTAAGGTTAGTTGCCTTGATTTTTCTAAAGGTTTTCTAGCTTTTTTAAAAAATTACTTTTAAAACTCTGATCTTGCATGCGTAGGTTTATTAACAAAGCTTGTTTGTAACCTAGCTCGAAATTGTCTTCTTTTTTTCAAAAATATTTTTTATTCTCCTCCTTTTTCACATTTTCTCCCAAATTTACACCCACCAACAATAAACAATAATCAGTAACAAATATGTCAATCCCTATAACAATAACAACGGTCCCATCCTCCCACCAAACCCCAGACATTAGCCCGCATGTTCATGTAAACAAATGACAAAAAGGAATCAGGAATCACCCATAGTCACCATTAACACACACCGCCCCCCTCCCCCCAACCCTCCCCCCCCCCCCCCCCCACCCCCCAACTAATGGTCAATGTTATCCAGTTCTTGAAAGTGCATAATGAATAATGCCCATGAATTGTAGAGCCCCTCCATCCTTCCCCTGAGTTCAAACTTAACCTTCTCAAGAGTCAAGAATTCCAACAGGTCCCCCCGCCACGCCAGGGCACAGGGTGGAGAGGTTGCTCTCCAACCCATCAGGATCTGCCTTCGGGCGATCAACGAGGCAAAGGCTACAACATCTGCCTCCGCACCCGTTTCCAACCCTGGCTGGTCCGATACCCCAAATATGGCCACCCGGGGGCCCAGGTCCAGTTTCACGTGCACCATCTTAGAAATTACCCTAAAAACCTCCTTCCAGTAATCCTTTAGCTTTGGACAGGACCAAAACATATGCGGTGTTGAAGGCAGTTGTCTGGGAGGCTCTGAAGGCGGTGGTGAGGGGGGAGGTGATTTCGTTTAATTGTCTGTTCTTTTAAAAGGCAAATAACCTTGTTGGCGAGTTTTGCTAATGAAATTCCTGTCCCAATCATGGTAGTCCCATACTGGAGCTTGTACAAGTGCCCGTTTCATGGTTGTGGACAATCTTCCATTTGGCTTCCTTTTGACTACAGGGAGGTTCTCGCTTGCCATGTAATATACAGCCCAAATACTGTACGTTTTGCTTCCTGAATTGAGCCTTTACTGAGCTGGCTTTGAATACAGCTGACTTTAAAAGAGTGCAGCATTCAATAATTATTCTAGAATCCTATCAAAAGTCAAAAGGGCCTCCATCTCAAGATCTTTGCTTATTTCCCCCTGTACAGTTCTAATGTGTCAGGTAATGGCTACATCATCAGATTCAATTCTCTTAAAAAGTTGTGGGTTGTGTTCATTTCTCTAACTTTTGTTCCTATTTCATCATAACATTTGTATCTGCCTTAGTTACCATCTTATCTAATTCAGTTTGTCTGGAGAAACTTACAGTCCAATGGAATGTTCTTATAATATCTTTAAAACAGAAATCAAACATCCCTGTTTGATTCCAGGCATTAACACATTTAATTTTTGCCTCCTTTCCCTGAAAAAATGTTATATTTTCCAAAAGAAGCTCATTAAATAAAGTGTCTGACTTCCTTTTCAATTTTAAAATCGTTTCAGCAATATTTTGAGCTGTCTTCTTTAATTCTGCCAAATCTGTTTTCTAAACGAAGTGCTGGGGTCCAATGTGTTTGAGGTAGAAGGATTAATTCCTCAATCTAAGAGTTCGAGCTGCTTTTCAGAAAGAGTTCACTCTCTCTTCTGTGGTGAGCAAGTCTGGTACAAAGTGCCTCTTGTTCCTCCAGTAACTGTCCCTTTTGATGAGTTAGCAGCCCTATTCTCTGATTTCCCTGTCTGACACATCTCAAAGGTAACATTTACACAAATCTATATTTCTATCTTCTCTTTTCTTTTCATTTGTTTATCTCAACATTCCTTAAGCTTCTCTGGGGCTTAGGGTGGTCCTGTCTTTCTTAGTCATTTTACTCATCATCTCCTTATTTTAGTTGCCAAAACCAATAATAAAACCCATGAACATTCACATAAAACAAAAGGAACATACACTCTCTCAGCTGCAAATTTCAAACAATTAATTCTGTTGGAAAGACACAACACTGAAAACTCACAATCCCGCACAACAAATTTAGGCACACACAATAATCACTTTTACACTTTCATAATTCCCTAGAAATATGGGACACACATATTCAGCATTCAAGGAATAAACTTAAACGACATACAAGACCAGATTACAGGGGGTTAACAAGTAATTAGCTCGCTGACACAGACACACAAGGAATAATTTATACAGAAATGGATTTGGGTTAATTTTTCTCTTTTTTTCTTGTTGCCTTTTCACACATCATCTGAACTATAATGTGGGCTATGAACTGAGTTTCTTACCCTTCCGTAATTAACTTAACCTTACTTGTGACTAGGTGGGATTTAGATTGTGGGAAACAGATTAGTTTACATTTTGCTCAGACACACCAGCAGCTGGTGCATCATCTCATTGACATTTCACCTCCTGTAACGATCACTATTAACATTGCTGTTTTCCCAATTCCCTTGTAGCTTCATTATAACTTAGATTATTTTGTTCCATTTAAGTACACTTCCAATGCCTAATTGTATAGGCGTTCCCTATTCTTTGTTAATTCAAGATCTCAGACTCATTCTCAACCAAATAAATTACCACCCGCAAAAATGATGTGACAAACATAATATAATCCTCAATTTATTACAAATTCCTCTGGACTATGCTTAAAATTTCTGCATTTAACTTCTATTGTTGAATTGCTACAAATCCAAAATTCAACTGTACATAAATTAGCGTAGATCTATACAGAATCAGAGATCCACACTTTTCCAGGCGTTTTAGAACAAATTGGATGTCTGCTGAAATGGTCCATTTTATTACAGAACCTAAAGGGACGAGGAGTTGACAGAGTAATTTGGCACGTGATTGCTTCCCTTTACATAATTTTAAAACTTATTTTGTCCCATTGTTTTAATTTTGCTCAAATTTCATCTCGTTTGTCTATCCTTTTTATAACCATTTTCGATTTTTGCTACTTAAGGTTAAAAAAAATACTTTGTGAAGTGTGTGTTGACTGAATCTCAACAAATTATTATTAATACAAATGTTATTGGAAAATTCGAATTGGATTGTTGCCAAACTGTAACATTATCTCATATTTGGGGAAAAAGTTGACCTTCGCAATTTTACATTTGTACAGCTTAATTTCAAACTCAAACGCAATCCTTTTGAATTCCAGCACAGTTTGAATTTCTTTTAAACGGAAATTCACAGCAGTTCGAATTAAATGAATTTTAGTTCCCTTTCCAAACTAATTTGAAACATTTTTTTCAGAACTAAACACGGCAATGGCAAATTTCTTACTCGCATATCTCATAACATAACGGTAAATTCATTTGTTACACTTTTAAATTTTAACTATTCCTAATTTGCTAGCAACAAGGGAAGAGAGAATGTATATGACTAAATGTTTCTCCCTTCGTAATCGGATAAGGAGCTGAGCTTTTTCTTATCAACTTGCTCTGACTGGTCTTGGTTTAAAGTTTGAAAAAATGCTTTTTGACGAACAGATTTTTCCTTTGCGACACAAGCCTGTATTCATTTTCAGTTTGGCCCACCGAATTGTTTCATTTTATCGATCAGTTCCCTCTGCCTTCAGGGGAGGTAAAGTGACACCGTCTCTTCACTCCCCCACTCCTAAGAAAATTCCTGTTCCTTCAGGATTAGTCTTACCCTGTTAGTTTACTAAATGTCTGTCTTTTTCACCTCTAATTCCACTATTTATTGATTATAGCCATGGGGACATGTGCCTTGGTGTTCCCGACCCAAGGCAGTTAGTGATTGTGTTTCATCAAACTAGGGTAGCCCAATCCCAAATGGCAACTGTATCGCTGCAAACTACAGACACCGGCTGGATTGGATTTTGTCATTCTTTTGTCTAATATTTATCGAAGTATAGGGGGTTAGCCCAATCCCCTGGACATTTTGCCTTTATTATACTTGCGAGTCCATTGGGTGCATTATATGGAAATCCTCCATCTCTTGTAATTTTGTCCAGAACTCTGGGTTATTATATCGGGTTGTGAGTCTGGGCAGTTCATTAAGTAGCATCTGCTTCACTCCAGGGTTGTAGGGTAGATGGGTGACTTTCGCTATTATCTCCTCTCCTTCACCCTCCTCCCCCTGTTCAAGTTTTATTTTACCCCGTCACTTAAACTTGCTGTTACTGACTATCGCCATGGGAGCCATTGGTCTATTGTCATCGCCCACGGGGGTGGTTGGGGTGTTACCATGAGTGGGTGGCTCAAACTCCTCATGCTCATCTGTGTCTCTGGCCATTGCGGCCACTGACTTCGTTTTTCTGGATCTTCTCATTTCCCTAACTATTTGTAAATATAGGCTAGTTATAATTATTACCCCATTTTGTTCCTTATCTTTCTTCTGACCTATCCACCTGTTTTTTTGTTCCCCAGCTGTAATGTGTGGATCCCTACCATCTTTCTGCATTTTCTGTATTAACTGAAATTCTTGTTCCGCTATAAACCACATGAAGGAGCTGTCAGTTACCCAATCAAAACTTACAACATTCTCTTTCATTTTTATATTAAACAATTTTAATTTTATTGATGGAGAAGGAAATATAAGAATAAAAGAAGGAACAGAAAATGCGGCACATTAGCTATTTGCGATGTCAACTACGCCTGTGTGGCTTCGACCGAATGCTCGGGTGACCATTGATCGCACCTTTCAGCTGCCCCAGTCATGCCTACATGGCTTTGATGATGCTTGGCAAGCATCAATCATGCCTGCATGGCTTCGACTACGTCACCACACCCGTGCCCCTTTACTCGAGAAATGGCTTTGGCATTGTCAACCATGCCTGTGTGGCTGGACCAAATTCTCGGTGAGCGTTGATCACACCGTACGGGCTTTTAATTGCCCCAGTCATGCGTTCACGGCATTGATGATACTCAGGTAAATGTCAAACACGCCTACGTGACTTTGACTATGCCCCTCATGCTGCCCCTTCATTCAGTAATGGCTTGGTCTACTTGTGCAGTTTAGGCCCCACAAGCCAGCCTGCACATCTCTGCCCCCTACTCCAGCGCCTTCCACTGCCCTGAGACCTCCTCCCACAGATTCTTTTATTACTCGACAGGATCGCGTCAGACATGATTACTGCACTAAATAAAATATACTCACCCTCTTTGCAGAGCCGTTTTCTGATGATCCAATATGAGTAGCCTGCTTGCAACGCCAATTGTTGTGTTTTTTTCCTTTTCCACAAAATAATTGGAGGAGTCTCAGGCACTGAACGATCGTTTATTGGCCAACCCATTGGGAGAGCCCAGCTTCTGAGAAGGACCTCCAGAGTTGACTCTGCCCAACACATGAAATGAAGTAACCTTTATACAGTGCATGTTACTTCGGCATAGATATTGTTTATATTTGAGCATTATCTGGTTCAAATTTAACATTAAACAACTTACATATGTGCACACAGGCAGAGTTGGTGTTATCTATCTTTATCTACCCTTTACCCCTTGCTATGGATCCCTCCCTAATCTCCCTACTTGGTTCCAGACCAGATAGATGTGTCTGGTCCTTAGGTCGAGTTAGGGAAACATGTTGTTAACCTTTATCCTAACCATTTGTCAATTGTGTCTTAGGAACAAGCCATTAAGGTCACTGAAAACTGGTTTAACTGGAACATGTTGCTTGACCCTGATGCTGACTGCTGCAGATGGTGCCACGTTAGCTTTTAGCTGACACTTTATAAAATGATCTCTTATTGCTTTTGTATACTATATTACACTTTATGAATTCAAAATCCCAAAGAATAATTGTTAATTTCCCGAATACATTGCTGTTAGTAAACACGAATCATTAGTCTCCCCACAACAATAGGAAATGTTGTTTACCATTACCAGTAGTTGACACATTGGCAATGGTACAGGGTGTTTTAAAGACTCATGCTGGGGATGTGGATGTGGGATATTGTGTGGAATTGGATATAGGAACAGGTTTTGGATTACCCTAAGTTTAAAGAAGTTGGAAGGTATGAGGCTGAGCAGTCGAGCATTGTAACAGTCCAATCTGAATGCAGCAAAAACATAAATACGGGTTTTGTGGCAGCTCGGCTTATTTTAGGGGATGTTATGGAGGTGGGGCAGCATGGAGGGTATGACAACAGCTTCAGTCTTCCCAACGCTTAACTAATGGAAGTGCAACTTTTTCCAGACTGAATGTGGGCAGGGAGTCTAATGGGATTGAGGCAGTGAAAGTATCAAAGAATTGGTGGTCAGATAGAGCTGGGTGTTCATATATGGGGAAGTGACCCCATGTCTGTGAATAGCATTCAGGAGGCAGTCTTTAGATAAGGAAGATGAGAAAGGCAAAGACAGATCCTTGGGGGAAGCGCCTGAAATGATGAAGATGTGGGAAGAGAGGTTTAGCTCGAGGTTCTTAGCCTACAATCAGGACTACGCAGGAATAATCCGACTGGGCTGGATAACGGACTATTTATCATGCCGTGATGGAAAGGATAGACCAAGAATTATTGTTGTCCATGCTACAGAACAGTACATTTTGCTTTTCATCACTTGGCTGAAGTGCAGAATGGAAACTCTTGTCCTATATTCATTGCAGAACTTTTCTGATATTCCTTGTAATAACTTAAATTGAAGGAAATTAGACCAGCTCTGTTGCTATTGTGCAATGCTTCTTCCCCAATTTTTCTTCTTGCACGTCGTCCAGGCTTCACGGGAGATAAAGACAAAGATCGCCCCTTTAATCCATTTGTGCCAATGTAACTTCCAAACATTTATCTGCCATTTTCTCGCAGAGATGGTTCACGCCTTCTGCAAGACTCCCATCTCCTCAGCTACTGAGCTCCACAAAGATTCTTCAAAACTCTCTGATCTCAGCAGCTGTGCCTTGCAACTATAGCGTTAATCCCTTCGCAGACGTTTAAAGATTCCATTTTCCCAGGGCTCCTCGGGAAAGCACGGAACTGCTGAAACTTGGTGCAGTGGGGCATGCAACAAACAGCATGCTGATCAACTTGGGTGCATTCAGGTTCCAGACTGACAAAGGCTCACGGAACAGTCAGGCCCCATCTTTACAAACTCACAAAGAGCCACAGAATACTGCTGATCAGGGGTTAATCTTGTCAAGGTTTGTGCATTTCCACTAAACATAATAGGGCTTCAGCCGGCACCATGGAAACAATGCTAATGCATACAATAAGATTAAAATTTCAATCAATTAATTTGTCACAAACGAAATAGGTCTTTGGACTGTTAAACCTGCTAACACACATTGCTGGTACTTTTGACTTTCAGCAATAGTGCAAAACAGACTATTTTGAATCAGCCAGCATCTCCCAACAGGCAGCATTTCCAATATTCCCCTTAAAACACTGTTACCCAAATCCCCCCCCAGTCTATTATGCAAAACCGATGCAGAAAAGTGTTAAACCCAGAAATTACCAGTGGGGTAATTTCCACCCTCAATTCCGTTATAGAATCTGCCTGATTTTCATGAGGAGTGTCACCAGACCAGAACAGATCTGGACAGTTACCGATGACGATGTGGCCCATGAAGGCTCTTCCCTTTGTTCGAACGTTCTGATTACTAGCACAATTGTTTTAAAAATGAGGGCAGCCAATATCCCCCAGGAGGAATGACTTGCCGTCATAGCTCTGAAAAGGGATCAATGTGTCCAGCTCCCACCCTGAGCAGATTAAATCAACAATCCAGTTGAACAAGACAGAATTAGTGGCTGTGAGTTAAGCTCCAGCCTCATTATTATTCTGGTGCTTGTTCTGTCCTCTGTGGGGCCCATTTGATAGGGTATACTGAAAAGGTATCATTGTCCTTGAAGGCAAAAGTAAAGGAACATTCTGTTGGCACAAAGGCATGTGGCATGAGGCTGGCTACTGAGAACAGACTTTACTTTGGCAGCTGGAGGCAACACAGGGCTATAGCATCACAAGTTATTTTGAACAAGGGATCACAAACCCCATGTTTATATTCAAAAAATGGTGCAAAGTTTTTAAAAGATTAAACGCCCTGAAGTATGTTTAACAAACCACTTATATAGATCCTTTTATATCACCATCTATCCATCAGTCTGCATCTCTATTAATGTACTGTATGTTTTCAATACCATATTGAGCCTGCAATCGATAGTTGAAGTGGAATTTGCTCAGAAGGAATGTTGCATCTTCCACAAGCACTTAGTACCTTTGTTCCCACCACTGCAGGTTAATATTTTTTAAAACAAACCCAACCCTCAACCCAACCTAATTCAGGAAGACGCCTGCAGCATAAAATTGCCTGAAAGCCAACTTGTCAGTCTCACTCAAAGATGCCAAGAGGATGATGTGTTAGATATGCCAGTTTAAGATCACCCTGCATAGCCAATGGGCCCTGGGCCAGGAGGTTGGACGAAGTTCTGTGTTGACCTTCTTCAGGTGGGACAAGCGAAATCCATCTGGTGGCAATATATAAATATCCCAGGAGCCCCACACAGCACTCTTCTTAAAGGGATACACTAACCTCATCCAGTAAAACCATTGTGTTGGTGGCTGTTTGATAATGTGAAAATGGTTTGATTGTTTAGACCTTTGGACATGTTTGGTAAATGCACAGGAAAATCAGCAATCTTTGAGATTGTCGAGACATGAAACAGGAGGAATCATACACTCCCCTTAAGCACAGCAAGGAAAGGCTTAGTGCAACTCTGAATGCAGATGGAAACTGTTGGCTGGCTTTGCTTTGGTCTGCATCAGCAGTAAGAGTGACTTATGGAGGTCTCTATTGTGCAGTCTGTAGCACAGATGGGCAGCAGATGAGGGGAATTAGTTAACAGTACATTGAGCAAGAAAGCGGTCAATGTAGATTCACAGGGCAATCTGAACCTTATCAACAGGACGTTTCGTCAACTTGGCCAGTCTTAAGTGGATGTTAATACTTAGTGCTTCATAATATGGTGTGTTTTAGGCTGTGATAGAAGTGTTAGCTTAAATTATAGCGTTGACTATTTACCTAACTGAGCTAGATACCTTTGTCCGCATCTTCGGAGGAATAGTAATCACCGTCAGGTTGCTGCTCTGCTAATTCCACGCAACACCTGAGCTCCGCATTTCTTTCAAGGCATCTGATTCCAGCTTCTTCAGGAATACCTTCAATCCAACTGCTTCCTCGTTGCGCTGGGATCATAGGGGTAAGACGAGCCACACTCACATTTTAAGGCACCAGCTGACATATTTTGGTAGATATTCACTAATTCACTGACATGCTGGACAGTCAATTAACTGACAGAAAAGACTTGAGGGGCTGTATGTCCCATTCCAATTCCTGTGTTTTTTTACAATGTGTATTAACTGAGTTCTGTTGTTCTTATCAGACATCCTATTACTCACTGCCTCACTGGGGCATTATCCCTCGGTCCTTCTGTCTCCCTCATTATGGTGTTATTCTCTGCTCTACTTTTTTATGACTAACAAAATTGCAGCATTTCTTATCTTGTTTTATTGGTCATCCCATTAACCCTGTCACAACACAGAATCATATTGAAGAAGGCCTTACACCCCATCATGCCTCTGCCTATTCTTTAAAAGCCATTTGGGTAGTGTCATTCCCCTGTTCTTACCCATATATTTTCTTTTTAAAGTGTATATCTCCCACCTCTGGCACTCTGACAGGTATCTTGAATATGTTATCTGCTGATTACTGACCCGTCTGACAATAAACTAGGTGCAGTCAAAATCACATGCTCACCCGAACTCAATATAAATGTTGGGGTCTTATTATTTTATTTCTCTGGGAACATTTGCTCAATGGAGGAAGCATTTTACAAATATAAACATGTCATGTAATTCGCACAATTATATACTTGATGGGCAGCTGCTTTATAATTGAGTTAACAGTGCTTTAAATCAAACTAGTCCATCAGCTTTTTGAGCAGTATTTAATAAAGTTGGATTTTTAAAATAATTGGGATTAATTTTGCCTTTGATGTAGAAAACCCTAAAGTCCAAAGATGTGCAGGTTAGGTGGATTGGCCATGCTAAGTTGCCCCTTATTGTTCAAAGGTTAGGTGGCGTAATGGGTTTGCCGGGGTGTGGGCCTAGGTAGGGTGCTCTTTCAGAGGGTCAGTGCAGACTCGATGGGCCGAATGGCCTCATTCTGCACTGTAAGGATTCTATGATAAAGTAAATGAGCAAATAATATATATATAAAAATGGAGTGATTGCTGCCAACACAAGATGGCTGACGAGATTACGCTGCGCATGCTCGGTGCATACCGCAAACAAATATATACAAATAAAACCGAGAATAATTTGCAGAAGAACCAGACTTTCTTTTGCAGAGCAAATTGTTATAGTTAGAAAGCGCAACCTGAAGTGGTGTCAGAAAGCAGATTCAGTAGTACCTGGCAAAAAGGGTATATTGGGTATGACTATGAAATGTAACAATTACAGAGCTGTGTGGAAAGAGCAAGGAACAGAGGCCACTTTGATTGCTCATTCAAAGAACTGGCACAGGTATAATGGGCTGAATGTCCTCGTGAAATTAATTCTATGATTCTATATAAATACAAGTCATCTTCCTTTCTCTCTCTCTCTCTCTCTCTCTCTGTCCCTACTATGATGTATCCCCCGTCTCCTAGAAACATAGAAAATAGGTGCAGGAGTTGGCCATTCAGCCCTTCGAGCCTGCACCACCATTCAATATGACCATAGCTGATCATGCAAATTCAGTATCGCACTCCCGCTTTCTCTCCATACCCCTTGATCCTTTTAGCCGCAAGGGCCACGTCCAGCTCCTTCTTGAATATATCCAACGAACTGGCCCCAACAGCTTTCTGTGGTAGAGAATTCCACAACTTCACAACTCTCTGAGAGAAGTTCTTCCTCATCTCAGTCCTGAATGGCTTACCCTTTATCCTCCTACTTATAATATTCCTGCCTCAACCCCAATTGAGGTGTTATCTTTTTTCTGTGCCTCAATATGACATTTTCCTTATCTTTTCCTCATGTGAGATTATCCCTCCCCTTCCATAACGTGGTGCTCACACGTTCTTCCTCTCCTGCTTATCGCAACATTATCTTGCTATCGCCCTCATTCTGACATAATTTGATTCTAAAGGTAAACAATACACATCAAGTAATGAAATCTTCCTGAAGAAAAGTCTACGGACTGGATTTTCATCCTCGAGGTGTGACTTGGCAGAAAGCCCACCTTGGGAGAAGGTGCCAGGAAAGATGGGATTTTCATTGTGAGGAGGTGGGTACAGTTGGGCAAGCTGACCCACTGGGGCTGAGGGGTGCTGAAGTGAGCTGTTTAAAAGGCCAACCTGAGTACTGTGGAATTTCATCCTAATTATAACAAAAAAAAGTAAGGGCCTTTAACCCTCACCGCTCACATCCCATGACCACCCACTCACTCCCCATTCCCCATTCATTGCCACCTCCTGCACCTCCACCCACCCCTCATAGCCCCTCATGCCCCATACCCCATACCAATGAATGTCATTCCAATGCCCATTCACCCTCTGTACTGTATAGAGCCAATGAATCCTATAGTGACAATGACATAAGTTTTTAAAAATCTTTAAAAAACAGTGAAAGCTCAGAGCCCCAGGAGAACCATTGCTTGACTGACAGCTCTGGCACTCTGCTCTCTTCCATCATGGTTTCAGCAATGATATTTTAAAAGGTCTGAATGATTGACACTTTTATTGGTCTGCAGTAAAAAGGAGGTTTAAAAACAAGGAAGTGGAAAGTTATTACTGAATGACTGCGACTGCATCACGTGCTATTATTGCTTCGGTTTCCTCCCACAAGACCCGAAAGATGTGCTTGTTAAGTGAATTGGACATTTTGAATTTTCCCTCAGTGTACCCAAACAGGTGCCTGGTGACCATGGGATTTTCATAGTAACTTCATTGCAGCATTAATGTAAGCCTACTTGTGACACTGATAAAGGGTATTATTATCACGATTGGTTTCATTGGCTCTCTACTGTGTATAGTGAGTCAATGGGCATAAAAGTGCCATAGCTTGGCATGGGGGTCATGGGGAGCCATAGGAGCGGGTAGGACCAGTCCTTGACATGGGTGGGGGTATCAGGAGGGCCATTTGAACTTTACCTTCCAAAAGGTTTCCTCATGCAGACTTTGATTCACGGCGCCTCAGAGATGCCATGAGGCACGACTCTTTAAAAAGCTGACCTGATTGCAAAGCCTATCCCCGCAGTCGAGCCGACCAGTTCGGGAGCACAGGTCGAGGGCACACAATCGAAACCCCTAACGATTGAACCCCCTATCACTATAGCCCTGCCACTCATTTTCCTCCCACCCATCTGAGCAGAAGAGCCACCCACTGCCGTGTACTTGGCTCCTGCTGCTTTCCCCTGAAAGGCCATTCCCCTCCAACAGTATCCAAAGCTGCATGTCTGTTTGAGAGGCGGATGACCACAGGGTACTCCTGCGCTACCTTCCTGCGTCTTTTACTGTTCCTGATGATCATTCATTCCCTTTCTGCCTGTGCAATCCTCACCTACGGTGTGGCCACCTCGTTGAACGTGCTATCCACGACTTCCTCAGCATTGCAGATGCTCCACAGTGAGTCCACCCACAGCTTCAGCTCCAAAATCCGGTTAGCTAGAAGCTGCATTTGGACATACTTTCTGCACACATGGTCAATAGCTACTTCAATAGCTAGCATTGCCTATGAATCTATCTGGGCCCACCATTATGTGTGGTATCTCCGTTTCTGCTCGAGTCCCTGTACCGTAACACTATTGTACACAACCTGCAGAATGGGATCAAACCACAAGTGGACTGGCATATGCACATCTCATAGGGTGTTGGAGGATCACAATGTCAGCCAAGGGGTTGGGGAGGTTTATTTGGCCTAAAAGATATACCGTAAGAATATTTTAGGAGGAACACCAGCCTCTTTAAGAACTAAATCTCGTTCTCTCCTGTGATTTGTAACATACAGAATATATGAAAAACACTTTGATTATTTGTCATGAACACGGATAAACCATTCACTTACCTCTTATGAACACACAGGATGAAAAGCAGAACAAGGAAGAGGGTCACAGGCACAGAGTAAATCTTGTAAAAGGAAGGATAAATGGGAAGTAGCTGGGATCACCGTATTATGATCCCAGTTGATGTTATGACTGGACGGGAAGATTCCAGAATGGAACCCTGACTCAAAAGACAGTGGGCGGGATTCTCCGTCCCGCCACTTTCTGTTTTTTTCTGGTGTGGCGCATCCCTGCCGGCAGCGGGATTCTCTGTCCCAGCAGCCAGCCAATGGAGTTTCCCACTGTGAGCACCCCCAAGCCATCGGGAAATCTGCAGGCGTGCGCGCTGCTGACGAACCGAAGGATTCAGCGGACGGAGAATCCAACAGCGTAACTTTTACTTTATTTTTTAATCACAGAGTCACAGGACCGCTAATTAGTTTTTAAAAAACTGTTTTTATTAGAGTTTTTCTTTTTATACACAATGAAAATAAACAAACCTGTACACACCAGTTACAGCTTACAAAAGCCTCACATTTGAGTTAGCCTCCTGACCCCAATTTCCCCTCCTTCCCCGAAACCCACAACACACAAAGTCATTCTTTAAGGCATGTCAATTAGCTGTGGCCAAATACGTACGATCTGAACAAAAGTGAAGGCCTGTGGATGCCTCTTCAAAATCCACCCAGTTGATTGTCACTTAAGATTTTATAAACTGTACTGCCCAAAACACACTTTAAAAACTTCTCCCATCATCATGCTTTCCATTAACGGTTTGCATTTCAAAATCCAGTCCACATTTTCCAAAAGACTCTTGTGAACACATCTTCTGCTCCACTTTTATCAATACATCAGTTCAGGATTTTACACCAACCCTTCAGGATTCCTTTGTCTTGACTCACTCCCACTGTTATAAAACTCTGATATCCAGTCAATACTGGGCTGGATTTTCCAGTCCGCCAACCGTGTGTTTCTCGGTGGTGCGCCGTTCACTGGCACTGGGATTCTCTACTCTCACTGCTTGTCAATGGGATTTCCCATTAAAGCCACCCCATGGCCCAGGGAACCCATGGTTAGGGGTGAGCTGCCAACGGAAAAAGAGAATCCCAATGGCTGGAAAATTCCAGCCATTGTTTTCCCAATCACTTTAAGATTTGTTTTGCAGACATTCCACACTTTAGGATTACTTCAGAAACCTTTGGGATTACTTTAGAAAACCTATCTTCTCACCAATAGATTCCTTCTCAGCTTTGTCTGTGGTGCCCATGGTCTATTTCTAAGTTTCTAGACCTAACAATCCTTTAGTTTCTCTGGAGCTTGCTTTCTTACATATTACTTCATTGTATAGCTTCTCTTGCCTCGAGAAGAGCTGGGAGATGTTTCCTCACGGTTGTCTATCTGCAGCTGTTCTGGTTTTCGGTTTAAAACACTAAGAACAAAGGAAAACTTTAGTCTTACCTTACACGGGCCTCTATTTGCTAAGCAAAGCTTATTGATTTTTCACGTCGTCGCTCTCTCTATCCCAATAGAATCCCAGTTGGAATTTAAACCAACCCCACACATACAAATATCTCTGTCCAACATGAATGTAACTACAGGTCCCTTCCAGGCACGGAAACATTAAATTAAACGCACCTAAAACTATATATTATTTTTAATATTTACCTATAAAACATAAATCCCTTTATTTTCCCAACATCAGTGATGGTAACTCAATTTTTCAAAGGTCAGTGTGTTTTAGAATGGCTGCAATTGACATCTTTTGGCTGTTTGCCTAGAACTGAGAGTTAATTCCTTCTACCATGGATTGTTTTATTGCTTTTCTCCTGAAAATGGCTGTCAGTCCCCTCCCTAATTATTCTTCAAATCACCTTTTCCTAAAGGAAAGTGAGATCATAAAGATGGCAGATAGCACTGCTGGGAACTGGAGTGTTACTCACAGTCCGTGTGAATATAAAGTGCATCCATAGTGGATGCAAATCCTCAACACAACACAGCTTAGAGATGCTGAATCGTTAGTCTCAGCCATGGCGGTTGGGATAGCGCACACAGAATCTGAGTTTGTGATTATTGGGCACTGGCGAATTAATTGAAAGGATTTCATTGTAGCAGTGGTATTGCTCTTGTCCTGAGGTTCCTGATGAGGCAGAGTAAAGGCGGGGGGTGGGGTGGGGTGGGGGAAGGGGCGGGGTGACGCAAACAACAGTTGTTCTCGTGCCTTGAGGCAAAAGACTAAAAGAAAATTGCTCCCAGCCCCCCCTAAACCCTCCTCATATGGGACCTGTATCTGAACTGAGCTGGACATCGTGGCATATCCAACCTGGGTCTCTATGTGCCTCCCTCAAGCCCAAGCAATGCTCGAAGGCCAAGCACCACAGTTGTATCATAACTCTCACTCACTGCTTAATTCTGTTGCCCCCCTAAACCCTCCTCATATGGGACCTGTATCTGAACTGAGCTGGACATCCTGGCATATCCAACCTGTGTCTCTGTTGTACTTTGAGGGCCTGGAGGTTTGAAAAGGGTTCTTCTTAACACTATTGCCTAATTGGTGGGTTAAATACTAAATATGAGGGTAGAATCTATCAGTAACTTTCAACAGTGATTTAAATTTGATATGTGGCCCTCGAGTCTTCATGGTACAGTGATTTTTAGTCTTCAAAGGCAAAGGCCTTTGCTACACATGACCTGGAAGAGGTTGGTGGCACAGTGTAGAAAAACATGATCCTTCAGTAAATCCCTGCTTTGTCCAGGCTGGGAATGATCAGCACTAGCATTGGTTTCATTTTTTATTTCTTTTCTATTCCCAGCCACTTTAAAGGGACAAAATTAATTCCAAGATGTTAAATGAGTCAAATAAGTAGTTCAAGAGAGTGTCAGGAAAGTTGAAACCTACAATCGGTTCCCAGCTAGCAGTTATTAAATCGGCAATCATGCAACATAATCTTTGAAATTGTTCACTCTTGTGAAGCTCCTGCAGAAAACAGATTGTAAATAATTACTGGAATCTGAATTCCAGAGAATTTCATCCCACTTGCCCCCTCGCTGAACACCTGGATGCCCTAAAGATGGTTTGATTTTGTGCAAACAATTCCTGCCCACTCCCTCCCCAACGGCCAACCCTAGCCTCACAAGGATGTGCTCAGCACTGCACAATCAGGAATCTTTGTGACGGACGGATGGTGTATTTTATGTGAACAAATTGAGTGCTGTCATCAAGTACTCTTAGATCATTAGAAGCCCGCACTGATTCAGAACCAGGCCTAGAGTGCAGGAGGGCCAAGATGAGGAGGAATGTCTTGACATAGAGGGTTGTGAATCTTTGGAATTCTCTACCCCAGAAGGCTGTGGAAGCTCAATCATTGTGTATGTTTAAGGTGGAGATTGTTAGATTTCTGAATAACAATAACGTAAAGGGTTATGGGACAGGAGGTCTAAAAGGCATTGAAGTGTCAGATCAGTCACGATCATATTAAGACCATATGCCGCATCAGGCCACGTGTATACCGTCAGCGCCTGTCCTTCGAGGAGCTGACAGACTGCGTGTGCCGCTGAAAGCTCCCGCTAACCAGAGAGACCATGCGTCACCTGTCCAGATGATGGTGCACTGGCACTGTAGGGTTATGGAGGAGGGTACCCACTCCCTGTGGCTGTCAAGGTGACAGTCGCCCTGAACGTTTATGCCACTGGGTCTTCCCAGGAAACCTAGTGGAAATCATGTTGCATGATTCCCGATCTCGCAGACATCCGCACACAGGTACATCCACACTGTGACGAGTGCTCCATGTGCCCGGGTAGCAAACTATATAAACTTTGGTCTGGGCCAGCAACACCAGGCTGCCCAGGCAGCAGGATTTGCCACCATCGCTGGCATGCCCCAGGTCCAGGGGATGATCAATGGCACACATGTCCCCCTATGAGAATTGGCTCATCAGGGAGTGCCCTTGATCAATCGAAAGGGGTTCCACTCCCTGAACATGCAGTTGGTGTGTGACCACCAGCTGCACATCATGCACGTCTGTGCCCGATACCCAGACAGCGAGCACAACTCATACGTCCTGACGAATTAGTTGGTTCCTAGCACCATCGATGACACTCCCTCGGGTGAGGGGTTTGCTCTTGGGTGACAAGGGTTACCCATCCCTCCTTCCCTTCACTCCACCTCCCTGTCCCTCCTTCCCTTCACTGCACCTCCCCTGTCCCTCGTTCCCATTACTGCATCTTCCCTGTCCCTCCTCCCTTCACTGCATCTTCCCTGTCCCCCTCTCTTCACTGCACCTCCCCTGTCCCTCCTCCCTTCACTGCATCTTCCCTGTCCCTCTTCCCTTCACTCCACCACCCCTGTCCCTCCTCCCTTCACTCCACCACCCCTATCCCTCCTCCCTTCACTCCACCTCCCCATCTCTCCTCCCTTCACTCCACCTTCCCTGTCCCTCTTCCGTTCACTCCACCTCCCCGTCCCTCCCTTCACTGCATCTTCCCTGTCCCTCTTCCCTTCACCCCACCTCCCCTATCCCTCTTCCCTTCACTCCATCTTCCCTGTCCCTCCTCCCTTCACTCCACCACCTCTATCCCTCCTCCCTTCACTCCACCTCCCCATCTCTCCTCCCTTCACTCCACCTTCCCTGTCCCTCTTCCCTTCACTCCACCTCCCCGTCCCTCCCTTCACTCCACCTTCCCTGTCCCTCCTCCCTTCACTGCATCTTCCCTGTCCCTCTTCCCTTCACTCCATCTTCCTTGTCCCTCCTCCCTTCACTCCACCTCCCATCCCTCTTTCCTTCACTCCACCACCCCTATCCCTCCTCCCTTCACTCCACCTCCCCATCTCTCCTCCCTTCACTCCACCTTCCCTGTCCCTCTTCCCTTCACTCCACCTCCCCGTCCCTCCCTTCACTCCACCTTCCCTGTCCCTCCTCCCTTCACTGCATCTTCCCTGTCCCTCTTCCCTTCACTCCATCTTCCTTGTCCCTCCTCCCTTCACTCCACCTCCCCATCCCTCTTTCCTTCACTCCACCTCCCCTATCCCTCTTCCCTTCACTCCAACTTCCCTGTCCCTCCTCCCTTCACTCCACCACCCCTATCCCTCCTCCCTTCACTCCACCTCCCCATCTCTCCTCCCTTCACTCCACCTTCCCTGTCCCTCTTCCCTTCATTCCACCTCCCCGTCCCTCCCTTCACTCCACCTTCCCTGTCCCTCCTCCCTTCACTGCATCTTCCCTGTCCCTCTTCCCTTCACTCCATCTTCCTTGTCCCTCCTCCCTTCACTCCACCTCCCCATCCCTCTTTCCTTCACTCCACCTTCCCTATCCCTCCTCCCTTCACTGCATCTTCCCTATCCCTCCTCCCTTCACTCCATCTCCCCTATCCCTCCTCCCTTCACTCCACCTCCCCTATCCCTCCTCCCTTCACTCCACCTACCCATCCCTCTTCCCTTCACTCCACCATCCCGCCCCTCCTCACTTCACTCCACCTCCCGTCCCTCCTCCCTTCACATCACCTCCCCTATCCCTCCTCCCTTTACTCTACCTCCCCGTCCCTCCTTCGTTCACTCCACCTCCCATGTCCCACCCCCTACACCGCAGCTCCCCTGTCCCTCCTTCCCTTCACTGCACCTCCCCTGTCCCTCCTCCCTTCACTCCACCTCCCCTGTCCCTCCTTCTCTTCACTGCACCTCCCCTGTCCCCCTCTCTTCACTGCACCTCCCCTGTCCTCCTCTCTTCACTGCACCTCCCCTGTCCCTCCTCCCTTCACTCCACCTCCCCTGTCCCTCCTCCCTTCACTCCACCTCCCCTGTCCCTCCTCCCTTCACTCCACCTTCCCTGTCCCCCTCTCTTCACTGCACCTCCCCTGTCCTCCTCTCTTCACTGCACCTCCCCTGTCCCTCCTCCCTTCACTCCACCTCCCCTGTCCCTCCTCCCTTCACTCCACCTCCCCTGTCCCTCCTCCCTTCACTCCACCTCCCCTGTCCCTCCTTCCCTTCACTGCACCTCCCCTGTCCCTCCTCCCTTCACTCCACCTCCCCTGTCCCTCCTTCTCTTCACTGCACCTCCCCTGTCCCCCTCTCTTCACTGCACCTCCCCTGTCCTCCTCTCTTCACTGCACCTCCCCTGTCCCTCCTCCCTTCACTGCACCTCCCCTGTCCCTCCTCCCTTCACTCCACCTCCCCTGTCCCTCCTCCCTTCACTCCACCTCCCCTGTCCCTCCTCCCTTCACTCCACCTCCCCTGTCCCTCCTCCCTTCACTCCACCTCCCCTGTCCCTCCTTCTATTCACTGCACCTCCCCTGTCCCTCCTTCTCTTCACTGCACCTCCCGTGTCCCTCCTCCCTTCACTGCACCTCCCCTGTCCCTCCTCCCTTCACTCCACCTTCCCTGTCCCTCCTTCCCTTCACTCCACCTCCCCTGTCCCTCCTTCTATTCACTGCACCTCCCCTGTCCCCCTCTCTTCACTGCACCTCCCCTGTCCCTCCTCCCTTCACTGCACCTCCCCTGTCCCCCTCTCTTCACTGCACCTCCCCTGTCCCTCCTCCCTTCACTGCACCTCCCCTGTCCCCCTCTCTTCACTCCACCTCCCCTGTCCCTCCTTCTATTCACTGCACCTCCCCTGTCCCTCCTCCCTTCACTGCACCTCCCCTGTCCCCCTCTCTTCACTCCACCTCCCCTGTCCCTCCTTCTATTCACTGCACCTCCCCTGTCCCTCCTTCTCTTCACTGCACCTCCCCTGTCCCCCTCTCTTCACTGCACCTCCCCTGTCCCTCCTCCCTTCACTCCACCTTCCCTGTCCCTCCTTCCCTTCACTCCACCTCCCCTGTCCCTCCTTCTATTCACTGCACCTCCCCTGTCCCCCTCTCTTCACTGCACCTCCCCTGTCCCTCCTCTCTTCACTGCACCTCCCCTGTCCCTCCTCCCTTCACTCCACCTTCCCTGTCCCTCCTTCCCTTCACTCCACCTCCCCTGTCCCTCCTCCCTTCACTCCACCTCCCCTGTCCCTCCTCCCTTCATTGCATCTCCCCTATCCCGCCTCCCTTCACTGCACCTCACCTATCCCTCCTCCTGTCACTCCACCTCCCCATCCCTCCTTCCCTTCACTGCACCTCCCCTGTCCCTCGTTCCCATCACTCCACCTCCCCTGTCCCTCCTCCCTTCATTACATCTCCCCTATCCCGCCTCCCTTCAGTCCACCTTCCCTATCCCGCCTCCCTTCACTGCACCTCCCCTGTCCCTCCTCCCTTCACTCCAACTTCCCTGTCCCTCCTTCCCTTCACTGCACCTCCCCTGTCCCTCGTTCCCATCACTCCACCTCCCCTGTCCCTCCTCCCTTCATTGCATCTCCCCATCCCGCCTCCCTTCACTGCACCTCACCTATCCCTCCTCCCTTCACTCCACCTTCCCTGTCCCTCCTTCCCTTCACTCCACCTCCCCATCCCTCTTTCCCTTCACTGCACCTCCCCTGTCCCTCCTCTCTTCACTGCACCTCCCTTGTCCCTCCTCCCTTCACTCCACCTTCCCTGTCCCGCCTTCCCTTCACTCCACCTCCCCTGTCCCTCCTCCCTTCACTCCACCTCCCTGTCCCTCCCTTCACTGCACCTCCCCTATCCCTCCTCCCTTCACTCCACCTCCCCTATCCCTCCTTCCCTTCACTCCACCTCCCCGTCCCTCCTCCCTTCACTCCACCTCCCCTGTCCCTCTTCCCTTTATTCCAGCCCACCCCCTAGCTCCCTCTCAGTGGGTCCTACCAGCATCATCACAGGGTGTTGGCCCTGGGCAGGCAGTATCAGTGGGCCCCGTCCACGGGACAAAGGAAGATGACCACTCGCTGTGAGATGGTCTCCGGTGCTTCTCATCGTTTGACAGAGTCTGACACATGCGTTCAAGATCCCTCTGTCTGCCCGACTGATCCCTGCATGTGTGATGTCCATTCCATATCACGGGCCCATATATTCTTTTGGGGGGTGGGTTTGGGGGGGTTGGGGTGGTGGTTATGGACATGGTGAGTGGTGATGGGTTACTTCTGGGTAAGCTGTCCTACAAGGAGGACTCACAGCAAAGGTGGAACATCCAATTGTCCTGGGCCGTGCCCCATGCCATCCTCCAACATCCATCCCAACACAAACTTCCAACACCCTCCACCTGGCATACCCTCTACACCCAGCCCAGCCCATCCCTCACACCCTTCAGAAAGAGGATTGAGGCAGGTTGGAATGTTGGTGAAAAGGTGTTTATTAGTGACTAGAAACATTATTGTGCCCTGGCCCCTACCTCTAACCTATCTGCTGCATCCGTGCCAACTTAACTGGTATCTAACTTTCTTATGTGCTCTGCTGCTTATTCTAGGTATGACCCTAGACAGTACACCAGACATGAAGGTGGCCTGCTGCGTATCTCGCCCTCTGACCTGAGATACCTGTGGCTGCCATCCTCTGGAGGGCCTGGATTTGGAAGGGCCCGGCCAACTTGCTGGTGTCACAGGCGACGAGGTGCCACCCTGTTATGCCCACTGCCCTTCAGATATATCAGGTGGGGGGGGGGGGGTAAATTCTGAAGCGCTGAGGTGTTCCAGCACCTTACCTACGGGAGGCCCCATAACTTCCTCCTACCTCGGGGTGCTCGATGGCCCCCGGCCTACACCAATGGATGGAGTTGCGGCCGGAGTGAGCTCCGGAGGCTCCACCATCACCTGGCGCTGCTAGTCCGAGAGGCCTGCTCTTTTCTCAACCAGGGTCCCAATGCCCTTAAACAAGGAGCCATGTCCCTCTGACTGTTCCATGTCCCTCTGTGACTGGCCCAGGTCAGTCAGCGCCCGACCAATGCTCTCGATATCCTCAGTCATGACCCTTTGGTGAATGGGCCAAGCTCTGGAACGCCGCAGCAATGTCCACGTGGGCCCGTTACATGGTAACCTGTCACTGGGCTCCCCTGTCCTGAGCCTCAGCCATCGACTACACAGATTGCCCCAAACCTTGGATGTCTTGACCCATGGCTGTGACGTATTGACCCAAGGCTTCCACCGCAGACGCCGCCCATTCAGTGTTGGCCTGGGATCACGCATTGACAGCACCATCTCCTGCACCTGAAGGCAGGTGATTCCTTCAGCTCCACTGTGGGCACCGGAAAGTTGCTGATACTCCCTGACTCTGCATCTGTATCTCCACCAGTGATGGGTCATACTGTCCAGAAATACGATACCTGTCTGGACTGCAGCTGTTTCCTGGGATCAGGCAGCCCTCCGACCACCCGCTCCCTCGGGTGTTCCTACATCCACCTGATGGACTGCAGCATGTGTGAAGTGTGCACCAGAAGGTGACCCAGGAGCCTCGTCACCTAAATACCCACCAAGGTCGCATTGCTGCCTCACGGCGCCGAGGTCCCAGGTTCGATCCTGACTCTGGGTCACTGTCTGTGTGGAGTTTGCACATTCTCCCCGTATTTGCGTGGGTTTTGCCCCCACAACCCAAAGATGGACTCACTTTGGAGCGTCCACGATGCTGAGGACGTCGTGGATAGCATGTTTAGCGAGTTGGTCACACCGCAGGTGAAAGGTACTGAGGGAGATAGAAAATGGGTGACCAAAAGACAGAGCAAGAGTAGGAAGGCAGTGCAGGTGTTCCCTGCGGTCATCTCCCTGCAAAAGGTACTGCTTTGGATACTGTTGAGGGAGATGGCTCACCAGGAGAAGGCAGCAGCAGCCAGGTTCATGGCACCGTGGCTGGCTCTGCTGCGCAGCTGGGCAGGAAGAAGAATGGCACGGCTATAGTGATAGGGGACTCAATCGTAAGGGGAATAAACAGGCGGTTCTGCGGACGCAATCGAGACTCCAGGATGGTATGTTGCCTCCCTGGTGCAAGGGTCAAGGATGTCTCGGAGCGGCTGCAGGACATTCTGGGGGGGGGGGGGTGAACAGCCAGCTGTCGTGGTGCACATAGGCATCAACGATATAGGTAAAAAAAACGGGACGAGGTCCTACAAGCTGAATTCAGGTAGTTAGGAGTTAAACTAAAAAGTAGGACCTCAAAGGTAGTAATCTCAGGATTGCTACCAGTGCCACAAGCTAGACAGAGTAGGAATGTCAGGATAGATAGGATGGATGTGTGGCTCGAGAGATGGTGCAAGAGGGAGGGATTCAAATTCCTGGGGCATTGGAACCGGTTCTGGGGAAGGTGGGACCAGTACAAACCGGACGGTCTGCAACTGGGCAGGACTGGAACCAATGTCCTAGGGGGGCTGCGAGAGCTGTTGGGCAGAGTTTGAACTAATGTGGCAGGGGGATGGGAACCGATGCAGGAAGTTGGAAGGTAGTAAAACAGGGACAGAAACAAAAGGCAGTAAGGGAGAAAGTGTAAGGCAGAGAAGCCATAGTCAAAAATCAAAAAGGGCGACAGTACAAGGTACAGTGACTGAGGGGAGCTCAGTGAATAGGACTAGTAATACTAAAATGAATAAAACAGGAAGTAAAAACATTAATGGTAAGCGACGCGGCAGGTTGTTACAGGAAGATATGGGTTCAACGACAAGGAAAATTAGGAGAAAAGCGAAGAGGAAATATAACTTAGGAGAGGTTACTGATCAAGGTGTTAAGATTCAGAACAGAGGTAAAAAAGCCCACATAAGTGTACTTTACCTGAATGCTTGTAGTATTCGGAATAAGGTAAATCAGTTGATGGTGCAAATCATCGTGAATGACTATGATTTAGTGGCCATTACTGAAACATGGTTAAAGGATGGTCACGACTGGGAGTTAAATATCCGAGGGTATCAAACTATTCGAAAGGACAGAGTGGATGGTAAGGGAGGTGGCGTAGCTCTGTTATTTAAGGATGACATCCGAGCAATAGTAAGGGATGACATCGGTGCTATGGAGGATAAGGTTGAATCCATTTGGGTGGAAATCAGGAAGAGTGGCAAAAAAGTCACTGATAGGAGTAGTCTATAGGCCACCAAATAGTAACATTATGGTGGGGTAGGCAATAAACAAAGAAATAATGGATGCATGTAGAAATGGTACAGCAGTTATCTTGGGGGATTTTAATCTACATGTCGATTGGTTCGGTCAAGGCATCCTTGAGGAGGAGTTTATAGAATGTATTTGCGATAGTTTCCTAGAACAGTATGTAATGGAACCTATGAGGGAACAAGCGGTCCTCGATCTGGTCCTGTGTAATGAGACAGGATTGATTCAGGATCTCATAGTTAGGGATCCTCTCGGAAGGAGCAATCACAATATGGGGGAATTTAAAATACAGATGGAGGGTGAGAAGGTAAAATCAAACACTAGTGTTTTGTGCTTAAACAAAGGAGATTACAATGGGATGAGAGAAGAATTAGCGAAGGTAGACTGGGAGCAAAGACTTTATGGTGAAACAGTTGAGGAACAGTGGAGATCCTTCCAAGCGATTTTTCACAGTGCTCAGCAAGGGTTTATACCAACAAAAAGGAAGGACAGTAGAAAGAGGGAAAATCGACCATGGATATCTAAGGAAATAAGGGAGAGTATCAAATTGAAGGAAAAAGCATACAAAGTAGCAAAGATTAGTGGGAGGCTAGAGGACTGGGAAATCTTTAGGGGGCAACAGAAAGCTACTAAAAAAGCTATAAAGAAGAGTAAGATAGATTGTGAGAGTAAACTTGCTCAGAATATAAAAACAGATAGTAAATGTTTCGACAAATATATAAAACAAAAAAGAGCGGCGAAGGTAAATATTGGTCCTTTAGAGGATGAGAAGGGAGATTTAATAATGGGAGATGAGGAAATGGCTGATGAACTGAACAGGTTTTTTGTGTCGGTCTTCACAGTGGAAGACACAAATAACATGCCAGTGACTGATGGAAATGAGGCTATGACAGGTGAGGACCTTGAGAGGATTGTTATCACTAAGGAGGTAGTGATGGGAAAGCTAATGGGGCTAAAGGTAGACAAGTCTCCTGGCCCTGATGGAATGCATCCCAGAGTGCTAAAAGAGATGGCTAGCGAAATTGCAAATGCACTAATGATAATTTACCAAAATTCACCAGACTCTGGGGTGGTCCCAGCGGATTGGAAATTAGCAAACGTGACACCACTGTTTAAAAAAGGAGGTAGGCAGAAAGCGGGTAATTGTAGGCCAGTTAGCTTAACTTCGGTAGGAGGGAAGGTGCTGGAATCTATCATCAAGGAAGAAATAGCGAGGCATCTGGATGGAAATTGTCCCATTGGGCAGACGCAGCATGGGTTCATAAAGGGCAAGTCGTGCCTAATTAATTTAGTGGAATTTTTTGAGGACATTACCAGTGCGGTAGATAACGGGGAGCCAATTGATGTGGTATATCTGGATTTCCAGAAAGCCTTTGACAAGGTGCCACACAAAAGATTTCTGCATAAGATAAAGATGCATGGCATTAAGGGGAAAGTAGTAGCATGGATAGAGGATTGGTTAATTAATAGAAAGCAAAGAGTGGGGATTAATGGGTGTTTCTCTGGTTGGCAATCAGTAGCTAGTGGTGTCCCTCAGGGATCAGTGTTGGGCCCACAATTGTTCAGAATTTACATAGATGATTTGGAGTTGGGGACCAAGGGCAATGTGTCCACGTTTGCAGATGACACTAAGATAAGTGGTAAAGCAAAAAGTGCAGAGGATACTGGAAGTCTGCAGAGGGATTTGGATAGGCTAAGTGAATGGGCTAGGGTCTGGCAGGTGGAATACAATGTTGACAAATGTGAGGTTATCCATTTTGGTAGGAATAACAGCAAAAGGGATTATTATTTAAATGATAAAATATTAAAACATGCTGCTGTGCAGAGAGACCTGGGTGTGCCAGTGCATGAGTCGCAAAAAGTTGGTTTACAGGTGCAACAGGTGATTAAGAACGCAAATGGAATTTTGTCCTTCATTGCAAGAGGGATGGAGTTTAAGACTAGGGAGGTTATTCTGCAATTGTATAAGGTGTTAGTGAGGCCACACCTGGAGTATTGTGTTCAGTTTTGGTCTCCTTACTTGAGAAAGGACGTACTGGCACTAGGGGATGTGCAGAGGAGATTCACTAGGTTAATCCCAGAGCTGAAGGGGTTGCATTACGAGGAGAGGTTGAGTAGACTGGGACTGTACTCGTTGGAATTTAGAAGGATGAGGGGGGATCTTATAGAAACATATAAAATTATGAAGGGAATAGATAGGATAGATGCGGGCAGGTTATTTCCACTGGTGGGTGAAAGCAGAACTAGGGGGCATAGCCTCAAAATAAGGGGAAGTAGATTTAGGACTGAGTTTAGGAGGAACTTCTTCACCCAAAGGGTTGTGAATCTATGGAAATCCTTGCCCAGTGAATCAGTAGAGGCTCCTTCATTAAATGTTTTTAAGATAAAGATAGATCGTTTTTGAAGAATAAAGGGATTAAGGGTTATGGTGTCCGGGCCAGAAAGTGGAGCTGAGTCCACAAAAGATCAGCCATGATCTCATTGAATGGCGGAGCAGTCTCGAGGGGCCAGATGGCCTACTCCTGCTCCCAGTTCTTATGTGCAGGGTAGATGGATTGGCCAACTAAATTTCCCCTTAATTGGAAAAAATGAATTGGGTACTCTAAATTTATTTTCAAAAAAAGCAAAAAAAAAAATTTTTTTTAAAACCCACCAAAGTGATAGGGCGGGATTCTCCGACCCCCTGCCAGGCCGGAGAATCCGGCGCCGGTTTTTCGGCGGGGGTGGGAACCCCCCGGCGATTCTCCGGCCCGCAATGGGCCGAGTGGCCGCCCGTGTTTGGCGGGCCCCACCGGCGTAATTTACACCAAGTCCGTACCGGCGGGACCTGGCTCTGTGGGCGGCCTCCGGAGTCCACGGTGGGGCGCTGGGGGATCTGGCCCGGGGTGGGGGGGGGGCGGGGGGGCCACGGTGGCCTGGTCTGCGATCGGGGCCCACTGATCCACAGGCGAGCCTGTGCTGTGAGGGCACTCTTCCCCTCCGCGCCGGCCGGTGTAACGGTGCACCATGGCCGGCGCGGAGAAGAACCCCCCTGCACATGCGCTGGGATGGCGCCAGCACACGCTGGCACTCCCACGCATGCGCCGGCTGGCGGAGGTCCTTCAGCGCCGGCTGGCATGGCGCCAACCCTGCCACCACCGGCCTAGCCCCTGAAGGTGCGGAGGATTCCGCACCTTCCGGGTGGCTCGACGCCAGAGTGGTTCACGCCAGTCCTCGGCACCGGTACAACCCACCCCGCTGGGTAGGGGAGCATTCCGCCCACAGTCTCTGCGATGGTGCAAGTGAATGCAGAGATTAGAAGTTGGTGTCTTCCCGGGCCGGTGCTCTGGGTTGGGCTGGTGTTGTGGCTGGAGATGAGGTACCCCAGATGGACCGGCATCATGTGATGGTGATCCTGCAAGACAAAAGACAAGGAGACATGGTGAGATCTTGGGAAGGAGTGGTCTGTGGGAGAGGAGCCACTCACTTGCTCTAGGGACATCATTTTGCACTGGGAGCTCACTTGGTTGTTGCATGTCGACCTCCGCATCTGTCTCCTGTACATCCCCGGCTAACTCCACGGGGATGAGAGTCCTGAGGTCCGGGATGTCCCTCTGGTCTTCTCCCACTCTCGCCTCTTATGGGCTGACTTTTCCTAGGGGACACATAAGGCACATAGGGAGACGCAGGGAGGCGAATTACACGAGGGTCTGTAGCTGGTGGCATGTGCCAAAGAGGATAATACAAGTGTTGGGGTTTGGTGCAGGGTGGGATGTGAGGGAGATGCACGCCTCTGGGGGAGTGGGGTTTGGATGTGAGGACTGAGGGACAAGAGTAATGTCGGGGCACAGAGGTAGTGACTCACCCGAGCTGCCCTAAGGAGCCGTTTCGCTGACCGGGGAGCTTTGGTGGGGGGTGATCTGGGGGTGGTGAGAGGGGATACAGGGGGGCACTATCTGGCAGGCCGGGTCCGGGCACGGCTGCGCCATGTTGTACGACCATGTTGTACTGTGGTAGTATGTATTGGGGGTCATGTGGGACTGGAAGCCCTAATGTCATTGGCTGACAGATCCCGGGTCCTGGTTGGCCGTTGACCTCATACTCCGCCCTGAAGGCGAAGTATAAGAAGCCGGTGCCTTCCCCCGCATGCCAGTTTACTATCGGGCTGCTGGGGAACAGACACGCTTAATAAAGCCTCATCGACTTCACTCTATTCGTCTCATGGAGTCTTTGTGCGCTACAATTTATTAAGCGTGCCTAAAAAGGACTATGGAGCTCAGGATCATTCCAGAATGCCTGAGGATCAGCCCCCACGCAGTGAATGCAGCAGCAGCCTTCAAACACTGGCAGACTTGCTTTGAGGCCTACATCACATCGACCACAGGCCGAGTCTCAGATGAACAAAAACTGCAGGTCCTGCACTCGAGGGTGAGCACGGAGATTTTCACCCTCATTGAAGACACCCGCGATTTCCAGACGGCGTTCGCAGCACTGAGAAGTCTCTACGTTCGCCCAGTTAACCAAATCTACGCTCGCTACCAGCTCGCGACGAGACGGCAAGCTCCCGGAGAATCGATGGACGAGTTCTACGCCGCGCTGCTGATTTTGGGACGAGCCTGCAGCTGCCCGTCGGTGAACGCAAACGAACACACGGACATGTTAATGCGCGACGCTTTTGTTGCAGGTATACAATCCTCCCAAATCCGCCAAAGACTTCTAGAAAAAGAGTCACTAGGACTCTCAGAGGCACGGGCCCTGGCAGCCTCGCTGGACGTAGCCGCGCGTAATACCCACGCCTACGGCCCCGACCGCGCGGCAGGCCATTGGGCCCCGTACGTACCCGCCGCGGCAAACCCCCTACCCCCCACAGGCTTGCGCAGTCCAAACGCCGAGTCGCACCGGGGGCGCCCGCTGTTATTTCTGCGGCCAGGCGAAGCACCCCCGACAACGCTGTCCGGCCCGCGCAGCCATCTGCAAAAGCTGCGGGAAAAAGGGCCACTATGCGGTGGTGTGCCGGTCCCGCGTGGTCGCCGCCGTCCCGGGAGAACAGGGAGCCCTACAGGCAGTCTATGCCTCCCAACCCCCCCAGCACGCCATGTGCGACCCCCAGGCGCCGCCATTTTGGGTCCCGCGCCCCACGCCTGACCCGCCAGCGCCGCCGACCTGGGCCCTCGCCCCCGTCCCGCGCCCCACGCCTGACCCGCCGGAGCCGCCGACCTGGGCCCTCGCCCCCGTCCCGCGCCCCACGCCTGACCCGCCGACCTGGGCCCTCGCCCCCGTCCCGCGCCCCACGCCTGACCCGCCGACCTGGGCCCTCGCCCCCGTCCCGCGCCCCACGCCTGACCCGCCGGAGCCGCCGACCTGGGCCCTCGCCCCCGTCCCGCGCCCCACGCCTGACCCGCCGACCTGGGCCCTCGCCTCCGTCCCGCGCCCCACGCCTGACCCGCCGGAGCCGCCGACCTGGGCCCTCGCCCCCGTCCCGCGCCCCACGCCTGACCCGCCGGAGCCGCCGACCTGGGCCCTCGCCCCCGTCCCGCGCCCCACGCCTGACCCGCCAACGCCGCCGACCTGGTCCCTCACCCCTGTCCCGCGCCCCACGCCTGACCCGCCGGCAATACAACTCACCTGGACCCCGACCTCCGTCCCCGG
This sequence comes from Scyliorhinus torazame, assembly GCF_047496885.1. NCBI lineage: Eukaryota > Metazoa > Chordata > Chondrichthyes > Carcharhiniformes > Scyliorhinidae > Scyliorhinus > Scyliorhinus torazame. Next base: position 152,792,167 of record NC_092716.1, read on the forward strand.
CGAGGGACCTCCTCACTGTCCCAGCGCTCGCACTACTGACCTGCCGGTCCCCAGCGAGGGAGCTCCGCGCGGTCCTAGCGCCCGCGGCCCTGGCGCTCGCACCAAAGGAACTCCGCGCGGTCCTAGCGCCCGCGGCCCGGGAACTCCGCGCGGTCCTAGCGCCCCCCAGACCCCCCAGCACTCAATGTGCGACCCGCAGACGCCGCCATTTTGGGTCCCGACCACCACGAGGGGAGGAGGGGCCCCGCCATCTTGGACCGCCCCCGACCTGTACGACGCATGGGGGCGGCCATTTTGTCCACCCCCGACGCCATCTTGTGACCCCTCATCTACGGGCGAGGTATGGGGGCGGCCATTTTATCCATCCCCGACGTCCTCTTGGACGGCAACAACGGACCCCACCCCACTACTACAACCACGGCAATGTGGTAGTATGTATTGGGGGTCATGTGGGACTGGAAGCCCTAATGTCATTGGCTGACAGATCCCGGGTCCTGGTTGGCCGTTGACCTCATACTCCGCCCTGAAGGCGAAGTATAAGAAGCCGGTGCCTTCCCCCGCATGCCAGTTTACTATCGGGCTGCTGGGGAACAGACACGCTTAATAAAGCCTCATCGACTTCACTCTATTCGTCTCATGGAGTCTTTGTGCGCTACATGTACCACTGCAGGTCATCGTCGGCGTGCACATACGCAGCCACGTACCTGGCAATTCTCCGGCTGTTTATGTCTGGAATGCCGGGGGTTTTACGTGGCGTGGCTGCTAGCCCCCCACCGGGCGGTGCATCGGTGCGGGGTCGGCACTGACTTTTTCATCATAAGACTAGACACTTCCTCCAGACATAGCCTCAAAATCGGAAAATCCAGCCCTTAGCCTCCCAAACAGAGAGACTTAAACAGTGTCTGTCTACACTGTCAGGTGAACACAGTATGATAATACATTGAAGAAGAAGAGGGGAACTCTCCTCAGTATCCTGGAGCGTGTTTATCTCTCAAACAGCATCAGAAAAATAGATTATCTGATCATAACCATTCCTCTATATGGGAGCTAGCGGTGAGCAAACTGGTTACCATGTTTTCCACGTGACAACACTTCAAAGATCTTGAATCACGGTGAAGCAGTTTGGGACATTGAGGCCTTAAAAGAAGTTGTACAAATTCAAGTCTTTTTTTACACAAAATATTTAGATTTAGATGTATTGTCACATGTACCGAGGTACCGTGAAAAGTATTGTTCTGCATCCAGTCCAGCCAGGTTGTACCATAAACCATAAAAAACATAGGACATACAATAAATACACAATGTAAACAAATAGACATAGACATCGGGTGAAGCCTACTGGGTGGGATTCTCCATTGCCCGACGCCGATATCGTAATCGGCGATTGGGCGGAGAATCCTTTCCAACGCCCAAATAGGGGCGGCGCTGGTTTGATGCCGGTTTTCGATTCTCTGAAATGGCATCACAGCGTCACGCGCTGCACACCATTGACATGTGGTCTGAGCGGTCGGGAACCCAGCATGGCGGCTGCGGACTGTCCAGTGCCGCCACACTCAGCCGGGAGCTGTGCCGCTGGCCGGGGGGGCTTTCGCAAGGGCTGGGGGGGGGGGCCGGTGGGAGGTAGCCAGGGGGTGGCCTGTGGGCCCATATTCGGCAGGTCGGGTCCGCGCATGGCTGACGTCAATGTTGTACGGAGCGACCGCTACAGCCGCAGACCTGGCCATTCTCCGTCCATTTTTGCCGCGGGAGCCGGGTGTTTCAGCCGGTGCCGCTGTTGGCCCCTCACCGGACCTGGAATCGGTGAGGGTTCGGCACCAATTTTGCCGTTGTAAAACGCCTGTGAATTCTCCGTTACAGCTGGCACTGAGCCACTGAAACGGAGAATCCAGCCCATGGAGTATCGTGCTTCTCAGTAGAGAAGATGAGCGGAGAGATCAGTTCAGTCCATAAGAGGGTTTGCAGTGGGGAAGATCTCAGACTTTTGCATTTTCTGCCTGATGGAAGAGATTGGATGAGAGAATACCCCGGATGGAAGGGGTCTTTGATTATGCTGCCCGAAGCAGCAGGAGATATAGACAGAGTCAATGGATGGGAGATGGGTTTGCGTGATGGACTGGGCTGTGTTTCTGGCTCTCTGTAGCATAATGGATCTAATTGGTTCCTTATTGTCTAGATTTTTAATGAATCCTACCCCATCTTCTTCACCCCCATTACATGGAATTCTAAATCAGCCATATCGTTCCCCTCACTCCTGCACTCTGGAATTTCATGAACTAATTTCCTTGCCTTTCATTACCATTGGACAAAAAAACCTTGTTCATCATTCTAACCCATGACTGTTAACTGCCATCATGCAGATTTTGGAGAACTGAAAGATAGAATTGTCTTTTCTGTGCTGTGTATTGCCAAACGGCATTTAGAGTTCTAAGCACATTATTAAAATCATTTCAGGGTATAATGTAGGTATTTGATAGAGAAAGGGAAGCTGTAGCAAAGGCTCGTGGTACTAATGGGTGCCAGAAATGGAAGAGGACATAGAAAGTCACCATAAATGCAAAAAGGAACTGGCAGACTTCTACAGTGGCCTGTTTTTTATTTCACATTGATCTCCTTCATATAAATCATTTGCAAAAAGGATACTTGCAAATTATAAAGGTGAGCTGACAGCACCAACTACATGTCTGGGTGACTGATGCAAGGGAAATGTGCAGCATTTAGAGAAACCTGGATCAATGGCGTAGAAGGCACTATTGATTAGCAGTTGAATTTTACTGCAGGTGAATATAGGTCGAGTATCCTTCATCTGAAATGCTCGGGGCTGATTGAGTTTCTGATTTCCAATCATTTTGGTTTTCCGATACAGCATTTGGACCTAGGACTACTTACGTGAAGCCTAAGCTATTTAATAGTTAAAGATCAATAAAATGGCTAGAAAAGTAAGATGTACCACTGAATAATAAATACAGGGAACCTGTAATAAATTCCCACCCATGGTACCGTCTACCATCCCGCCCTAAATGACATGAGGTTCATCAAAAAAGAGTGCAGTTTTAGGATTTATTCAGTTTTCGGATTTACGGACTGATGCACTATCAATTACCACAAAGACGAGAGTAGTGGAATAATCGAGGCTTTATTGAGTAAAGATGTGGTGCCTCCTGTAGCTGGAACCAGAATTGCTGCAGCACCAGCGAGCACACACATTTATACGCCGCCTACTGGGCAGAGCCAGCAGACAGGGATTTACCCATGTCCCTCTAGTATATGTGTCTTACCGTAATACATATAATACAGTTAGTGGTGACTACCACATTCACCCCCTGTTAAAAAGAGTCCGCCGGGATGGTGGAAAACATTTTTTACAAGTTCAGTCTGTTGGGGGCCTTGATCCTCCTCTGTGATCGCCTCAGTCGTGGTGGTGATGTGGGCGCTGACTTGGTCACCTGTGACTCCGGGAGCGTGTTGTCCTCACCTTCGTCACCCCTGAGTGGAAACAGTGGGAGGACAGATCCTCCTGGGGCGGGGGCTGTGATGAGGTTCGCTGGGGGGAGGGGGAGTGGCGCATGGGTGAATGAGGCAACCGGAGGGGGGGGGGTAAGGGAGGGCTGAGATGTGTCAGAGGCCTCGGGTGGGCATCCAGCGGGTGCCACGTCCCGGAGGGAGACTGTGTCCTGGCGCCCGTCAGGGTGCGCCACGTAGGCGTACTGCGGGTTCGCGTGTAGGAGGTGGACCCTTTCGACCAAGGGGTCAGACTTATGGGTCCGCACGTGCTTCCGAAGGAGGACGGGTCCAGGAGCTGTCAGCCATGTCGGGAGCGAGACCCCAGAGGTGGACTTCCGGGGGAAGGCAAAGAGACGTTCATGGGGGGTTTTGTTAATCGCAGTGCAGAGGAGCGATCGGATGGAGTGGAGCGCGTCGGGGAGGACCTCCTGCCAGCGGGAGACTGGGAGATTTTTAGACCGCAGGGCCAGCAGGACAGCCTTCCAGACCGTACCGTTCTCCCTCTCCTCCTGCCCGTTCCACCGGGGGTTGTAGTTGGTCGTCCTGCTCGAGACGATGCCCTTGCTGAGCAGGAACTGACGCAGCTCATTACTCATCAATGAGGATCCCCGATCGCTGTGGACGTAGGTGGGGAAACCGAACACAGTGAAGATACTGTGGAGGGCTTTAATGACCGTGGCAGAAGTCATATTGGGGCATGGGATAGCGAAAGGGAACCGGGAGTACTCATTGACCACGTTCAGAAAGTACGTGTTGTGGTCGGTGGAGGGGAGGGGCTCTTTGAAGTCCATGCTGAGGCGCTCAAAGGGGCGGGAGGCCTTCACCAGGTGCGCTCGATCTGGCCGGTAGAAGTGCAGCTTGCACTCTGCGCAGACCTGGCAGTCTCTGGTGACAGTCCTGACCTCAATGGAGTAGGGCAGGTTGCGTTCTTTGGAAGAAATGGAAGAACCGGGTGACCCCCGGGTGGCAGAGGCCATCGTGGAGAGCCCGGAGTCAGTCCACTTGTGCGCTGGCTCATGTACCGTGGGATAGGGCGTCATAGTTATAGGTGGAGAACCCGATCCTCCACCTCAAGATCTTATCGTTTTTGATCTTGCCCCGCTGTGTATTATTGAACATGAAGGCAACCGACCGTTGGTCAGTGAGGAGAGTGAATCTCCTGCTGGCCAGGTAATGCCTCCAATGCCGCAGAGCTTCCACAATGGCTTGGGCCTCCTTTTCGACAGAGGAGTGCCGAATTTCGGAGGCATGGAGGGTGCGGGAAAAGAAGGCCACGGCCCTGCCTGCATGGTTGAGGGTGGCGGCCAGAGCTTCGTCCGATGCATCGCTCTAGACCTGGAAGGGGAAGGACTCGTCGACCGCGTGCATCATGGCCTTTGCGATGTCTGCCTTGATGCGGTTGAAGGCCTGGCGGGCCTCAGCCGTCAGGGAAAACTGTGGACTGAATGAGTGGCAGGACTTGTCTGCATAGTTAGGGACCCACTGGGCATAGTAGGAGAAAAACCCCAGGCATCATTTCAGGGCCTTGGGGCAGTGGGGGAGGGGGAGTTCCATGAGGGGGGGGTCGGGCCCTAGAACTCCATTTTCCACGACATAGCCAAGGATGGCTTAGCGGTTGGTGCGGAACGCGCATTTCTCCTTATTGTACGTGAGATTAGAATAGAATTAGAATTTACAGTGTGGAAGGAGGCCATTCGGCCCATCGAGTCTGCACCGGCTCTTGGAAAGAGCACCCCACCCAAGCCCACACCCCTACCCTATCCCCATAACCCAGTAACCCCACCCAACACTAAGGACAATTTTGGACACTAAGGGCAATTTAGCATGGCCAATCCACCTAACCTGCACATCTTTGAACTGTGGGAGGAAACCGGAGCGCCCGGAGGAAACCCACGCACACACGGGGAGGATGTGCAGACTCCGCACAGACAGTGCCCCAAGCCGGGAATCGAACCTGGGACCCTGGAGCTGTGAAGCAATTGTGCTAACCACTATGCTACCGTGCTGCCCCATGCCCACGATGCCCATGAGGGTGCTGTGCGATTGGGGGAGTACGACTGGACGTTACGGGTGGCCACTGTTAACAAGCTCGCGAGATTAAGGAGCTTGGCGGTCTGGAGAAATTTAGGAGGTTAGCGTCGTGGTCCTGCTGATCATGGCCGCAGATGGTGACGTTGTCTAGGTACGGAAAGGTGGCCCACAGTCCGTACTGGTCAACCATTCGCTCCATCTCACATTGGAAGACTGAGACCCCATTAATGACGCTGAAGGGAACCCTAAGGAAGTGATAGAGGCGGCTATCTGCTTCGAACACAGAATATTGGCAGTCCTCCGGACGGATGGGGAGCTGGTGGTAGGTGGACATCAGGTCCACTGTGGAAAAGACCCGATACTGTGCGATCTGATTGACCATGTCAGATATGCGTGGGGGGGGGGGGGGGGGTACGCGTCGAGCTGCGTGTACCGATTGATAGTCTGACTGTAGTCAATGACCATCCTGTGCTTCTCCCCAGTCTTTACTACTACCACTTGGGCTCTCCAGGGGCTGTTGCTGGCCTCAGTAATGCCTTCCCGCAGGAGCCATTGGACCTCCGACCTGGTGAAGGTCATGTCCTGGGCACCACTGCTCCTGGTGGCGACGGGTTTGAAATCCGAGGTGAGGTTCGCAAACAAGGAAGATGGATTGACCTTAAGGGTCATGAGGCCGCATATGGTGAGCGGGGGGGGGGGGGGGGGGGGGGGGGGTAGGGGTCCGCCGAATTTTAAGGTTAAGCTTTGGAGGTGGCATTTGGAAGTCCAGACCGAGTAACAGGGCAGCGCAGAGGTTGGGGAGGACGTAGAGCCGGAAGTTGCTCAACTCTACGCCTTGGACGGTGAGGGTCGCGATGCAGTACCCCTGGATTCCCACGGAATGGGATCCGGAGGCCAGGGAGATTTTCTGGGTAATGGGGTGTACCGCGAGGGAGCAGCGCCTTACCGTAGTGGGGAGGATGAAGCTCTCTCTGCTCCCGGAGTCAAAAAGGCAAGACGTCTTGTGCCCATCGATTTTCACCGCTGTCGTTGCGGTCGCGAGGTTGCGGGGCCGGGACTGGTCCAGGGTGATCGAGGCGATCTGCGGCAGATGCTGGGAGGCCCCGGGCTGGTCAGCGGTGGTGGAGGTCGAGGCAGGCGATGAACGGTCAGACGAGCTTCCAGATGAGCAGGAGTCCTGAGGCGCCGTCCAAAATGGCGCCGAAGATGGCGACGACCACTGGGCGCACATGGCGGGCAGCATTAAAGATCGTGGCACCCACGTGGCCTGCAGGGAAGAAGATGATGGCGCCCACGGGCCGCACTAGGCTTGCGAGGAGGAAAATGGCGGCGCCCCTAGGGCGCACATGGGGGGTGTAGGAACGCTGGGCCTAGAAACAGCGGCGATCGACCGGGCCTGCACATAGAAACAAAGTGTCCCTTCTTTCCGCATCCGTTGCAGGTTGTGCTCTGCTCCGCGCATCGCCGCCGGGAGTGTTTGTTCTGCCCGCAAAAATAGCATTTGGGCCCCCCGGGGTTGGCTCTGGCTGCCGCGCGGCGCAGGCTTGCGGTGGGCTGGAGTCGGTAGCTGGTGGGGCCCACGATGCCCATGAGGGTGCTGTGCGATCGGGGGAGTACGACTGGACGTTACGGGTGGCCACTGTTAACAAGCTCGCGAGCTGCCTGGTTCCCACAAGATCAAGCGTACACCCTTCCAATAGGCGCTGGCGGATGTATGCAGACCTCATGCCCATAACAAAGGCATCTCTGATTAAAGGTTCTGTGTGCTGGACTGCCGAAACTGCCTGGCAGTCACAGTTCCTCGCCAGGATGTGGAGGACACGCCAGAAATCGTCTACGGACTCACCGGGGAGTTGCTGTCTCGTGGACAGGAGGTGCCTGGCGTATAGATGATTCACTGGCCGAACGTAATGTCCCTTCAGGAACTCCATTGCTTCGGAGTAAGTGGGCGCATCCCGGATGAGAGGAAACATGTCAGGGCTCACCCGTGACTAAAGGACTTGGAGCTTCTGCGCGTCCGAGGGTTCCTCAGCGGATGTTCTGAGGTAGCTTTCGAAGCAGGCTAGCCAGTGGTCAAAAGCGGACGTAGTGTTGGCTGCTTGAGGGCTCAACTGCAGGCGATCAGGCTTGATGCGAAGATCCATTGTTTTAAAAATCTTTGCTCAATAAATTGATGCACTATCAATTACCACAAAGGCGAGAGTAGTGGAATAATCGAGGCTTTATTGAGTAAAGATGTTGTGCCTCCTGTAGCTGGAACCAGAATAGCTGCAGCACCGGCGAGCACACACATTTATACGCCGCCTACTGGGCGGAGCCAGCAGGCAGGGATTTACCCATGTACCTCTAGTATATGTGTCTTACCGTAATACATATAATACAGCTAGTGGTGACTACCACACGGACAAAGGAAACTCGACCTAAATAACACTTTATGGAATGGATCAGGAAATAGTGAACATGTACAACATGAAGAAGCTGTGGCTCAGAGGAGTGAAAAGGGGAAAAGGCCGAAGGATCAGCATTAATTAAATCTGAGCCGGATAAATGAGGCAAAAGCATTGACTGAACATCCACACAAAGCCAATCAAATACTGGTAACCAGCTCCAGGGCATTTGGCTGTGCATTGAAACCAGTCATTTGAATCTTGTAGAGATGAGTGATAAGGCCACAGTTAGAATATCAATGCATATTTACTGATCTCTGGCATTGCCCAACGTAATATCTAATAAGTTGTTTACTGTTCCAACATCAATGATCAATGGGTCGATCTTCCATTTTGCCTGATTATTTTGCACGCAGAAGTTTCCTTCAGACAGATTGAATGAATGAAACAGGTTCAGGTGAATTGTACCAATGGGCTGGTGTGCCGACCTGTCCATTCTTGTCCCGATCTTCTGCTTTTAATTAGTTTCCAGACAGACATTTTGGAAGCATCTTACAGAATACAGCAAAGAGATTTCACTTGTGACATTTACCACAAATGCAAAAAGAAAGCTAAAGCAATTCTTCAAATTTCATCAAAAATATTAAACTATTCATCTCATATAATGTAAGTGGAATGAATGCAGTTTAATTTTAATTCCAGTAATAACCCTGCCCTGACCCAGGTATTCTGCTGGAAGTTAGTTAATTATTTCAATACCGCAATGTAGATAAAATAGATTCAGAGGCTTTGTGGGAATGAGGGTGGAAAGATTGTCAAACTGGGAACAAACAGCTGAATCAGAAGAGAAAAGAGTTCAAACTAGGGGCTGTCTCCATTTGAAAGAAGGCATTTTAAGTGAGACCACAGAATACAGCGGAGGTTAGACTTAGAGCGCCACCCTCAGGATAGGATTCTAATGGCAGCCTCGTGTGACAGGTAACAGTACTCACTTACCCATGGAGTGAGTTTTCCAGATCCCCTGGTGAAGCTGAAGGGAGGGTGTGAGAAAAACACTTGGCGTGATCCGAACCTGTTCTCATTGCGCAGACTGGTTATGAGGCACGGTAGGGGGCAGGAGATGTGTTAAAAAAAGAATTCAGCTTCATACAGGAATAAAAACGGAATTTGCTGGAAAAAGGCAGTGAGGTCTGGACTCATTGATGAAGTGTCACTATGGACTCGAAACATTAACTCAGTTTCTCTCGCCCCAGATTATGCCAGACTGGCTGAGTTCTTCCAGCACTTTCTGTTTTAATTTCAGATTTCCAACATAGAATTATAGAATTTACAGTGCAGAAGGACGCCATTCGACCCATCGAGTCTGCACCGGCCCTTACAAAGAGCACCCTACTGAAGCCTACAAATCTACCCTATCCCCATAACCCAGTAACCACCACTTAACATTTTTTGGACACTAAGGGCAATTTAGCGTGGCCAATTCACCTAACCCACACATCTTTGGACTGTGGGAGGAAACTGGAGCACCTGGAGGAAACCCACGCAGACACGGGGAGAACGTGCAGACTCCGCACAGACAGTGACCCAGCTGGGAATCGAACCTGGGACCCTGGAGCTGTGAAGCAACTGTGCTAACCACTATGCTACCATCCTGCCCTACATCCGCAATATGTTGCTTTTATTTCAGTTTAATAAGGGACCAATATAAACCAAGGAAGGAGCAAGAGCTCTACTTACAAAACAGTCACATAAGTGGTGCGAAAGAAGGCCGCACAGTTGTTAATACTGCTGCCGCATAGCATCAGCAACCCGGGTTCGATTCCAGCCTTGGGTCACTGTCTGTGTGGAGTTTACACATTCTCCCCGTGTCTGCATGGGTTTCCTCTGGGTGCTCCGGTTTCCTCCCACAACATAATCAAAGACCCCTCCCATCCGGGTTATTCTCTCTTCCAACCTCTTCCATCGGGTAGGAGATACAAAAGTCTGAGAACACACACCACCAGGTTCAAAGACAGCTTCTTCTGTTGTTACCAGACTCCAGAATGACCCTCTTATGGACTGAACTGATCTCTTCACACATCTTCTCTACTGAGTGGTACTTCACTCCGTATGCTTCACCCAATGCCTGTACCTATGTATTTACATTATGTATCTATGTATATCCTATGTTTTTTCATGTATGGAACGATCTGTCTGGACTGTACGCAGAACAATACTTTTCAATGTACCTCTGAGCGTGACAATAAATCAAATCCAAATCCAATCCAAAGATGTGTAGGTTCGGTGGATTGGCCATGCTAACTTGCCCCTTATTTTCCAAAGGTTAGGTGGGGTTCCAGGGGAGTGGGCCTCGGTTGAGGATGCTCTTTTGGAGGGTCAGTGCAGACTTGATGGGTCGAATGGCCACCTTCTGCAGTGTAGGGATTCTGTGAAATAACATGAAACTGAAGGAAAGATCTACGAAAGTACAAAGTGTAATCTAGATCAAGAGGTCTGGAAGAGGTGAAAAGAACAACAAAGAGAGACAAAAAGATAGGAAGAGCTGCATAAAGGGAATATGAATAGAAACGTGCGAGTAATATCGAGATGATCACAACAGGGTTTTACAATTAGGTTAGAAGAAAAAGGGTTGACGAGGGTAATAAGGGCTTTTAAAAAACAATTTGGGTTATATTGCAAATGAAAATAAGGAAATGGCAGACTTGTTCAATGCATATTTTGTATCAGTCTTCAACATAGATGAAGAGGGTAATATACCTGACATCTCAGGAAGGTAATAATGAATCAAGGATTGTAAATTCAATAAAGCAAGAAAACTGTGTTGGAAAGCATAATGGCACTAAAAGCTGCCAAATACCAGGGGCGTCATTCTCCGACCCCCCGCCGGGTCGGAGAATGACTGTTGGCCGCCGTGAATCCCGCCCCCGCCGAAGTCTCCGGTACCGGAGATTGGGCGGGGGCGGGAATCGGGCCGCGCCGGTTGGCGGGACCCCCCGCTGGATTCTCCGGCCCGGATGGGCCGAAGTCCCGCCCAGAAAATGCCTGTCCCGCCGGCGTAAATCAAACCTGGTATTTACCGGCGGGACTAGGCGGCACGGGCGGGCTCCGGGGTCCTGGGGAGGGGGCGCGGGACGATCTGACCCCGGGGGGTGCCCCCACGGTGGCCTGGCCCGCGATCGGGGCCCACCGATCCGCGGGCGGGCCTGTGCCGTGGGGGCACTCTTTCCCTTCCGCCTCCACTACGGCCTCCACCATGGCGGAGGCGGAAGAGACTCTCCCCACTGCGCATGCGCGGGAAACTGACAGCGGCCGCTGACGCTCCCGCGCATGCGCCGCATTTCCGCACCAGCTGGCGGGGCAACAAACGCAATTTCCGCCAGCTGGCGGGGCGGAAATCCCTCCGGTGTTGGCCTAGCCCCTCAATGTTGGGGCTAGGCCGCCAAAGATGCGGAGCATTCCGCACCTTTGGGCCGGCGCGATGCCCGTCTGATTGGCGCCGTGTTTGGCGCCAGTCGGCGGACATCACGCTGTTGGGGGAGAATTTCGCCCCAGAGGCGGCACGGTGTCGCAGTGGTTAGCACTGCTGCCTCACGGTGGCGAGGACCCGGGTTCAATCCCAGCCCCGGTCACTGTCTGTGTGAAGTTTGCACATTCTCCCCATGTCTGCGTAGGACTCACCACAACAACCCAAAAAGATGTGCCGGGGAGGTAGATTGGCCACGCTAAATTGCCCCTTAATTGGAAAAAAAAGAATTGGATACTCTCAATTTATTTTTAAAAAGCTGCCAAATACCCAGGACTTGATTAATTCCATCCATGTGTTAGAAAAGGGGAAATTGTGGATGATTTAGCCACAATCATTCAAGCTTTTCAGAATTCGACAACAGCAACAAAAACTTAAATTTAGATAGTGCCTTTAATGTAGTCCAACATTCTAAGCCACTGCACAGGAACACTTTCAAACCAAATTTGACACCAAGCTACAGAAGGACATGGTAGGGCAGATGACCAAAAGCTTGGACAAACAGTTAGGTATTGAGAAGTGACTCAAAGAACAAAGAACATTACAGCACAAGAACACGTCCTTTGGCCCTCCAAGCCTGTACCGGTCATACCACCTTGGCCTAAGCCCTCAGTACTCCCTCGTGCCATATCCCTCTAAACCCATCCTATCCATGTATTTGTTGAGATGCATTTTGAATGCTTCCACAACCTCCCCTGGCAATACATTCCAGGCACTCAACACCCTCTGTAAAACAGGAGGAACGAAGGATTAGGAAGTGAAGAGATTTAGGGAGGGAATTTCAGAGCTTGGGGCCTTGGCATCTGAAGGCATTGCCACCAGTGGTGATGCCATTAAAATTAGCGACACTCCAGAGGCCAGGCCTGGAGGAATGCAGATATCTCAGATTGTTGTGGGGCGAGGGAAGGTTACAGAGATAGAGCATGGTGAGTTATCAGAGGGATTTCAAAGCAAGAATAAGAAATTTAAAATTGTTACAAGCATTGCTTCTTTAGATTGGGAAATTGTAAATATAACTACTATTTTAGGAGGTTAAGATGGAGAAACTAGAGGAAACTGACATGTTAATTGGTAACATTCATTGTAGGGAGGTGATTGGAATCATTGAGGACAAAGTGACTAAGTCCTAAATGGAGAAATTTGAGCTGATCTTTTAAAATATATTGTTTAGGGGCGGTACGGTGGTTAGCACTGCTGTCTACGGTGCTGAGGTCCCGGGTACGAATCCTGGCCCTGGGTCACTGGCCGTGTGGAGTTTGCACATTCTCCCCATGTCTGCGTGGGTTTCACCCCTGTCGTGTTAATCACCCTACGGTAACACGGACTGCAACTGGATGCAGTTGTACTTGAAAGTAGACTCCAAACTTTCATGTACGTTCAATATACTTTATTGAACTTGTTACGCAGTGCACACAGTTCGCTGTGGGTTTGACACTCTACTATGCTGTAACTAACTAGACCAGACTAGCTCTGAGCCACGTGTAGATTGTGCTAACTGATATATACACCCTGACTGTCACTACAGTTGTCACCAGTGGAAAGAGGCAGAGTGCTGATGCCTCGTGTGTTTTATAGTGGGAAACCACCTTCTAGTGTTCTGCCTGGTGATTGGTTGTGTTCTATCCTGTGTGTTGATTGGCTGTACTGGGTGTCTGTCACTGCCTGTCTGTATCTCATTATGTGCATGAGTGCAAACCATGACATCTCCCCTTTTTAAAAAAAATGTTGGTTGCTTGGAGCATATGCGACTGTATTTACATGTGGAACTATTTACATTAAATGGCGTGTGGATAAATATATACATAGGAGGTGTCTAGCATGCAGATACAAAACAACATTTACAAGATAAATGTCTATACGTCCAATCTTTGGGGCTTGCGATGGATCCTTGTTGACCGCCTGAGAGGTGGAGGTGGGGACGACGGCACCTTGACAGGCGGGATTGCTGCCAGATTGGTGGCCTCGTGGTGCGAGTTGTCCAGAGGAGGCATAACAACATATGGAAAAGTAGGATCTGGTGGTGGGCAGGCAACTTTGCGCAGTGCCCTTCTGTTGCGCCTGACAATGGAGCCATCAGCCATACGAACTACAAACGATCTGGGAGCAGCCTGTCGAACAACAACAGCTGGAGCTGACCAGCCTCCATCATGTAGCTTGATCCGAACAGCATCTTCCGGAGATAGCACTGGCAAATCGGTAGCATGAGCATCGTACGTCAGCTTTTGCCGGTTCCTGAGTTGCTGCACCTTTTGCAGCACTGGGAGGTGATCCAGGTCTGGTAAGTGTATGGCTGGAACAGTCGTCCGCAGGTCTCTATTCATGAGGGGTTGAGCCGGGGACATACCGGCGGACAGAGGGGTTGCCCTGTATGCCAACAGCGCAAGGTTGAAGTCAGAAGCTGAGTCCGCAGCCTTGCAGAGCAGTTGTTTCACTATATGGACCCGTTTCTCAACCTTCCCGTTGGACTGCAGGGCGGGCTTGAGGTAATGTGTTTGAATTGGTACGACTTGGCGAAATTGGACCACTCTTGGCTGTAAAAGCAGGGACCATTGTCACTCATGACAGTGAGTGGAATACCATGCCTGGCAAATGTCTCCTTGCAGGCCTTGATGACTGTCCTTGATGTGAGGTCTGACAGCTTCACAATGTCCGGGTAATTTGAGATGTAATCTATGATGAGCACATAGTCACGCCCATTGGCGTGAAAAAAGTCGATTCTCACCTTGGACCACGGAGAGGTCACGATCTCGTGTTGCTGGAGTGTTTCTTTGGGCTGAGCAGGCTGGAAGCGCTGGCAGGTCGCACAATTGAGGACCATGTTGGATAATTCCTGGCTGATTCCAGGCCAATAGACAACCTGCCGGACCCTGCGCCTACACTTTTCGACACCGAGGTGTCCCTCGTGGATTTGTTTGAGCACTAAGCTCTGCAGGTTGTGAGGAATAATGATACAATCTAGCCTGAGGAAGATCCATTCGACGACTATCAGGTCGGCCTTCACATTAAAGAACTGAGGGCATTGCCCTTTTTGCCAGCCATTTGCGAGGTGGTGTATTACACGCTGCAGAAGAGGGTCTTTGGCAGTCTCTTCTCGAATGTTGAGCACTCTTTCATCTGAGGCCGGGAGGTTGCTGGCACACAGCTGTACCTGTGCCTCAATCTGACGGATGAAGTCAACCCGTTCACAGGGCGAGGTGATGGAGCAGGACAGGGCATCCGCAATTATCAGCTCCTTGCCTGGTGTGTCTACGAACTCAAAATCGTACCTTCGGAGTCGAAGGAGAATGCGCTGAAGCCTGGGCACCATGTCATTCAAGTCATTATGAATGATATGAACCAAGGGTCTGTGGTCAGTCTCCACTGTGAATGTTGGTAGACCGTAGATGTAGTCATTGAACTTTACAATGCCGGTTAGGAGGCCCAGGCACTCGTTTTCTAATTGGGCGTACCTCTATCAGTAGGCGTCATGGCCCTTGACGCATAAGTAACTGGAGCCCAGGACGAGGAGCCATCCCTCTGGAGGAGCACTGCACCAATGCCATCCTGGCTTGCGTCCATGGAGATTTTTGTTTCCCTGTCCGGTTCAAAAAACGCTAGTACCGGAGCAGTGGTGAGATTTGCTTTGAGCTCGAGACACTCTGCTTGGTGTGTGGGTAGCCACTGGAATGCAGTGGACTTCTTTACCAGATGCCTGAGAGCCGTGGTGTGTGAGGCCATGTTGGGAATGAATTTTCCCAATAAGTTCACCATTCCGAGGAAGTGTAGTACCGCCTTTTTGTTTTCTGAAGTCTTCATGGCGTTAATGGCCTTGACCTTGTCCGAATCTGAGGGCTTCTTCACACAGATCATCGAGCTGACCCAGTCAGTCGGTTCCGCGTTGTCGCACATGCGCAGTGCGGTCAGCCGACATTCACACCTGCGCAGCTTGGTTTTCGGCCGTTTCGTTCTCCCACTCATGTTGCGCATGCGTGGGGCCCCGGGAAAAGCTCGCGAAATGGCCGCTCTCATCGATAGGGCAGCACGGTAGCATTGTGGATAGCACAATTGCTTCACAGCTCCAGGGTCCCAGGTTCAATTCCGGCTTGAGTGACAGTCTGTGCGGAGTCTGCACATCCTCCCCGTGTGTGCGTGGGTTTCCTCCGGGTGCTCCGGTTTCCTCCCACAGTCCAAAGATGTGCAGGTTAGGTGGATTGGCCATGATAAATTGCCCTTAGTGTCCAAAATTGCCCTTAATGTTGGGTGGGGTTACTGGGTTATGGGGATAGGGTGGAGGTGTTGACCTTGGGTAGGGTGCTCTTTCCAAGAGCCGATGCAGACTCGATGGGCCGAATGGCCTCCTTCTGCACTGTAAATTATATGATACTGAGGCGCTGCATCCGGGCGATGGCCTGTATACTCTCTGCCTCGTGGGAGGCAAGTTTTTCGTATTCTGCTGATTTGAGACGGGAGTACCAATTTCTCGCTCATGCACTATACACATCTCAATTGCGACTGGCAGGGTCATGTGCTTAGCACCGCAAACACAATCTGATCCCTGATGACGGAATCAGCGGTGTCACCATAATTGCAGGACTGCGCTAATATACGGAGCTGAGTTAGAAAGGATTGGAAAGGTTCATCCTTACCCTGAAGGCGTTGCTGGAAGATATAGTGCTCAAAGCTCTCGTTTGTTTCGACCTCACAGTGACTGTCGAACTTCTCTAAAACTGTCTTGAATTTAGTCTTGTCCTGGCCGTCGGTAAAATCAAGCGAGTTGAAAATTTGGAAGGCTTGGTCCCCTGCAGTTGATAGGAGCCGCACAATTTTTCTGGCATCGGACGCATCCTCGAGGCCTGAGGCCTCAATATAGAGAAGGAACCTCTGCTTGAAGACCCGCCAGTTGGCGCCGAGATTGCCAGAGATCCATAGCTGTGGAGGGGCCTGGATATTCTCCATGCCTCTGGAAGGTAAACGACTGGTACCATGTTGTGTTAATCACCCTGGGGTAACACGGACTGCAACTGGATGCAGTTGTACTTGAAAGTAGACTCCAAACTTTGATGTTCGTTCAATATGCTTTATTGAACTTGTTACGCAGTGCACACACTTCGCTGTGGGTTTGACACTCTACTAATCCAAGCATGCTTACTATAACTAAGTGGACCAGACTAGCTCTGAGCCACATGTAGAAGATGCTAACTGGTATGTGTACCCTGACTGTCACTACAGTTATCACCAGTGGAAAGAGGCAGAATGCTGATGCCTCGTGTGTTTTATAGTGGGAAACCACCTTCTAGTGTTCTGCCTGGTGATTGGTTGTGTTCTGTTCTGTGTGTTGATTGGCTGTACTGGGTGTCTGTCACTGCCTGTCTGTATCTCATTATGTGCATGAGTGCATATCATGACAACCCCCACAACCCAAAGATCTGCAGGATAGGTGGGTTGGCCACGCTCAATTGCCCCTTAATTGGGAAAAAATAATTGGGTACTCTAAATTTAAATTTAAAAAAATAAATAAAACATATTGTTTCACAGGTTATGGGCATCTCTGGCTGGGCCAGCATTCATTACCTGCCCCTAATTGCCCTTGAGAGGGTGGCGATGAGCTGCCTGTTTGAACCACTGCAGTTCATTTGATTGTAAGTACACCCACAATGCTGTTAGGGAGGGAATTCCAGGAGATTGACCCAGCGACAGTGAAGGAACGGTGATATAGTTCCAAGTCAGGATGGTATGTGGCTTGTAGGGGAAGTTGCAAGTGGTAGTATTCCCATGCATCTGCTGCCCTTGCCCTTCTAGGTAGTAGAGGTTGCGAGTTTGGAAGGTGCTGTCGAAGAAGACTTGGTGAGTTGCTGCAGTGCATCTTGTACATGGTACACACTACTGCTACTGTGCACTGGTGGTGGAGGAAGTGAAGATCTAAGGTGATGGATTAGGTGACAATCAAGCTTTCTCGTGAATGGTGTCGAGCTTCTTGAGCATTGTTGGAGCTGCACCCATCCAGGCAAGTGGAGAAAGTATTCCACCACACTCTTGACTTGTGCCTTTTCGATGGTGGACAGACTTTGGTGAGCAAGGAGGTAAGTTACTCGCTGCAGAATTCCCAGTGTCTGGCCTGCTCCTATAGCCACAGTATTTATATGGCTGGTCCAGTTCCGTTTCTGGTCAGTTGGACCCACCCAGGAGGTTGATAGTGGGGATTCAGCAATGGTAATGCCATTGATTGTTTTGGGGAGATGACAAAGTAAGTAGAAACTTTTTCTACTAATGGGAGAGTCTAGGTCAAGGACACAGAACCTTCAAATCAGAACCAACCATTCAGGGAGGACATTCTGGAGATATTGCAGGTCAGGCAATATCTGTGGAGATAGAAACTGAATTAACATTTCAGACCAATTACCTTTCATCAGTTGAGAAGTTAAACACTTCTTCATGAAAGGGATGATACAGATCTGGAAATCTATTCCACAAACATCAGCAGATTGCAGCTCTATTAATAATTCTAGATAAAGGCAGGTAGATGCAGTTAATATACAGATCAGCCATGATTTAATTGAATGGTGGAATAGACTTGATGGGCTGAATGACCTTCTACCACTCCTATGTTTCTAGAAGTCTGTGGAATAGATCAGTTTGCCAGCTGTGGATGGGCATATCTGGCATACAAAGTCGGTGATAATGCAAGGCATTTTAGCAGAAAATTCTTAATTTTAGAAATTAAGGTCAAAAAAGTGCATAATTCATGTTCTCACTGAAGATCAGTGTTACTTTTCTATATTACAACAGTGACTGTACTTCAAATGTACTTCATTGGCTGTAAACCACTTTGGGACTTCTTGAGGTCATGTAGGGCACTAGAACAATTTGTGTTCTTTGTACTCTCTCTGTGTACCTCCCTGCATTTTCAGTGTGCGTATACCAACTTGCAATGCACTGCATTCATACAGTCCTTTGTGTGCCGTGGTGCACCATGTAGCTGCTTCGCCATGTAGCTCCTCATGAGTAATCCATTCACTCCCATATATAGAATTTTAGCAGTCCCGTTCTTTTCCACTTCACTCCCATGTGGCAAATAGCTTTGTATTTGTTGCACAAAGTTCCGATGGAATAACTACTTCTATTCGAGCTGATTATTTTGAATCTCTTATCCAAGCATTTATTGTGAACCCACCTGCCACCATTTCCCACTTGTACAATCGTACGGTGGTTACAGGACCCAAGGAGGCCATTCAGCCTGTCGTGCCTATGTGGGGCCTCTGGAGGAGCAGTTCACCGAGCGCCAATCCTTGCCTTATCCCTTTAGTCCCGCAAATATTTCCCTTTCAGATAATGGTCCAACTACCTTTTGGAGGCCTGATTTGATCGTGCCACCACCCCATTCTCAGACAGTGCTTCCCAGATCCTAACCACTCGCTGCTTGAAAAATAATTTTCCTCATGTCAACGTTGCTTCTTTTGCCAATTAACTTCAAATCTGTGCTCACTGGTTCACGATCTGTCCAAAACCCTCATGTGCTTGAATACGTCAAACAAATCTCCCCTCAAATTTCTGTTCTTTATTGGACTTCCCCATCCTTGGAAACATTCTCGTAAATCTTTTCTGTCCTCTCTCTTTTCTGTATCCGTCTCATCCTTCCTAAAGTGTGACTCACGGAACTAGACGCAATACTCCAGTGGAGGCCAGACCAGTGTCCTACATGAGTTTCGCATAAGTCCCATGCTTTTCTACTGATAAAGCCCAGGATGCTGTATGCTTCATTAACTGCTCTCTCAACATGTCCTTCAATGATTTATCCACATATTCACTGGGACCCCTCTGCTCCTGCACCCCCAAGAATTGTACCTTTTATTTTATATTGTCTCTCTGCATTCTTCCTTCCAAAACTAATCACTTCACACTTCTCTGCATTAAATTTCATCTGCCACTTGCCTGCCCATTCCACCATCCTGACGATGTTGTTTTGGGGTTCTAAATTATCCTCCTCACAGTTGACTACAGTTCCAAGGTTTGTATCGTCCAGAATTTTGAAATTGTGCCCTGTACATCAAGGTTTGGACCATTAATATACATCAGGAAGAGCAGAGATCCTAACACCAACCCCTGGGGAACTGCACTATAGACTATCTACTAATATCCACTACAAGCCCACTGACTCCCACAGCTATTTGGACTACAGCTCTTAGCACCCTACACCTTGTGAGGACTCCATCCTTTTCGCTCAACTCCTTCGTCTCCGTCGCATTTGTTCCGATGATGCCACTTTCCAAAATGGTGCTCGAAAATGTGTCCTTCTTCCTCAACCGTGATTTCCCACCTACAGTTGTTCACAGGGCCCTCAACAGTGTGCGGTCCATCTCCCGCGCCACTACCCTCGCCCCCTCCCCTCCCTCCCAGAACACGGGTAGAGTCTCCCTCATTCTCACATTTCATCCCACCAGCCTGTCTGCAAAGCATAATCCTCCGCCATTTTCGCCAACTCCAGCGTGATGCCACCACTCACTCCCTTCACTCCCTCTGTCAGCATTCCGCAGAGACCGTTCCCTCCGAGATAATCTAGTCCACTCCTCCACCATACTCAACACCCATTGACCTTCCCATGCAATCGCAGAAGGAGTAGCACCTGCCCCTTTATCTCTTCCATACTTAACATCCCAGGCTATGACTCATCTTTCATTCTCACTCCACGGTATAAATATTTCCCACTTTCTCTTTCTTTAGCTTTGACAAAGGGTCATCTGGACTCGAAACGTGAGCTCTTTTCTCTCCCTGTGTATGCTGCCAGACCTGCTGAGATTTTCCAGCATTTTCTTTTTGGTTTCAGATTCCAGCATCCGCAGTAATTTGCTTTTAGCCTCAATATCTTCCCCCCGATCTGCCTCAAAATCCCCCCAACCTGCCTCAAAATCCCCCCAACCTGCCTCAAAATCCCCCCCCCCCGACCTGCCTCAAAGTCCCCCCCACCTGCTTCAAAATCCACCCGATCTGCTTCAAAATCCTCCCCTCCTGCTCACACTCCTCTCGTTCTGCCTCACACTCCTCTCATTCTTCCTCACTCCACCCATTCTCCCTCACTTTCCTCCCGTTCTGCTTTACCCTCCTCCCATTCTGCTTCACCTTCCTCCGATTTTACCTCAAAACCCTGTTATGGGCCAGGGTTTAGAGAACCCCAAAGTGTATCATGGAGTTCACCTGCCCACAACTTTTAATAGATTGTGGTATGGGGAGCACACGGCCCACTCTACAGGTGTGGTACAGCAGAAATGGGAAAGTATTTTTTAAAGCAAAACAATGTTTATTCTATGAACTCAAGTTAACCTTTTTAAAACATATAGTGAACATCTTAGCAACCATTAATTCAAATACAACCCCCAAAGAATACAACACTAAGTAATTCTGAAGCTTTCCTTTTAACATCCATAAGACTTAAAAAATATTTAAACAGAAGCACATCAGGTTAAAGTCACTCCTGAGAACAGTTGTTAGTTTTGAATCACCAAAGGATCGATTTACAGTCTTTAGATTACAGAGAGAGAGACTAATACACATTCTGGCTGTGACTGCAGCTATCCAGCTCTGAAAACGAAACTAAAACACACCCTGCAGCAAACAGCCTGAAACAAAAGTAAAAAGCTGACAGAAAGCCCAGCTCCACCCACACTCTGACATCACTGATAAACACCCATTTCTTCAAGGTACATTTCTTAAACACCCATTTCTTAAAGGTACTCTCACATGACAACCCTCCAGTACTGCCTCAAATTCCTCCCATTCTGCTTCACCCTCTTCCAGGTCTGCTTCACCCTCCTCCCGTTTTGCTTCACCCTCCTCCTGTTCTCCTTTACCCTCCTCCTATTCGGCTTTACCCTCCTCCCGTTCTGCCTCAAAATCCTTCCGACCTGTCCCAAACTCCGCCTGTTCTGTCTCACACTCCTCCCCGTCTCCTCACAGTGATGCTGACCCGCTTCACTCTCCTCCCAGTCTCTTCACAGTGATGCTGACGTGCTTCACTCTCCTCCCAGTCTCTTCACAGTGATGCTGACGTGCTTCACTCTCCTCCCGGTCTCTTCACAGTGATGCTGACATGCTTCACTCTCCTCCCAGTCTCTTCACAGTGATGCTGACGTGCTTCACTCTCCTCCCAGTCTCTTCACAGTGATGCTGACGTGCTTCACTCTCCTCCCGGTCTCTTCACAGTGATGCTGACATGCTTCACTCTCCTCCCGGTCTCTTCACAGTGATGCTGACGTGTTTCACTCTCCTCCCGGTCTCTTCACAGTGATGCTGACGTGCTTCACTCTCCTCCCAGTCTCTTCACAGTGATGCTGACCTGCTTCACTCTCCTCCCGGTCTCTTCACAGTGATGCTGACCTGCTTCACTCTCCTCCCGGTCTCTTCACAGTGATGCTGACGTGCTTCACTCTCCTCCCGGTCTCTTCACAGTGATGCTGACGTGCTTCACTCTCCTCCCAGTCTCTTCACAGTGATGCTGTCCTGCTTCACTCTCCTCCCAGTCTCTTCACAGTGATGCTGACGTGCTTCACTCTCCTCCCAGTCTCTTCACAGTGATGCTGTCCTGCTTCACTCTCCTCCCAGTCTCTTCACAGTGATGCTGACGTGCTTCACTCTCCTCCCGGTCTGCTTCATAGTGATGCTGACCAGCTTCATTCTCCTCCCAGTCTCCTCAAAGTGATGCTGACCTGCTTCACTCTCCTCCCAGTCTCTTCACAGAATGCTGATGTGCTTCACTCTCCACCCGGTCTGCTTCAAAGTGATGCTGACCAGCTTCATTCTCCTCCCAGTCTCCTCAAAGTGATGCTGACCTGCTTTACTGTCCTTCCTGTCTCTTCACAGTGATGCTGATCTGCACAATCAAAGACCCCTCCCATCCGGCTTACTCATTCTTCCATCGGGCAGGAGATACAAAAGTCTGAGAACACACATGAACAGATTCAAAGACAGCTTCTTTCCCACTGTTACCAGACTCCTAAACGACCCTCTTATGAGCTGACCTGATTAATACTACACTCCTGTATGCTTCACCCGATGCTGGTTTCTATGTATTTACATTGTGTACCTTGTGTTGCCCTATTATGTATTTTTATTTATTTTTATTTTCATGTACTTAATGATCTGTTTGAGCTGCTCACAGAAAAACACTTTTCACTGTACCTCGAAACGTGTAACAATAAACAAATCCATCCATCCCGGTCTGCTTTACTGTGATTCTGACCTGCTTCTC
Organism: Scyliorhinus torazame; assembly: GCF_047496885.1. Lineage (NCBI taxonomy): Eukaryota > Metazoa > Chordata > Chondrichthyes > Carcharhiniformes > Scyliorhinidae > Scyliorhinus > Scyliorhinus torazame. Next base: position 152,814,827 of record NC_092716.1, read on the forward strand.
TCTCCTCTCAGTGTCTTCATAGTGATCGTGACCTGCTTCACACACCTCCCGGTCTGTTTCACAGTGGTCCTGAGCTGCTTCACTCTCCTCTCAGTCTCTTCATAGTGATCCTTACCTGCTTCACTCTCCTCCGGGTCTGCTTCACAGTGATGCTGACCTACTTCACACTCCTCCTGGTCTCTTCACAGTCATGCTGACCTGCTTCACACTCCTCCTGGTCTCTTCACAGTGATCCTGAGCTGCTTCACTCTCCTCTCGGTCTGCTTCACAGTGATGCTGACCGGCCTATTCTCCTCCTAGTCTCTTCACACTGATCCTGATCTGCTTCACACTCCTCCCGGTCTCTTCACAGTCATGCTGACCTGCTTCACACTCCTCCTGGTCTCTTCACAGTGATCCTGAGCTGCTTCACTCTCCTCTCGGTCTGCTTCACAGTGATGCTGACCGGCCTATTCTCCTCCTAGTCTCTTCACACTGATCCTGATCTGCTTCACTCTCCTCCCGGTCTCTTCCCCCTGATGCTGCCATGCTTCACACTCCTCCCAGTCTGCTTCACAGTGATCCTGATCTGCTTCACTATCCTCCTGGTCCCTTCACAGCGATCCTGAGCTGCTTCACACTCCTCTCAGTCTCTTCACAGTGATGCTGCCCTGCTTCACACTCCTCCCGGTCTGCTTCACAGTGATCCTGACCTGCTGCACACTCCTCCTGGTCTCTTCACAGTGATGCTGAGCTGCTTCACACTCCTCTCAGTCTCTTCACAGTGATGCTGCCCTGCTTCACACTCCTCCCGGTCTGCTTCACAGTGATCCTGACCTGCTGCACACTCCTCCTGGTCTCTTCACAGTGATGCTGAGCTGCTTCACTCTCCTCTCAGTCTCTTCACTGTGATCCTGTCCTGCTTCACACTTCTCCTGGTTATTATGTGTATTAATTGCTGATGAATATACTGTCAGCTCCAATCCAGACAGCAGCACGTGTTATTTTAATGTGTGTTTCTTTGAGCAAAGTATTTCCTGCATTTGTTTGGATCGATTCTGTATGTGAATGATCGCAAGCTATCCAAAGATTTAACATCAGTCTGTCCATCTCCTAATCCGGAGAAATGTTGATGAAACCTAACACTTAAGGACAAAGTAACTCAGTGTTCATTGTGGTGTAAATATTTTTCACAGAAATCTTTACAGTTAACTCAGAATGTTCCTGTAGCTAAAGTCCCAGAAACAGAGAGTATATTTGCAAGCCACTTGCTGCACATGATGTGAGAGCATTTGAAAGATAAAGAATTCTCTGGTAAACATCCGCTGATGACTACTTTGTTGTCGGGTTGCAATTACTGAGATTTTCGAGATTCATGAGATGTCCCAACATTTTGGCAGAATGACGAGCTCTTAATTGGAAATCCACAATCCTGGGACATTTCCATTTGGTCATGAGAGCCGGACTGGCGCCAAGTCCGGATCGGAATGTCATTGGCCTGCGATAGTAGTGCTTTTGTTCTGGTTGGAGCTGCTATGTGTTCATTAAGACTGCGGAAAGCAAGCCTTGTTTATCACAGAGAGACTTCCAAGGGAAGCAACTTTGCCTCGTTGATACAGACCGAAGTGATATCATTTAGCTCAAGGGACACACAGAACAAGTCTTTCCGCAGAGAGGCAGTTGCTATTTCGGAGCTCGAGAAGTAGCTGGAATCACTGCAGGTTACATGCTGCAGAGTTCAAGAGGTTATAAAGTGGGTGACAACCCCCCCAGCTTAGGACGAGGGAAGCTCTTCGGAGACTGTGGCACTCTCAAACTAATTTTCAGCGCTGAATACTGAGGAGGCTGGCAAAACCTCAGCGAGGTGCAGCCTAGTGCAAGTCCCCGACACCGTGACGCAAATGACTGCACAGGGCAAAGTGTAGACATGCGGTGAACATCGGCGAATCAATAGTCAGGGCGATAAACATGCATTTCTGTAACCGCTGACATGGGTTTTGCATGGTGTGTCAGGTTAAAGTACATCACTATTCGCATGCAAACACTTTACAGAAATAAAAAAATAAAATAATCCTTTTATTGTCACAAGTAGACTTACATTAACACTGCAATGAAGTTACTGTGTAAAGCCCCTAGTCACCACATTCCGGCACCTGTTCGGGTACACAGAGAGAGAATTCAGAATTCTCAGCCGGTACGGGAATTGAACCCACGCTGCTGGCCTTGTTCTGCATTACAAACCAGCTGTCTAGCCCACTGAGCTAAACCAGCCCTCTAGGAATGGGAACAACCAGAAGTCATGGTTCATGTTGCGGCGTTGTAGGGGGGGGGGTGCATGCGAGGCCAACCTTTATTTAAATGTATTCGTTCATGGGATGTGGGTGTCGCTGACCAGGTCAGCATTTGTTACCCATTCCTAATTGCCCTTGAGGTGAGTGGCTTGCCTCACTATTTCAGATGAGGCGGCACGGTAGCACAGTGGCTAGCACTGTTGCTTCACAGCACCAGGGACCCGGGTAAGATTCCTGACTTGGGTCACTGTCTGTGCGGAGTCTGCATGTTCTTCCCGTGTCTGCATGGTTTTCCTCTGATGCTCCAGTTTCCTCCAAAAAGTCCTGAAAGACGTGCTTCTTAGGTGAATTGGACATTCTGAATTCTCCCTCAGTGTACCCGAACAGGCACCGTAGTGTGGCAACTCGGGAATTTTCACAGAAACTTCATTGCAATGTTAATGTAAGCCGACTTGTGAAAATAAAGACTATTATTATTATGGCTATGGGTCTGGAATACATGTAGGCTAGACCAGGTAAGGACAGCAGATTTCCTTCCTCAAAGGGCATTTGTGAACCAGATGGGTTTTTACGACAATCAACAATGTGTAAATGTCCTGAGTGCTAAATAAGTTGGTGAGCTGCAGGCACAAGTAACCACATGGGAATAAAACATGGTGGCAGTAACAGATATATAGCTCAAACAAGGGCAAGTTGGACACTTAATATTCTTGGCTAAAATGCATGAGGAAAGATAGGGCAGAATAAAAATGGAGGAATGGGTGACAGTATTGATCATAGACACTTACAGCATGAGAAAGGGATGACGTACTTGAGGATTCAAAGACCATATCTATTTAAATATAGTTCAGGTTCAATAGAGGAGCTTTTACACTGCTGGGTATATACCGTAAGCCATCAAATCATAGAATAATTTTCCAGCCCTGGCAACATCCTCATAATTCTCCTCTGTACCCTCTCCAGTACAATTACATCCTTTCTGTAATGCGGTGACCAAAATTGTGCATAGTACTTCAGTTGTGGCCTAACTAAGGTTCTCTACAGTTCCAGCATAACCTCCCTGCTCTTACATTCTATATGAGAATGAGACAGAGAGGCACATCTGCAGATAAATTGGTAGAAAGCTGAAATAATTTTTGAGCAGTGATAATGGAGGATTTCACTTATTTGAATGTAGACTTCAAAAACTTTGTATAAGGCAATGAGGGGTGGCATTCCTGAAATGTGTAGAAGAGAACTATTTTGATCAGTGTTGTTTGCAGTCCAGCAAGGAAGGAAGCAACACTGAATCTAGTTTGGGGGAATGAAATGGAGCAAATGTAGCATATTTCAGTGTGAGAGCGTTTGGGAAATAGTGATCACAGTATCATTAGGTATAGAGTAGTGATGAAAAGGACAAAGAAAAATCAAAAGGGAGAGTATTTAAGTGGAGGAAGGCTAATTGCAGTGAGGTAGAAAGGAACCTGGTCTAGGTGAATTAGAGTCTAAGATTGGTAGATAGAATCAGAATGCAAGGTCATCAAGGAGAAAGTGACCGGATGCAAATTTAACACACACTCATGATGGGGAAAGGAACGACATCCGAAGCTAGAGCTCCCTGGATGATTTAAGATTTAAAGGTTAAAATGAAAGAAATAAGGAGGCTTCTGGTAATTGTCAAGTTCACAGTTCAGTGGAAAACCAAGCTGAATATTTGAAGTACAAGGCAAGAAGGCAAAAGGGAATAAGAAGGGCAATGAGACAGAATGTGATTACTGAGTAACCTCACTGGGAGCGCAAATGTCTTTTATAGACATATGAATGGTAAATAAAGGTCATCAAAGGAAAGGTGGGGCCAATTAGAGACCAAAAGTGAGATCCTGTAGAGGCAGAGGGCATGGCTGAAGTACCAAGTGTGTACTTAATAAAGAAGAGAATACGGGCAGTGCAACGTAACGATTCTATTCATAAAACTGTTTTATGTAAGAACAGTAGCATACTTCAAACGGAATTCACCTTCTGTAGATATGTGCATATTTGGTTGTAAACAAAACCATATTAACATCTTCTCTCTTTTTCACTGTCTTTCAATATATTTAAAGGAGAATTTTCCAATGTAAACACAAACCTTTCTTCAACAATGAACCTCCCAGAAAGAAATGACAAAAACTTGCATTTACATAGCACCCTCGGATACTGTAAAACGTCTCAAGGTGTTTAACAGCAATCAGCCTTGGCCTACTGAGAATGTTAACATTGTTCTGCTTATTATCTTTATTAAGAGGTGTCATAATATACATCAGTATATTATGGTGCAGACACACACACACACTGATGGACATGCAGTGGGACCAATCAGCATACACACCGCAGCCAATCACCAGTGAGAGCACACGCACTATAATGACAGGGGACAGGAGAGTTCCTGCTCATTTTAGTAGCAGCCAGCTCGGAGCACAGAGCTCACAGCCTGCAACACAGACATTCACCATGTGCTGAGTGCATCACCTGGTTAGGACTAGGCAAGGGTCAACAGTTAAACCTGGTCTTGCATTTACCCACAGTTCAAGTATGTTAATATAGTTAACCTTATAATAAAATAGGGTTGCACCACTTCCGGTGTTGGTGACCTGTTTGTGATCCAGAACACCCAACACATCAAGAGGCAGGAAATCGCCAATGAAAACGGAGATGGAACCAACCAGAGAGCATTGCAGCTTTTGAAAAACAGAATCAGAAAAAAGCAATTGGTCTCTAATTGACCCCAGAATGTGCCTAACATCAATTAGCCTCTAATTGACCACACTTATCTATTCACCAGCATTCAAAGCTGTGACCCCAAAGAGCCAGACCAATTATATACAGATGTAACTCAACAACAGAGAAATATATTGAGCGCCACATAGTATGATGGTCCAGTCCTTAATAAAAGTATATTCCAATTTCCTGTGAGCTGTGGCATGAATAGACTCTGTGATACCATCTGTAATAATAGTCATTCACCAGACTGAAAAGTAATGTGACTTGTTCCCTTCTTATTTTAAACAGGGCAGCAGATTGCAGTGTAAATAAAACCAGAAGTTTAGGTCAGGACAGCTTTCAATTTCTCTGTGCTATCATTTTAGTGCTGCCAAATTATAGTGTGCCGTAACCATTTGTCTCATGTATGGCAGGGGTACTCCAGATTCTCTGGCTCTTGGGATTGTTCAATAATAGCCCTACCTTTCCTTTTTGTAGAGGACAGCCTGGATGGAGATCGAGATTACATCACATCTGATGTCCGCTTCCCATACTACCCGAGTGTCATCTTCGCCATCATAGGCAGCTCGGTTGTCTTCATCCTGTTGGTGGCGCTGCTTGCCATGATGCTGCACCACCACCGCAAGCGGAACAACCTGATTGGGCATGTCACGCCACCCCTGCATCGCCTGCAGCACCCGCTGCTCCTGTCACGGCTCGTCATCCTGGACCGCACCCCCCACCACTGTAGCGTCACGTACAACACCAGCAATGGCATTCAGTTCACATCCAACTCCATGTACCACCAACCACTGGCAATGGAGGAAGTGCCACCCTCATATTCTGAAGCTGTGCTAGAACAGAGGTATGAAGCTACTTATCTCAACAAAACCACTTGCAATTAACACTTTGTTATTTGATTCTTAAAGAAAGCTGCTACTGACTGCAGGGCGTGTTACCGCCGAGAGCTGAAGTGGTTTCTGAAATATTAGCCACATAATATTGTTTAGTAAATTGCTTTGTGTAAAAGCAGTCTGCTTGATTGACATCCCATCCATCACCTAAAGTATTCTCTCCCTCCACCATCGATGCACAGCAGTTGCAGTGCGTGTGTATCTCCAGGACCCACTGTAGCAACTCACCCAGGCTTTTTCAACAAAATCTCCCAAACCCATGACCTCCACCTGCTGGTAGACCGTGGCAGTGAGTGCATGAGAGCACCACCATCCCTGCCTGAGTATAAATGACCACTCTTTCATGATTCCTGTGTCAAAACGCTGGAACTCCCACCCAACTCACAGCACCCACACCACACAAAGACATAGGAGCAGAATTAGGCCACTCGGCCATTGAGTCTGCTCCGCCATTCAATCATGGCTGATATTTTTTTCATTCCCATTCTCCTGCCTTCTACCCATAACCCCTGATCCCCTTATTAATCAAGAACCTATCTATCTCTGTCTTAAAGACACTCAGTGATTTGGCCTCCACAGCCTTCTGCGACAAATAGTTCCACAGATTCAGCACCCTCTGGCTGAAGAAATACCTCCTCATCTGTTTTAACGGATCGTCCTTTTAGTCTGAGATTGTGTGCTCTGGTTCTAGTATTTCCTACAAGTGGAAACATCCGCTCCACGTCCACTCTATCAGGACCTCACAGTCTCCTGTAAGTTTTAATAAGATCCCCCTTCATCCTTCTAAACTCCCAACAAGTACAGGCCCAGAGTCCTCAACCTTTCCTCATATGACAAGCTCTCCATTCCAGGGACATTCTTATGAACCTTCTCTGGACACATTCCTATCGTTTCTTAAATATGGGGCCCAAAACTGCTCACAATACTCCAAATGGTGGCTGACTAGAGCCTTATACAGCCTCAGAAGTACATCCCTGCTCTTGTATTCTAGCCCTCTTGACATGAATGCTAACACTGCATTTACCTTCCTAACTGCTGACTGAACCTGCACGTTAACATTAAGAGAATCTTGAAGAAGGACATTCAAATCCCTTCTTGCTTCTGATTTCCTAATAATTTTCCCATTTAGAAAATAGTCTATGCCTCCATTCCTCCTTCCAAAGTGCATAACCTCACACTTTTCCACATTGTATTCCATCTGCCACTTCTTTGCTCTCTCTCCTAGTCTGTCCAAGTCCTTCTGCAGCCCCCTGCTTCCTCAATAATAGCTATCCCTCTACATACCTTTGTATCATCTGCAAACTTAGCAACAGTACCTTCATCCAGATCATTTATGTATATTGTGAAAAGTTGTGATCCCAGCGCAGACCCCTGAGGCACACCACTAGTCATTGGCTGCCATCCTGAAAAAGACCCCTTTATCCACACTCTCTGCCTTCTGCCAGTCAGCCAATTCTCTATCCATGCCAGGATCTTACCATTAACACCATGGGCTCTTAACTTATTTAACAGTCTCCAATGCTGCACCTTGTCAAAGGCCTTCTGAAATCTAAATAAATCTTTTATCTAACTTCCTTGGTACCTCCTCAGAGAACGCTAACAGATTTGTCAGACATGACCGCCCCCTGACGAAGCCGTGCTGACTCAGTCCTATTTTATCATGCACTTCCAAGTACTTCGCAAACTCATCTTCAATAATGGACTCTAAAATCGTGCCAATGACCAATGTCAGGCTAACCGGCCTATAATTTCCCATCTTCTGCCTCTCCCTTCTTAAACAGCGGTGTTGCATTAGCCACTCTCCAGCCCTTTGGGACCCTCCCTGCCTGTCAGTGATTCCTGAAAGATTATCACCAATGCCTCCACATTCTCCTCAGCTATCTCTTTTAGAACCCTGGGGTGTAGTCCATCTGGCCCAGGTGATCTATCCACCTTCAGACCTTTCAGTTTCCCCAGAACCTTCTCCTTAGTGATGGCCACTACACTCACCTGTGCTCCATGATTCTCCTGGAGCTCTGGCATCCCACGTGTGTCTTCCACCATGAAGACTGATGCCAAGTAATTACTCAGTTCCTCTACCATTTCTTTGTTTCCTATTATTACTTCTCCAGCCACATTTTCCAGTGGTCCAATGCCTATTTTTGCCTCTCTCTTACCTTTTATATATTGAAAAGAACTCTTCCTATTTTCTTTTATATTTCTAGCTAGCTTACACTCATGTTTCATCTTTTCCCCCCTTGGTTTTTTAGTTGTCCTCTGCTCACTTTTAAAGGATTCCCAATCCTCTGGCTACCCACTAATCCTCACCACTTTGTATGCTTTTTCTTTTGCTTTTATGCTGTCCTTGACTTCCCTCGTCAGGCCATGGATGTCTCCCAAAATCTCCTGCCATTGCTGTTCCACTGTCTTCCCTGCTGGGCTCCCTTTCCAATCAACTCTGGCCAGCTCCTCCCTCATGTCTTTGTAGTTACCCTTATTTAATTGTAATACCGTTACATCTGATTCCAGCTTCTCCCTCTTCAAACTGCAGGGTAAATTCTATCATATTGTGGTCACTGCTCCCTAAGGGTTTCTTCACCCTCAGTTCCCTAATCAATTCTGCCTCATTGCACATCACCAAATCCAGAATTGCCTTTTCCCTAGTCGGCTCTGTCGCAAGCTCCTTCAAAAAATCATCTCTTAGACATTCCACAAATTCCTTTTCTTGGGATCCACTACCAACCTGATTTTCCCATCCACCTGCATATTGAAGTCCCCCATGATTATTGTAATATTGTCTTTTTATATGTCTTTTCTAACTCCTGATTTATTTTCTGCCCCTCGTCCTGACTACTTCTGTACAGAACTCCCATCAGGGTCTTTTTACCTTTGCGAATCGTCAACTCTACCCACACAGATTCTATGCCTTCTGATCCTATATCGCTCCTTACTTTCGATTTAACTTCATTCCTTACTGACAATGCAACCCCGCCCCCTTTGGCCCATCTGCTTGTCCTTTCGATAGGACACAAATCCTTGGAAATTTAGATCCCAGCCCTGATCCCGTTGCAGCCACGTCTCTGTGATGCCCACAATATCGTACCGGCCAATTTCAATGTGTGCAACAAGCTCATTTACCTTGTTCAGTATACTGCGCGCATAGAGGACAGTGGTCAAGGCAGCTGGCCACCACCTTCTTAAGGATTCCTGGGGATGAGAAATAAACGCTCATCCCGTGAATGAATAAATATAAATACGGGGTCATTGTGGTGTCCTTTGTTGAATTATGTTTTGAGATTAAATGAAAGGGGATCATCGAGTGGGTAATTTATGGGCAGATCCTGAAATCTTCTCATTGAATTGTGTTTAGGGGGTGGCTGCCTGGGACTGCAATGACATCAAACGAAGCAGGAATTTATTGGCAAACTGTCCAGCAGAATTTGATCATGAATCTTTGGTGCTACATGTGTTCATGAAAGATTATTCAAATTTCACCCTGACTTCATATCTGGGAGGAAGTCCCACCCGAGAGACCTAACAGCCAATCAAAAGAACAAAGAACAATACGGCGCAGGAACAGGCCTTTCGGCCCTCCAAGCCTGTACCGGTCATGATACCACCCTTGGCCAAAACCTTCAGCACTTTCTGGTGCCGTATCACACTGTACCCATCCTATTCATGTATTTGTCGAGATGCCTTTTGAACGCCGTTAATGTATCTGCTTCCACAAACTCCTCAGGCAGCGTATTCCAGGCACTCACCACCCTCTTGTGTAAAAGACCTGCCTCACATATCTCCTCTAAACTTTGTCCCACGGACCTTCAACCTATGCCCCCTGGTGACTGACCCCTCCATCCTGGGAAAGAGTGCCTGCTCATCCACTCTATCTATGCCCCTCATAATCTTGTAGACCTCTATCAGGTCACCCTTCAAACTCCGTTGTTCTAATGGAAACAGTCCGAGTCTATTCAGCCTCTCCGCATAGCTAACACCCTCCAGACCAGGCAACACCCTGGTAAACCTACTCTGCACCCTCTCCAAAGCCTCCACATCCTTGTGGCGACTAGAATTGTGCACGATATTCCAAGTGCGGCCTTACAAAAGTTCCATACAACTGTAGTATGACTTGCCAGTTTTAAACTCAATGCCCCGTCTAATGAAAAGTCTTACAACACCAGATTAAAGTCCAACAGGTTTGTTTCAAATCACTAGTTTTCGGACCTTGAGACAATTCACACCTCTTTAAACTGGGATTACTCCTCTCTCTGGATCTGTAAACATGATGTGGAGATGCCGGCGTTGGGCTGGGGTGAGCACAGTACGAAGTCTTACAACACCAGGTTAAAGTCCAACAGGTTTGTTTCGATGTCACTAGCTTTCGGAGCGCTGCTCCTTCCTCAGGTGAATGAAGAGGTCTGTTCCAGAAACACATATATAGACAAATTCAAAGATGCCAAACAATGCTAGGAATGCGAGCATTAGCAGGTGATTAAATCTTTACAGATCCAGAGATGGGGTAACCCCAGGTTAAAGAGGTGTGAATTGTCTCAAGCCAGGACAGTTGGTAGGATTTCGCAGGCCAGATGGTGGGGGATGAATGTAATGTGACATGAATCCCAGGTCCCGGTTGAGGCCGCACTCATGTGTGCGGAACTTGGCTATAAGTTTCTGCTCGGCGATTCTGCGTTGTCGCGGGTCCTGAAGGCCGCCTTGGAGAACGCTTACCCGGAGATCAAGGCTGAATGCCCTTGACTGCTGAAGTGTTCCCCGACTGGAAGGGAACATTCCTGCCTGGTGATTGTTGCGCGATGTCCGTTCATTCGTTGTCGCAGCGTCTGCATGGTCTCGCCAATGTACCACGCTTCGGGACATCCTTTCCTGCAGCGTATGAGGTAGACAACGTTGGCCGAGTCGCACGAGTATGTACCGCGTACCTGGTGGGTGGTGTTCTCACGTGTAATAGTGGGGTTGAAAGATGCCCTCGTACGAATGGGATATGGCACTCGACTCATCGATCGACAGTTCCAACGCGCCACAGCGAAAAACCGGACCGACCTCCTCAGAAGACAAACATGGGACACAACCGACAGAATACCCTTCGTCGTCCAGTACTTCCCCGGAGCGGCGAAACTACGTCATCTTCTTCACAGCCTTCAACACGTCATTGATGACGATGAACATCTTGCCAAGATCATCCCCACACCCCCACTACTTGCCTTCAAACAACCGCGCAACCTCAAACAAACCATTGTTTGCAGCAAACTACCCAGTCTTCAGAACAGTGACCACGACACCACACAACCCTGTCATGGTAATCTCTGCAAGACGTGCCAGATCATCGACATGGATACCACTATTACACGTGAGAACACCACCCACGAGGTACGCGGTACATACTCGTGCGACTCGGCCAACGTTGTCTACCTCATACGCTGCAGGAAAGGATGTCCCGAAGCGTGGTACATTGGCAAGACCATGCAGACGCTGCGACAACGAATGAACGGACATCGCGCAACAATCACCAGGCAGGAATGTTCCCTTCCAGTCGGGGAACACTTCAGCAGTCAAGGGCATTCAGCCTCTGATCTCCGTGTAAGCGTTCTCCAAGGCGGCCTTCAGGACCCGCGACAACGCAGAATCGCCGAGCAGAAACTTATAGCCAAGTTCCGCACACATGAGTGCGGCCTCAACCGGGACCTGGGATTCATGTCACATTACATTCATCCCCCACCATCTGGCCTGCGAAATCCTACCAACTGTCCTGGCTTGAGACAATTCACACCTCTTTAACCTGGGGTTACCCCATTTCTGGATCTGTAAAGATTTAATCACCTGCTAATGCTCGCATTCCTAGCATTGTTTGGCATCTTTGAATTTGTCTATATATGTGTTTCTGGAACAGACCTCTTCATTCGCCTGAGGAAGGAGCAGCGCTCCGAAAGCTAGTGACATCGAAACAAACCTGTTGGACTTTAACCTGGTGTTGTAAGACTTCGTACTGGACCTGTAAAGACTTAATTACCTGCAAATGCTCGCATTCAAAGTATCGTCTTGCATCTTTGACTTTGTCTATATATATGTTTCTGGAACTTACCTCTTCATTCACCTGAGGAAGGAGCAGTGCTCCGAAAGCTAGTGATTTGAAACAAACCTGTTGGACTTTAACCTGGTGTTGTAAGACTTCGTACTGTGCTCACCCCAGTCCAATGCCGGCATCTTCACATCCCGTCCAATGAAGGCAAGCATTCCATATGCTTTCTTGACCCACTTGTTTTGCCATTTTCAAAGATCTGTGGACCTTTACGCCCAGATCTCTCTGACTTTCTATATTCCTAAGAGTTTTGTCATTTACTGTATATTTCCCCTCTTACGTTAGAGCTACCAAAATGCATTACCGCACATTTATCCAGACTAAAGTCCATTTGCTATTTCTCTGTCCAAGTCTCCAACCTATCTATGTCCCGCTGCATCCTCTGACAATCCTCAACACTATCTGCCGCTCGACCAACCTTGGTGTCATCCACGAACTTACTAATCAGATCAGACAGCAGGGCCATGATTGAGCGGTGGCCGCTGCTGGGACTACAGGCAATAAAAAGTGAGAGGAACCCCCTGTAAAAGAGGTACTCACCCGCCCCCCCCCCCCCCCACCCACTCTCTTGTCCACCAAAAATCGTGCAGTGAATGCTTCCAGGTTACCCACCTTGCCTCTGCCTTCCCCTGCTGTATGTAAAATGGTGGCAGAGCAGAATGAGGTCCATTAAGAGGCCTTTAATTGGCCACTTAAAGGCCTCGGGGAGCCTAAGGGCAGGTGCGCCATAACATGGGAGACAGGTTGGGATTGGGCGACGTTCCCACCCCCGCTTTATTTTAGGAGTACCTCCACCTTCAATTACGGGAGGGATGAGGAAGGCATAAAAGCCAGCACAATGTTTCAGGTTGAGATCTTTCATCCAAAAAGGCAAAAGTTGGCGATGTTACAGATATTATACAAGTGCAGAGGCAAGGAAAGGAGGGAGGGTGAAAGGGCCAATGGTAGGACACTGATAGGATGGAGGGCAGGAGAGATTAAATGACAAGAGGGATGATGGTGCAAGGCAAAAGGGGGACAGTAATGGGGGCAACTAAAATGACAAAAGATGTTTCGGGCAGTTTAAACAGGAAAAGCAAAATCATCACCAACTGTCGAAAAGAAAGTGGGAGCAGTGGGAATGATTGAAATTGAACTCAGTGTTGAGTGCAGAAAGCTGTAAAGTGTCTAACTGAGAGACTAGGTGCTGCTCCTTGTGTTTTATGACAGGAGACTGAGGGAAACGAGGTCAGAGTGGGAGCAGTGTGGATGGTACATGCAAAATGGGTGTTGCTATTGCTTGATCTGCACAACTGTTGTCATGAAGGAAATGCATCTCTATATCTGTCAGTTATTCTGAATATGGAGTGGGGGAGGGGAGTGTAAATTTCCTTTGAGGTTATCCCACTCAGCCATAATTTAAGAGAATAAGCGCACAAACCTGGATTATGCGGAGGTTATATATTTTTATTATTTTACGGAATGTGGGTGTCACCAACTAGGCCGCTTTTATTGCCCATCCCCAGTTGCCCTTGAGAGGGAGGTGGTGAGTTGCATTCTTGAGCCGCTGCAGTCCGTGTGGTGTAGGTATGCCCACTGTGCTGTTAGGAAGGGAGTTCCAGGATTTTCACCCAGTGACAGTAAGGAACGGCGATATATTTCCAAGTCAGGGTGGTGAGTGTCTTGGAGGAGAACCTCCAAGTGGTGGTGTTTCAATGTACCTGCTACCCTTGATCTTCGAGATGGTAGCGGTCATGGGATGGAAGGGGTTTTCGAAGGAGCCTTGGTGAGTTCCGGCGGTGCATCTTGTAGATGGTACACACAGCTGCCACTGTTAGTTGGTGGTGTAGGGTTTAAATGTTTGTGGATGGGGTGCCCAATCAAGTGGGCTGCTTTTTCCTAGATGGTGTAAAGCTTCTTGAGTGTTGTTGGAGCTACACTCATCCAAGCAAGTGGAGAGTATTCCATTACACTCCTGGTTTGTACCTTGTAGATGGTGAACAGACTTTGGGGAGTCAGGAGATGAGTTCCTCACTGTAGGATTCTTAACCTCTGACCAGCTCTGGTAGCCACAGTATTTATATGGCTGGTTCAGTTCAGTTTCTGGTCAATGGTAACCGCCAGGATGTTGGTCATGCGTATGGCAGAGAGCCAGAGAAACTTGGAGGAAATTCAGTCTCTAGTCACCCCGCTTCGCCACCTGAAGCTTTTCTTTTAGCAGGTGTGGCACAAAGATCAGTGGGGCGCTCAGAGAGATAAGTGGTATCGGTGTTGAATATAAATCAGGAGCTCAAGTTAACATGAATGTTGTTTCATGCTGCCCTAGAAACTGTTCACTGGCTAGTCTGGAACGCCATGAAGCACTTATTGAAAATCCCCAGAGTTTCCATCAGTCTCAAACGTCTTCATTGATGGTCTGCGTGTTTCCATACTCAGTTTCTTCTTTCTACCAACAGACCACCATGGTTCGACCTACCCCCTCCGCCATACCTCTCAGACACAGAGACCCCCAGCCACCCCGAGCTGCCCCCTTATCGCTCCAGGGCAGGAAGCACCTTGAGCTCTGAACATCCCAGCAGCCTACAGGAGAGTGCCGAAATGAGAGACTGCCTACTCAACACCAGACTGGGGGAGGGACTGTGAGCAAAGCCGCAGCGATGAAGTGTTCTTGCACTAACTATTATTTAAGGAGCTTTCATTGAAGGATTTAAACTCGAAGCAAAGAAGATTTCACACAATTTAATCTTGTTGACTTGTTTCGTCTTTTCATCGCAAAGACACAACCTTGGCAACCAGCTGTGTGATCCTGAGTAACAAAATCCAGTTGTTTTACTGACTGACGTTTGACCCTGGAGGCTTGCTATTTGTCAGCAACGGCCAATAAATTGTCTTCAGTCTTGGGTGGCCAGCTGGGACCAGCTTGCAGCCTTCGCTGTGGGGTAGCCTGGAGACGGAACTGTAAATCTAAAACAGTAACTGCAAGAATGTGAAGTTTGGAAATGCATGATTTTTGACAGGTCCCTGGTAGAAAGAGCTTCAAATGACATGTCCGAACATAATGGAAATGAACAGAGTTCTGCTGATTTTATGAATGTGTTGCTTCGTCTAACTGTAGATCCTACATTTCAGAATCTGAAAGTCTGTACATTCTGGCCCTTCTGCTCTTGGTATTCAAATAGAACAGAGTTACCGTTTATCATGTGAGGCAGCGGTTTCTTTGGACCGTGATTCTCTTACGTTTCTTTCTTCCCCCTTCCTTCCCCCTTCCTCAAGCAGATGCATGGTCAGCCGCACCCAAGCAGTTCCCCTGAATGTAGCGTGTCCTGGAACAGCGTACACTGGAGTCACCTCAGAATTCACAATCTGGAACTCACATGGTGTCGTGGAAATAATGGTGTAACTCACTTACCTCATCATTTCCCTGCTTTTGTGTGCCAGGAAACAAACTCAAAGCCTAAGGTGCGCCTTTTCCACAGCGCACATCTCCAGGAAACTCAGGGCCAACTATCATTTTAACCGAAGATCAGAAAGATGGAAGAATGCATTCCAGAGGTTCATTTTGCAGCAAAGCCTCACTGCCCCACATCTGGGTGTCAGTGCAATAGCTGTTTCCGAAAATGAGACAAAAGTGCACAGCGACATAACTGAGGAAAGTCCAGTGCTGGAGTTGCTTTTTCACTGTTGCCATTTATGATGTTGGAAATGCCAAAGTTCACTCTGATCTTTAGAATAGAGATGAACTTTAAGGTACAGTTTTCAAACAAAGGCCGTCATCTCTGCCTGTGGAATGTCATTTAATTAAAGTTAAACAACATCACTTGTAACAACTGAAAGTGTTTCAGGTTTCACACACTCGGACACATGTGGCAACATCATGAAGGCTGATGACAAAAAATACACCAGCTGTTCCAAAGCCAAGAAATTCGCATCCGATAAATTAGCATCTTTCTGAGCTCTGACAGACTTGCTCTGTGTTTCAAACAGGTATAGTTTGTGTTCTGAGGTTCTCTTCCCCTTACCGAAACGTTGGTGCTACCCAATTATGTGGATCTGGTTTTTATAACTGTCCAGATCATTGCAGTGAGCTTACCGCAGTGTTTAACCATATTATTTTGGCTCTTATGGTATTAAGGGTGATCCCCTTTCACTGGTCAAACAGTACGGTAGACGCATTTACCCATGTCAAAAGCATCTTTACTATTTCACTGACCTGAAGGAAATGATTCCCTACACTGTTTATCTTCAAAACCATCGCACCTTTGCCAACTAAATCATTCATAACATAGGTACACCTGCAACTCAAAAAAGGTAAACAACAGCAATTCATCAAAGATAAGTTCCATTGTACGAAAGGCCCACAGTTAGATCAAGTTCCACTGTACCAAGCTTCTCTCCAAGACATAAAGCCCTCTTGTGCCACACCCACCTCACTTTGCAATGTAGTGCAGAAAACTCTTAGTGTTACACGGACTCCCACAATCCCTATTTTATAGAATAGCTCTGTGTAAAGCCCTACTGCATTTTGTAGAGTTCTGCCAAAGCAAAACCTCTCCTCTGGACCAATATTGCACTATACTAAGCCACATTCCATTTCATATCATTTTACAGTATTAAGCCCCCCTATTTGTATCACATTACATTGCCCTAATCTCTCTCTCTCACGATATAGAATTCCACAGCAATAGGTCTTATCCGAGTCACAGAATTCTTACAGTGCTGAAGGAGGCCCATCGTGTTAGTCGCGGCACTCTGAATGTGCAATTTACTTAGTGCCATTCTCTCACCTTATCTCGTAACCCTGCATGTTATTCCCTTTCAAAAACAGTCTTTTGAATGCCTCGATTGAACATGTCTCCAACCACACTCTCAGACAGTGCATTCTGGTGTGAATAAGTTTTCTCTCACATCACTTTTGCTTCTTTTGCAAATTACCTTAAATCTGTGCCATCTCATTTTCCACCCTTTCACGATCTCCCTATCTCCTCTCCAGACCCCTCATGATTTTGATTAGCTCTATGAAATATCTCTGACAGACCCGACATCTCCAGTCTGCCTTCATAACTGAGATTTCTCATCCCAGGAACCATTCTCATGAACCTTTTATGCACCCTCTCCAATACTTTCACATCTTTCACAAAGTGACGTGCCCAGAACTGGATGCAGTACTCCAGCTGAAGCCAAACTGGTGTATTTTTTAAAAATATATTTTTATTCAAGGCATTTTCACATTTACAAAAAAAAATCAGAACAACAAAGCAATTCAATAAACAAGCAACAATCACATCCCACCTGCTTCCCTGATGCCAACCCCTTCTCACATCCCGCGTTTCCCATTTTAGCCCCCTTAACCCCCCCCCCCCCCCTGCCCCCGCTTGCTGACCCCTCAAACCTTCTTAAAGAAATCAATAAACTGCTTCTACCTCCGGGTGAACCCCTCTGCCGACCCCCTCAAACTGACCTTCTCCAGCCTCGGGGATTCCGCCAGGTCACTCACACTTCCTTTGGCATTTCCACAGCTTTCGACGGCTCCGAGTCCCGTCACCCAACCAAAATCCGTTTCCGGGCTGTCAGGGGGGCGAATTCCACAACATCGGCCTCTCTCACCCCATGGACTCACGGTAGCACCGTGCTTAGCACAGTTGCTTCACAGCTCCAGGGTCCCAGGTTCGATTCCCGGCTTGGGCCACTGTCTGTGCGGAGTCTGCACGTTCTCCCTGTGTCTGCGTGGGTTTCCTCCGGGGGCTCCGGTTTCCTCCCACAGTCCAAAGGTGTGCAGATAGGTGGATTGACCATGCTAAATTGCCCTTAGTGTCCAAAAAGGTTAGGTGGGGTTACTGGGTTACGGGGATAGGGTGGAAGTGTGGACTTACGTGGGGTGCTCTTTCCAAGGGTCAGAGCAGACACGATGGCCGAATGGCCTCCGTCTGTACTGTAAATTCTATGATTCTATGACTCCCGGGTCTTCCGACATCCCAGATGTCACAACCTCTGGACCCAGAACCACCTTCACACCCAGCACCTCGGACATCACGTCCGAAAACCCCTGTCTCAGACACGGCCAGAGCATGTGGACGTGATTCGTGGGGCCCACCCACACCTATGCCCCAGCCCCTCAAAGAACCTGCTCACCTTCGCCAAAGAGCTGGTTTTTAAAGCAGACCAAGGCAGGCCAGCAGCACGGTTCAATTCCCGTACCAGCCTCCCCGAATAGGCGCCGGAAAGTGGCGACTAGGGGCTTTTCACAGTAACTTCATTTGAAGCCTACTTGTGACAATAAGCGATTTTCATTTCATTAATTTCATATGAGCCTTACGCACTACCTTAAACTGGATGAGGCTTAACCTCGCACATGACAAGGACGCGTTCCCTCTCCGCAAGGCCTCCCCCCACATCTCGGACCCCACCTCCCCTCCCAGCTCCTCCTACCATTACGCTAATATCCCCCACAGGGCTCCCTCCCATTCCATCAATCCTCATAGACATCCAACACTTTCCCCTCTCGTTCAACAGCACCTTGTTCTTCAACCCCAGGGGCGGCAGCCCAGGAAAGGATGGCACTTCGCTTCTTACAAAGTCACGAACCTACAGGTACCTAAAGCCATTCCCCCTGGGCAACTCATACACTTCCTCCAGCCCTACGAATTTGCCCCCAATAAACAGATCGCCAAAGCGCTCAATCCCTGCCTGTCTCCAGCCCCTAAATCTTGCATCCAGCCCCGTTGGTGCAAACCTATGGTTATTACAGATTGGCGTCCACACTGATGCACCCTCCAGCCACAGACGCTGCCTCCACTGCCCCCACACCCTTTGGGCCGACACCACCACTGGGCTCGCGGAGTACCTTGCTGGTGAAATGGTAAAAGCGGCAACAACAAAGCCCTCAATCACGTACCCCTGCACGGTGCTGCGTCTCCCGGCCCCACGGCGCATTTCCTTACCATAGCAATGTTCGTCACCCAATAATAGTTCACATGTTTGGCAATGCCAGCCCCTCAACCACATTGGGGCCCCCAGTCCGTGAACCCATCCCTCCTCCACTTTGGAAACTCTAACCCATCCAGGAACCGCCACATCCCCTCCACTCCGGTTGGGGGCTCCGACTCATTGAGCCGACTATAAAATGCCTCGAACACCCCATTCATCCCCTCCGGGTCCAACACCACCTTACCCTTATCAGTCCTAACTCTACCGATCTCACTCGCCGCCTCTTGCTTTCTCAACTGATGGGCCAACATCCTACTTGCCTTTTCCCCATACTCATATATTGCCCCTTTGGCCCACCACAGCTGCCCTGCCGCTTTCCCCTTAGAAACTAGCCCAAACTCCATCTGGAGCCTCTGCCTCTCCTTCAACAACCGTGCCTCCGAATATAACCTGTCCATCCTCAGAATCTCATCCACTATTCTTGCCCTCTCCTCCGCTCAGTTTTCTCCCTATGCACACAAATTGATATGAACTGCCCCCTGACTACAGCCTTGAGTACCTTCCACAGCCTGGTGGCTGTGACCTCCCCCGTGTCGTTCCGCTCCACGTAGCCCCGAATGGCAGCCCGCACCCTCTCACACATCTCATCAGCCAGCAACCCTACATCCAGCTTCCACTGCGGGTGCTGGGCCACCGCCCCCCCCCCTCAACCCCGGATCACCCGCAGATCCACCCAGTGAGGCGCATGGTCGGAAAGCACAATCGCTGAATACTCCGAGTTGGCCAGCAATGCCTTGTCCAACATAAAAAAGTCAATCCAGAAGTACACCCGGTGCACATGGGAGAAATATGAAAATTCTTTCGCCCTCGGCCTCTCAAGCCTCCACAGGTCCAACCCCCCATGCACTCTATAAACCCGCTCAGCTCCTTCGTTACTGCCAACACCCTCAACAACTTGGATTCGACCAATCCAAGCTCGGATCTATGACCGTGTTAAAATCCCGCCCCCACCATAATCACCCGATGCGAGCCCAAGTCCAGACTCTTCCCTAACTCCCACCTCATAAAGTCCACATCATCCCAAATCGGAGCATAAACGTTCACCAAAACCACCGGCATCCCCTCCAACTTCCCACTCACTATCACACATCTTCCCCCCGGATCAGCCGCAATACTTCCTACCTCGAACACAACTCACTTATTAACCAACACCGCCACCCGCCCCTTGTCTTTACATCCAGTCCCAAATGAAACAGCTGCCCCTCCCATCCGTTTCTCAACCTCGTCTGGTCCCCCAGCTTCAGGTGCGTCTCCTGCAAGAAAGCCACATCCACCTTCAAACTCCTCAGATGCGTGAACACACGCGACTGTTTAACCGGCCCATTCAACCCCCTCATGTTCCATGTGACCAGCCTGGTTGGGGGGCTCCCTGCCCCTTCCCCTGCCGATCAGCCCTATCCATTCCTGGGCCAGCCCCCCGGCACGTGTCACACGACCCCCCAGGTCCGTCCTCAGATGTCCACTGTCATTGATCCCTTTCCAACTGTACCACTCCCATGTCAGCAGCACTCACCCTCCCCACCCTCAAACAAAGAACTAACTCCATCCCTCCCCCTCCTCGCCTTCCTTTTGGCAATCCTCCGCTTCACTCCCGTTAACTAGCCTGTTGGTGGTCCCAGCCCAAGGCCTCCAACCACCCTTCCTCTCTCTCCAGTTCCCCTCCGCCCGACCAACCCAACCGTCAAACCCCGAAAGAGTAACAAAAGGCACACTCACCATCATTACACCCCTGTGAGAACATGCCCCAGAAAACCCACACCAAACACTTTAAAAAGCAGACAAAACTCCTCCAAAGTTCAATGTCCTCACACTCCTCCAAGTCTTGGCGTGTCGAAATAAAGCTCTCACTTCCA
The DNA here is from genome assembly GCF_047496885.1 of Scyliorhinus torazame. NCBI lineage: Eukaryota > Metazoa > Chordata > Chondrichthyes > Carcharhiniformes > Scyliorhinidae > Scyliorhinus > Scyliorhinus torazame. The sequence continues at coordinate 152,835,615 of NC_092716.1, forward strand.
GAAAGTCACCCACAAGCGGGCCGGTAAAACTTCACCCCCTTTTCAAAGAGGACAGCCTTAATCCAATTAAATCTGGCCCTCCTCTTCGGCAGTTCCGCACCCAGGTCCTGTACACCCGCAGCTCGCTCCCTTCCCAGGTACATTTCCTGCCTCACCCCCCGAAGAATCTTCTCCTTGTCCAGAAAGCTGTGCAACTGCACCACCATCACCCTTGGCAGTTCGCCCATCTGCGGCATCTTCCTTACCGCCCTGTGCGCTCGGTTCACCTCCAGGGGTTGATCAAAGGCCCCCTCCCCCATCAATTTCTGCAGCATCCTCACCACATACACCGCGATCTCCGCACCTTCAATGCTTTCAGGCAACCTGCTAATCCTTAAGTTTTGCCTCCTGGAACGATTCTCCAGATCCTCCACCTTCTCCCTCAGCCTTTTCTGGCTTTCCCGCATCACTCCCACCTTCGCCACCAACAAGGCCAACTGCTCCTCATGCTCCCCCACTACCTCCTCCACTTTCTGGATCGCCAGTCCCTGGGACTCCAGCCTCTGCTCCATTCATTCAATCCCAGATCTCAGTGATTCTACCACCTTGGCTACATCTTCCAGGGCCTCTTCCCTCTTATTATTCAGGAACTCAACCAACCACTCTGTTGACCACTGGGCAGGCAGTGTCCTCCACCATCTTTTCCTGTGGCACACAACAAAGACTCTCCTGCTCCAGCTGCTCTTTCTTTCTTGCACCACTCCTTGTCTGTGAATCTATCCACCAGCCACACCAGAGGTGCAAAACTTTCCCCAGGAACTTCTGTACCTTTTGCCCTCAAATACTTTGTCCTTTGGGCAGGGAAAAGACCGAACGAAATCCGCCTTGAGCAGGAACCACCAAATGTGCGACCACTCACTCCATGGCCGCCACTGGAGGTCGCCAAACTGGTGTCTCATACAAGTTCAGCAAAAGCTCTCTCAACCTGTCCTGCCACCTTCAATGGCTTATGCACATATAAACCTGGATCCCTCTCCTCCACCCCTTTTAGAATTGTACACATTTTTTAATACTGTGTTTTCACGCTCTCCTGCCATAAGGAACTTAAAATACTAATAATTTTCATTGCCACAAATAGGTTTACATTAACACTGCAATGAAGTTACTGTGAAAGGCCCCTAGTCGCCACATTCCGGCGCCTGTTCGGGTACACAGAGGGAGAATTCAGAATATCCAATTCACCGAACAGCACGTCTTTTGGGACTTGTGGGTGGAAACCGGAGCCCTTGGAGGGACTCCACGCAGACACAGGGAGAACATGCAGACTCCGCACAGGCAGTAACCCAAGCCGGGAATTGAACTTGGGACCCTGGAGCTGTGAGGCAACAGTGCTAACCACTGTGCTTCATCTGCCACTCACTCATCCACCTGTTCCACCTGTCAAAGTCCTTCTGAAGTTCTACACTATCCTCCTCACAGTTATGTACAGTATTCCACCTAAGCTCTTCATTCTATAGAATTCAATTGTACAAACCGGCCTCATTCACCACCATTGTCTCCAATTTCATTGTGTATCCAACTCCTATCGTGTAGAATTTTCTTGGACACCCACCTGCTTGTATTGAATTTGCTTATATACCCAGTTTTTGTATATAACTCCCTTATATAACCACCGCTTAGTGCACAGAATTTCCCTGTAGACCGACTTCCATTTTGTAGAATGATAGAATTTACAATGCAGAAAGAGGCCATTCAGCCCATCGAGTCTGCACCGACCCTTGGAAAGAACACCCTACTTAAGCCCACACATCCACCCTATCTCTGTAAACCAGTAACCTTCTTGGACACTAAGGGCAATTTATCATGGCCAATCCACCTAATCAGCACATCTTTGGACTGTGGGAGGAAACCGGAGCACACGGAGGAAATCCACGCAGACACGGGGAGAACGTGCAGACTCCGCACAGACAGTGACCCAAGCCGGGAATTGATCCTGGGACCCTGGCGCTGTGCTAACTACTGTGCTACTGTGCCTCCCAATCTTTGTTCATACCCCAGCCGGCATACAGAATTCCCCTAAGTGCCGACATTCTATGATATAGAATTTCCCGACACATCCAACTCACAATGTATGGAAATCAGGTGGAATTTTCCATTTCTTGCACAGTGCCAACAGAGGTGAGAGAACAGGCATGTAGCTCGCTGGCTACACAGCCAGCATTTCTCACCACATTGTGCAACACTCTATGAAGAAAGAATCTGCAGGCGCCGCTCACACCATAACGCAGGCATGTCACACGCCGAAACGCAGGCATGGCACACACCAAAACGCTGGCGTGGCCCATGCCATAATGCAGGCCTGGCACACGCCAAAAACGCTGGCATGGAGCGGCCAAAGAAAGCTGGCAACGCCGGAAATCCCAAGAATGCACATTAAAAAGAGAACACCAATCTCCGATAAGAACCAAAAACGTCCTTTCTACACCCCCCCCCCCCCGCACTCACAGACACAGAGACCCCCCTAACCGGGGATAAGGGAACCCCCCAACCCAGGTTATGGGAACACTGTCCCCAATGCACAAGAGGATAAGGGGAACACCACCTCCAGTGGAGAAATGCAGAGAGGCCCGCCTTGGCACTGAACACTGGCATTAACCCTGCTACTGCCCACAGCACCCTGGCACTGCCCTCTGGCACACCCACGAAAAAAGGGAAGCACCCCGCACCTCAGAGGGGCCCCAGGGGCAGGTACTTCCCTCCCCGAAGGATATTCTGACCTGTGCACCCATGTTAAATTATTAAAATGAGGCATACATTTGCCGCAGAAACCTCATTATGTCACCGGCGAGGGGCAAGGAAAAAGAGACTGAGAGATATCGCCGGTGAGTTTTGCATTTCCTACCTCTCCCAAAATCACGGCAACCTTTTACACACACATGCCCTTGTACTGAATTACAATATAAAAGGTAGTTTAGCTCAGTACAAAAACAAATTCCACTTACATCAACTCCCATTATATTGATAAATACAATTATGTAACAAACCCCACCTCATTGTAAACAACCCCACTGTACCAAACCCCATCCCACTGTCAACAATCCCACTATACCAAACTCCGTCCCATTGTAAACAATCCCACTGTACCAAACCCCATCCCATTGTAAACAATCCCACTGTACCAAACCCCATCCCATTGTAAACAATCCCACTGTACCAAACCCCATCCCATTGTAAACAATCCCACTGTACCAAACCCCATCCCATTGTAAACAATCCTACTGTACCGAACCCCATCCCATTGTAAACAATCCCACTGTACCAAACCCCATCCCATTGTAAACAATCCCACTGTACCAAACCCCATACCATTGTAAACAATCCCACTGTACCAAACCCCATCCCAAAATAAACAATCCCACTGTACCAAACCCCATCCCATTGTAAACAATCCCACTGTACCAAACCCCATCCCATTGTAAACAATCCCACTGTACCAAACTCCATCCCATTGTAAACAATCCCACTGTACCAACCCCCATCCCATTGGGTGGAATCTTAGAGCTGGAACAAACAGAGTTATTATCTCTGTGTTGTTACGTGCCTCATGCTAGCAAGACGAGGAATAGGGAGAGAGAACAGTTGAACACGTGTACTACAGTAATGGTGCACGAGGGAGGGATTCAGATACCTGGATAATTGGGGCTCATTCTGGGGTAGGTGGGACCTCGACAAACGGGATGGTCTACACTTGAACCAGAGGGGTACCAATATCCTGGGGCGGGTGAAATTTGCTAATGCTCTTCGGGAGGGTTTAAACTAATTCAGCAGGGGGGTGGGAACCTGAATTGTAGCTCCAGTGTGCAGGAGGTTGAGAGTAGTGAGGTCATGAGTAAGGTTTCAAGGTCGCAGGAGTGTACCGGCAGGCAGGAAGGTGGTTTGAAGTGTGTGTACTTCAATGCCAGGAGCATCCGGAATAAGGTGGGTGAACATGCAGCATGGGTTGATGGCTGAGACTTCGAATTTGTGGCCATTTCGGAGACATGGATAGAGCAGGGACAGGAATGGTTGTTGCAGGTTCCGGCATTTAGATGTTTCAGTAAGCTCAGGAAAGGTGGTAAAAGAGGGGGAGGTGTGGCGTTGTTAGTCAAGGATAGTATTACGGTGGCAGTAAGGACGCCTGATGAGGACTCGTCTACTGAGGTAGTATGGGCTGAGGTTAGAAACAGGAAAGGAGACGTCACCCTGTTGGGAGTTTTCTATAGGCCTCCAGAAAGTTCCAGAGACGTAGAGGAAAGGATTGCAAAGATGATTCTGGATAGGTGCGAAAATAACAGGGTAGTTGTTATGGGGGACTTTAACTTTCCAAATATTGACTGGAAACGCTATAGTTCGAGTACTTTAGATGGGTCAGTTTTTTGTCCAATGTGTGCCGGAGGGTTTCCTGACACAGTATGTTGATGGACCAACAAGAGGCGAGGCCACATTGGATTTGGTACTGGGTAATGAACCAGGCCAGGTGTTAGATTTGGAGGTAGGTGAGCACTTTGGTGATAGTGACCACAATTCGGTTACGTTTACTTTAGCATTGGAAAGTGTCATGTGAGAGTACTTTTAAGACATGGATGTTTAAGCAATGTACCTTTAAGAAAACAGTGATGTCAGAGAGTGGGTGGGGCTGAGGTCAGGTCAGCCATTTTGCAGTTTAGTTTTGCTGGTTTTTAGTTTCAGTATTGAAAAGAGCTGGGTGTGTGTCTGTGTTTTGCAGTGAGCTGGATCTCTCCCATAAAAGACCATCTCTGGATCATTTGAGTGATTTAAAGTAAAGCCTTTAACCTGATGTGATTTTGTTTAAAGGTGCTAAGTCCCTTGGGAGTTTGAAGGAACATTTTAAGGAAGTATTTACGATTACAATATTTTCTGAGTTATCTTTGAAGTAAGGGGTGTTAAGAGATCCAATGCTTATTTAAGATGTTCAGTTGAGTTCATGGAATAAACAGTGTTTTGTGTTTAAAAACCCACGTGTCCATAATTGTAATCCCACAACTAGGGAAAAAGCCGCGTGCTCGGAAAAGTAACAAATCTATTAAAGGGAGAGGTTGGTTGAACTCCATGATACATTTTGGGGTTCTGAAGACGCCTCGCCCATAACAAAAGGGATAGGTATATACCGCAGGGCAAGAGTTATATCTGGGGGAAAGGCTATAAATGATGCGATTAATCAAGACTTAGGATGCATAGGATGTGGAAGGAAACTGCAGGGGATGGGCACAATTGAAATGTGGAGCTTGTTCAAAGAACAGCTACTGCGTGTCCTTGATAAGTATGTACCTGTCAGGCAGGGAGGAAGTGGTCGAGTGTGGGCACCGTGGTTTACTAAAGTAGTTGAATCACTGTCAAGAGGAAGAAGGAGGGTTATGTAAAGATGAGATGTGAAGGTTCAGTTAGGGCGCTTGAGAGTTATAAGTTAGCCAGGAAGGACCTAAAGAGAGAGCTAAGAAGAGCCAGGAGGGGACATGAGAAGTCCTTGGCAGGTAGGATCAAGGAAAACCCTAAAGCTTTCTATAGGTATGTCAGGAATTAAAGAATGACTAGGGTAAGAGTAGGGCCAGTCAAAGACAGTAATGGGAAGTTGTGCGTGGAGTCCGAGGAGATAGGAGAGGCGCTAAATGAACATTTTTCGTCAGTATTCACACAGGAAAAAGACAATGTTGTCGAGGAGAATACTGAGATATAGGCTACTAGACTAAATGGGTTTGAGGTTCATAAGGAGGAGGTGTTAGCAATTCTGGAAAGTGTGAAAATAGATAAGTCCCGTGGGCTGAATGGGATTTATCCTAGGATTCTCTGGGAAGCTAGGGAGGAGATTGCAGAGCCTTTGGCTTTGATCTTTATGTCGTCATTGTCTACAGGAATAGTGCCAGAAGACTGGAGGATAGCAAATGTTGTCCCCTTGTTCAAGAAGGGGAGTAGAGACAACCCCGGAAACTATAGACCAGTGAGCCTTACTTCTGTTGTGGGCAAAGTCTTGGAAAGGATTATAAGAGATAGGATTTATAATCATCTGGAAAGGAATAATTTGATTACGGATAGTCAACACGGTTTTGTGAAGGGTAGGTCGTGCCTCACAAACCTTATTGAGTTCATTGAGAAGATGACCAAACAGGTGGACGAAGGTAAAGCAGTTGATGTGGTGTATGTGGATTTCAGTAAAGTGTTTGATAAGGTTCCCCACGGTAGGCTATTGCAGAAAATACGGTGGCATGGGATTGAAGGTAATATAGTGGCTTGGATCAGAAATTGGCTAGCTGTAAGAAGACAGAGGGTGGTGGTTGATGGGAAATGTTCAACCTGGAGTTCAGTTACTAGTGGTGTACCACAAGGATCTGTTTTGGAGCCACTGCTGTTCGTTATTTTTATAAATGACCTGGAGGAGGGCGTAGAAGGATGGGTGAGTAAATTTGCGGATGACACTAAAGTCGGTGGAGTTGTGGACAGTGCGGAAGGATGTTGCAGGTTACAGAGGGATATAGATAAGCTGCAGAGCTGGGCTGAGAAGTGGCAAATGGAGTTTAATGCAGAAAAGTGTGAGGTGATTCACTTTGGAAGGAGTAACAGGAATACAGAGTACTGAGCTAATGGTAAGATTCTTGGTAGTGTGGATGAGCAGAGAGATTTCGGTGTCCATGTACATAGATCCCTGAAAGTTGCCACCCAGGTTGATAGGGTTGTTAAGAAGGCGTACGGTGTGTTAGCTTTTATTGGTAGAGGGATATAGTTTCGGAGCCATGAGGTCACGTTGCAGCTGTACAAAACTCTGGTGCGGCCGCATTTGGAGTATTGTGTGCAGTTCTGGTCGCCCCATTATAGGAAGGATGTGGAAGCATTGGAAATGGTGCAGAGGAGGTTTACCAGGATGTTGCCTGGTATGGAGGGAAGATCTTATGAGTAAAGGCTGAGAGACCTGAGGCTGTTTTCATTAGAGAGAAGAAGTTTAAAAGGTGACTTAATAGAGGCATACAAGATGATCTGGGGATTCGATAGGGTGGACAGTGAGAGCCTTTTTCCACGGATGGTGATGTCTAGTACAAGGGGACATAGCTTTAAATTGAGGGGAGATAGATATAGGACAGATGTCACAGGTAGGTTCCTTACTCAGAGAGTAGTAAGGGCGTGGAATGCCCTGCCTGCAACAGTAGTGGACTCGCCAACATTAAAGGCATTTAAATGGTCACTGGATAAACATATGGATGATAATGGGATAGTGTAGATAGACTTTTGATTGGTTTCACAGGTCGGCACAACATCGAGGGCCGAAGGGCCTGTACTGCGCTGTAACGTTCTATGTTCTATTGTCTATTGTTTATTGTAAACAATCCCACTGTACCAAACCCCATCCCATTATAAACAATCCCACTGTACCAAACCCCATCCCATTATAAACAATCCCACTGTACGAACCCTATCCCAATATAAACAATCCCACTTTACCAAACCCCATCCCATTGTAAACAATCCCACTGTACCAAACCCCATCCCACTGTAAACAATCCCACTGTACCAAACCCCATCCCATTGTAAACAATCCCACTGTACCGAACCCCATCCCATTGTAAACAATCCCACTGTACCAAACCCCACCCCACTGTAAACAATCCCACTGTACCAAACCCCACCCCATTGTAAACAATCCCACTGTACCAAACCCCACCCCATTGTAAACAATCCCACTGTACCAAACCCCATCCCATTGTAAACAATCCCACTGTACCAAACCCCATCCCATTGTAAACAATCCCACTTTACCAAACCCCATCCCATTGTAAACAATCCCACTGTACCAAACCCCATCCCACTGTAAACAATCCCACTGTACCAAACCCCATCCCACTGTAAACAATCCCACTGTACCAAACCCCATCCCATTGTAAACAATCCCACTGTACCAAACCCCATCCCATTGTAAACAATCCCACTGTACCAAACCCCATCCCATTGTAAACAATCCCACTGTACCAAACCCCATCCCATTGTAAACAATCCCACTGTACCAAACACCATCCCATTGTAAACAATCCCACTGTACCAAACCCCATCCCATTGTAAACAATCCCACTGTACCAAACCCCATCCCATTGTAAACAATCCCACTGTACCAAACCCCACCCCACTGTAAACAATCCCACTGTACCAAACCCCACCCCATTGTAAACAATCCCACTGTACCAAACCCCACCCCATTGTAAACAATCCCACTGTACCAAACCCCACCCCATTGTAAACAATCCCACTGTACCAAACCCCACCCCATTGTAAACAATCCCACTGTACCAAACCCCATCCCACTGTAAACAATCCCACTGTACCAAACCCCATCCCATTGTAAACAATCCCACTGTACCGAACCCCATCCCATTGTAAACAATCCCACTGTACCAAACCCCACCCCACTGTAAACAATCCCACTGTACCAAACCCCACCCCATTGTAAACAATCCCACTGTACCAAACCCCACCCCATTGTAAACAATCCCACTGTACCAAACCCCATCCCATTGTAAACAATCCCACTGTACCAAACCCCATCCCATTGTAAACAATCCCACTTTACCAAACCCCATCCCATTGTAAACAATCCCACTGTACCAAACCCCATCCCACTGTAAACAATCCCACTGTACCAAACCCCATCCCACTGTAAACAATCCCACTGTACCAAACCCCATCCCATTGTAAACAATCCCACTGTACCAAACCCCATCCCATTGTAAACAATCCCACTGTACCAAACCCCATCCCATTGTAAACAATCCCACTGTACCAAACCCCATCCCATTGTAAACAATCCCACTGTACCAAACACCATCCCATTGTAAACAATCCCACTGTACCAAACCCCATCCCATTGTAAACAATCCCACTGTACCAAACCCCATCCCATTGTAAACAATCCCACTGTACCAAACCCCACCCCACTGTAAACAATCCCACTGTACCAAACCCCACCCCATTGTAAACAATCCCACTGTACCAAACCCCACCCCATTGTAAACAATCCCACTGTACCAAACCCCACCCCATTGTAAACAATCCCACTGTACCAAACCCCACCCCATTGTAAACAATCCCACTGTTCCAAACCCCATCCGATTGTAAACAATCCCACTGTACCAAACCCCATCCCATTGTAAACAATCCCACTGTACCAAACCCCACCCCATTGTAAACAATCCCACTGTACCAAACCCCATCCCATTGTAAACAATCCTACTGTACCAAACCCCATCCCATTGTAAACAATCCCACTGTACCAAACCCCATCCCATTGTAAACAATCCCACTGTACCAAACCCCACCCCATTGTAAACAATCCCACTGTACCAAACCCCATCCCACTGTAAACAATCCCACTGTACCAAACTCCATCCCATTGTAAACAATCCCACTGTACCAAACCCCATCCCATTGTAAACAATCCTACTGTACCAAACCCCATCCCATTCTAAACAATCCCACTGTACCAAACCCCATCCCATTGTAAACAATCCCACTGTACCAAACCCCATCCCATTGTAAACAATCCCACTGTACCAAACCCCATCCCATTGTAAACAATCCCACTGTACCAAACCCCATCCCATTGTAAACAATCCCACTGTACCAAACCCCATCCCACTGTAAACAATCCCACTGTACCAAACTCCATCCCATTGTAAACAATCCCACTGTACCAAACCCCATCCCATTGTAAACAATCCCACTGTACCAAACCCCATCCCATTGTAAACAATCCCACTGTACCAAACCCCACCCCATTGTAAACAATCCCACTGTACCAAACCCCATCCCATTGTAAACAATCCCACTGTACCAAACCCCATCCCATTGTAAACAATCCCACTGTACCAAACCCCATCCCATTGTAAACAATCCCACTGTACCAAACCCCATCCCATTGTAAACAATCCCACTGTACCGAACCCCACCCCGTTGTAAACAATCCCACTGTGCCAAACCCCATCCCATTGTAAACAGTCCCACTGTACCAAACCCCATCCCATTGTAAACAATCCCACTGTACCAAACCCCATCCCATTGTAAACAATCCCACTGTACCGAACCCCATCCCATTGTAAACAATCCCACTGTACCAAACCCCATTCCATTGTAAACAATCCCACTGTACCAAACCCCATCCCATTGTAAACAATCCCACTGTACCAAACCCCATCCCACTGTAAACAATCCCACTGTACCAAACTCCATCCCATTGTAAACAATCCCACTGTACCAAACCCCACCCCATTGTAAACAATCCCACTGTACCAAACCCCATCCCATTGTAAACAATCCCACTGTACCAAACCCCACCCCATTGTAAACAATCCCACTGTACCAAACCCCATCCCATTGTAAACAATCCCACTATACCAAACCCCATCCCATTGTAAACAATCCCACTGTACCAAACCCCATCCCATTGTAAACAATCCCACTGTACCAAACCCCATCCCATTGTAAACAATCCCACTGTACCGAACCCCACCCCGTTGTAAACAATCCCACTGTGCCAAACCCCATCCCATTGTAAACAATCCCACTGTACCAAACCCCATCCCATTGTAAACAATCCCACTGTACCAAACCCCATCCCATTGTAAACAATCCCACTGTACCGAACCCCATCCCATTGTAAACAATCCCACTGTACCAAACCCCATCCCATTGTAAACAGTCCCACTGTACCAAACCCCACCCCATTGTAAACAATCCCACTGTACCAAACCCCATCCCATTTAAATCAACCTCATCAGTGCCTGAATTGTCCAGTTCTTTGAAATGGAGCAATCCCTTCTTTGTCAACTGCACTATGGAGACAATTGACCCCCTCCATATACCGAATCTGGAAGGTCCGTCTGCAGATGCGTCCCCCGCCCACTGCTCTGGTATTCCAGGGTGCAGACGGCCTCCATCCTGAACTCTGCAGATAGTGGCATAGTGGTATTGATACTGGACTAGTATTCCAGAGACCCAGGGTAATGTTCTGGGAATGGATTCAAATCCTTCCTGGCTGATGGTGAAATTAACATTCAATAACAATTCTGGTATTAGGAGTTTAATAATGATTTTTAAAAATAAAATTTAGAGTACCCAATTATTATTTTTTCCAATTAAGGGACAATTTAGCACGGCCAATGCACCTAGCCTGCACATCTTTGGGTTGTGGGAGTGAGACTTACACAGACACGGTAGAATGTACAAACTCCACACAGACAGTGACCCAGTGCCGGGATCGAACCTGGGATCCTGGAGCTGTGAAGCAACTGTGCTAACCACAATGCTACCGTGCTGCAAGCCACTCAGTTGAAGGTCAATTAGGGATGGGCAATAAATGTTGGCCCCAGCAATGCCAAAACCCCATGAATGAATTTACCTAAAGCTCCATTGTTCAGATGAGTCTCCACATCTCTGTGCTATATTGTTCCAAGAGGTTGAAAATTAAAAAAATGAAAATCGCTTATTGTCACAAGTTGGCTTCAAATGAAGTTACTGTGAAAAGCCCCTAGTCGCCACATTCCGGCGCCTGTTCAGGGAGGCTGTTACGGGAATTGAACCGTGCTGCTGGCCTGCCTTAGTCTGCATTCAAAGCCAGCAATTTAGCCCTGTGCTAAACAGGTTTTCCTGCTGGCGGGTTTTCCTGCTGGCATTGTGAAAAGTCTGGTGTGGGGGATCGAGCCTTCATTTGCATCCCATAAAGTGGATGCAAAAGGGGTTCATGTCAATCTCTGGGGGGTTTTCTGACTCACCATGCCAGGCACTAGTGGAAGATCCTATTGTAAATTCACGCCAGCATGAAACTGATTTCTGGGCTTCCAGTCATATTCTCCCCCACACTTGCCATCAAACCTGCCAGGGTGTGTAAAGAGAAGAGTTCTTTTGTTGTATGTTATGTATTGTTTTCACTATAGTACCTATGAAGTGACTATTTAAAGGGAGATTTGCTGTGTTCTGTAAATTCTGGGGGGGGAGGTGAGGTGGGGGGGGCGGTTGCTAAATTAAATATTTGAATATTTGGAAAGGAAAGAGAAATGTAGAAAATTGTTTATTTTTCAGACACCATCCCAACACGCTCTACCCTCAAGCACACACACACGTCATCACTAAGTAAAGATGGTGTCGACAATTAGAAACCTATCTCTTCGTTCTGCTACCTGGGTTTGAATCCTGTGCAGGGTGATGCAATAGAGGTTTCCCAGCCGCATACCAGCTCCAAATATTCCACATGACATGGTACAATTTAGGAACAAGTAGGTTTATTCAGACCTTTGAGCCTGCTCTGCCATTCAATGAGATCATGGGCGCGATGCAATGGAAAAATGTCAAAGTCCGATTTTGGGCGTTGTCGTGATATCCACATCAGCATATCATGGTGCAATCACACACACACTGATGGACAGGCAGTTGGACCAACCAGCACACACATAACATCGCATCCAATCAGAGCACACGCACTATAAAACAGGGGACACCACAGTTCCCGCTCATTCTACCAGGAGATAGCTCAGAGCACAGAGCTCACAGCGTGCCACTCAGACATAGACCATGTGCTGAGTGCCTCACTAAGATAGTGATAGGGCTGGGTGTAGCGCACAAAGACTCACGAGAGACGAATAGAGATGAAGTCGATGAGGCTTTATTAAGCGTGACTTGTTCCCCGCAGTTCAGCAACAGACTGGCCTGCGGGGGAGAACTCCTTGTTCTTATACTCCGCCTTCAGGGCGGAGCTAGAGATCAACAGCCAACCATGACCCGGGATCTGTCAGCCAATGACATCACGGCTTCACAGTCCCACATGACCCCTAATGCATACTACCACACTGGGTCCACAGGTTAGCTGGTGAAGCACGTACTCAAGCCAGCAGTTAGTTGTTACCGTTGTTAAGACAATAAAACAGAGTTGTACCATCAACAGCCGTGTTGGATCAATTGTGCATCGGAACACCCAACACGACATGATACCAGTAGTGGAAGCTAACCAGCAAGTGTGACCTACCTGCACCCTTTCAGAAATCCTGCTCCATGGAAAACATCAGCCCGCCGCAGCCGCTCCGAATCGCTGGAAATATTGGCGTAAACTGGAAGCTGTTTAAACAGCGCTTCCAGCTCTTCTTAGAAGCCACAGACAGGGAGAATGTATCGGACACCAGGAAGATCACCCTCCTCCTCTCCACGGCGGGGCAACACGGCATCCACATCTATAACTCCCTGGCATTCGCGGAAGGCGAGGACAAAACAAAATATAAGACGGTGCTTCTTGTGGTGTTGGGTGCTCTTGTGCACAGATGAGCCAACACAGTTGTATGTGGTGCAACTCTATTTTATTTTAACTCTTATAATACAGTTCGTTCTGGATACTCTGCACGTGCTGTCTCCCTGAGTGTGTCGTGTAGCAGGTCTGTCCTGGTACTCCTCTCCAGCTAATACTGACCACCAGGTGTTGTGTTTGTGCTTTTATATCTTTCTGTGATTGGTTGTGGTGGTGTGTGTTCTGATTTGTCTGTTGGTGTGTCTATCATGATGTGTGTGTTTGAATATCATGACATCCCCCTTTTTACAAAGATATGTGCCTACGTGGTTATAAATATAATCGTGTCGTGAGTGCATCTAAGTGTGTGTGTGTGTGTTGTGTACAGCGTGTGTATATGACGTAACTATTTACATGGGGCGATGTCGGGTGCGTCACACTAACAAGGTTGTACCATAACAAAACATGAATGCGAGAAAAAAAAAAACTTGAACAGTTGTCGGGTCAGACGATATCTGGAACGATAAACAACAACAGGTTATAATACAGAAGTGTTTGACTTTTTGAACGTATGAACAGCGTTATAAGTCCAGTCTAATGGGTGACCGCCTCAAGAATAGGCTGGTCCTCAAGCCGGTTCAGCTGTGGAGATTTGGGTTCACACTGGTTCACCTTGGACTGTTGGAGGTGATGCTGTTGCCGAAGTCTCTACTTTTCCATTTGTTGTACTTCGTGCAGTGCTTGGTTTTTCATTCGTGCAAATATAACATTCAACATCTTTGTTAGTGTTGCCTTGGCTGTGGTTTGGTTCTGGTGGCGATGGAAGGGGCATGATCCGTGGCATCTCCACGAAGTCATCCTTGGGAACCAGTGGAGGATCCGGCGTGTGCGTACGGTTCAGTTCCGAGCGTGGAAGGCGGCGCAAAGCTCGCTGATTGCGCCTACGCACCAATCCATCCGCCCTGCATGCCAGGAACAAGGTGGAGTTTTTTTTCTTTTTATGTTTGTGGTGGACGGCATCTTGTAGCCGATGGGTCGTTGCCATCGAAGTAGCACTGACGAATGTGATATAAAATAGTTACTTTAGAGTTACTAGTTAATGTAATGTAGAAATAAGCCACTTTGATTTTTGCAGTTAGGGACAAAGGAATTTGAGACTGCATGGAAAAAGCAGGAAGAGGTGTGTCTATGAGGGTGATGCTTCATTGATAGGGGCCAGAGAAAGGGATTGGAAGTGAGCCAATCAGAATAGATCGAACAGGTCAGGAGGGACATAGGCTGACCTATGTCCGTCGAGTATGTGAAACTTGATACCATTTGAACTGATTTTGCAGAGATCCCTTTGTCTGTTAGTTCAGTCGTTTTCTGGAATGAAAGAGGCAGGATGTCTCTTACATTTCTGTAAGATGATTAAGCTTGCAAGCTAAATAAATAACTTCTGTTTACGTGCGAATCCGTCTCAACTTTTATTGAGGCCAGACTGACAGAGAAAGAAATTTGGAGATCATCATTTGGTGCCGAAAACCGGGATTTCTCTGGGCGATCCTGTTCCAACTGCGAAATCAGAATTAGACTGATTATGAACAGGAGGACGGGAACAAAGGGCCCTCAATGTAGAAATGGAAAACGACCAGCATTGATTGTTCCCCTCTTCTTATCGTCTGATTAGTCTGGTCACTCGCGGTTGGCACAGAAAGACCGCCTCGACGAAATCACAGGTCAGTCTGGGGATTAGCACTTTAATTGATGGGATTTCATATTGTTGTTTCGGCTTGGGTTAGGGTTTTGGGCTGATGGGACTTTAAATAATAAAGGTTCAGTCTATTATCGGGGTTCAGAGGCTGATGTGACTTTAAATAATAAAGGTTCAGTCTATTATCGTGGTTCAGAGGCTGATGTGACTTTAAATAATAAAGGTTCAGTCTATTATCGGGGTTCAGAGGCTGATGTGACTTTAAATAATAAAGGTTCAGTCTATTATCGGGGTTCAGAGGCTGATGGGACTTTAAATAATAAAGGTTCAGTCTATTATATGGGTTCAGGGGCTGATGGGACTTCAATAGATGGGGGTTCAGTCCAGTATAACTGTTTTTAAATCTGAAGATGGTTCAACTCTATGTGTGAGTGTTTTAAATATATAGTTGATTAAGCTAAAATTGTCTCCTTGGACTGTAAAGTTCCGAGGTCTAGTTGAGATTGTGAGGTTGAAGCAGAAGTCTCTCAAAGGGTTAACAGCAGCAGGCGGAGTTGAAAACAGACAGTGCTTCTCACTCAGGCCTTGAGATAACAGTCTGCAGTGTAATCGGATACCTTTCCTTTGAGTCAGTGAACACCAGCAAAGTTACGTTTTGAATTAATTAAAGGAAACCAGTGGGTTTCTCCACCTCTTTGATAAAAGTTATTATTTTCGAAAGCAATTGATTGAAATTGCCAGAATCTTAAATTTTACTTACTTGAAATAAGGTTTATCTCATTTTATCTGGAGATTAATAGAAACTTAAAGAAGATCATGGACACCATTTTAAAAAGTGTCAATCTGAAGATGATAATTGATTTTGCTAATACTTATGATAGTTGATTTTGCTAATACTTATGTGTATGTAACAGAAAAAAAAACTTGTTAAAAGAAAAAATTGTTAAGATAAAGAAATAATTAAGTTGTAAATGTTATACAAGTTTGTGTTAAGCAAATTGTAAATTTAGTTCTGAGTTGAGATCAGAGCTAAGCTTGCAAGTTGCAGTAATTCAATTTGAATTTTCAAACATTTTTAAGTTTTAAAAAAAAAAGAGAGCAAATAGAGAAAAGAAGGACACAGATCTTGAATGCGTTGAATAGCACATTTCAAAGGCCCATAAATCTTTCTGTTATCTTAGACCTAAAACCTAGGAAGATTGATGAGCCTTAGGAATGTCTGGGGCGTTTTAATGAAATCTACCGGGGGCAGTCAGGCGATTTGCTGTATCAAAATGGTCAGAATTCCCCTCAATACTGTGCTATGTTAATGCATTGCCTACCACCTTCTGTGGTTACTGCTGTGAAATGTAATAACATGAATTGGACAGAGAACGACCCTTCCCAGGTGGCAAGGGCAGTCAGATTTTACTGGAAGGAGGGTGTAGGCCAAGAAGGAGGCTCAGTTACAAAGGTTAAGACTGAGTATGTAATGAAAAAGGATGATCTGCGATCCCAACAAGCGGCAGAAATGGTAGTTTACCAGCAGGAGCTCCAATATAGTGACTTTGGGTGGGTGGATCAGCGAAGAGGAGGATGAGACAACAGTGCTATATTTCTATCACCCCCCAGTGGTGGACGTTAGACATTGAACAGCCACTATCACTGCATCACGTTACCCTGGCCTATGACAGAACTGCACGAAACAGGGAGTTGGAGGACAAATACTGGCCATTACTTGAGACCGAATGGCCAGTCAAGGTTACAGCCACAGTCACGGGAAAAGAAGGTACAGCCGATTTTGTTACAATATCACCACATTTATGGCCACAGTCAGCTTCGGTAAGCCCTCATATTACACGTCAGGTCCATGACCAGTACCATGCCAGGGATATGGGGCGAATGGTCAGCATCTTACCGCAGCTCGTCAGAATAGGTATGAGATATACCTTTTGAACAATCCACGTCTGACATTTAAATACTGTACCACTATCAATCCAGCCTGTTTTCTTAGTGGTCCCCCTGTCCATGAAGACGCACCTGGCCACGACTGTTTAGCCTTGATTCAGGAAACTACCACAATAAGGGGCGATTTGAGTGACATTTCGTCAGAAAAACCTGACATGATTATGTGTGGTCAAATATCCCACCGGGGTTTAGTTAATGACCTACTGCAGGCCCTCCTTCTGCCAGCGCAGATTTCCGTTATTAAATGTGCTGCTCACACGAATGGTACAACCCCAGTTGACGTTGGTAATGAACGAGCAGATTGTGCAGCGCGCACAGCCGCACAAATTCAGCAAGTGATGGTGCCTAAAATGTTAAGTCAGACTAAACGATCTACTATGAATGTGTCTGCTTCTGACAAGCCAATGCCAACCATCCAAGACGTCATAAGGTTACAGGAGGACGCTCCTGAGAGTGATAAACAAATGTGGAAACGGTTAGGTTGTACATATGATTCTGTTTCCTCTTTATGGACCACGCCTGCACATCAGACTTGTATGTCTGATGTACTGGCTTTATGGGTCATCGAATGTGTACACTTTGCAACTCATTGTGGGGCTCGGGGGACTAGTGATTTGTTGCTGGACGCTTGGTGGCACCCTAAAATGCAGGGGTTGGCCCAAAGTATCAGTAATCGGTGTTTGATTTGTCAGCAATATAACACCGGAAAAGGTATCCCTTGTGGGAAGGGGCAAACCCCGTTGCCCAGTGGTCCCTTTGAGACGCTCCAAATGGATTACATTGAGTTGGAAAGGTGTCAATGTTATAAATATGTTTTGGTCATTGTGGATGTGTTCAGCAGATGGGTTGAGGCGTATCCGACTATCTATAGTAAAGCTGCTACTGTGGTTAAAGTCTTGATGAGGGAAATCATTCCCCGGTACGGTATACCAGCTCAGTTAAGTTCTGATAATGGGCCTCATTTTATTGGACAAATTAACAAGGAGTTTTGCTCCCAGTTGGGCATACGCCAGCAGTTACACTGTGCTTACAGACCACAGGCAGCCGGGGTGGTTGAAAGACACAATCAGACCCTCAAAACTAAATTGGCTAAATTAAGAGCAGACACGGGACTGACATGGCTTAAGTTGCTCCCCGTTGCCCTCTTCCAGCTGCGGGTTACACCTGCGGGACCGGCCCGGCTCTCTCCCGCCGAGATTCTCTATGGCAGGCCTCTTAGAACTCCCTGGAGCCTGCAGGTTCCCAGACGGGTTCAGTTTCATCAGATGACTGAGGAAATGACCACCTATGTTCTAGCCCTTACGCAAGTGCTCAAGGAACTCCATGGCCAAGTCCGCGCGGCTCACGAGCCATTGCCCAGTACCTAGCTCACTTTCAGTCCAGCCCGGTAGTTATGTAATGGTCAAAAATTGGACTAGGAAGGGGTCGGAGCCGCGATGGGACGGGCCCTTCCAAGTTCTCCTTACCACCCCCACAGCAGTTAAAGTGGAGGGGCGAAGTGCTTGGGTCCACCTACATCACTGTAAATTGAGCCCATCTCCACTACTGTAAAAGGTCGGATACTAACCTGCCTCCCTTCTCCAGTGCTATTTTACAGGTGTGGAGCATGATGGAGTGGCTACGCATCGTCTGTCTGATATTTGGCCTCACTTCGCTTGGCGTGTTATTGGCGATGGACATGGAAAAGGGGAATATTATGTATCTGTGTAGCCCCAACCAATCTACAAGGATACATCACCTATGCACAGGTGATGTTCTTCACTGCCCCCATATACGAGGACATGGTATCGACTCATGGAAGGTCATCAAAGTTAAGGAGAATGCGGGAGTCATGAAGCAGCTGCACCGGCCCCGGCGATGGGAAGGGAACATTATATGGACATTGCCTTGTTTTTGGAATACATGTAAATTTGATTTTGGATGTGTTAAAAGTGGTACAATAAAGGTAACATCAGGCTGTCAGAAGAGTGTAGGAAGAGACCATGAGAAAGAGAAAGGGACTAGAGAGAGGACGGGGCGTGTGAGAAGGGAAGTACAGCTAGAACGTAGGTTACCGGGAGATGCACTTAAGTTAATTAAAGGCCAAACTGAGGAAAACCCGGGTAGTATGAATCTCTTCTACCAGATTTACCACCGTCTGTATGGCCAAGGACGGGTTGTCTGCTACCCAAACCCCGCAGCGGTGTCTAGGTTATTTTCTGTTTCACCGCTTTGGGGCACTCCCCAAACGGTGGTTCATTGTCAGCGTTCCGAGCCATTGCCCGAGCAAGTCACTCTTCCTTACGATCCGGATTCAGCACCACCGGCTATTTGCCTTCCCCTCCTTCGGGATAATTCCCATTCACAGTACGATAGGCTGCGACGGTGGAGGGCGTACATACCTAGCCACTTCACTCCCAATAGGGATTCCCGGTCGTACGAGAATTGCTTCAGCAGTGAAGGATATGGCTGTTTGCTGGTAGAGGTGGACACAAATATAACATGTCTGTTTCCCACCTGTACGGACAGGAGGTGCCATATCACCCAGGCGTCTGGCCAATGCGTTTGTTATAGCACCACTTGCGTTCCATTGAACGCTGGCCTCCAGCTCCTTTGTGGCTGGGCGAATGTCTCTCATATCACTGTTGGGAATAGGGCTTTCTGCATTGCTGGGCGGCCCGAATGGGCATTTCAAAATTGGATAAACTGGGCTACTGGGAGGTCCTTACGCAACCGGTATGCTCTTGACTATCTTCTGGCCCGTGAGGGTGGGGTATGCGCCATAGTACAGGGCAAGTGTATTATGGGGATTCAGGACTTGACTGCTAACATTACTAAATTTATGGATCGCATACGGGATCACTTGGACGGGATGCAGGATCCTGACTCTTGGGGTAACTGGGGATTTGGAGGATGGAAGGACTGGTTGATAAATATGGCCATGTATCTAGTGGTAGCTATCGGCTGCATCTTTGTGGGCCTGGCCATCCTTAAATGTGTGATGGGTAGAATGCTGGGTGCACTGGATCAGATCACCGCCCCAATCACCGAGAAAAAAATTTAACTGTTAAAATCCATGAGGGTGAAGCAGATGAAGGGGGGGCTAAGACAGGAATTGGAAATGCAGCGACGAATCTTTTTAGATGAGGAACCGTAGCTATAGATTGGATAGTTCGGTTATCATGGAATGATAAAAGGAGGGAATGACGAATGTGATATAAAATAGTTACTTTAGAGTTACTAGTTAATGTAATGTAGAAATAAGCCACTTTGATTTTTGCAGTTAGGGACAAAGGAATTTGAGACTGCATGGAAAAAGCAGGAAGAGGTGTGTCTATGAGGGTGATGCTTCATTGATAGGGGCCAGAGAAAGGGATTGGAAGTGAGCCAATCAGAATAGATCGAACAGGTCAGGAGGGACATAGGCTGACCTATGTCCGTCGAGTATGTGAAACTTGATACCATTTGAACTGATTTTGCAGAGATCCCTTTGTCTGTTAGTTCAGTCGTTTTCTGGAATGAAAGAGGCAGGATGTCTCTTACATTTCTGTAAGATGATTAAGCTTGCAAGCTAAATAAATAACTTCTGTTTACGTGCGAATCCGTCTCAACTTTTATTGAGGCCAGACTGACAGAGAAAGAAATTTGGAGATCATCAGCACCATCACTAATATCATGCAAGGCGATGACTGTGCCAGATGTGGAAGTTGGCCGAGACCGTGCACGCTGGTTCCGGCCACCTGCTGTGCCGGAAGGGCGACTCCGCAGAGAAACGTCGAAGCATGTCCCCTTGGAGAGAGAATTGTTGCTCGCATCAACGTCTGGCGATGGCGCGAATTGGTGTGTCCGTCTTGGACCGCCGGTGCTGGTCGCCACTGCCGACCCAGTGGGACTGCCACGCGATCCATTCCCTGTTGCCGTGGCATCCGCCGTCACCCTGAGCGTGCCATCACCGAGGCCGCGACACCGCCCGTCCGGAGCAAGGTCTGGCGTGCGCGAATCAGAGTCGGCGCTTGGCTGCTCCCCATCTGGAGTCCGGTCTGCCTTCCGTCGATGCTCCCCGTCCGGAGTCCCAACAGGTTCACTGGAGGCAGCCGAGATTCCCTGAAGCTGCACTTCTGGAGTCGGAACATGCAGGAATGCACCAACCAGTGGAGAGGCTCGAGCCATCGAGGGTGGAAGCGGTGCGCCGCCACCGCAGTCGTCAGTGGTCCCACCGTGATCGTCGAGTGCCTCGGTACGCACTAGGCGAGGTCTGTCACCTTGCACCTTTTGCATGGGAAGTGGGATGCTGTCGTCACTCGTCTCACATCCCGTGGATAGATCCTCATTAGCAGCTTGCTGTTCCCTAGGGTTGGGTAAATTGTCAGAGTTTTCATCTGGTGGTGCACACCATGTCGGTGGACTGTCATTGTCTTGCCGTTGTCCTTCATTTGGGCTTTTCTTCTTTGGAATTTTAAATCTTCCCCCAGACATTGCAGAACCTTGTTTATTACCCCCAAACTCTCCCATATGTATGGTCTCGAATATAGGATCCAATGTTTCTATCGACATTGTACTATTTTCCAAAGAACATTCCGTTTCGCTTTTCTTCTCAGGTACCTCATATGTATCTTTGTCTAATGTACATGCCTTCATGGTCTCTGGGTCTGATTTTGCTGGGACTGGCATGGTCACAGTCTCTCTTTTACTGTTCTCAATTGCCCACATTATACTCCCCATACATAACTGCTTAATCACTGGGGTTAGTGTGGTACAATGGATAATCGGGTCGACCTTATCTGCATCTTCACCATTAGTGGAAAGCACACTTGGTTCACTTGAAACTGCTGCGGGTTTTAAATTCATTATCTGGCTACTCGATGTCGGTGTCCTCAGGATTCTTGCTCCAATGTTCTGCTCATTCATCAGTGGAGTGTGTATAGGTTCAATGCAATTAATGTTCCCCTCAAGGTTCGAAGAGTCATTACTGACTAACTGCTGGTCTCCGAAGTTGGGACTTTGCGGCGTTGTGTTGAAGGGAGACATTTGTCCCTGCTGTAGATATGATTCAGGTTGTGTTATTTCCATTACCTGAGGATCAATGTCTTGTCCATTTTTTCGATCCATACTAAAACACTGGCAATTCTCAGTCTGCTCCTTGCAAGTTAAACATTCAATTAATTTCTTTAGCAAATCCTCAGCATCCTTCTGTGACCGTGCAGCATTATTAATCTCTGTTCGGCTATAATGATCCTGAAGGTCAGCGCATAAACCTTTTTTCTTCGGGCTTGTAAGAGGCGATTCCTTTGGCTTGTCTTCAGTTGGACTTGAACAGTCTTCAGCGCTGTGCCCTTCATTGTAGCATGAGAGACCGTCATGGTCATGCTGCTGTGTAGTGGAGCATGGTAGGTTGTTATAGCCTTCTTGCTGTTCACGTGAGCATGGCAGACTTGCATCGTCTGCCGCTGGTTGGTCAGGAGAGGTTGCTAGACCCTCATGGTCTTGTTCCTGCAAGGACCGCACATTGGAGTCTTGCGTTGCTTCTATCGTGGAGGCTGTCCACGAGCTCTCTGTGGAGGCTTGTGACACTGGAGTCACTTCTTGTTCGTGCAAGGACTGCGCTCTGGAGTCTTGCGTTGCTTCTATCGTGGAGGCTGTCCACGAGCTCCCTGTGGAGGCTTGTGACTCTGGAGTCACTTCTTGTTCATGCATGGACTGCGCTCTGGAGTCTTGCGTTTCTGCAATTGTGGAGTCTGTCCACGAGCTTGCTGTGGAGGCTTGTGACACTGGAGTCACTTCTGGTTCATGCGAGGACTGCGCTCTGGAGTCTTGCATGTCTTCTTTCATAGAGTTGGGAACGTTGAGCGGGACGTGGACCACGCTCTGTGTGGCAGCAGGGCGCTCTCCGTGTGCTTGCACCGCTCCCTGTCTGTTAATGTCAGGCTGCAGCATCATCCGGTACGGATAAGTTGGGACGTCATATCTGCTGGATTGAAGATCCTCAAATCCGAAAAATGAATCCGCATCTGCGTCGGATTCAATGTGGGGGCCGCCAATGTGCAACACGAAAGGTTCGTCCGAGTCATAGTCGTATAGGACCACGGAGCTATCATTGGGCTCACGAGGTCCGGAAACACTGTAAAGATCGTCATCGAAGTATTCAAGGTTGGAATCATCGGCTTGTGCGTAGGTAACTGCTTGTCGGAGGGTTCTTCGGAGGTCAAATTCATCTCCTGGGTCAATTTGCGGCAATGTGCTGTCATTCCAGGTGAGGGAAGGTTGTTTTACAGCTTTAACAGATTTTTGTTTTTTTGATTTGGGACGTTTCCCTTTTAAATTGGATTTGGGACGTTTCCCCTTTAAATTGGTGCGGTCTGGGGCCTCTGACATCCTGACGCTCGGTATGTAGCACGTAGGAAGCGACTGCGCATGCTCAGATCGCTGTTCCTTTACCGATGGCCGTTTTCTTGACTGCGCATGCGCAGCATCTCGCGCATGCGCAAACAAAACTTCCGGTTCTGCGCACTGCTCGCGCAACTGTGCTAGCGTGATACCTTTAGCAAGATGGCCGCCGACCTTGACCCAGCCCTCTCTCAGGCCCGGGATTTCGGCCTCTGGGAATTCGGGCTCCGGGATCCCAGCCACGAGGTGATTACTGCCGCTTTTCTTACCTTTACTTGCCGATTGGATTGCGTTTTCTTCACAGTACTTGGAGAATTTGTCCAGGACTGCCTGGTAATCGTACCTTTGCTGCCTCCTGAAGAACCTGAACCTTGTGAATATTTCTCTTGCCCTTGCACCGACGATGGTGAGGAGAAATTCAATTTTTTCGCTATCATCCAGGTCTTGGAGTTCAGCTGCCACCAGGAACAATTCGAACACTTGCCGGAATCGCCGCCAGTTTTCGCGGAGATCGCCGTAGCACTGGAGCGGCTGCGGAACCGGGAGCTCTATCATTTTGCCTGGGCACTGCTGGTTGTCTGTGTACACTGAGGTATGCCGGCAGGTATCGATCCACTCCTGTACCATGTGGTGTTGGGTGCTCTAGTGCACAGATGAGCCAACACAGTTGTATGTGGTACAACTCTATTTTATTTTAACTCTTATAATACAGTTCGTTCTGGATACTCTGCACGTGCTGTCTCCCTGAGTGTGTCGTGAAGCAGGTCTGTCCTGGTCCTCCTCTCCAGCTAATACTGACCACCAGGTGTCGTGTTTGTGCTTTTATATCTTTCTGTGATTGGTTGTGGTGGTGTGTGTTCTGATTTGTCTGTTGGTGTGTCTATCATGATGTGTGTGTTTGAATATCATGACACTTCTGAAGTTCGAGGAACACTTCAGCGTGGAAGTCAATGAGAGCTTTGAGAGGTACCTCTTCCAGCAGCGCCTGCAGGGTAAGGATGAGCCTTTCCAATCTTACTTGACACACCTCCGTATCCTCGCGCAGCCCTGCGGCTATGAGGCCACCTCCGACTCCATGGTATGGGATCAGATAATTTTTGGGGTCATCTCGGACACCCTACGCCAGCAGCTCCTTAAAATAAAGCGCCTCACCCGAGCCACCGCCATCGAGACCTGCGTCCTCCATGAGAACGCGACCAGCCGGTACTCCCAAATCCAGGCGGCCAAAAAGGCACGCATGAGCCCTACAAGGCGGAGCGGGTCCAGTCGATCGAGTTCCTCCCGGCCCGGACGAGGACGGCCATTTCGCGCGCTTTCCGAGGCCTCCCGCGCTTGTACGTGCCAAAAGAGGGGACGTTGACGCAGAGGGACGTGATGCGCAGGCGTGCTCTATGCATGACCGCACCGCGCATGCGCGGTGGCGCAACGAGAGCAACAAACACCATGACGTCATGACATGCGGCAACTGTGGCTCCGCCCACTTAAAGCGACAATATCTGGCCTAAGCGCGACAATGTCTCCGCTGTGGCAGGATGGGCCACTATGCTGCCTGCTGTCGAGCAGCTCAACCTGCCAACTCGCAACAATTCCGCCAACCTCGCAGGGACGTGCGGGCGATTCAGCCCCCCCTACACTGAGATATATCCAGATAGTATGCAAACCAGCGATACCGAAGACAGGGAGCCCTTCTGCGTTGCGGTAATCCAAAAGAACCGGATGTCCCCAAGTCGGAACCACCAGCCGCTGCCAGTGCACAGCATTGATCCGGGCGATGAGTGGTGTATCATCCTAACGGTCTACCCAAATTCGTCGCCCAGCTGAGAGACTTGACTTATGAGCCTGTTAGCACATTGGACTCACTGAATTGTTTTACAGTACTGTTAACGAGTTTCTTTTCTTGTCGTTCATTGTTTCAGAAGTTCAGAAGGCACATATCCTTTGTGAAAAGGGGGGATGTCATGATATCGACATCAGCATATCATGGTGCAATCACACACACACTGATGGACAGGCAGTTGGACCAACCAGCACACACATAACATTGCAGCCAATCACCAGTGAGAGCACACGCACCATAAAACAGGGAACACCACAGTTCCCGCTCATTCTACCAGGAGATAGCTCAGAGCACAGAGCTCACAGCGTGCCACTCAGACATAGGCCATGTGCTGAGTGCCTCACTAAGATAGTGATAGGGCTGGGTCCACAGGTTAGCTGGTGAAGCACGTAACCAAGCCAACAGTTAGTTGTTACCGTTGTTAAGACAATAAAACAGAGTTGTACCATCAACAGCCGTGTTGGATCATTTGTGCATCGGAACACCCAACATGACAGGCGTGTTTGACTGGGTGTTTTGCAATGGCCCTATTGGCAAGCTCACAGCCTGTATTCAACGGTACTTCATGCCAAATATGAGCCCCCATGAGATTCTTGACATTATTAGTTCCCTTGCCATCTGATTCGCCCGACTTTCACTTCAGCAGCTCACCGCTAACAAGGGAAAATTGCTTTTAAGCGCTCCCTCACCACTCACTTCCAGTCAACCCAAAAGCATGGCAGTGCGCAGACCTGCTCCTTGTTTTGGGGGTGCTGACTTCACAAGGCTTCTCGACAC
This sequence comes from Scyliorhinus torazame, assembly GCF_047496885.1. NCBI lineage: Eukaryota > Metazoa > Chordata > Chondrichthyes > Carcharhiniformes > Scyliorhinidae > Scyliorhinus > Scyliorhinus torazame. Next base: position 152,861,514 of record NC_092716.1, read on the forward strand.
AGTGGATGAAAGAGAGGGCACCCTGTTCCCCTGATAGGGTCGGAAGACCAGCAACAGAGTCAGCAATGCCGCCTGGGAGGCAGTGGCAGCTGCAGTGAGTACGGGCAGCATGACCGGGAGGACCGCTGTTCAATGTCGGAAGAAAACAAATGACCTCCAAGAGTAAGTTACAATCTTTATCCTGGCATAAGTTCTCCCCGCCCCCCAAATCACTGGCTGACACCTCGCAGTCTCCCCACATCCGATCTCCATGCTTGTTCCTCACAACATCCTGGCACACACCAGAACAACCCCGTTCATGTCCAAGTGGGTGTCCACACATGCCACCATTTATAGACCCCCCCCACCCATCAAGCAGCAGCTCGCAATGCCCTCTCTTTGTTCCCTTTGGAGATGATAGCCCACAGTAAATGGACAATGGCCAAGATGGAGGGGGCGGAGTACCAGAGATTTGAGTCCTCACCTCCTAAGAGGAATGGGTCTGGGAAATCATGAGGATGTCCAAGGAGAGATCAATCACCAACAGCCAGGCTGACCTGGGCCAGAGAGTGAGCATTCACTGCCCCTTCACCCAGATGACCTGTCTCAAGTGAGTTGTTCATGTAGACAAAATGATCCTTCCCTCTCACTGACCACATGTCCACTGACTTGCAGGATGTCCACCGGATGAGGCCGGACCATCCAGGGTCGCTCCCACCTCGCCCACCACCCATAAGAACACCTCGGAGGAGAGCTCCGAGGAGACCACCATCGAGGCATCACAGCTATCACCACACCTTCCACCAATGCAGAAACACATACTTTGGGTGAGCATCATTAGTGGACAGGCTTCTGGCTCACAATCTGGTGAGCACCACAAAGTTGCTGATGCACAACAGGTGGAGGCATCCAAGGCAAACATCCGTTGGAGGTCCACTGGAATCCACAACGCAGCTGGGTCCCAGCCAGATGACAAACCTCTGGGCAATGTTCTCCCAGAGCTGATGCAGATGATATGACAAAGCTGTGACATTCAGGAGGGGATGTCAGTGACTGCAATGCTGTAGAAGGGGAAATCCAGGGCGTGCATGTGATAGCAGGGAAAATAAGGTATGGAAAGGGTTAAAAAGACAGTCAACTATGGAACACACAACCAAGTACCATATCTCAGATAGCAAACGCAGTAACACTTCAGGTGAGATCTTTCGGAAGACCTGACAACAATAAAGAATCGGTTTAGCCAGGCTCCACAAGGTCTAGAAGAGCCATTGTGCCTCTAAAAACTAATCAAATATCAGGGAAATGGGACAATTGCCACACCATCAAAATCTGCTTGTCGAACACATCGCTTTTGTATTGTGAAACAGGTAGACAAGAGATTTCCGAAAAACGATTCAAGTAAAGCATACAGGAGAATGGATCCGCATAATGTAATCAGAATACAACTGTAACCAATTCGAACTATCAGTATTGATGACCTAATGCAATGCAACACTCTGTACCACAAAGAAAGCTTTAAGGACAGTGTAAAAACTTTGTTTTAGCAGAGTAGCTCAGAAGCAGGCTGGAGTTTACAGCTCCGAGCTCAGGTCACCCTCATGCATGTTGAATGAATCAGTTTTTGTTGAAGTTCGATACAGTCTCAAGGACTCAGTTTGTTTATTCTCTTCTACAAAGGCCAATTGAAGAAGTCCCAAAGGCTGCAGGCACTGGAGATGTTACCGACAATGGGCATCATTGAGGTAAACACTGTTTGGCAGCAACGGCAGTGGAAACTTGGAGCACAACATCCACGTCTTGAGTGGTGGTGCCCAAGGCATGGCTCAGTCCATGACAACCGCGGCTGAGGGCCTTGACATCGGGTCCCAGTCGCTGAGGGTCCTTGTTGAGGCACTGCAGAGCATAGTCCAGTCAGGAGCATCGCTGAGAGCATCGGTACCATGCTGTAGACAATGGGGAGCCTCCAGGACTGGCAGCGGCAGATGACTCAAAGGCCTCTGGAGCTCACTCCAGCTGACCCTCTGTCCCATGGAGTTCTCCAGAGCCTTACGGGCACCATCAGGGAGGAAGAAGCTCTGGAGGCCACCACAAGGCCTGCCACCAATGAGATAACGGCCGTCTCCAGTTCTTCCGAATCCGCCCCAATCCTAACCCGGGTACATCTCAAGGGCAACGAGCAGATCAGGGTGACGCGGCGACACCAGTGACACCGGTAAGTCGGCAGGCCCCCCCCCGGCTCCAGGCCCTCCAGAGGATATCTGCCAAGGACATGAAAGGTCACAGGGCGCGGAAAGCAGGGAGGGAGTGGTGCCTCTGCCTCTGATGTGTATCCTGGGAACACATCTAGATGTAGCACTAGACCACGAAAAATGAAGAAGAGTGAGGAGCACTGAGTGAGCACTGGGCCAGGGGAGAGAGGGGTCACTATCTGGAGCTGGGGGGAATTAAAATCTGTCACAGGAAATTGTTCACTATTAAAAAGTGCAATAACTGATAATTGTGAAACCTCTGTCACGTTAATCTTCCCAGCAGGCCTGCCTGCATCCCCACTCCCTGTTGCCCTCCGCTCCCCCGTCCCCCATGCACAGCGGTCCAAGATCTCAAGCACTCTATGCAGACCCCTGTGATGATATGCATCACTGTAAACACACAAGGGGTTAATGCAAATACACTAAGACTGAGTAAACACTAGAGGGAACACCAGAGACATGATATGCAGACATACAGCTAATGAACACATAGAATAGGACATGACCAATGGGCAGCCAAGACACCCAGAGGTGACACTACCACAAGGGGGCTACCCATATAAAAGGACAGGGCACACATGCTCTTTTTCTTTTCCACAGGCGATACTCAGAGAGAAGCACAGGGGCAGATCGGAAGCATCACACCCACCGCATGGCTTAGAGCAGACTGGTTAGTTAGACTGAGTTACAACAGCAAGATTAGCAGGAGAGTCGAACTCAAGTTGGGGAATTGTTAACTGTTCAATAAATGTGTTAAACCTATCTCCAAGTCTGAACCTTCCTTTGTCAGAGCAGACATCAAGGAAGCAGTTTATGCTACATGAAGAAGCATAACACAACAACCCCATTCAGAGGATGGGTGTGAGTGCGCTGTCATCAGGGGCGAAATTCTCCCCCAACGGCGGGATGTCCGCCGACTGGCGCCAAAGCCGGCGCCAATCAGACGGGCATCGCGCCAGCCCAAAGGTGCGGAATGCTCCGCATCTTTGGCGGCCTAGCCCCAACATTGAGGGGCTAGGCCGACGCCGGAGGGATTTCCACCCCGCCAGCTGGCGGAAATGGCGTTTGTTTCCCCGCCAGCTGGCGCGGAAATGCGGCGCATGCGCGGGAGCGTCAGCGGCCGCTGTCAGTTTCCCGCGCATGCGCAGTGGGGAGAGTTTCTTCCGCCTCCGCCATGGTGGAGGCCGTGGCGGAGGCGGAAGGGAAAGAGTGCCCCCACGGCACAGGCCCGCCCGCGGATCGGTGGGCACCGATCGCGTTCCAGGCCACCGTGGGGGCACCCCCCGGGGTCAGATCGCCCCGCGCCCCCCCCCCAGGACCCCGGAGCCCGCCCACGCCGCCTGGTCCCACCGGTAAATACCAGGTTTGATTTACGCCGGCGGGACAGGCAATTTCTGGGCGGGACTTCGGCCCATCCGGGCCGGAGAATCCAGCGGGGGGTCCCGCCAACCGGCGCGGCCGGATTCCTGCCCCCGCCCAATCTCCGGGAGCGGAGACTTCGGCGGGGGCGGGGGCGGGATTCACGGCGGCCAACGGCCATTCTCCGACCCGGCGGGGGGTCGGAGAATGACGCCCCTGATATACATTTCCAGAAACTGAAGACACCAGAGCTTTCCTCAAAGCGAGTTATCATCACTCTCCTGCCTCGTACATTGACCCGCTGACAGTGCCGACACAGATACATCATAATCTCACAGACCCTTGCAGGTTAGAGCAGGGCAGTCGGGGAGAGGGTGGTGTGATGGGGAGCAATGAATGGAGGGAGGGTGGGAAATGGACGGGTCGGGGGGATTAAGGGAGGGAGGGAAATGGGAAGGGGATGGGGAGAGGGAGGGAAATGGGGCTTGATATGTTCGGTGATATAACCGTTATAATAATGAACACAGTGCATATAGTTGTTTAACTAGAAAGATGATTTATTAACAAACACGTGGAAGGATAACTAACAAATTACAATACAGACGATGGCTACTAAATGAATTCAGTGAATTCTCCTAGAACTACTCTAAGTGCGACTATCCTCTTGTAAGACTTACTACCACCTGCTGGGTGTCTGTGATAGATCTCTATCGCCTCCAGCTGGTCGGAGGTTGTATTGCTAATTATTTAGAGAACTGTGCACTGGCATATCACCACAGGGCGGAGAGGGGATTGCGGAGGGAGGGAGGGAAATGGAGGATGTTGAACTGACTGACACAGTCTCGTCCAAGAACAGTCTGGAGACGATGAGGGCCTCTGAACCTTTGCTGCTGCCCGTGCTCCTTTTCCGGCTCCTCCACGGGCTCGTCCCCAGCCACTCCTGGACTCCTCCTTCTCTTCAGGCGAGGCTGCTCCTCCTCCTTCTCCAGCATGTCACCCCACTGCTGTGCCAGATTGTGAAGGGCACAGTAGAGCATCATAAAGCGGTGTGGTGCACTGCAGGGCACCACCAGAGCCGTCCAGCCATCAGAACCGTATTTTAAGCAGGACAATGCACTACTTATTGGCAGCACGGGTGGCAGCGTGGGTCTCATTATAACAGGTCTCCACCTTGGTCTCAGGCTTCCGCACCTGTGTTATCAGCTGTTACCTTAGTGGATAACTCTTGTCCCCCATGAGTCAACCCATCATCCTGGGGTGATCCTTGAAGACACAGGAAATCTCCGAGTGCCCCAGGATGTAACTGTCTTGCAGGTCCCTGGGTAGCGGGCACACATGTGCATGATTCCAAGGTGAGTGGTCACACATGATCTGAACGTTCAGGGAGTAGAACCCATTCCTGTTAATATAGGACAGGTTGGCCGCAGGTTGCCCACCACTGGTCTAAGTCCCATTATTATTCAGTCCCTGAAGGGCAAGGGTCCATAGCGAAAGACTTCCACACAGAATCATAGAATGGTTAGAGCACATTCATCCCATCATATCCACGTTGCCTTACTGCAAGAGCAACTCTGCTAGTCCCACCTAACCCCCAGTACCCCTTGAACGTTGTTATGGGCCAGGGTTTAGAAAACTCCAAAGCATACCATGAAGTTCACCTGACCCACAACTATTCATAGACTTTAGTTATGAGGAGCATGAGGGCCTACCTTTCAGGTGTTATTCAACAAGAGGCCTTAAGCACTTTTAAACAAAACAAAGTTTATTCTACGAATTCAGTTAACATTTTCTAAAAACACACAGTAAGCATTTTTTATCAACTACAAACATAAATTCCCCACACAGCTACAGTTCTCTCTCTCTATATAACCCTTAATAACTTCCCTTTCTGCTGTTTCAACTTGATAACAACATGCAATAAAACCAGGAAATCCCTTTTAACAAAACAGTAGGTTTGAATTCTTTACAGAAAATATTTCTCACTTTTAAATTATCAAATGATTTGGACATCTTTTAAAATACAGAGAGAGGAGAAGCCTTCTTTTTCTGAATCCAGCTTCCAACAGTGTAAACCGAAAGTAAAACCCAGTGCCACAGCCCAGCTCCCAGCTCAAAACAATAGTAAAACCCAGGGCCACAGCCCAGCTCCCAGCTCAAACGAAAGTAAAACCCAGGGCCACAGCCCAGCTCCCGGCTCAAAACAAAAGTAAAATCCATGGCCACAGCCCAGCTCCACCCACACAATGACATAATTGAACCCATGTGATAATACCAATATTTCTTAAAGGGACACTCGCATGACACCTCACCCCAAGAAAAAAAAGTAAACCACCAACTTCAAAGATGGTTTCATTTTTCACCTTTTCACTCTCCTTTAAGAGAAATTGATAGTAATGTAATTTTCTTTTTAACAAAACAAAACAGGCAATCATTCATAATTACATAGTCAATTTTAGTTCTTCTTCCTGCAACTGGAATCCCTCTTGATTGACAGTCCCTTTGGACAAGAAGGTCTCTGCACGATCCATCCACTACGCCTAGGCATTTCTCTTTAAGTTCAGATACTTTAGTTCAATCTGATCACAGAAACTCTTGTAATTCTCCAACATAGGAGCATTGTTTAACAGAGCCTTCAGCCAGTCAAATGCCTGTTGACACTCCGCCGTCCACTGAAATTTGCGACTTTTCTCCAGCAAGCCCATCAGTGGAGCAACCACGCTGCTAAAATGTGGAACGGATTTTCGGTAAAATCCACTCATGCCAACAAATCACATTATTTCCCTTTGTGTCGAGGGTATTGGAACACCCCAATAACTTTTGTTTTCACATCCCGTGGGACCATTTGACCCTGTCCAATTGTAGGGCCAAAGAATGTAACTTTGGCTTTTCCAAATTCACTTTTGGCTAGGTTTACCAGCAAACCCGCCTCCTGAAGTTGATTGATTAACTCCATCAGATGTTTCAAATGTTCTTTCCATGTCTGACTAAAAATCAATAGGTTGTCGATGTATGCCGCACAATTGGGTAATCCTGAAACGACTTTGTTAGTTAACTGTTGAAATGTGACTGGGTGTTTTTCATGCCAAACGGCATAAATTTGAATTGGTATATACCATCTGGAATCACAAAAGCTGAAATCTCCTTCGCCCTTTCGTATAAAGGTAACTGCCCGTAACCTTTAAGTAAATCCAGTTTGGAAATAAAAGCTTATTGTCCCACCTTCTCAATGCAATCCTCCAAGTGTGGGATCAGATAAGAGTCTGTTCTTGTAACTGCATTAACCTTTCTATAGTCCACACACAATCGTTGGGTACTGTCCGGTTTCGGTACCATCACGATGGGTGAGCTCCATTGGCTGCAACCCACATCAATTATGCCATTTTTAAGCATACTTTCAATTTCTTTGTTAAGCTGTGCCAATTTTAAAGGGTTAAGTCTATATGGAAGTTGTTTAATTGGAACAGCATTTTGCACATCTACATCATGTATAGTCATTTTAGTACTTCTCAACTTATCTCCACAAACTTGCCCATGTGATATTAATAACCCTTTCAGGTCAGTTCGTTTTTCCTCTGAAAGGTAATTCAACAATTTATCCCAATTTTTAAGAACATCCTCGTTATCCAATTTAATTTGAGGAATGTCAAATTCAGAGTCATCTGGATTCGGTTCTGCACTTTGAGTTAGAATCACTAAAACCTCCTCCTTTTGCTCACCTTCCCTTTCAAAGTACCTTTTAAGCATATTCACATGACACACTCGGTGAGTCTTCCTTCTATCTGGCATTCTTACCACATTATTCACCTCACTTAACTTCATTTCAATTTGGTACGGTCCACAAAACCTTGCTTTTAAAGGTTCATCTACCACTGGCAACAATACTAAAACTTTATCTCCACTGGCCAAACTACGAACTTTGGATTTCTTGTCCACTACTCGTTTCATCACATGTTGTGCAACTTTTAAATGTTGTCTAGCCAATTCACCTGCTCTATTTAATCGTTCTCTAAAATTTGACATGTAATCCAATAATATAATTTCAGACTGCTCACTCACCAATTTCTCCTTAATCAATTTAAGTGGTCCTCTTACTTCAATTAATTCAAAAACACTGAATTTGGTTGACTCATTAGGTGCATCCCTAATTACAAACTGCACAAATGGAATTCCTTTATCCCAATCCTCTGGATAATCTTAACAATAAGCCCTCAACATTGTCTTTAATGTCTGATGCCACCTTTCTAATGCCCCCTGCGATTCTGGATGGTACGTACTTGATTTAAATTGTTTTGCTCCGAAGCTATCCATCACTTCTTTGAACACCCTTGAGGTAAAATTTGATTCTTGATCCGATTGTATTTCTGTGGGTAGTCCATATCTAGTAGAGAATTTAAGTAACTCCTCCACAATCTTTTTAGCTGTAATATTGTTTACTGAAATGGCCTCTGGAAACTGAGTAGACACATCCATTATAGTCAAAAGATATTGATTCCCTCTTTTTGTTTTAGGAAGCGGTCCTATGCAATCAATTAGGACCCTTGTAAAAGGTTCCTCAAATGCTGGAATGGGTATTAAGGGCGCTGGTTTTATCACCGCTTGAGGTTTCCCTATCACGTGACATGTGTGACATGACCGACAAAATTTAGCTTCATCTTGATGTAGTCCAGGCCAATAAAAATGTTTTTGTATTTTAGCTTGAGTTTTCCTTATTCCCAAATGACCTCCTATTGGTACCTCATGTGCTACACGCAACAACTCCTTTCTATACCCTACCAGCAATACCACTTGATGAACTTCTGCCCACTTTTTATCCGCCTGCATATGTAAAGGTTCCCATTTTCTCATTAAGGTATCATTTTTAATGGAATAGCATTCTGGTATGTACTTAGATTCCTCTTTCGTGTATGTTTTCTGATACATCCGTTTTATTTCTATATCTTTCTGTTGTAACTCCGCCAATTTTCCTGAACTAAAAATATCGCCTGATCCTCCACCTGTTCTTGTTCTTTTCCAACCATCTGATCAAAAATCGTTTCTGATAATTGCACTTCAACTTTATCTTCACCCTTTGATTTCTCCTCTTGCCTTAACCTGTGACTTTGTGATGTTGTTACTACACAATCCAGAAAAATCCTAGGATATTTGCCCTTCAACACTTCAGTTCTCTGATTTTCCACTGGCTTATCAACCACAGTAGGCATCACTCCCACCTGTGTTCCAGCTATATCATTACCCAAGATAAACTGTATTCCTGGACAAGATAGTTTCGTTATTACTCCTACTACCACTTCACCACGCTTCACTGGACTTTCCAACCTTACCTTATATAATGGAACACTACTCTTCTTACCCTGAATTCCACATATTGCCACCTTTTCTGGCAATATTCCTCCCAAACTATTTAACTCCTCATCTCTTACCATCAAAGATTGACTAGCTCCCATATCTCTTAAAATTCTGACTTATTTACCTACTCCTCCTGATACACATGAGTTAACTTTACCACACAAGTAAATTCTTTAAAGAGATCTGGCACCTTCTTATCAATCACTTCTTGATCAGGCTGTACAATCTTTTGCACCTTCTTTGCTCCAATGAGCTTTCATTTACCACTTTAACAAACCCCACTGGCTTATCCTGTTTTACCACATCAGCCTTCCCAGTGCTTTTCTTCAACCCCCAATACTGTGACTTTACATGGCCTAGTTTATTACAGTAAAAACATCTGAAACTTTTCATTTCTCTTCCACCCTCCTGGATTATTTTTTTCATCTGAGGTACACTCTCCTTATTATGTCCCATCAGATCCCTTTTACCTTTACCTCTTGAATATTTCTCTTTTCCCCAGTTTCTATCCCTCACAGGCTGAAACTGATGTCGGAAACCATACTTTGATTTATGAACTAATTCCTAATCCTCATTTCTGCTGCTAATCTCACAGTTTTAACCCCCTGCTCTTCCACATGAGATCTCACTACATCAGGAATTGAATTTTTAAACTCCTCCAAAATTATCATTTCTCTAAGAGTTTCATATGTTTGGTCTATTTCCAAAGACCTTATCCTATCAAAATTACTCTGTTTGATCCTTTCAAGCTCCATGTATGTTTGACCAGGTTCTTTTCTTAAATTTCTAACCCTTTGTGTGCTTCAGGCAGTGGTTCACATGCACCTAAGATGGATTTTTTCACCTCCTCATACGTCGCAGATACCTCCTCTGATAGTAATGCAAACACTTCACTAGCTCTACCTACCAACTTTGTTTGAATCAGTAATACCACATAACTGTGGTCATTTCATTTGTTTAGTTACCTTCTCAAATGAAATGAAAAAGGCTTCTACCACCTTCTCATCAAAACTTGGCAATACTTGGACATATTGAACTAGATCCCCACCAAGCCTTCAACTATGATGCTTATGCTCACTATCCTCATCACTATCCTCAGACTGTATGTTTCTCTTTACATCCACCAATTTTAACCGATGTCATGTCTAATGGCCATTTTCTGAAGTTCAAAGTCTCTCTCTTTTCCTTTTCCCCTGATATGTACCTCCCTTTCTCTTTCTTTTTGTTCTGCTCGGGCTATTCTTTCTTTTTCCCTTTCTTCGCTCTCTTTTTCTTTTTCCCTCATTTCCTATTCAAGCTGCTTCAATTCTTTTTCATGTTCAAACTGCTTAATCTGTAATTGAATTCTTGCCAGTTCCAATGATTCTGACTGTGTCTCAGGCAATTTTAAATGCTGCAATTACCGCTTCTTTTCGTATGTTGTCAGGTAATGTTAACTACAATGTTTTTGCCAAATCCAAAAGCCTTTTTTTAGTCTCTGTTTGTAAGGTACTGTGTGTGACCTTCTCCATCCCCAAAAACCTCTGAGCCTCTGAAAGAGCCATTGTCCACAACACACTCCCTATTAAACTGGAATACCACACCTGAAAAGCAAGCACAAATATGTCCATCCCTCACTGTCTTTAAGTTCACTAAGCCAACCCAATCACGAAAGATAGATTTTTATCCCGGACGAGCACCATGTTATGGGCCAGGGTTTAGAAAACGCCAAAGTATATCATGGAGTTCATCTGACCAACAACTATTTGTAGATTTGAGGATCATAAGGGCCTACCTTTCAGGTGTTATTTTTAAAAATGGCCTTAAGCACTTTTGAACAAAACAAAGTTTATTCTACGAATTCATTTAACATTTTCTAAAAGCACACAGTAAGCATTTTTTATCAACTACAAACATAAATTCCCCACACAGCTACAGTTCTCTCTAATATATAACCCTTAATAACGTCCCTTTCTGCTGTTTCAGCTTGATAACAACATCCAATAAAACCAGGAAACCCCTTTTAACAAGACAGTAGGTTTGAATTCTTTACAGAAAATAGTTATCACTTTAAAATTATCAAGTGATCTGGACACCGTTTAACATACATACAGAGAGAGAGAGGCGAAGCCTTCTTTTTCTGAATCCAGCTTCCAACAGTGTAAACCGAAAGTAAAGCCCGGAGCCACAGCCCAGTTCCAGCTCAAAATGGAAGTAAAACCCAGAGCCACAGCCCAGCTCCACCCACACAATGACATCACTGAAGCCATGTGATAATACAAACATTTCTTAAAGGGACACTCGCATGACAAAGTGACAATTGAATTCACATCCACCAGATTCCGAGACAGTGCATTTCAGCTCCGAATCACAGGTTCGAAAGTTTACTCAGACTAGTCAGAGGGTGGCTAATGCAATAAGTGTAAATATGTATAAGTGCATTGGCACCAGGGGCGGGGTTCTCCGTTTCTGAGACTAAGTGTTGACGCCAATGCAGAATTCTTGGACTTACACAACAGCATAACTGGAGCAACACATGGACCAAATCCATTATCATTAAGGGTCCAGCACCAATACATGAATGATCCGGAAAACTGAAATGTACGGGAGGAATCCAATGTACAAAGTTCTGTATCATATTGACTTGCCATGTTCATATCTTGCTATGCGAGCTTTCTTTCTTTTGTGTTATGGGGGTGGGGGTGGGGGGTTGTTTGTAAGGTTGAAAATTTTGTTTAAAAAAAATTCTTAATAAATATATATATTTTTTAAAGGGTCTAGCACCAGCACCGCGTGGAACACAATCAGTTCCAATGAAAATGGTGTAGGTTCGCCGGGTCCGTGATTGACACTTGGGAGGCTGACAAGCTGCAGCCTCACATACACATTACACTCCCTACACACACTCATCCCAACCAACAAGGTGGCACTGGTTTTGCTGGAGCGCGTCCATACAGCTGATGGGTCAGCTGGGACCAGAGGGCACCTACGGGGGTAGCCTGGGGTGACAACTATACGTCCCATGACCTGCGTTCACAGTGGGCAGTCAACAATATGCGCAGCTGCATGATTGCCAACTGCGGCAATGGTGTTCCATGTCTATCATCCGGCCTCACAGCCCACCTCCTGGCCACCCCCCGCTACTCCCCCCGGCCCTCGCAGAAGCCCTGCCGCCCCCCCCCCCCCCCCGCCCCCGCCCCCGGCCAGCGGCACAACTGTCAGCAATCTATGTCGATGTTGGACACTTTCCGTATCCCCTCTCTCTCCCTCAACTGCCACCACATCGGTTTCACAATTTTTGAAAGCACACATGAACCATGCCTTTGGGAACTTGGCCCATCGGAGGCGAAGCATCGCGGACGACCCGGAGAATACCGTGTCAGGCCTGCTAACGATATGCAAATGGTGTTTACTGTACGTGCGTTCCAGAGCATTGATGCTGCTGTCGAGGTGACGGAGAATTGCGATTTGGCATCAAATCGGCGTCTGCAGCGATATTGGTGTCGGAACCAATTCTCCGCCCAATCGCGTGTCGCAATTTCGCCATCAGCCAACGGAGGATCCGCCCCAGTTTATTTCACTTTACTCCATTTCATACTGAGCCTCTTTGGTGTGGAACTATCAGTTTTCAATGATCAATTAACAATCAAAATAATTCTAGTCTTTCAGTGGGCCAGCGCTGTCAGTCCCTTGCAAGGTCATGAATCACCACTCAGAGCTTTTTACATTGATACCAGAAACACACACCATTGGGGTTCAGACTATACACTGGAAATGGCAAAGATTCATAACCAGGTCTGATGCAGGTGAAACTCCATCCCACACAATTTCTTCCAATTTGAGAAATCTAGATGAAAAGTCCACAATACAGGACAGTGAGAATGGTTCTGGACTAATGCTTTATTCCTTCCACTTTTTTGGATAATGACAGCTTTGTAATTTAATCTCCTCTGCTCTCAAACCTGTGGTGTTGGGCGTTCTGACACACAGATGAGCCAACACAATTGTATTTGGTACAACGCTGTTTTATTCAAACTTACTATATACAGTTCGTTCTGGATACTCTGCACGTGGTGTCTCCCTGTGTGTGTATTGTAACAGGTCTGTCCTTGTCCTGGTCTCCAGCTAATACTGGCTACCAGGTGTCGTGTTTGTCCTTTTATTCTGTCCCTGTCCTTGTCTGTGATTGGTTGTGGTGTTGTGTGTTCTGATTTGTCTGTTCGTGTGTCTATCATGATGTGTGTGTTTGAATATCATGACAAAACCTATCCCTGATCTTCCCTGTTTTGCTCCACCTGACCCTCGCCCTTTCACAACAGTGAAAACCCCATTATATTTCTGCCCCTCTTCAGTCCTGAAGAGTCCTATTGGACAACTCAAATCGTTAACTGTTTCTCTCTTCACAGACGCTGCCGGACCTGCTGAGTTTATTCAGCATTTTCTGTTTTTGTCCACGTCTATGGAGATATGTTAACCCATGAGGAGGGTATCATACAGAGCCAAAACAAAATTACTGTGCTTGCAACCAGTCACTCCAAGAACCATTAAGCAGCAAGCTGGGCTGCTCCATCATTTCCCTGCAGATTCATGCCTGCAGCTAGGGTTTCCGACGCCTTCATTATTTTCCTGTCACGTATTAGCCCACACCATTTTTCAGTTTTGGAAAAGCTTTTCGAGCCATATTCCTTTTCAATGCTGCCAATACCAATGTGTTTTCGTTCCCACCATTTGGGACAATCTCTTTGCTACAGTCCAAGTCTGCATTTGGATCTACGAACAGTTATACAAATAGGCTTATCTGGAAAATTGAATGTTATCAGCATCTTAATACTGAGAATCGCACAATTGCATAATGGTTGCAACACAGAAGGAGGCCATTCGACCCATCATGTTCATTCCGGCTCCCAGCTAATCCCACTCTGTTGCCCTTTCCCAGCACCCTTCAGGTGCTTATCCAATTTGAAAGCCACAGTTGAATCTGACTCCGCCACACTCTTAGTGCAAAACCTAATCGTCCATTGTGTAAAGAATGTTTTTCTTCATGTTGCCCTTAATTCTTTTGCGATCACCTTACATCAGTGTTCTTGATCCATTTGCCAATGGGAATAGTTTCACTCTAGCCCCTCTGTCCAGGTCCTACTTGATTTTGAACAGCTCTATCAAACCTCATCGTAATCTCATCCTCTTCAAGGAGAAGAGCAGCAGCTTCTCCAATTTAATCACACAACTGAATCTCACATCGCCAGAAGCATTCTCATAGATCTTTGCTGTGCCCTCTGATATCTCTCCTAAATTATGGTGCCCGGAATTAGACACAGCACTCCAGCAAATCCAAACAGTGTTTTATAAAGGTTCATCATGACTCCTTGCTTTGATATACTGAGCCTGTATTTTTAAAGCCCAGGATCCCATGTGCCTTTTTAACCACTTTCTCAATCTGCCCTGCCACTCTCAATGATTTTTGTTCATATACCCCCAGGTTTTCTGCACCGTCTTTAGAATTGTATCCTTTACTTTTATTGCCTCCTCCCATTCTTCCGACCTAAATATATCAATTCGCACTACTCTGTGTTAAGTTTCATCTGTAAAAGCCCGTGCACTCCAACATCCTGTCTACATCCTCTTGAAGTCGATCGATATCCTCACAGTTCACAATACTTTCAAGTTTTGTGCCACCTGCAGATTTTGAAGTTGTGTCCTGCCCACCCAGGTTTAGATCATGTCCGAGCAGCAGCCACTGGGGAACTCTACCGTTTCTCCAGTTTAAAAAACACCTGTTCACCACTTCATTCTGTTTCCTGTATCTGTCACCTTCATGTCCATGCTATCACTGTCCCTTTTTGTAAAATGGTACTATTGAGGGTTTTTCATATTATACCGAGCAAAGTTGAGCGTGAAGATACAGTGAAGAAGGCTGTCCAGAACCCGACTAGTCTGGGGTAGGCCAGAACATGTGGGCGTGGTTGGCCGGGCCTCCTTGGCACCGTTTGCATTTGTCCTCCACCTCCGGGAAGTACCTGCTCATTTGGGTTCTGGGTAAATGGGCTCTGTGCACCACTTTCAGCTGTGTGCACATGGAGGAGGAGTTGATCCTGTGCAGTGCTTCGCTACAGACTTCCCACCCTATTTCAAACCCTAGGTCTTCCTCCCACTTTTCCCTTGTCTCATCAGTGATGTGTGAGCCCTTCCCAGTAGTTGCCATACAGGTCAGCGCAGTTCCCCTTCCGTAACATGTCCACGTCCAGTAGGTCCTTTAACAGTGATTGGTGCGGTGGTCATGGGTATGTCTTTGTTTCCCTATGTAAGAAGTTTTTGATCTGCATGTATCTTAGCTCATTTCCCCCGACAGCTGGAACTTCTCTGTTAGTTCCTCGATCGTTGTCAGTCTGCTGTCTGTGTAGAAGACCTTAACTGTCAGCATCCCTCCCCCCTCATCCTGTCTCCACCTTTTGAAGGTGGCATCCATTATGGCTGGCGCAAACTTGTTGCAGATGGGGGCCTTAATGAACATTTTAGTTAATCCAAAGTACTGTCGTAGTTGGTTCCACAACCAGAGTGTGGCTATCACCATTGGGCTCTTTGAGTGTTTGGTTGGCGACAATGGGATGTTGCGGTGGCCAGGGCCCGCAGGAAGGTCCCTTTGTAGGAGCCCTCCTCCATTCTCACCAGTTCGGCTTCTGACTCCTTTATCCACCCCTTTACCATCTCCGCAGTTGCTGCCCAGTGATAATATTGCAGGTTTGGAAGGGCTAGGCCCCCCCATGGTTCTCGTTCTCTGAAGGACCTTTTGGGGAATCCTAGTGTTCCCCCCACTCCCCACTCCCACCCACACATAAACGCCATGATCAGTTTTTCTACTGAGTTGAAGAAGGCTTTAGGGATGTCATATGAGTGTCCCTTTAAGAAAGGTTTTTGTCTTATCACATGGCTTCAGTAATGTAATTTTGTGGGTGGAGCTGAGCTGTGGCTATGAGGTTTTATGAGTTTCATTTTCCGTTTTTGACTGCTGTGGATAGATAAAAGAAGTGTTTTGGCCCGTCTCTCTCTCTATTTTCATTTTAAATATCTGTTTCAGTAAAAATCACCTTGGTGGTAGCTTTGGATATATAATTGCTTTCCAGAAGGAATTGAATCTGCTGGTTAAAAATTGGATCAGAATTTCAGTAACAAGACCAGTCTTAGTCAAACGAGAATGTCGTGTGCTGGGCCACTCCCTTGAAAAGGGGTTTTTGGTTTATTGGATTTTGTTATTGAATTGGAACAGTTATGGGGGGATTCATTCACTGTTACACATAGATTACTGTAGCTGTGTGGTATCCTTATTTCTGTAATTGATAAAAATTCTTGCTGTGTGTTTATCTATATTATATATATATGTGAACTAAGTTCTTTGAATAAAGCTTGTTTTGATTAAAGTGTCTGGGTAGACTGTTGAATCACACCTGAAGTGAAGGCTCTTGTGCTCATCCTAGCCAAATTCAACATAAAGGTTGTAGGTCAGGTGGACTTCATAATATACTTTGGAGTTTCTAAGCCCTGGCCCATAACAGGGTATGTAGATTGGTATGGATCTGAACAGGCAGAGGAACCTGGGCAGTACATTCACCTTAATCGTCTGCACTCTCTCTGCCAGGGAGTGTGGGTGCCTGTCCCACCTCTGTAGGTCCTTTTTAAATTCCTCCACCAGGCTGGTCAGGTTCCATTTGTGGATCCGTGTTCGGTCATGGGCAATTTGGATCCCCAGGTAACGGAATTTGTGTTGGGCCTGTTTGAATGGCAGCCCCTCCAGTTCTGCCCCTACCCCTTGCGGGTTCACCAGGAGGATCTCACTTTTGCTCAGGTTAACTTTATAGCCCAAGAAGGCTCCAAACACTTTCAAGAACGCCATGATTCCATCCATGCTTCTGTAGGTCCGAGGTGTAAAGGAGCAGTTCATCCGAAAATAGCGAGACCCTGTGCTCTCTGTCTCCTCCCCAGATCCCCTTCCAATTCTTTGCTGTCCTAAGCGTGATTGCTAGTGTTTCAATTGCCAGGGCGAACAGCAGCGGAGACAGCGGGCATCCCTGCCTAGTGCCTCTGTGCAGCTGGAAGTACTTAGACCTGGTGGTATTTGTCTGTACACTCGCTGTGGGAGCGTTGTACAGGAATTTCATCCAGCCGGTGAACCCTGTCCCAAACCAGACCCGCTCCAGTACCTCTGTAAGGTAATTCCATTCAACTCTGTCGAAGGCTTTTTCTGCATCCAGGGAGATGATCACCTCTGGTGATCTCTCCCCGGATTTTGTCATGATCACGTTCAGCAGGCGCCTGATGTTCAATGTTAGCTGTCTCCCCTTGACAAAACCCATTTGGTCTTCTACTACCACCTCTGGTACGCAGTCCTCCAGTCTCCTGGTTGGGATCTTGGCCAGTATTTTCACTTTAACAACTTTTATCAACGTTTAGGAACGGCATTCTGTTGGGTCTTTGTCTTTCTTGGGTATCAGTGAGATTGAGGCCTGTGCTGCCTGCATGGAGTTAATGCTGCTCATGATCTCTCCCAATTCTCGTGGTGCTTCCAAGCCCCGTATCCTTGTCCTCCCCTATGACTGGAATGTTCAGTCTATCGAGGAACTGTTTCATCTTGAGAGCAGCACGGTAGCCTTGTGGATAGCACAATTGCTTCACAGCTCCAGGGTCCCAGGTTCGATTCCGGCTTGGGTCACTGTCTGTGCGGAGTCTGCACATCCTCCCCGTGTGTGCGTGGGTTTCCTCCGGGTGCTCCGGTTTCCTCCCACAGTCCAAAGATGTGCGGGTTAGGTAGATTGGCCATGATAAATTACCCTTAGTGTCCAAAATTGCCCTTAGTGTTGGTGGGGCTACTGGGTTATGGGGATAGGGTGGCGGTGTTGACCTTGGGTAGGGTGCTCTTTCCAAGAGCCGGTGCAGACTCGATGGGCCGAATGGCCTCCTTCTGCACTGCAAATTCTATGATCTATGATCCCCAAAATCCCCTGCGGGGGGCTCGGAGGTGTACAGTCGCCAACAGGAAGTCTCGAATGCCTTGTTGACTTTCTCTGGCTCCGCTAGCAGTTTGCCGGTGCTGTCTCTAATCTGTGCTATTTCCCTCGTGACTGTCTGCTTTGTCATCTGGTGAGCCAGCAGGTGGCTGGCTTTGTCTCCATGCTCGTACAGGGTCCCCTGTGCCTGGCGGAGTTGGTGCACTGCTTTCTTTGTGAAGAGAAGGTCAAAGTCCAATTGTAGCTTTTTCCTCTCCACTGGGAACTCTATGATCGGGGCCTCAGAGTATCGCCAGTCTATCTCCAATGTGCAGTCGAGTAGTTGTTGCCTAGCCACTCTTTCTTCCTTATCTATATGTGCCTTGTATGCATTAATTTCACCCCTGATCACAGCCTTCAGTGTCTCCCAGGACGTGGAGGGTGAGACCCCCCCATTCGCGTTACTAGTAATATACGCAGCTATGGCCTGTGATATGTTCTCGCAGAAAGCCTTATCGGCCAGGAGGGCCATGTCCAACCTCCATGGGGGCATTGGGCGGGGACCGTCTCTCACCTCACATCCTTTTTTTCAATAAATTTGGAGAACCCAATTCATTTTTTCCAATTAAGGGACAATTTAGTGTGGCCAATCCAGCTAACCTGTACATATCATATCATAGAATTTACAGTGCAAAAGGAGGCCATTCAGCCCATCGAGTCTGCACCGGCTCTTGGAAAGAGCACCCTACCAAAGGTCAACACCTCCACCCTATCCCCATAACCCAGTAACCCCACCCACCCAACACTAAGGGCAATTTTGGACACTGAGGGCAATTTATCATGGCCAATCCACCTAACCTGCACATCTTTGGACTGTGGGAGGAAACCGGAGCACCCGGAGGAAACCCACGCACACACGGGGAGGATGTGCAGACTCCGCACAGACAGTGACCCAAGCCGGAATCGAACCTGGGACCCTGGAGCTGTGAAGCAATTGTGCTATCCACATCTTTGGGTTGTGGGCGCGAAACCCATGGAAATATGTGGAGAATGTGCAAACTCCACGCGGACAGTGTCCCACAGCCGGGATTGAACCTGGAACCTTGGCGCCATGAGGCACAAGTGCTAACCATTGTGCCACCGTGCTGCCCTTCCAACCTCACATCCTTCTCGTGTGGAGCGTGGTTGGAGATTACGATTGCGGAGTATTTCACTCTTACTATCCCTGGAAGCACCGATTTCTCCACTTGGGTCCTGTGCACAATTAAATTCCCTACCATGACAAGTCGTTGTGTGTCAACACGGGGGATTTCTGCCATGGTCTTTTTTGTAAATTCCATGTTGTCCCAGTTGGGCGTGTACATGTTCACCAGGACTACCGGTGCCCCATCCAGGACATCACTGAGCATGACGTTCATCCCCCTGGGTCCGTAACCGTCCTCGTCGCAGTAAACATCGTCCCCTGACGTTCCAAGTGACTATCCTGGTGGTGGTCGGGGGGGGGGTTCCCCCTCCTGCCAGATCAACCACACTTACTTGTTGGACGCGCCCCTGCTCTCCAGGGTTTCCCTTTTTTAGGCGGCCATCCAAAATGGCCACAGTCACCGTTCTCGCCATGAGGCCGGGCGCCTGGGCTCTGGAGTTTCCCTTTGTTCAGGGACCCTCCAAAGTGGTTGCTTGCGGTGCCTTTGTGTTCCAAGTTGCCACGTGTGGCCTGTTGTAGCCAGCTTAATGCCCCACTATCCTTGTCCCTATGTTTCCCCTATGGTACTTTCTCCCCTCCCCCCCCCAATCCTCATCCCCCCTTTCCTGTTTCTGACCCCCTATTTCTTCCCCTAGTTGTCCCCCTGTTACTAATGAGTATCGCCGCCCCGTTACTAGGCGCTCTCTCCCTTGCGGGAGACGCGCAGGTCAATTAGAGGTCGACCTCTAATCGGCCTCTTTCCCTCATGTCTCCTGATGCTGGCTTCCCCGCTAGTGTGGTGGCCTTCCTCCCGGGGTTGTTAATGCATCTACCCATCGCCCACTATCTGCTCTCCCTTTCTGCCATTCTCTTCACTCTATCCTGCGCACTGCTGCCCTCACTCTTTGCTTCCTATGCTGCAACTCTTGTCCTCAAAATGAGGCAATGCAGTCCCGCGCAAACTGTCCTTCAAATTGGTTAAGTAAATTAAGAAAATCTCTTCGGTGCTCTTTTCACTGCTGTCCCTGCTGCCATTTCTCCAGCATGTTCTCCAGGACAAATTTGTCCGCGTCCCCAGGAGCCGTGAAGAAGTGCTCCTGCAGAGTTTGACCAGTACAGCATCCCACATTTTACACCGTTTTTGTACGGGGCTGCCTTTACCCTGTTGAACTCTTCCCAGCGCATGGCCAGGTCAGTCCCAATGTCCTGTTAGATCCTGATCCGGTAACGTTCCCAGTTACAGTTTCTCGTCTGTCTTGCCCAGCACAGGATTCTTTCCTGGTCCTGATACGGGTGCATTTTGGCGATTACCGTTCTCGACTGCTCTTCAGCCTTCAGTCTTCGATGGAGAGACCGGTGGCCTCTGTCTATTTCTGGTGGGTCGGGGAAGCTGTCCCTTCCCACCAGATTGCCCAGCATTTGGGCCGCATAGCCCGTGGGGTCCCTGCCTTTGATCTCTTCAGGCAGGCCCACTGTCCTTAGGTTTTGGCACCGTGGCCGGTTCTCCTGACCTTCTATCTTTCCTCTCAGGCTTCCCTGCGTCGCAACCAACCTTGTTATTTCCTTCTCCAGGGCGGCGATCTGGTCGCTCTAGTCTGTTGAGGCCTTTTCTTGTTCCTTTATGGTGCTCTCCTGGGCCTCTAATCGCCTCTCTGCCTTGTCCAGGGCCACCTGCATGGTCAGCAGCACCTCTGCGTCCGCCACCCTGACCACAGCTTGGATATCGGCCTTCGTCTCCTCTCTATGTTATCTCAGTTACCTTGGGAGTAGCATCATCTATCCACCCTCTGGTGAGTGGGGGGCTCCACGTGCGGTGTGCCGGTCCATCTCGTTCTGGCATGCCCTGAGCTTTGTCGTTTCGTGCATCCGTCAGCTCAGCCCTTGCTTCTCCTGGCTTTTCCAGGAAGGGATGTCTGCTGCTGGTACTGCACCCACCCCACTAAAGGCAGGACCCGGGCACAGGAAAGTGATGATGGGAAAGTGATCACGGTACGAGGGTCTCTGATGAGGGGCAGGGAGAGAGGTCGGCAATACGGTCAGGAGGGAGCTCACCGAGGCATCCCCAACTCCTGATGCCAGGTCCGTTGATCAGGCATAAATGCCTTTGAACAGGAACACGCTCCCCAACCACCCGCCCCACCTACCCCTCCAAGTCCACCAAGCAAGCATGCCAGGGTTTGCTTGTCATGTTTCCCATTGCTGCCCATTGCTGGGTTAATTCCAACAGCGCTGGGAAACACAGAAACATAGAAAATAAGAGCTGGAGGAGGCCATTCGACCCTTCAAGCCCGCTCCACCATTCATATGATCATAGCTGATCATCCAAATCAATAACCTAATCCCGCTTTCCCCCATATCCTTTGATCCCCTTCACCCCAAGTGCTATATCTAACTGCTTCTTGAAAACATACAATATTTTGGCCACAACTACTTCCTGTGGTAATGAATTCCACAGGCTCACCACTCTCTGGGTGAAGAAATTTCCCCTCTGTGCCTCATCCCATCTCGTGTCCTTAATTGGTCATTTAAAGATATCAATTGGTGACAGGCAGAAAGGCCATGCAGGGGCATTCGCACCACTGATATAATTGGGGTGGAGTGGGGTAAGTGACCGGGGGGTTCTCACCATCCACCATCTGCCTGATTAAATGGAAACCCCCTCCCCGCCCCGCCACTAAACCCGCCATGAGGAAGTGCATATGATTCTGCCTAGAGTCTCCTTCTGTTCACGTGAATTGTCAGTGGTGTACTCGATAAGCTTGTGTCAAACCTAGATGTTTACACCTTACAAGAATGATTATTCCTTGTTTCCTGGAATTAATCCATCACCCTTCTCAAAAACCCTGGCATAAGCAGAAATGTTGTCACTCAAATGACATATATTTTGACACAAGAGAATGAAGTTAATAATCGCAGGTACCATGAGAGAGAATTTGTCTATATCATAGAATAAATACCAGTGACACATTATTACTGCCGTTTCTCTCGAGTGATTTGTGGTTAATGATCACTCTGTGAAATATTCAGTTCTTTTTAATTTCAATCAATAGGTGACTTGGTTCTGGCTAACAAAGCAAAACTCAAACATGGTGCTTCTTTTATTAAATTATTTTTTCATTCTCACAACCGCAATCCCCCCCCCCCCCCCCCCCCCTCCCCCCCCCTCCCGTCAAACGGAAGATCCCCTGTTAGAAACCAGCTGCATGGCTGCCGAGAGCTGAGTGGCTGATTTCTCTCTTTCTTTCTATTGTGAGGAGTATTGAGGGATGGACTTTAACCAGACTGCTCTCACCTCCCGTCCATTTCTTCCAATAGTACTTTCCACAGACAGTGCCTTGGTTTAGTATCTCACCTGAAATATGGCAAGTGCAACAGTGCATTACTTCCTCGGTACTGCATTGGCGTGTCAGTGTAGATTTTGTACTTATGGCCCTGGAGGAGGGCTTGAATCCCTCTCTTCTGAGCCAGAGGTGAGAGAGTGAGCACTGATCCATGGCTGACACTTCATGCTTTAGTTTCTTAAACTTACAAGCAAGAAACAGGTAGAATCCACAACGACAGCTGTTTAAATAGTATACTTTTAATGAAAGATCATCAACCTGAAATGTTGGGTGCGATTCAATGGCCCTTGAATCTCATGAGAGGCCCCTCATGAGAGTTTTGATGCTTGAAACGTCTCGCAACCTCGTGAGATGTTTCAAGCGCTGCGAATCTCATCAGAATCATTTCAACAGAATCTTGCAAAGCATCATGATCTAGATCTAGCTCTCACTGGATGAGATCCATATCTGCATATTGTGACAAATGCAGGATTTCAGACACATTGGATTGTGAACATTCTGCAATTTAAGGGTTAAAAGCCTGGGTTAGAGTGTGTTTGACTGCAGTAGTCATGTTTCTGCAAATAATCTTGCAAGACCAGAAAGCTTTTAGGAGCGAGAGGTGAAATTGACCAGAGCAATGTGTTTTCAGCCTGGACTAATGCAATATTGATTGACTAGGTAGAGTCCCTGGGGAGTTAATGTGTTTGCAGCTTTGGGAGACAATGTCATTGCTGGAGCTAAGGTATTCAGAAATTTTGAGAAAGCTTTTGAATTGAGTTCAAATCTGGCTACCCTTTTAGACCACAAGTAAAGTATTTTGCTTGCAGTACGATAGTTGAAAAGGAGTAATAGTATTTAAAGCAGTGCAGATTGCCTGAAGACAAGGAAGAATCTGAAACAAGCCAATTGAAACAGCTTTTTGAAGACATCCAGCCAAAGTCTGCAGGGGTTCTAACATGAGCTAAATCTGTTCTGATATTGGTATTTGGGATGGATTAAGAGCTGTATGTTTTTTCTTTCTTGTTTTTTAATTGGGAATAGAGATAGTAATTAAGGGTATTGTATTTACGGTATTGAGCAGTATTGCTTAAAGCTATTTTTGGGTGTGTTGTTAAAGATTTTAATATTGCATTAATAATAAAGTTTAAAAAAAATATAAAATCCATATTTCTTCGTGCAATCACCCCTGGAGCAAATAAACAAAAATAAACTAAAATATTGGAATTTTGGTCCAGCATCTCAGCCACTGTTGGAGTCTGGTCTGGGATCGTAATGATATTTAAATGAGGCATTAGGCACATTTAAATATGTGTTCGCCTAATTCACCCGGGGCCCGTGATTCACCAGCCGCGCCAGCGGGACCTCGCCAGCATGCCTTTTAGTGCTGGTCCACACAGATACTCCCTGGAGGGTCATCCAGACCATTGGAAAACCCCGGGTAGTCGGAGACAGGGCAGAGTGGCACCCTGGCACCTCCCTCTGGAACCTGGGCATCTTGGCACTGCCAGCTGGCACCTTGGCATTGCCACCAGGGCACCCTGGTAGTGCCAACATGGCACTGCCAGAGTGCCTGGGTGGCATTGCCAGGCAGGCTGAGGTGCTGCCATGGTTCTAGGCTGGCAGTGCCAGGGTTCCTGGGTGCCAGGCTTCCCATACCAGAGGTTTGGCTCGGGGGGCCTTGCCTATAGGAGGTAAAGTGGGGGGTGGCTAGCGGACCTCAGAAGAGGTAGGTTGTGTGAAGTGGGAGGGTCCAGAGGGCCGAGATTAGCTTGCCAGTGCAGGAAATTACTTAAAGTGCAGCATTGTCAGGGAGCTTCTCGCTGTGGTGAACCATTGTAACAGGAGATGTAAGGTAGGACCTGCACTACAGGTTCGCTGGTAGCTCCTGCCGGCTGGTTCCGCCCATGGAGACCTGTCTAAATATGCATTACCTCCAGTGCCCTGCCATTTCGCCAGCTGCAGCAGGAGGCCACGCATCTGACTGTAATAAAGCCACAGTTGTACCCAACTTTAGTCTTTGTGCAATTGACCGTGCATCAATTTATTACAGTCAGATTTTCCACAGAATGGATACCAGAATTAAGCCCGATCGCCTGCAGCTGGATCTTCACTCGCCTGACGCCAGAAAATACTTTACTCACTGGCTAGCATGTTTTGAGGCCTACATCAAGGCTGCGGACCCCGAGCCAACGGAGGCTCAGAAGATAAACGTCCTGTACTCCAGACTGAGCTCCAGTGTGTTCCCGTTGATCCAAGACGCCACGAATTACACAAAAGCAATTGAACTCCTTAAGGAACACTACGCGCAGAAGGCGAACACGCTCTTCGCCAGGCATGTACTCGCCACCCGCTCGCAACTACCTGGTGAGTCCATCGAAGACTTCTGGCGGGCCCTAATTCCACTCGTCCAGGACAGCGGCTGTCAGGCCGTTACGGCCGCCGAACACGCGAATCTCCTCATGCGCGATGCCTTCGTGATGGGGATTGCGTCGGACCGCATCCGAGAACGATTACTGGAAGGGGCCACGCTCGAACTGGCGGAGACGAAAACCTTGGCGCTCTCCATGACGGTCGCATCCCGTAACAAACAATCGTACCCCTCCCGCCGCGCTGCCCACCCTTCTACTCCTCCCTACCCCTCCTGGACCCCCACCGACGACCTCCTAAGCCGGGGCCCTGCCTTCCTAATACGCCTGCGCCGCACGCCGATCCGCGCACCCCGGGGGTCCCCGCTGCTACTTCTGTAGTCAGCAGAAGCACCCCTGCCAACACTGCCTGGCCCGCACTGCAGTTTGTAGAGCCTGCAGTAAAAAGGGCCACTTTGCGGCGATGTGCCAGGCCCGCGCAGTCGCTGCGATCGCGTCCGCTATCGCCCCCTCCCCCATGCCAGACGCACAATGGGGGCCACCATTTCCCTCCCGGGTTCATGTGCAACCAATGGGCGCCGCCATCTTGTCCCGACCCCGCAATGTGCGCACCATGGGTGCCGCAATCTTGTACCCCACAGGGTCTCCGGAAATCCCAACATCGGAACCGCACACGCTCGCCACCCAAAGCATCCGATGGCTACCCGCAGCTTGCTTCGATGACGCTGGACCAATCTCGCCCGCACAACCTGGCCACCGCATCGACGACGGTTAAAATCAACGGCCACGCAACCTCGTGCCTGCTGGACTCCGGGAGCACCGAAAGCTTCGTTCACCCAGATACGGTAAGGCGCTGCTCCCTTGCGGTCCACCCTGCCAATCAAAGGATCTCCCTAGCCTCTGGATCCCACTCCGTCCCGATCCGAGGCTTTTGTACAGCCACCCTCACGGTCCAGGGCGTAGAATTTAGTAACTTCCGCCTCTATGTCCTTCCTAATCTTTGTCCTGCACTCCTGTTGGGCCTGGACTTCCAGTGCAACCTCCAGAGTCTCACCCTCAAATTCGGCGGGCCCTTACCCCCCCTTACCGTTTGCAGCCTCGCGACTCTCAAGGTCGATCCCCCCTCCCTTTGTGCCAATCTAGCTGCAGATTGCAAGCCCATTGCCACTAGGAGCAGACGGTACAGCACCCAGGACAAGACCTTCATCAGGTCCGAAGTCCAGCGGCTGCTTAAGGAGGGTATTATCAAGGCCAGCAACAGCCCCTGGAGAGCCCAAGTGGTAGTGGTTAAAACTGGGGAGAAACACAGGATGGTCGTGGACTACAGCCAGACCATCAATCGGTACATGCAGCTCGACGCGTACCCCCTCCCACGCATATCTGATATGGTCAATCAGATTGCGCAGTACCGGGTCTACTCAACAATTGACCTGAAATCCGCCTACCACCAGCTCCCCATCCGGAAGTCGGACCGGCCATACACTGCCTTTGAGGCGGACGGTCGCCTCTACCACTTCCTTTGGGTCCCTTTCGGTGTCACAAATGGACTCTCGGTCTTCCAAAGAGAGATGGACCGAATGGTCGACCAGTACGGTTTGTGGGCCACCTTTCCGTACTTACATAATGTCACCATCTGCGGCCATGACCAGCAGGACCACGATGCCAACCTCGATAAATTCCTCCGCACTACCACTCTTCTCAACCTGACCTACAACAAAGAGAAGTGTGTGTTCAGCACGACCCGGTTAGCCATTCTCAGCTATATAGTCCAAAACGGACTTCTCGGGCCCGACCCCGAGCGCATGCGCCGCCTCATGGAACTTCCCCTCCCCCACTGCCCCAAGGCCCTCAACGCTGCCTGGGGTTCTTTTCCTACTACGCTCAGTGGGTCCCAAACTATGCGGACAAGGCCCGCCCACTCATTCAGTCCACCCAATTCCCCCTTGCGGCCGAGGCACAACATGCTTTCGCCCGCATCAGAGCAGATATCGCCAAGGCCGGGGTGTGCGCAGTGGATGAGTCACTGCCTTTCCAAGTAGAAAGCGACGCTTAAGACGTCGCCCTTGCCGCCACCCTAAACCAGGCAGGCAGACCCGTGGCATTCTTTTCCCGCACCCTTCATGCCTCGGCAATTCGACACTCATCTGTCGAAAAGGAGGCCCAAGCTATCGTTGAAGCTGCGCGGCATTGGAGGCATTACCTGGCCGGTAAGAGATTCACTCTCCTTATGGACCAACGGTCGGTAGCCTTCATGTTCAATAACACACAGCGGGGCAAGATCACAAATGATAAAATCTTGCGGTGGAGAATCGAGCTCTCCACCTATAATTACGAGATCTGGTTTCGCCCCGGTAAACTCAACGAGCCCCCAGATGCCCTCTCCCGAGGCACATGTGCCACCGCACAAGTGGACCAACTCCGGGCCCTACACGACAACCTTTGTCACCCGGGGGGTCACTCGATTGTACCATCTGGTAAAAGCTCGCAATCTGCCCTACTCCATCGAGGAAGTAAGGACAGTCACCAGGGACTGCCAGGTCTGTGCGGAGTGCAAGCCGCACTTCTACCAGCCGGACCGTGCGCGCCTGGTGAAGGCTTCCCAGCGTGGATTTCAAAGGGCCCCTCCCCTCCACCGACCGTAACACGTACATTCTTAGTGTGGTCGATGAGTATTCCAGATTCTCCTTCTCCATCCCATGCCCCGATATGACGTCTGCCACCATCATCAAGGCCCTCAGCACCATCTTCGCTCTGTTCGGTTTCCCCGCCAACATCCGCAGTGACAGGGGATCCTCATTCATGAGCGATGAGCTGCGTCAGTTCCTGCTCAGCAGGGGTATAGCCTCCAGCAGGAGGATCAACTACAACGCCTGGGGAAACGGGTAAGTAGAACGGCAGAATGGGACGGTTTGAAGGGCCGTCCAGCTGGCTCTACGGTCCAGAAATCTCCCAGCCTCTCGCTGGCAGGAGGTCCTCCTTGACGCTCTACACTCCATCAGGTCACTATTGTGCACCGCCACTAATAACCCACCCCATGAACGTGTTTTTACCTTCCCCAGGAAGTCCACATCCGGGGTGTCGCTCCCGACTTGGCTCGCTGCTCAGGACCGGTCCTTCTCCATAGGCATGTTCGACTCCACAAGGCGGACCCCTTGGTGGACAGGGTTCACCTGCTCCACGCCAACCCTCAATATGCCTACGTTGAGTTCCCCGACGGCCGCCAAGATACTGTCGCACTCAGGGAACTGGCACCGTTAGGTTCCACCCCAACACACACCCCCACCAATGTGCCCCCCCCACCTCCCACCACGCCTCCAATATTGACCCCACCAGACCACCCCACCCCCTCCCCTTTTCCGCACAAGAGGACGAAGAGGACTTTGGCACGCTTCCGGAGTTCCCCGATGACTGGCCAGCATCAGCACCGCCATCGGTGCCACCTCCACCACCGCCAGCACCGACTTCGCCGCCACCGTTACGCCGCTCCCAACGAAGCACCAAAGCACCGGACCGGCTGAACCTTTGACGGACTCCAAACCGTCAACGTGGCCTTTTCTTTCCCTACCACTGTACATAATTGCACTAATTGTTTGTAGTCTCACGTCACCCCCGCCGGACTCATTTTTAACAGGGGGTGAATGTGGTGAACCACTGTAATAGGAGATGTAAGGTAGGACCTGCACTACAGGTTCGCCGGTAGCTCCTACCGGCTGGCTCCGCCCAGGGAGAACTGTATAAATATGCATGACCTCCAGTGCCATGTCATTTCGCCAGCTGCAGCAGGAGGCCACACATCTGACTGTAATAAAGCCACAGATGTACCCAACTTTAGTCTTTGTGCAATTGATCATGCATCACTCGCCAAGGGCAAAAAAAACCCGACAAAGTGTCCTTGTAGAGTGGGGTCTTACTGCAGGTGCTGAGAAACACTCCGCTAAATGTGTACTTTAACTTAAGTCCACTAAATCGCAGCCGTTTGGTCTTTTCTCCCTCCACAGATGCTGCCGACCAGCTGAGTATTTTCAACGGTCTCTGTTTTTGTGCTAAAGTGGATTTGTCTGCTGTGGAAACCGTTTTATTCAGCACAACCTGCGGTGACTAAAACAAGGACATGATGTGCCAAGTGAGTGCTCAGATTAAACATTGCACCAGAACCCACCAGGCAACATCATCCACTTGATTTTTCCAGCTGCCAGTAGAACTGCCAATGGTCTATTTACCTAAGAATGCACAGGAGGTGCTGCTTTGATCAATCCAGCCTTTCCCATTCTCCCCTATTTCAGCCCTGCAGTAAGCTTTGCGGCATGCTTCCTGTTTCACCGGCCTGTGGCTCCCTCTGCCAGCCACACTGGAAAATGCTCCCTACAACGTGGTCGAATTAATTGCTTCATTTCTCTTTCATGTCTTTGTTTCCCCTCTCTGCCCTATGCCTAGCTGCTCTCAGACTCCTCACTAATTCAATCCTCCAGCAGAAGGAGGGGGACGGCTGTGAGACGCCTTGTTTATTCTCAAGTACTTTCTTGGACAAGGAGCTTACTCTATTTGGCATTGGCATTGTGCATTCACATCCGACACACCGCACACATACAGCATATACACAATATGTACATTAAAAAGACATTGGGTGTGATTTTCCAGCCCTTCCACCAGGGGGGAATCTTTTCGTCCCCGCGCCGGGACGGGCGAACCACACAAAACACTATGGACACCATCGGGAGCAAAATATTCCGCTGGCAGCCAATGATAAGACATTGCTGGAAAACACGGCGGTGGGGGGGAGGCGGCGGCAAAGTGGTATTCAATTTTTAAAATCTTGAATTTTAAAAAAGTCCACTGGTGATCATGAAACCATTGTCGTATAACTCTATCTGGTTCACTAATACCCCTTTAGGGAAGCAAATCTGCCATCCTCACCTGGTCTGGCCTACATGTGACTCCTGACCCACAGCAATGTGGTTGACTCTGAACTGCCCCCTCAAGGGCAATTAGGGATGGGCAATAAATGCTGGCACAGCCAGCGATGCCCATGCCACATGAATGGATTTTAAAAAAGGTCTGGCAATGTCTGTGGAGAGAGAAACAGTTAATATTTCACGTTGATATGATGATTCTTTGGAATTGTTGGGGATGGGGAACAAGAGATATGAAGCAAACGTAGATGAATGAAGATCAGATCAGGTCAGCCAGGATTGAACTGTGAAGGTACAGACTCAGCACCGTACTGGCGTGTGGAGATGGAGGGGTTTGAGGTGCTGGGAAAGCCCAAGGCCACAAGGAACAGAGATTGCGGATTTGATCCGCTGGAGCACAGGGAACGGAAGTAAGTGCTGACAGAGGAACGAGAGGAACAGATCAAGATGGAGGATAGAATGCAGGTGACAACGTTTCGAACAAGTTGCAGTTTATGTCAGGTGGAACGTGGGAGGTGAGTGAGGAGAGGTCATGCATGTAAAATGAGTTGACCCTGTGGATGAGAGTTTCAGTGGAAATGGGAAGGGCACGCAATGCACCAGAGGCCTGAGGAATGGTTCTGATGTAACTTTGAAGTTCGACTCGAGAGTCAAACAGGGCACCAATGTTGCACACATTCTAGTCTAAATTAACAGCATACGGGGTCAGGTTGTGGAGTATGTGGTGAGAGATGGAGAATGTTCTGCCTTATCCACAAGTCAACCAAGGGAAATCTAGATATAGGTTCTAAATAAATGTTGAGAGGCAGTAGATTTAGAACTGAGATGAGGAGGAACTACTTCTCGCAGAGGGTGTTGAATGTGTGGAACTCGCTGCTCCATAGTGCGGTGGAATCTGAGTCATTAAATGGTTTCAAGAAGGAGATAGATATATGTCTGATTTAAAAAACAGGTTAAAGGGGTATGGGAACAGGTAGGGAGGTGTATTTGAGACCAGGAAGAGATCAGCCATGATCTGATTGAATGGAGGAGCAGGCTCGAAGGGCTGAATTGCCGACTTCTGATTCCTATTTCCTATGTTCTTCGACAATAGTTGTGGCAAGTAGTTGAGCTGGGCATCATCAGTATAAGCTTGGAAACTAGCCCCTTATCTATGGATACTCTAACCAAAGTAAACATATGGACAGGAGAAGGAGGAAAGCAAAGCTATTGTTAGAAGCAAGGGCAGTGCTGGCAAATGAACCGCAGATGAGAGTTGATGGTAAAGGAAGTAGTGTTTGACCAAGTTTGAACACATCGGTGAGGTCAATTAAGGCTATTGGTGTAAATTATAAGATATAATCTTCATTCAAGTACCTACACCGCTGTGATTCGAGAAGGCCGCCTAGCCAGCAACATCTGCATCCTTTTAATGAATAAATAAATAAGTCCTGATGATGAAATCTACCCTTTACTGCAATCCTGGTGAAGATGTTCTATTTTACTGCAGTTTGGAAAAAAGAAGTGAAGTCCCGCTCACCAGTGTGAGAAAATAATGTTGTAGTTAAGTGTAAATCCAATGATAGGACTATACATTGTGAATTAATCCTGAAGAAAGACACCGCACATTGATGAAAATCTGAGGAGAAGTTTTTATCTCCTTCTCACAGTTTCAGGATTTATTTAGGCTGCAAATTCCTGCAAACATTATTGATTTGACTTTCTTTCTGGTATTGATTTGACTCCTCTGGAGTCTCCCACTAGCTGATGTGTTCTCCCTTCTCTTCCAGCGTGTGGTTATATTCTCAATTGTAGCATTGTGATAAGCTTTTGATGCTGCTGTTCTAGACAGAACATTCAATAGCACCACACCTTCAGGGGCATGCCAGTCTTGGCTCTGGTTTCTGCATCAGCTTGTTTGACAGACAATTCACAGCCCACAAAGAGAGCACTCTGTCAACTTCCCACCTACTAACCCTATAGCTCTAGCTGTGGCTCTGTAACTGGATAGATCACTGAGGTAATTGTCTGTTACTAGTTACATGATTAACAAACCAAGCCCCAAGTGAAAGGAAACATCGGGGAGAAGTAACCCCGCTCAGCAGTGTACACATGGATTCCCAGAAAACGCAGTTGTGATCGTGATAAATGACTTTTCCCTCCCTATGTAACATTCTGCAGAATCTCTCGCTCGCCCACTCATCCAACAACCACCCCGCCACCCTGGTCTCGCCCTGTCCAGCAAACCTGCATACAAAAATTGAAGAAGGCTACAGTACCCATAAGTGTGCAAAATGTTACACCTTTAATTGCTACCAAGATCAGTCATACTAGAAGCAGTGGAAAACATGGAAAGACTTTGGGCATGCTGCATCGAAAGCCAAAGCCAACAAAATATGCCCTTAGTACGATGGACATCCAAGAGAAATCTTAAAAGCGTGTAAGTCAACTTAAAGAATGAGTGGGATGGAAGTTCAAAGTCGGAACGTTTTAGTGCTAGTCCTGGTTGGTTGGAGCGTTTTTAGGAGGCGTTACTATTTGCAGAACATCAAAGTAACTAATGAAACAGCTGGTGCCAATATCGAAGCAGATGATGGATTCCCTGGCAATTTAAAGAAAAATATCAAAGTGGATGGCTTCTCACCGCAAAGACTTTAACGTGGACGAGGCAGGGCTTTATTGGAAATGTACACCACAAAGAACATACATTTCCAAAGAGGAAAAGATGGTGTCAGAATATAAACCCACCAGGAAGGAACTACAGGCGAGCTTTGACCGACTATCTACCAGGAACGCGTTGCGCCAACTGAGACGAGCAAGAGGTGCAGTTTACGAACATGGAGATAAGGCAGGTCAGTATGTTAGCAGGTCAACTCCGGAGGGAAGCAGCGGCAAGGGAAATTGTTCAGGTGAGTGATAGGGCGGGGAAGTTGGTGGTGGCTCCGGATCTGATTAACAAGGTTTTTGAGGAATTTTATGAGAGGTTGTCCACTCAGAGCCACCTGGGGGAGACCGTGAGATGCAGGAATTTCTATTTGGATTGGAGTACCCGAGGTTAGGGGAGGGGGACAGGGCTACATTAGAAGGAGCGATAGTGGAGCAGGAGATAAAAGGTGCGATTGGGAGGATGCAGTCAGGGAAGGTGGCAGGACCGGATGGGTTTCCGGTGGAATTTATAAAAAATTCAAGGATAAGCTGATACCCCTGATGGCGGGGATGTTTGAAGAGGCGATAGGGAAGGGGGTGTTGCCACAAACCTTGGGGCAGGCATCGATTTCCCTGCTTCTAAAAAAAGATAAGGATCCGACCGAGTGTGGGTTGTATCGGCCCATATCGCTTCTGAATGTGGACTCAAAAGTATTGGCGAAGGTACTGGCGGGTAGGCTGGAGGAGTGCCTCCCGAAGGTGATCGGTGAAGATCAGACGCGTGAAAGAGAGGCGGCTCTTTTCAAACGTTAGAAGGGTATTGAACGTCGTTATGGCGCCGGCAGAGGGGAAGGAAACAAAAGTGGTTGTGGCATTGGACGCTGAGAAGGCGTTTGATTGGGTAGAATGGGGGTACTTGATGGCAGTTCTGGAGCGGTTTGGGATTGGACCAAGATTTGTGAACTGGGTAAAGCTACTATATAAGGAGCCGAGGGCGAGTGTCCGCACAAACAACATCAGCTCGAGATACTTTTCTCTCCACTGTGGGAAGAGACAGGGATGTCCTATGTCCCCCCTGCTGTTTGCACTCGCGATTGAGCTGTCGGCCATCGCATTAAGAAGTTCGGGGGTATGGAAAGGAATAGTGCGGGGGGGGGGGGGGGATAGAGCATAGGGTGTCCTTATATGCCGATGACTTGCTGTTGTATGTGTCGGAGCTGAGTGTGTCGATAGGGGGAATATTGGAGCTGCTTTGAGTGTTTGGGTTTTTCTCGGGGTACAAATTGAATCGAAATAAGAGTGAGTATTTTGTGGAGTCTCGGCCAGGGGTGGGGGCAGGAGTGGAGGGGCTGCCATTCCATAGGGCAGGGACTCAC
Source organism: Scyliorhinus torazame (assembly GCF_047496885.1). Taxonomy (NCBI): domain Eukaryota; kingdom Metazoa; phylum Chordata; class Chondrichthyes; order Carcharhiniformes; family Scyliorhinidae; genus Scyliorhinus; species Scyliorhinus torazame. The sequence goes on from NC_092716.1 coordinate 152,895,187, forward strand.
TTTAGGTACCTGGTTGCCCGGGAGTGGGAGGGGATCCGCAGGTACAACATTTCAAATTTGGTGGGGAGAGTGAAAGCTGATCTGGCAAGGTGAGATGGTCTCCCTCTGTCACTGGCGGGTCGGGTACAGGCGGTTAAAATGAACGTGTTGCCGCGATTTCTGTTTATTTTTCAGTTCCTGCCGATTTTCCTGCCAATGGCTTTTTTCGGAGAGATTGAGGGAAGGGTTACTTCGTTAGAAAGAGTTAGAAAGGTGCTGCTACAGAGGGGAAGGCAGGCAGTGGGTTTGGGTCTTCCGAACCTGATGTATTACTACTGGGCGGCGAATGTGGAGAAGGTGCGGAGCTGGGTCAGAGGGGTTGATTCCCAGTGGGTCAGAATGGAAGAGCGTTTGTGCAGAGGGTGGGGATTGAAAGCACTACCAACAGTGCTGCTCCCGATAGCCCCGGGGAAGTACTCAGGGAGTCCGGCAATAATAGCTTCATTGAGAATTTGGAGGCAGTTTCGCCAACACTTCGGGTTGGGGGCAGGGTCAAGGGAAATGCCGATTCGGGGGAACCACAGATTTGAGCCAGGGAGGTGGGATGGAAATTTTCAGAAATGGGAGGAGAAGGGGATTAAGACACTAAAAGATTTGTTTCTTCGGGGTCGGTTTGCAGGATTGAAGGAGCTGGCAGCAAAGTATGGGCTGGAGCAGGGAGAAGTGTTTAGGTACATGCAGGTTTGAGATTTTGCCAGAAAGGAGATACAGAGCTTCCCGGTGGAGCCGGCCTCCACATTGCTGGAGGAGGTGCTGACGACCGGGAGACTTGAGAAGGGGGTCGTGTCAGCGGTTTACGGAGCTATTTTGGAAGAGGAGAAGGCACCACTGGAAGGGATCAAAGCAGAGTGGGAGGAAGAGTTGGGAGAGGATATGGAGGAGGGGTTCTGGTGTGAGGTGCTCCGGAGAGTGAATGCCTTCACCTCGTGCGCGAGATTGGGGCTGATACAGCTGAAGGTGGTATACAGAGCACATCTCACGAGGGCGAGGATGAGCCGATTCTTTGAAGGAGTAGAAGATGTATGTGAGCGTTGCGGGGGGGGGTGCTAATCACGTTCATATGTTTTGGTCCTGTCCAAAGCTAGAGGATTACTGGAAGGAGGTTTTTAGGGTAATTTCTAAAGTGGTGCACGTGAAACTGGACCCGGGCCCCCGGGTGGCCATATTCGGGGTGTGGGACCAGCCAAGGTTGGAAACGGGTGCGAGGCAGATGTTGTAGCATTCGTCTCATTGACCGCCCGAAGGTGGATCCTGGTAGGTTGGAGAGTAACCTCCCCACCCTGTGCCCTCGCGTGGCGGGGGGGACGTGTTGGAATCCTTGACCCTTGAGAAGGTTAAGTTTGAACTGAGGGGAAGGGTGGAGGGGTTCTACAATTCATGGGCATTATTCATCATGCACTTTCAAGAATTGGATAACATCGAACATCAGTTGGGGGGGCGGGATGGGAGGTTTGGGGGAGGGGGGCTGTGTGTGTTAATGGCGACTACGGGTGATTCCTGATTCATTTTCGTCATTTATTTATGTGAACATGTGGGCTAATGTTTGGGGTTTGGTGGGAGGATGGGATCGTTGTTATTGATATGGGGATTGACATATTTGTTACTGATTATTGTTTATTGTTGGTGGGTGTAAATTTGGGAGAAAATGTGAAAAAGGAGGAGAATAAAAAATATATTTTTTAAAGAATATAAACCCACCAAATTAAACTCTTCCGCGTGGTGTGAATCAAGTTTCCCTGCCACCGAACATGATTTAATTGCTACAGTCCGAGAATCAGAGGACAATAGTGACATTCAAGGCTGATCATTTGCATCAAACATTATTGAATAAATAATGGAATTCTTCACCCGAGGACAATTCAAGTAGAGAACAAAGCCATCAATGATGGCATTGACTGCTACAAGAATATCTACCAACAGAAGAACAAAAAAGCTGTTCAACAGTCTTTGGCTACATTTTTCAAAGTCGTTAACAGTCCTGCCTCTTAGAATCACTACTGTGCAGAAGGAAGCCTTTTAGCCCATCATGTCTGCACCGACCTTCCAAAAGAGCATCCTACCTAGGTCCACTCCTCCACCCTATCCCCATAACCCAGTAACTCCACCTAACCTTTTGAACACCAAAGAGCAATTTAGCATGGCCAATCCACTTAACCTGAACATCTTTGGACTGTGGGAGGAAATCAGAGCACCCAGAGGAAACCCACGCAGACACAGGGAGAATGTGCAAACACCACACAGTCACCCGAGATCAGAATTGAACCCAGTGCAACCACTGTGCCAGCCAATTTACTCTTCGTCCCATTAACTTCACCATTTGCCACTTCTGCAAGCAAGCTCCGGAAACATTACTGTTTTACTGGGCAGCAATGATGACCATACTCCTATACACCTCAGAAACTGGAACAACCTACAACAGGTACTTCAAAGTACAGGAGAAGTCCCATCAGTGGTGCCTCCAAAGATCCAAGATCCTCCAAATCTGGTGATAGAAATGGTGGTCCAACAGCAGAAAATAAAAAATGAAAATCATCACTTTTTGTCACAAGTAGGCTTCAAATTAAGTTACTGTGAAAAGTCCTAGTTGCCACATTCCGGCGCCTGTTCGGGGAGGCTGGTACGGGAAGTGCAGTGTCTTCTCCCAAGCCAACATGCCCAGCATCGAGGCGCTAAGCACTCATAATCAGCTCTGCTGAAATGCTTTAAGGATGTTCTCAAAGCATCGCTGAAGAGGTCAAACATCCTGCTGACTCATGGGAGTCTGTGGCTGACCAAAGTGAAGAAGGTTCATTCAGGAAGCGGCCAAACACATTGAGAGACTTCACTGTGAATGCGCAGAGGTGAAATCGAAAGCCAGAGAGAGAGAGCAAACCTCCAAGTAACTCATCTACCCAGCCCGCCAAGCACCACTTGCCCCATTTGTGGCATAGTCTATAGATGGCACACTGAACTTATCCGCCATCAGAGAACCCATCCAACTGAAGTGGAAGCAAGTCAACCTCAATCCTGAGAAGGAGGGGAGACTGGTGAGTGTTATCTAATTTAAATTTATACAGTATTTATCTTAAATTTAGTCATTTATTTTATCTTATAAATTATGCTGTTTAATTTCTGTAGACGAGAAATGTCAAGAACCTAACTCCAGTTTATACAGTAATTCCTATGGGAACGTCTGGTTCACTTAAAGTTGTTTCGCTTAAAGTCGCAATTTTAATGAGAATGTTAAGAAAGGAATTACTGTAATTCTAAACTAATGATATGAGTGTGGTGAATTTTCCGTTATTTTAAGACATTGACCACCAAGGCCGGCTACTTGCACCTCCAAAACATTGCCTGTCTCCATCCCTCCTCGGCTCATCTGCTACTGAAGACCATGGCTTCAGTCTTCCAATTATCAAATTGGACTAAATTTCTGCTTATCCAGTATTGGAGGTCAGACAAGCTGTGTGACAATTTCCACAGGATCCTGACAGTGCAGAAGGAGGCCATTTGGCCCTTCGAGTCTGCACCGATCCTCCAGAAAGCACTCTGCCTAGGCCCACTATCCGCCCTATCCCCGTAAACTCGCACCTTCATCATGGCCAATCCACCTAAGCTGCACATCCTTGGACTGTGGGAGGAAACCGGAGCACACGGGGAGAAAGTGCAAACTCTACACGGACAGTCACCCAAGGCTGGAATTGAACCCTGGTCTCTGGCACTGTGAGGTAGCAGTGCTAACCACTGTGCCACCGTGCTGCCTACAATTTAAAGGCATTGGTGAGGTTGAGAGGTGTGGTGGTGCGGTAGAGCTGAGGGTTGCTAGTGTAATTGTAAAGGGAAACCCTGTGATTAAAAGATTAAACTGATTGAGGAGGATAGACTTCAAGAAGGCATAGACAGGCTGGTGGAATGGGTTGATATGTGGCAGAGGAAATGTAATGCAGAGAAATGTAAAGTGACAACGTTTGCCAGAAAGAACAAAGTGAGACAATACAACGTAAAGGATACAATACAATACAACATAGCGGTTACAATACAACATAAAGGACACAATACAACATAAAGGACACAATACAACATAAAGGATACAATGCAACTTAAAGGACACAATTCAACATAAAGGATACAATGCAACTTAAAGGTTAAAATACAACATAAAGATTATAATACAACATAAAGAATAGAATATAACATAACGATTACAATACAACATAACGGTTACAATATAACATAAAGGACACAATACAACTTAACGGTTACAATTCCAATGGAGGTGCAGAAGCAGAGCGTCCGGGGGGTGCACAAATCATTAAAGGTGGCAAGACAGTTTGAAACGTGGTTCAAGTTGCACATAGGATCCTGAGCTTTGTGAACATAGACATACTGTATAAAAGTAGGCCAGGTATGATGAATCTTTATGGAACATTGGTTCGGCCTCAAATAGAGTATTACCCCAATTCATGGCACCGCACTTTCGGAAGGATGTCAAAGAATTAGAGAGGGTACAGGACTGGCATTTAAACATCCAGGGATTCACAACCTATCGAAAAGACAGAGGGGTGGGCAGAGGGGGCGGGGTTGCCTTGTTAATTAGGAATGAAATTAAATCAATAGCACTAAACGACATAGGGTCAGATGATGTGGAGTCTGTGTGGGTAGAGTTGAGGAACCACAAAGGCAAAAAAACCATAATGGGAGTTATGTACAGGCCTCCTAACAGTGGTCAGGACCAGGGGCACAAAATGCACCACGAAATCGAAAGTGCATGTCAGAAAGGCAAGGTCACAGTGAACATGGGGGACATCAATATGCAGGTGGACTGGGTAAATAATGCTGCCAGTGGACCCAAGGAAAGGGAATTCATTGAATGTTTACAGGAGGGCTTTTTGGAAAAGCTTGTGATGGAGCCCACGAGGGGACAGGCCATTCTGGACTTAGTATTATGTAATGAGCCAGTCTTGATTAAAGATCTTAAAGTAAGGGAACACTTAGGAGGCAGTGATCATAATATGGTCAAATTCAATCTCCAATTTGAAAGAAAGAAGGTAGAATCAGATGTAAAGGTGTCACAGTTAAATAAAGGTAACTACAGGGGCATGAGGGAGGAACTGACGAAAATCGACTGGGAGCAGAGCCAAGTGGGAAAGACAGTAGAACAGCAATGGCAGGAGTTTCTGGGAGTAATTGAGGACACAGTACAGAGGTTCATCCCAAAGAAAAGAAAGGTTATCAGAGGGGGGATTAGGCAGCCATGGCTGACAAAGGAAGTTAGGGAATTCATCAAAGCAAAAGAGAAAGCCTATAATGTGGCAAAGAGTAGTGGGAAGTCAGAAGATTGGGAAGGCTACAATAACAAACAGAGGATAACAAAGAGAGAAATGAGGAAAGAGAGGATCAATTATGAAGGTAGGCAAGCCAGTAACATTAGGAATGATAGTAAAAGTTTCTTTAAATACATTAAAAACAAACGGGAGGCAAAAGTAGACATTGGGCCGCTCCAAAATGACGCTGGTAATCTAGTGATGGGAGACAAGGAAATAGCTGAGGAACTAAATAAGTACTTTTCGTCAATCTTCACAGTAGAAGACATGAGTAATGTCCCAACAATTCAGGAGAGTCAGGGGGCAGAGTTGAATATGGTGGCCATCACAAAGGAGAAAGTGCTAGAGAAACTAAGAGGTCTAAAAATGGATAAATCTCCGGGCCCAGATGGACTACATCCTAGAGTTCTAAAGGAGATAGCTGAAGAAATAGTGGAGGCGTTAGTTATGATCTTTCAAAAGTCACTGGAGTCAGGGAAAGTCCCAGAGGATTGGAAAATCGCTGTTGTAACCCCCCTGTTCAAGAAGGGAACAAGGAAAAAGATGGAAAATTATAGGACAATTAGCCTAACCTCAGTTGTTGGCAAGATTCTAGAATCCATGGTTAAGGATGAGATTTCTAAATTCTTGGAAGTGCAGGGTTGGATTAGGACAAGTCAGCATGGATTTAGTACGGGGAGGTCATGCCTGACAAACCTGTCAGAGTTCTTTGAAGAGATAACAAATAGGTTAGACCAAGGAGAGCCAATGGATGTTATCTATCTTGACTTCCAAAAGGCCTTTGATAAGGTGCCTCACGGGAGACTGCTGAGTAAAATAAGGGCCCATGGTATTCGAGGCAAGGTACTAACATGGATTGACGATTGGCTGTCAGGCAGAAGGCAGAGAGTTGGGATAAAAGGTTCTTTTTCAGAATGGCAAACGGTGACGAATGGTGTCCCGCAGGGTTCAGTGTTGGGGCCATAGCTGTTCTCTTTATATATTAACGATCTAGATGACGGGACTGGGGGCATTCTGGCTAAGTTTGCCGATGATACAAAGATAGGTGGAGGGGCAGGTAGTATGGAGGAGGTGGGGAGGCTGCAGGAAGATTTAGACAGTTTAGGAGAGTGGTCCAAGAAATGGCTGATGAAATTCAACGTAAGCAAGTGCGAGGTCTTGCACTTTGGAAAAAAGAATAGAGGCATGGTATATTTTCTAAACGGTGCCAAGATTCATAATGCTGAAGTGCAAAGGGACTTGGGAGTCCTAGTCCAGTATTCTCTAAAGGTAAACTTGCAGATTGAGTCCGTAATTAAGAAAGCAAATGCAATGTTGTAATTTATCTCAAGAGGCTTGGAATATAAAAGCAGGGATGTACTTCTGAAGCTTTATAAAGCATTAGTTAGGCCCCATTTAGAATACTGTGAGCAATTTTGGGCCCCACCCCTCAGGAAGGACATACTGGCACTGGAGTGGGTCCAGCGGAGATTCACACGGATGATCCCAGGAATGGTAGGCCTAACATACGATGAACGTCTGAGGATCCTGGGATTATATTCATTGGAGTTTAGGAGGTTGAGGGGAGATCTAATAGAAACTTACAAGATAATGAATGGCTTAGATAGGGTGGACGTAGGGAAGTTGTTTCCATTAGCAGGGGAGACTAGGACCCGGGGGCACAGCCTTAGAATAAAAGGGAGTCACTTTAGAACAGAGATGAGGAGAAATTTCTTCAGCCAGAGAGTGGTGGGTCTGTGGAATTCATTGCCACAGAGGGCGGTGGAGGCCGGGCGGTTGAGTGTCTTTAAGGCAGAAGTTGATAAATTCTTGATTTCTCGAGGAATTAAGGGCTATGGAGAGAGAGCGGGTAAATGTAGTTGAAATCAGCCATGATTGAATGGTGGAGTGGACTCGATGGGCCGAATGGCCTTACCTCCGCTCCTATGTCTTATGGTCTTAAAAGGTTTACGAGAATGGTTCTGAGGATGAGTGACTTCACTTGCATGACAGGCTGGGAGCTGTTGTGAGGAGATTTGAAGGTTGAGAGGCGATTTGATGGAGGTGTTCAAAATCAGGAAAGTTCTGGACAGTGTAGATAGGGACAAACTGTTCCCTTTGGTGGATAAATCGAGAACCAGAGGACATCGACTGAAGGTGAATGATGAAAGGCCCAAAGGTGACATGAGGGAAAACATCTTTACACAACAAGTAATTAAAATATGGAATGCACTGCTGTAGCCACCTGAGTTGGCCACTTCCCGACTTAAAATGGAGAACCGCAAAGGCTGAAGGGAAATTCAGCCAACACAGGCAAAGACTAGCAAATACAGAAATCATGTGTATTGAAACCTGTAAGGAACCAGACAGCACTGAAACCAGCAGCCATCTGCATAGTAATGCTGCAGCCATAGAACATAGAACATAGAAAAATACAGCACAGAACAGGCCCTTCGGCCCACGATATTGTGCCGAGCCTTTGTCCTAGATTAATCATAGATTATCATAGAATTTACAGTGCAGAAGGAGGCCATTCGGCCCATTGAGTCTGCAATGGCTCTTGGAAAGAGCACCCTACCCAAGGTCAACACCTTCAAATTGTCCTTCTTTGGCAGGGTCACTCAGCAACTTGAACCAACCCTTGACAGTGACCTGCCTCACTGCCATCAACCAAGTAAGTCTCAAGTCAACGCTCGCTACGAGATAGGTGCTCCTAGCTACCAGTCCATACCAACTTTTGAATCCTGCAGACTCAGGACCTGAACAAAAGGCCATTTGTTCCCCTGACCTGGTGGGCCAGTCCGAAGCTAAGTATAGGCCTGTTAGTTATAGAAATAGCCTAGAAAGTAGAGTTTATGCATGAGTAGTGATTTACTGTGTATAATAAATGTGTTTTGATTTGAATCTTACCAATTGGTGTGTTGCATTATTGATCATTGCTTGAACTTGAACCTTGTGGCGGTATCATAAAGATACCTGGCGACTCTAAAGCAAAGGTTAAACAAACAGAGCAAATTACGATTTAAGAGCCAACCAAAAGTTAGCAACATATTACTGGCGACATCCTGACGAGACCCAATCTAGAAGTGGCTTAACCACTCTGGGAGAACCCAAAATTTGAATTTGAAATCCAATTGGGAACAGAGAAAAACCACAAATGTTGAAGCAGTTCTGATCAATCCTCATAATTCGGAAGTGTGTTAATGCATGCGTAACTAAAAGGGTTATAAGGTAAACTGATAGATTTTTGTTGCAACAAAACTGTCGGGAGTTTGTATTCCGGAAAATAGCGAAAGACGTACCCGTAATTACAGCACCGCCTTAGTACCCCTCGTTCCAAATTTTAAGAGACGTATTCAGAGAGGAAAGATGGCAATGCAGGCAATGCAACGCCTCATGAACCCCGGGGAATTTGTGGTCGCAGCGACCAGTGAATCCAGTAACCACCCACCGCACAGTCACATCGGACGGAGATACAGAATTTCTTTATACCACCCCCTTAACCGTGACCCAATTACGGGTCGCGTGTGAGAAAATCACACCGTTCCTCCCCACCTCAGACCCCCACCACTTCATTGCCAGAGTAAAGCAGCAGGCGACCATGTACGGCCTGGACGAGCGTGAGCACGTGAAGCTCACAGTTTTGAGCTTAGACACTTCGGTAGCAGCAGCCCTTCCCGACCCACAGAATGTAGGAGGAGGCACCCTTGCAGAGGTACACGCAGCGATCCTAGATGCGATCGGCTACAACAGAGGTGACCCCGTAGTAGGCCTGAATAAGTGCAGGCAGAGAAAGACAGAACACCCCGCAGCGTTTGCTGGACGCTTGTGGATTCATTTCACAGCAGTTTTTGGAAACTTAGATCGCGCCCATTTGTCCCAAGACGGTATGGCCAAATGGACCCGCACCCTTATCTCCCATGCCACAGAGGCAGGACAAAAAGCCTGTACGAATTATGACCCCTCAGAGGAAGCCCACAATGAGAAATGGGTTTTAAAAAGCAGTCTGTACAAAACAAACCCACAGTTAGGAAACCCGAGGAACAGCAGGCAGAAGCAGACATCCAAGCGGTGAAAACGCACCAGAACCCCGCATGGGTGAACGAAGGCAGGAACAGCCCCCCACAAAAGCCACAGGAGTGTTACAACTGTGGACAGTTAGGACACTTTGCATGAGAATGCAATGCCCCACGAAAGCCACAGAGAGCCCAGCAGGCAGGCACTCTGAATAAGAATAGGACAGAGCCCATACATAATGTGAGCACCCGTTCAGACCAGACGGACCTGAACGGAACGGACTGACGGTGTTCGGGTTCCCCCAGTTGGGTCTGCGACACCCTTTGGGATAGGTCCGGCCGACCAGTAGTTGCTGCAAAGATACGGGGGGCAGCCCATCGAATTTCTCTGGGACACAGGAGGGTCCCGCACCACAATTAATTCCTCCACCATATTCCAGAAAGACACGTGGCCCACTACAGCCACCATCACCCTCAGCGGCTTCACAAGCCACTCACAGCAGGGACACATCACAGCCCCTGCACCCATTCAGATTGGCAATATAACGACAAAGCACCCCATAGTCTTAGTCGACCTGACCCACACAGCAGAACACATTTTGGGCATCGATTTTATGAATTCCCACAACCTGTCCTTTGATCCAGTCAACCAATGTGTTTGGAAAATGGCAAAATCCGCAAGAGCCCCCGCAACGCTCACAATAGGTGAATACGCCAACAAGATTAGCGCAGTCGGCGAATTCTGGTTTGACCCAACCACAATTAGCACAGACAAGCAGGTTAGGGCAGTTCTGCAAAAGCACAGGACAGCATTCGCGACCCACAAACACGACTGTGGCCGGATGACTGGTTCCGTTCAAATCACAGGACCTGACCCTAGACCCCAAAAGCAATACGGATTTCCCCAAGAGGCAGAGGGAGAAATCACAAAAGTTATCAACAGCTTTTTAGAGCAGGGCGTACTCAGATCAGTAGCCTCCACTAATAATGCCCCAATTTGGCCAGTGAGAAAGCCCGATGGATCATGGCAACTGACCATCGATTACCGGGAACTCAACAAAGTCACCCCCGCAGCAGTCCCCACGGTAGCCACAAGTCCCGAACCAAGCTCAAACAGGGACTCAACTCACAATACTTTACGGTTTTGGACATCAGTAATGGATTCTGGTCCATTCCATTGGCAAAAGCGTGCCGATACAAATTTGCCTTCACTTTTAAAGGTCAGCAGTACACGTGGACATGCCTTCCACAAGGATTCCACAACTCCCCCTCCATTTTCCACCGACAGCTGGCAAATGGATGATCAAAATTTTCTCGCCCCGAATGTCTGGTCCAGTATGTAGATGACCTATTACTGCAGACAGACACCAAGGCAGAGCACATCGAGCTTCTGGCCGAACTCCTGGAACTCCGACAGAAAATTGGTTGTAAAGTAAACCCCAAAAAGGCCCAGATTTTGGAAAACAAAGTGATATATTTGGGTACAATAATCACACATGGTAAACGTGAGATCAAGCACAAAAGAATTGACTCGATTGCTAAATTGCCCCTTCCTCAGAATGTTTCAGCCCTCCGGTCGTTTTTAGGACTGGTTGGCTACTGCCGAAACCACATTGACGGTTTCGCCAGCAAGGCAGCGCCCCTCTCAGACCTCCTAAAGATAGGAGCCCCCTGGGAATGGCTTCCGCAGCATACGGATGCTGTAGATGTTTTAAAGCGCGCACTCATTGCAGCCCCCGCACTACAGGTTCCAGACCCGCTTTCCCCCTATGCTATAGAGATAGCTAGCACAGATCGCACCCTTTCGGCTGTGCTCCTCCAGGAACGGCACGAACAGTTAAGACCCGTGGCTTACGCCTCCAGACTTTTAGATCCTGTGGAGCAGGGATTTTCGGCCTGTGAAAGGCACCTGCTCGCAGTTTTCTGGGCAGTTCAGTATTTTTCCTACATAACCGGACTAAACCCCATCACAATCCTCACAGAACACCCCCCCACCCAACTTGTACTGGACGGACGACTCAAAGACGGTACAGTTAGTCAGATTAGAGCAGCTAGATGGACCCTTCTTTTGCAGGGACGGGACATCACTGTTAAGGACCAAGACCCACACTTTCTTAACCGATAACCTTCAGTACCCAGGCACCCCTCACGAATGTGAAATCATCTCACCGCACCACAACACAGGCCCCTTTATTGCGAAAACACCTCCCAGAAAGATAGGTAGTTCACCCCAGAGCCCCCAGCACACAGACCCGTGCGCACCTTTAAGGATATATGTGGATGGTTCTTCCACTGTATTAGAAGGGAAGCGCATTACAGGATGCGGCATCTATGTCGAGGACACGCCGGGATGCGCCCTAGAAGAAATATTACTAAAGCTACCAGGCCACTTAGGCGCGCAGGCGGCAGAACTAACCGCCGTGGCGTACATTGTGGATCACCCAGATTCCTTCCCCAGCCCAGCAGACATATACTCGGACAGCCTCTATGTCTACAATAGCCTTACAGAATTCCTACCCCTGTGGAAAGCAAGAGGTTTTGTTTCCGCAGACGGAAAACCCTTCCCTTCATCCCCATTGCTCCGCCACATTTTAGAAAAAGCACAGAACATGACATTCAGAATCGTTAAAGTTCGAAGTCACCACCGTTCCTCCCCCCCTGGAAATGTAAAGGCCGACGCACTGGCCAAAGCAGGTTCCAGGCACGGATATTTTTGGACACCCCCCGAAAGTGCCCCAGTGAATGCAGTTCAGGTCTCGCAGACTGATATTGAGGATTTAGTGCAGGCCCAGAAGCAGGATAGCAATCTCAGGGAGATTTTAAAAGGACAATTTACAGCACCCTATTTAAAAATGCACTGACCACACATGACGGTGTGGTGTTAAAAGACACCCTTTATGTGGTTCCTGAAGAGGACAGGAATCAACTTATTTGTTTATTCCATGACAGTCATGGACATCAGGGAATTGATCCCACTACAGCCCACCTCAGGCAGCTCTGTTGGTGGCCAAGTTTAAAAGAAGACGTAACGCACTACGTTGAGAATTGCCTTATCTGTGCCCAGAACAATCCAGACAGATATGCAAAGAAGACACCCGCCCCATTAACGGCCCCTGGACTAACCTCCAGATCGATTTTTATAGGACCATTGCCCCCTTGCAGGAATGGTTACAAGTACGTATTAGTTGTCACAGACACTTTTACGAAATGGGTAGAGGCATTCCCATCCAGAACGAACACGGCAAAGACCACAGTCAAGATCCTAACCCACCACATCTTTACGAGATGGGGACTCCCCCGCAGCATTGAATCCAACCAAGGTTCCCATTTTACGGGACGTGTCATGAAGAACGTCCTCACGATATTTGGCATTACCCAAAAATTCCACATCGCATACCACCCCCAGTCAAGTGATATTGTGGAGCGAATGAATCGGACCCTAAAATCAACCCTCAGAAAAATGGTCCAACAATACAACACCACTTGGGATTCAGTCCTCCCTTTTGCGCTGATGTTTTTGAGAAATACTGTCTCAACATCCACAGGTTACACCCCACACACTCTCATGACCGGATGCCCCATGAAAGGCACAGAATTTTTATTAGGACTTGACTTGACCAGACCCGAAGTGACGGCCCTCACACACGAGAACGCAGTCAAACAGTTAGTGGAGAATGTGAAAACGGCTCAGCTAGCAGCCGCAGTAAGATTAGGTACACGGAAGAAACAGAGCAAGGCCTGTTTCGACAAGACAGTGCATGCGACTGAGTTTGAGGTAGGACAGCAGGTCATGCTCTCAATTTATAACCTCAGCACATTCCTGTCACCGAAGTATTCGGGTCCGTACTCCATTGTGGACAAAGTAAGCCCCTCCGTGTATAAAATTAAGTACCCCAACGGAAAGACTGCGTGGTTCCATATTAACCAGCTTAAGGCATATGGCCCACAGTCCAACCATGCACACCATATCATGCTCGACGCAGCAGACCACACCCCGCCCACAGCCAACGTGTCCCTACCCTCCCCCAACATGCCCACCACATCCACGAGCTCGCCCTCGACTCCACCCCCGACCTCTAGACTCCGCCCCGGAACGCCCACAGACAGCAGCAGCAGCGACAGCGATTGTGACTCAGACAATAGCCACAGCACGCCTCCCTACTATCCCCATGCAACAGGACCCACACCCAGCGAATCTGACCACGATTCGAGTGATCCCTTCCTCATCACTTTCCTCAACAAACACCACCACCCTACGATGACGATTCCGTCCCCACAGCACGAGACACCACCTTTTGGCACCACGATAATTCATTCAGGCTCATCCAGAACGGCGAGATGGACCCCAAATCGCACCATGCAGCCCCATCAGCCCTTATACATTCGAGAGTATGGCATCCGGGAGAAGATGACGACTTTGAGTCTGACTCCCAAAGCGAGAACCCCTTTGCGACCCTGTTCGCAACTGATAACTGAGGTATCCAGATGATGTTTTAAAAAGGAACCGCTTGAGAGAAAACAGTGTCCTTTCTGATGGAACCTGCAGCATGTTGTTTAATGTTGTTTGTTACCGTTAGTGTTAAATGTTGTTTGTAAGATCGGAAATTTTTTCCACGACCCCACGCCTTATTTGTCTGCAGAAACCTATGAGAACGTGCCAGCACACTCGTCGGCCGAAACCGCTGCGAGCTTGCCAGCCCCCGTTCATAACTGCTCTTCTGGTTCGAAGGAAGAACCAATATGGCAACTCCCACGATGACTACATTTTTGCCCATTCTTGTCGGTTGCTCAGGCAGTGGAGAAACGGCATTTGTCTCCGCCCTGCCTGAGGACCCCCCCTCTGGTCAGCTACACTCGGGTACAGCACACACGGCATTGATCGCCGCCCTTCCCGGGGATCCCATCCAATTCTTACCCGTCACGACCCATACGCACCTCATTTCGGCACTCTTGGTTCAAAAAGTTTTGTTTTGTTTTCAGGCGACCCTTAGGTTGCCATCCCTATGCTATTTACATCCTCAAACATTTGGTTGGTAAATCGCACAGCCTGCGAGACGGCTCGCACTGCTTCAGTATTTTTAAGTGTGTCTTGTCCGGAATATTCGGTTTAACAAAAAAATGAGGGAGTCACACATGGTGACAAATTGTAAAGGGAGAATTGGCACTGAAGGACAGACATACTAACAGACAAGATATTAACCAAGATAGTAACAGACACTATGCTTGATCCCACAGAACCCCAGAAGCTCCAGGAAAAGAGACAAAACGGAAAGGAAGAGAAGAGAAGAGAAAGCAGAAGACAACAATGAAGACGGCTTACGTGTTTTTCGTTATTGCAATGTGTACCCGGTTGCGCGCGAACCCCCTGACCCCGAACCCCTCGATCTATAATAAAGGACATTTGTTTGCGTTCTTCTGTAAATAAAGAAATGGAAATATTGTACACCCCTGTGCTTGACTGCCAAGCCAGGAAACATGTAAATGCTGCTTTCATTTTGTATTGTTTAGGAAGTTAGTATGATTGAATGTTTGAGTGAGTGTAGTTTATTGAGGACAGTTAGAGGTACCGTTTTTTAAATTTTGTAATGCATGTCCCTGTTTTGACATAGCGACAGTTAGAATGTTAGTTAAAATTTTTCTTGCATAGTTATGGTCAGTGTAGAGGCCACAGAAGAGTGCTCACAGGGTCAGGGAATGAAGACAACGCAGTTATGTGATCCTTCACGCTTCACGTTAGGATCACAAGGAGGGTGTGTAGCCACCTGAGTTGCCCACTTCCCGATTTAAAATGGAGAACCGCAAAGGCTGAAGGGAAATTCAGCCAACACAGGAAAAGACTAGCAAATACAGAAATCATGTGTATTGAAACCTGTAAGGAACCAGACAGCACTGAAACCAGCAGCCACCTGCATAGTAATGCAGCAGCCATCTACATAGTAATGTGCGATTCCAAGGTACAATGGCAACAGTTAAGGTAAATAAAGCCAAGCCAGACTCCTCGGCGCCAGCAGGAGCCAAGACAAAGGAAGGCCAGCGGACACTTAGGGACCGCCCAGCAATCAGGGAGCCGCTCCAGCATTGGAGAAATCGATCCAAGTGATCGGAAAGTAGTCCAATCACTTGGAACCAGGTACGGGGTCCGCCCCGAAGGGCGGGAAGACCCTGGGGACTATAAAGTAAAGCCCCCAAGTTCAAATTGTCCTTCTTTGGCAGGGTCACTCAGCAACTTGAACCAACCCTTGACAGTGACCTGCCTCACTGCCATCAACCAAGTAAGTCTCAAGTCAATGCTCGCTACGAGATAGGCACTCCTAGCTACCAGTCCATACCAACTTTTGAATCCTGCAGACTCAGGACCTGAACAAAAGGCCATTTGTTCCCCTGACCTGGTGGGCCAGTCCGAAGCTAAGTATAGGCCTTTTAGTGATAGGAATAGCCTAGAAATAAGAGTTTATGCATGAGTAGTGATTTACTGTGTATAATAAATGTGTTTTGATTTGAATCTTACCAATTGGTGTGTTGAGTTATTGATCATTACTTGAACGTGAATCTCGTGGCGGTATCATAAAGATACCTGGCGACTCTAGAGCAAAGGTTAAACAAACAGAACAATTACGATTTAAGAGCCAACCAAAGGTTAGCAACACTGCCTGGGATTCTGGTGGAGGCAGATTCTTTTTTTTTAAGGGGCAATTTAGTGTGGCCAATCCTCCTACACTGCATATTTTTTGGGTGACTCACACAAACACGGGGAGAATGTGCAAACTCCACACAGACAGTGACCCAGGGCTGGGATCGAACCCGGATCCTCTACGCCATGAGGCAGCAGTGCTAACCACTGCACCACCGTGCTGTCCTGGAGGCAGATTCAATTGTGATTTTGCAAAGGGAGTTGGATGATCACCTGAATAGAAAATATTTGCAGGCCTACAGGAACAGGCCAAGGGAGCGGGATTGGCTGAGTTGCTCTTCCAGAGAGCCAGCATGGCCATGAGAGACCAATGGCTTCCTTCTGTGCTGTAACTATTCTAAGGCTCTGAAGAACAGATGTGAATTCCTATGAGGAGGTCTTACGTACTGATGTAGCCTTAAGTGCTAGGATTTCAGGCCTCCCCTATATCTAGACAGTGATCCTGATCCTAACCAGATCTACTACAAGAGAGAATCAAAGGAATGGGAAAGAACGGGCAGCACGGTAGCACAAGTGGATAGCACTGTGGCTTCACAGCGCCAGGGTCCCAGGATCGATTCCCTGCTGGGTCACTGTCTGTGCGGAGTCTGCACGTTCCCCCTGTGTCTGCGTGGGTTTCCTCTGGGTGCTCCGGTTTCCTCCCACAGTCCAAAGACGTGCAGGTTAGGTCGATTGGCCATGATACATTGCCCTTAGTGACCAAAAAGGTTAGGAGGGGTTATTGGGTTATGGGGATGGGATGGAAATGAGTGGTTAAGTGGGTTGGTGCAGACTCGATGGGCTGAATGGCCTCCTTCTGCACTGTATGTTCTATGTCTAAGAAGGATCAGAGGCTGTACATTCACAATGACCCAAGATCAGAGTTGGCTACTCAGTAGTGAGCTGGATGGAATTGTGTGGGGCTGGGCCGCGTGCATTAATCGTAATTTCCGACTTGGTTCGCGTAGACCCATGCTAAGAATGGGTGAAATATGAAACAGTCTTAAGTTTTATCACACTCCATCGTATACTGCACTCCACTGCACAGCACAAGTACATGATATAATCTGAAATATCATAGATTATCATAGAATTTACAGAGCAGAAGGAGGCCATTCGGCCCATCGAGTCTGTACCGGCTCTTGGAAAGAGCACCCTACCCAAGGTCAGCACCTCCACCCTATCCCCACAATCCAGCAACCCCACCCAACACTAAGGGCAATTTTGGACACTAAGGGCAATTTATCACGGCCAATCCATCTAACCTGCACATCTTTGGACTGTGGGAGGAAACCGGGCACCCGGACCAAACCCACGCACACACGGGGAGGATGTGCAGACTCCGCACAGAGAGTGACCCAAGCCGGAATCAAACCTGGGACCCTGGAGCTGTGAAGCAATTGTGCTATCCACAATGCTACCGTGCTGCCCTTAATATGTTATCAGACAGCTAGGATATTTTTCATCTCCTTCTGTGTGGTTCCTTCTTTAGAACTGTCAGTCCTGAAGCAATTTTCATCCACCAAACATCTAAGAGTATAATAATTATCTTGTTTTCCCCCCAAAAAAACTCTTTTGATCATAAAAATAACCTAAGGGCTTCTGTGGCACCTTGCTGGGATTGTAAGAAACAAATCAGCATAGGTTCCAGCTCCTGATCATTATCCATTCCTCCCTGCTGAGTGTGCAAGTAGATTAGCTGTCTCAGCGGGCAGAGAAATGGGGGCGCCGTTTCTATGCCCTGTCATAATATGCACCCATGCACATCATGAGGTAAAAACAGGCAGTGACACACACCCAGGTTAGCCAATCAACTTACAGAACAGAACACAACCAATCACCAGACAGAACACCAGAGGGGGGCTTCCAATTATAAAACACACGAGGCATCAGCACTCCGCCTCTTTCCACTGGTGACAACTGCAGTATCAGTCAGCACCTTCTACACGTGGATCAGAGTTAGCCTGGCCTAGTAAGTTAGAGTTTGTACACTTTTAGAGTAGGGAGTGTCAACCCAAAGCCAGCTGTGTGCATTGTTACAGAAGTTCAATAAATCGTATTGAACCAACGCCTACGTTTGGTGTTTGCTTTACAGTTCATCTGCGTCCTGTTACAGTCCATGTTACCCCAGGGTGAATAACACGACATTCTTTACTCAGAGAGTAGTACGGGTGTGGAATGCCCTGCCTGCAACAGTCGGGGACTCGCCAACACTAAGGGTATTCAAATGGTCATTGGATAGACATATGGACGATAAGGGAATAGTGTAGATGGGCTTTAGAGTGGTTTCATAGGTCAGCGCAACATCGAGGGCCGAAGGGCCTGTACTGCGCTGTAATGTTCTATGTTCTATGCCCATGATGAAAGTATCCTGCTACTGCTCACACAGCACTGGGCAAAAGCCTGGGTGTCACCCAGCATGCGCCATCGCATTGTAAAACATGTCAGAAGAAAGACTGATTTTCAGCCCAATGTTCAAAATATAAACGGAGGTGGAGGAATTTTAATGTTTGACCTTGATAGAAAGCGAGCATTGTAAACACAAACATCTGATCAGTAAATATTAAACCTGTATAAACTTGTAATAATTATCACAAGGTAGGTGGAATAATCCATAGAATCCCCACAGTGCAGAAGGAGGCTATTCGGCCTATCGAGTCTGCACCAACCCTCTGAAAGAGCACCCCACTTAGGCCCAATCCCCCACCTTATCTCTGTAACCCCACATCTTTGGACACCAAGGGGCAATTTAGCATGGCCAATCCACCTAACCTGCGCATCTTTGGACTGTGGGAGGAAATTGGAACAACCAGAGGAAACCCACGCAGACATGGGAAGAACGTGCAGACTCCGCACAGGCAGTCACACAAAATCGAACCTGGTGCTGTGAGGCAGCAGTGCGAACTACTGTGCCATTGAGCCGTCCCAATGAAATACTTAATGTTAGATTTTTGCTCTGTTTTGCTGAGATGACAGAAAATAATTTTTTTTGAAAAACAATTTATCGAAGGCATTTTCAAAATAAACATAACCAAGAAATACACAAGGCAACGGCAGTAACAAGAAACAAAACCCACCCTCTCTACACCCCCCACCCACCCCCATTCACCTCGGCACCCGCCCCCCCCCCCTTTTCCAATTTTTCACCTCCCCCACCATAAAAAATAAACCCCCCTGATGGCTCAATCCTCCTCAAAGAAGTCGATGAATAGCTCCCACCTCGAGGTGAACCCTTCCTCCGCACCCCGAATGGCGAACTTAATCTTTTCCAAATGCCGGAGTTCTGCCAAATCGCTCACCCATATCCCAGCCTTTAGTGGCTCCGAGTCCCGCCAGCACAGCAGAATCTGTCTCCGGGCTATCGGGGAGGCAAAGATCAACACGTCGGCCTCTCTCCCCACCTGGACTCCTGATCCTCCGACATTCCAAATATCGGCACCTCCAGACTCGGAGCTACCTCTACCCCCATAATCTTTGACATTACATCCGAAAATCCCTTCAAAAACCCCTCAACCTCGGACACACTGTGGTAGTCTGTGTTAGAAGGATTACGGTACCTGGTAATGCCGGAATACCATTGGTGGAGAATGTACTTGTTCCTATTGGTTAAGCTGGTATGTTAGATCCGCCCTGCAAGGCGGGGTATAAGAGCCCGTGCCGCCCCAGCAGCTTTCTTCTGTACCTGTGCTGCTGGGGGAAACATCTAGCTTATTAAAGCCTTCAATTGTCTCCAACCTCGCTTCTGGAGTTATTGATTGTGCATCAATTTATTACGCTAGTTTTTAAAGAACGGAGCTCCGAATCAAGCCGGAGTGTCTGCAACTCAGCCCCCACCCGGCAAACTCAGCGGCAACCTTCAAGCACTGGCTGGCGTGCTTCAACGGATATCTCGGGGCGGCCGAAAACACACCCACGGGAGAACAGAAACTACAAGTTCTGCACTCCAGGGTGAGCCCAGAAATCTACACCCTCATCAAGGATGCGGACGATTTCGATGCAGCAGTGGAGCTGCTGAAAGGGCATTATATTCGCCCTGTAAACCAGGTCTACGCCCGACATCTACTACCGACGAGGCGATAAATCCCTGGGGAATCACTGGAAGAATTCTACCGTGCGCTCCTGGTGTTGGGGAGAAACTGCAGCTGCCCACAAATTTCAGCAAACGACCACAGAGAACTTTTGATTCGGGATGCTTTTGTTGCAGGTATGCTGTTCTCCCAAATCCGCCAATGATTGCTGGAGAAAGAGACACTAGGCCTCAAGGAGGCACGGGCCCTTGCCAGCTCTCTGGATGTGGCCTCCCGAAACGCCCACGCTTACGTCCCCGACCGCGCAGCAGCCCCCTGGGCAGCATGGAACCCCCCCCCGCGGCCGACGCCGCGGCATCTCCCATCCCCCCACAAGCTTGTGCTGTGAGACGGCCTGGCAACCCTGGGGGGCCCCGCTGCTATTTTTGTGGGCAAGCCAAGCACCCCCGACAGTGCTGTCCAGCCCCTTCATCCATCTGCAAGGGATGCGGCAAAAAGGGCCACTTCGTGGCAGTATGCCAGGCCCGGACAGTCGCTGCGATCTTCAGAGGCGAATACGGACCGCAACCACAACCCTCTCCACGGACCCCGTGCGGCCAGCCGGCGCCGCCATCTTCCTCCTCCAGGGCCACGTGTCGCCTCCGGGTGCCGCCATCTTGTCCCGCGGATGCCATGTGCAATTGATGGGTGCCGCCATTTTGTGCACCCCCAGCCATGTGCGACCAGTGGCCGCTGCCATCCTGGATGGACTCCCAGGACCCCAGTTCAGCTGACCACACACCGCCCGAAGAGGACATCCGACTGCTGCCACGATTAGCCTCGGTGACCCTGGACCAGTCTCGGCCCCGAACACTCTCGACGGCTAAGACGACGGTGCTTATCAATGGACATGAAACGTCCTGCCTAATCGACTCTGGGAGCACAGAGAGCTTCATACACCCCAACACGGTAAGGCGCTGTTCTCTCCCCGTCCACCCCGTTAATCAAAAAATCTCCCTGGTCTC
The DNA here is from genome assembly GCF_047496885.1 of Scyliorhinus torazame. Taxonomy (NCBI): domain Eukaryota; kingdom Metazoa; phylum Chordata; class Chondrichthyes; order Carcharhiniformes; family Scyliorhinidae; genus Scyliorhinus; species Scyliorhinus torazame. The sequence continues at coordinate 152,916,226 of NC_092716.1, forward strand.
CGGATCTCACTCAGTAGAGATCAAGGGGTTTTGTGGAGCTAACCTCCGGTCCAGGGAAGGGAGTTCAAAAATTACCGACTCTACGTCCTTCCCCACCTCTGCGCGGCCACACTCCTAGGGTTGGACTTCCAGTGCAACCTCCAAAGTCTAACTTTCAAATTCCGCGGCCCTATACCCCCCCTCACTGTCTGCAGCCTCGCGACCCTCAAGGTCGATCCGCCTTCCCTGTTTGCGAACCTCACCCCGGATTGCAAACCCATCGCCACCAGGAGCAGACGGTACAGTGCCCAGGACCGGATCTCTATTAGGTCAGAGGTCCAACGGTTAATGAGGGAAGGTGTCATTGAGGCTAGCAACAGCCCCTGGAGAGCTCAAGTAGTGGTTGTAAAGACCGGGGAAAAGCATAGGATGGTCATCGACTAGTCAGACCATCAACAGGTTTACGCAGCTTGACGCGTATCCTCTCCCCCACATATCCGACCTGGTCAACAGGATCGCGCAATACAAGGTCTTTTCCACGGTGGATCTTAAGTCCACCTACCACCAGCTCCCCATCCGCACTAGTGACCGCAAATACACTGCTTTCGAAGCAGATGGGCGGCTCTACCACTTCTTAAGGGTTCCCTTCGGTGTCACTAATGGGGTCTCGGTCTTCCAATGAGAGATGGACTGAATGGTTGACCGGTACAGTTTACGGGCCACATTCCCGTACCTCGATAATGTCACCATCTGTGGCCACGACCAGAAGGACCACGACACCAACCTCCGAAAATTCCTCCAGACCGCAAAAATCCTTAACCTGACGTATAACAAGGATAAATGCGTGTTCAGCACCGACCGCCTAGCCATCCTCGGCTACGTAGTGCGTAATGGAGTTATAGGACCCGACCCTGAACGCATGCGCCCCCTTATGGATTTCCCCCTCCCGCACTGCTCCAAGGCTCTGAAGCGGTGCCAAGGTTTTTTTTCCTACTATGCCCAGTGGGTCCCCAACTATGCGGACAAGGCCCGTCCACTGATCCAATCCACAGTTTTTCCCCTGTCGATAGAGGCCCGCCAGGCCTTTAGCCGCATCAAAGCAGACATTGCAAAGGCCACGATGCACGCCATCGACGAGTCCCTCCCCTTCCAGGTCGAGAGCGACGCGTCCGATGTAGCTCTGGCGGCCACCCTCAACCAAGCGGGCAGACCCGTGGCCTTCTTCTCACGCACCCTCCACGCTTCTGAAATCTGCCACTCCTCAGTCAAAAAGGAGGCCCAGGCCATTGTAGAAGCTGTGCGACATTGGAGGCATTACCTGGCCGGCAGGAGATTCACTCTCCTCACTGACCAACGGTCGGTTGCTTTCATGTTCGATAATGCACAGCGGGGCAAGATAAAAAACGACAAGATCTTGTGGTGGAGGATCGAACACTCCACCTACAACAATGAGATCTTGTATCGTCCCGGGAAGCTAAACGAGCCTCCTGATGCCCTATCCCGCGGCACATGTGCCAACGCACAAGTGGACCGCCTCCGAGCCCTCCACGAGGACCTCTGCCACCCGGGGGTCACTCGATTTTTCCATTTCATCAAGACCTGCAACCTGCCCTACTCCATCGAGGAGGTCAGGACAGCCACCAGGAATTGCTAAATCTGTGCGGAGTGCAAGCCGCACTTCTACAGGCCAGAGAAAGCGCACCTGATAAAGGCTTCCTGGCCCTTTGAACGCCTCTGTACGGATTTCAAAGGCCCCCTCCTCTCCGCCGACCGCAACACATACTTCCTGAACATGATTGACGAGTACTCCCGGTTCCCATTCGCCATCCCCTGCCCCGGCATGACCGCAACCACCATCATAAAAGCCCTCCATAGCATCTTTACGCTGTTCGGTTTCCCCGCCTACATACACAGTGATAGGGGGTCCTCCTTTATGAGCGACGAACTGCGTCAATTCCTGCTCAGCAAGGGCATAGCCTCGAGCAGGACGTCCAGATACAACTCCCGGGGAAACGGACAGGTAGAGAGGGAGAACGGAACGGTCTGGTAGACCGTCCTACTGGCCCTGCAGTCCAGGAATCTCCCAGTCTCCCACTGGCAGCACGTCCTCCCGGATGCCCTCCACTCCATCCGGTCACTGCTCTGTACCACGACCAACCAAACACCCACGAACGTCTCCTTGTCTTCCCCAGGAAGTCCTCCTCTGGGACCTCGCTCCCGATCTGGCTAGCAGCTCCCGGACCCATCCTGCTCCGAAAACACGTGCGGGCGCACAAATCGGACCCATTGGTCGAGAGGGTCCATCTCCTCCACGCTAACCCTCAGTACGCCTACGTGGCGTACCCCGACAGCCGACAGGATACGGTCTCCCTACGGGACCTGGCGCCCGCTGGATCCCCACACACCCCTGCCACCAGTCCCACCCTCGCTCTCAACAACCGCCCCCTTCCCAGGTGGATCGGTTCTTCCACCGGCCCCGTCTAGGCCCTCCCGCCCACCGGCGCACCCCACAGCCGCCCTCTTCCCAGGTCAGTCGGTCCTTCCACCGGCCCCGAGTAGGGGTGATGAAGCGGCCACAGAAGCCGAAACCATGCTCCCGGAGTCACAGACGCCCGAACCTCCACCGGCATCACCACCAAAGCTACGATGATCGCAAAGGACGACCAGGGCCCCCGATCGACTAATTGCTTTATTTTGAAATGTGCATTACTGTTGTAAATAGTTAAGATGTAATAAGGCAAAACGCTGTACGGAGGTATTATGGTACCTTCATAACTGTAACTTCTACCACTTTACCACGTTGTAATATGAAGCCACCACCACCGCCGGACTCTTTTTTAACAGGGGGTGAATGTGGTAGTCTGTGTCAGAAAGATTACGGTTCCTGGTAATGTCGGAATACCATTGGTGGAGAATGTACTTGTTCCCATTGGTTAAGCTTGTATGTTAGATCCGCCTTGCAAGGCAGGGTATAAGAGCCCGTGCCGCCCCAGCAGCTTTCTTCTGTACCTGTGCCGCTGGGGCAAACATCCAGCGTATTAAAGCCTTCAATTGTCTCCAATCTCGCTTCTGGAGTTATTGATCGTGCATCACACACCCAAAACATATCCACATGATTTGCTGGCCACCCCGCACACCGCCCTCAATTATCTTCCACGCCTGGAAAGAAGGGACTCAGTCTGGACACACTCATGTGGGCCGTGTGCCACCTTAAATTGGATAAGGCCTAGCCTTGCTCACGACGAGGATGCTTTCACCCTCCACAGAGCTTCCCTCCATATTTCGGCCCCCAACTCCTCCTCTCACTTACGCCTAACCTCCTCACAGGAGCATTCTCTCTCTTCATCAACTCTCCTTTCATGTCCACAGACGATGATACATAATTTAATACACTTTAAAAGAAATGTGTGTTCTCTGTTTTTTGTACCTTTTTTGTAAACATAAAGGAAGTGGAAGCTTAAGTTAAGGAAATGTTCTTTGATCAGGCCTGAAGAATTAAAATCCAAATTTGGATCTTTCACGATGGACAAATGTTTGAGAAAGTGAGTCACATGCGAGTTAGCCATATGTGAAAATTCAGAGCTCAAGGCACATTAGGACCTGGAAAACACAGAGCAGTCAGTTGATCCACAGATCAAAGCCCTCTCTTCAAAGAGAAAAGATAATCTGGAATAACATTTCTGAGCTTTAGAAGGAAGAAAGGGATTGAATTCACACTGTCACGCTGGAACAGGAATGGCTCACAGGACAGCATTCCCCTTCCTTTACTACCCTATTATTGTGCAGCTTGAAATCCATTAATCACTTCTTACAACCATAGTAGACAGAGCACTGGAGATCGGGTATGGATATCAAAGGCCTGAGAAGGTTATGGGGAATGCAGGAGCCTGGGGAGACATCTGGTTCAATTTAGGACACAACATTATCTCATAGAAATAAAACAGCAAGATAACTGATCCTCACAAGGTTGGCCCACTGTTATTGAACATCAAATGTCAAGGAACAAGTCACATTCCCAACAGATAAAAGCTGAATAAAGCTCATTTCGTGAGTACTAGATAAAATTCAAAAGGCCTGTGCTGTTACCATCAATTGTACCGCAGCATTTTAAAAGTTATTGGCTCAGTTTTGTGCATGAATACGAATTAACATTCCAATCCAATCAAACCAACTCATGGTTGGTGGTGAATTAAACCATCTGTATCATCAGTTTATTCAAGTCAGGGTGGAAGATGGGAAGCCAGTCAGGAGAGAATTGGAATAGTTACATCCCAAAGTGACAAAGACACAGGCGTGATTCTCCCAAATAGGGAACACCGGCTCCAAGCGAGCACGTTTTGACGCAACTCGCATTGACTAAGGGGCCTGAATGGGGAACGCGCAACGGAGGCCACACATAGCCCCGTTTTGTACAGTGGGAAACTCAACGCCCCCGAAACAATCCTCCCCTCCAGCCCAGTATGGGAGGGTCCCCAGAACCCCCAGCAGCCCCCCGTTGGATGCAGTGAAAATGCTTCCCTTCGCTGGGGGTGGAGGGGTCGAGAACAAGGGGTCACAGGCTCAAGATATGGAGTAAGCCATTTAGGACAGTGGTGAGGAAAAATTTCTTCACTCAGAGGGTGGTGAACTTGTGAAATTCTTTACCACTAAAGGTGTCTAGAGAATGGGGAAAGAGTGGGAGTATGGTGTTGAGACAGAGAATCAGCCATGAATGGCGGAACAGGCTTAGTGGGTTGAATGGGCTATTCCTCCTCCTATTTTCTATGTTTCTATATCATGTATACATCACAATGATGATCAAAACCCACGTACTGGAGAAAAAACTGAACTCCTCTGGCTTGTTTTCAGTAGCTCCCTGGACTTCCATTTCAAGTTTCAAAAGGTGCCTGAGTTACAGATTGGGATAAGTCAGCTATGATAACACCCCTGATCAGATATCTATTTATGTTCCCTGTGTTAAGTTCAAGGAAGGTCCTGATTTGGAAATGTATAGTGCCAGTGATAATTTAACCACACATGTTCCTTGTTGCTGCAAAGAATCAGCCTGGTTCATTACATGCCGTACATAGCCTAGAACATTCTCATCACCGCCCAAAGCAACAGGCCTGAGGCACGATCAATTGAACAAAGACTAGAGTTGGATACAACTGAGGCTTTATTGCTCTAAGATGTGTGGCCTCCCACAGCAGCTGGCGAAATGGCTGCTGAATGGAGGACACGCATATTTATACTTCGCCTACTGGGCGGAGCCAGCAGGCAGGGACTACCGGAGAACCTATAGTACAGGTCCTACCTTACATCACCTAATATAGAATCATAGATTTTTTTTTTCATAGAATTTACAGTGCAGAAGGAGGCCATTCGGCCCATCGAGTCTGCACCGGCTCTTGGAAAGAGCACCCTACCCAAGGTCAGCACCTCCGCCCTATCCCCATAACCCAGTAACCCCACCCAACACTAAGGGCAATTTTGGACACTAAGGGCAATTTAGCACGGCCAATCCACCTAACCTGCACATCTTTGGACTGTGGGAGGAAACCGGAGCACCCGGAGGAAACCCACGCAGACACGGGGAGAACGTGCAGACTCCGCACAGACAGTGACCCAAGCCGGAATCGAACGTGGGACCCTGGAGCTGTGAAGCAATTGCGCTATCCACAATGCTACCGTGCTGCCCCTTGTTTACCACAAGGCCTCTGTTCATTTAATTGAACTGGGTGACACATTTTTGTTTGAAAGGAGTCCCAATTCATCATTTTACCCTTTATCAGGAAATAAACCCCAAAGAAAGGTCTTCTTTCTCCATGCTTAAATAACAGCAGCTTGACTTTTCTGGATTGAGTTATTTATTAGCTGTACCCTTTATAACACCGATGATTTAGTCTCAGAATTCTAAATGGCCACTTGCGTTGAATGAGCCCGTTAACTCAGTCGAGATGCTAAGAACATATGAAGCACTCCCTTGCTCCTTGTAAACGGAAACAATTCTAACTGTCTAACAGCACAGCAGAGAAACCTTCCAGTCCACCTTCTCTTCACTGAGCCGTGCGCTGAATCCATCAGAGCAGATGGATTCAATCTCATGGCGTAATGGGGTTAAAGTAGGGTCTGGAGATTTGGATAAAGGTTTGGCCTGATTTGAGGCAGCTTTTCATATCGCTGCTTCTATCCAAATAATCTGGCAACCCTCCCTTCCCTGAAGCTTGTCGTATTGGGTGTTCCGATGCACAAATGATCCAACACGGCTGTAGATGGTATAACTTTGTTTTATTGTCTTAACAACGACAACTACTAACTGCTGGCTTGGGTATGTGCTTCACCAGCTAACCTGTGGACCCAGCCCTATCACTATCTTAGTGAGGCACTCAGCACATGGTGTATGTCTGAGTGGCACGCTGTGAGCTCTGTGCTCTGAGCTATGTCCTGGTAGAATGAGCGGGAACTGCGGTGTTCCCTGTTTTATAGTGCGTGTGCTCTCACTGGTGATTGGCTGCGATGTTGTGTGTGTGCTGGTTGGTCCAACTGCCTGTCCATCAGTGTGTGTGTGACTGAACCATGATATGCTGATGTGGATATCATGACAAAGCTAACATGGTTAATGGAAAACTGTTTAATTTAGGCACCGTAACTTTGTGAGATTCCTGCAGTATTTACAGCCTGCTCCAGTTGTTGGTTACTATCTGACTCAGTGCCGCTGATGCACATTCGCAGCATTGCCCAAAGTAATGCTAAAGCTTAATTGAAATGATTGTAAAATATGCCACAGAGGATCTGAAATGAAACCTGCAAAGCGCTGTGGACCAATCCTTTTTTTTCAGAAAATGAGGCTGAAAGTTTGCAGAAGTTGCGATAAATGTATCTTGTTGATTGTACCGTTGTTAGGTTGCATTGGAGAGAAGCCAGAGAAAATATCTACTTCCTGAACACAAGTGTATAAAAAGTCCCCAAAAATGGCTTTGGGGTGTTTGACTATGTTAAAGATGCTGTATAAATGCTAAATAAAAGCAGAAATTGCTGGAAACACTCAGCAGGTCAGACAGCGTATGTGGAGCGAGAGAAACAGGGTTCAAGAACAAGGGCAGCAAATGCTTAGGAACACCATCATCTGTAAGCCGGTTACACACCATCCTGACTTGGAAATGTATCCCTGTTCCTTCGCTGGGAGCACCTACAACACATGGACTGCAGCAGTTCAATAAGGTGCCTCACCAACACCATTAGACTGTTAGCCAATCTGGTTCATCGCTCCTTACTAAATCTAAAATGGCTTTCCCACTTGTTGATTCTCGGACATATTTGCTGGGATTTTCCGTGTTTTCCGGTGATGGAGGCAGCTCGCCATTGGCTGCCGGTGGGATCTTCTGGTCCCATCGAAGTCTACAGCATTTTGTATGGCCCACCCACTCTGCAGGCGGGGAACCCACCACAGCTGGAGGGGTGGGGGTAGTCCTTGGGCAGGGCTGGAAGATCCTGATGAAATTATCCCAGACACACAGGAATTCACTGCCTTTCTGATACATGCTCGCCAGCTTATTCTAATCTGTATGAAAGTTAAAACCCCCATTGAAGCCGCTGTGCCTTTGCTACCTGCCTGTCTAATTTCTGCGTTGATACAAGCTCACTTCACAGATGCTATCAGGCCTGTGCACAATTCTCACCATCGTCTTAAATCCTTTTCTATTTCTTAATTCTACCCATAATGTACCCACCCTTTGTTTACTTCTTATATCCTCTCTTATCACTGCAGTGATTTAATCACCGGTCACTATTGCTACCCGCCCCCCCCCCCCCCGCCCCACCACCACCACCACCACCACCACCACCCCTGCATTTGAATTCTCATGATGCCATCCTTAAGGATCTATTTGGATCTTGGTCACAGGCCAATTCAGTTGGAGCCCATCCCAAGGTACAGTTCTTTCCTGTCCCAGGACCATGGCCCATGAAACAGAACCCATCTTTCCTACATCAATCCTTCAACGACATGTCCACCTCCCTAATCTTTGAGAGAGCTGTCTCACAGACTAGTTAAGCAACAGCCTGACAGTCATACTTCCAGACAATCATATCTTACAGGCAATGTCCCACACATCACTAACACCATTCCTGGGTATGTCCTGACTCACCGGCGGGACAGACCCAGCAGAGGTGGCGGCACAGTGGTATACAGTCGGGAGGGAGTTGCCCTGGGAGTCCTCAACATTGACTTTGGACCCCATGAAGTCTCATGGCTTCATGTTAAACATGGGCAAGGAGGGCAGCACGGTGGCGCAGTGAGTTAGCCCTGCTCCCTCACGGCGCCGAGGTCCCATGTTCAATCCCGGCTCTGGGTCACTGTCCGTGTGGAGTTTGCACATTCTCCCCGTGTTTCAACCCCACAACCCAAAGATGTGCAGGCTAGGTGGATTGGCCATGCTAAATTGCCCCTTAATTTTGCCCCTGAATGCCAGAGGTGAGGTGAGAGTGACTGCCCTTGACATCAAGGCAGCATTTGACACAGTATGGTAGCAAGGAGCCCTAGCTAAACTGGAGTCAATGGGAATCAGGGGGAAAACTGGAGTCATACCTGGCACAAAGGAAGATGGTTGTGGTGGTTAGAAGTCAATCATCTCAGCTCCAGGACATCACTGCAGAGGTTCCTCGGGGTAGTGTCCTAGGCCCAACCATCTTCAGCTGTTTCATCAATGACCTCCCTTCCATCTTATGGTCAGCATGGGGATGTTCTCAGATGACTGCACAATGTTCAGCACCATTCGTACTCCTCAGTTGAAGCAGTCTATGTCTAAATGCAGCAAGACCTGGAAAATACCCAAGCTTGGGTTGACAAATGGCAAGTTACATTTGCGCCACACAAGTGCCAGGCAATGACCATGTCCTACAAGAGAGGATCTAACCATCGCCCCTTGATATTCAATGGCATTACTAATGCTGAATTTGCCTCGATCAGCATCCTGGGAGTTACCATTGATCAGAAATGAATACTGTGGCTACCAGAGGAGGTCAAAGACTAGGAATCCTATGGTGAGTAACTCATCTCCTGACCCCCCAAAGCCTGTCCACCATCTCCAAGGCACAAGTCAGGAGTGTAATGGAATGGGGCAGCACGGTGGCACAGTGGGTTAGCCCTGCTGCCTCACAGCGCCGAGGTCCCAGATTCGATCCCCGCTCTGGGTCACTGTCCGCGTGGAGTTTACACATTCTCCCCGTGTTTGCATGGGTTTCGCCCCACAACCCAAAGATGTGCAGATTAGGTGAATTGGCCTCGCTAAGTTGCCCCTTAATTGGAAAAAAATGAATTGGGTATTCTAAATTTATTTTTAAAAAAGGAGTGTAAAGGAACACTCTTCACTTGCCTGGATGGGTGCAGCTCCAACAACACCTCAAGAAGCTCGACACCATCCAGGACAAAGCAGCCCGCTTGATTGCTCCTCCTTCCACAAACATTCAAACCCTCCTCCACCGATGAACAGTGGCAAACGTGTGTACCATCTACAAGATGTACTGCAGTAACTCACCAAGGTTCGTTAGACAACAACTTCCGAACCCTTGACTGCTACCATCTCGAAGGACAAGAGCAGCAGATCCTGGGAACCACACCACCTGGAGGATCCCCTCCAAGTCACTCACCACCCTGACTTGGAAATATATCGCCGATCCTTCACTGTCGTTGGGTCTTAGTGGGTGTACCTACACCTCCAGGACTGCAGCTCGCCACCATCTTCTGAAGAGCAATAAATGCTGGCCTAACCAGCGACGCCCGCATCCCGTAAATTAATTTTAAAATGGTTCTAAACGGTCGAGAGCATTCGTTCATCTTAAGAGCCTAAACTCTGATATCGCTTTTTTTGCAGGAAGCCCATTTATGTATTAAGGATCTGTAGCGCACAAAGACTCCGAGAGACGAATAGAGTGAAGTCGATGAGGCTTTATTAAGCGTGACTGTTCCCCCGCAGTTCAGTAGTAGACTGCCTGCGGGGGAGGACTCCAGGTACTTATACTCCGCCTTCAGGGCGGAGCTAGAGGTCAACGTCCAACCAGGACCTGGGATCTGTCCGCCAATGACATCACGGCTTCACAGTCCCACATGATCCCCTAACGCATACTACCACATTCACCCCTTGTTAAAAATGAACCCGGCGGGGTGATGCTTCGCATGGTGGTAAGGGTTTACAAGGCTGGTCCTGGGAGGAAAACATTCGCATGTTATTACAGTATGTACAAGGTTTTGTTTTTTTGTTTCAAACTATTTACAGTAATCGTCAGGAAAAGACAAAATGTTCTCGTTAAAAGTCCACATATTGTACTGTTAGATCGACGCCACGAGTCGGTCGGGCGGTCTGGTCGTCCGTGTCGATCGCCTCGGCCCTGGTGGTGGTGGTGGTGCTTGTTCCGGTGTTGTCGTCTCCGGGAGCCTTACGGTTTCAGCTTGGTCGGGCCTGGGAGGAGGACCGATCCTCCTGGGAAGGGGGCGGTCGCGGGGTGCGGCGGTGGCAAGAAGGGGGGAGTTGGGTGATTGGTGTCGGGGGTGTGTGTGTGTTGCCGGCGGGCGCCAGGTCTCGCAGGGAGACCGTGTCCTGTCGGCCGTCGGGGTACTCCACGTAAGCGTACTGCGGGTTCGCGTGAAGGAGGTGAACCCTTTCGACCAACGGGTCCGACTTGTGCGCCCGCACATGTTTTCGGAGCAAGATGGGTCCTGGGGCCGCCAGCCAGGTCAGCAGCGACGTTCCAGAGGAGGACTTCCTGGGGAAGACAAGGAGGCGCTCATGAGGCGTTTGGTTAGTGCTAGTACACAGTAGTGACCGGATGGAGTGGAGGGCGTCCGGGAGGACCTCCTGCCACCGTGAAACTGGGAGGTCCCTGGACCGTAGGGCCAGTAGGACGGTCTTCCAGACCGTGCCGTTCTCCCTCTCTACTTGCCCATTCCCCCGGGGGTTGTAGCTGGTCGTCCTGCTCGAGGCTATACCGTTGCTGAGCAGGAACTGGCGCAGCTCGTCACTCATGAAGGAGGACCCCCTGTCGCTGTGGACGTATGCGGGGCAACCGAACAGTGTGAATATGGTGTTCAGGGCTTTAATGACTGTGGCCGCGGTCATGTCAGAACAGGGGATGGCGAATGGGAAGCGGGAGTACTCATCCACCACATTAAGGAAGTATATGTTGCGGTCGGTGGAGGGGTGGGGTCCTTTGAAATCCAGACTAAGGCGTTCAAAGGGGCGGGAAGCCTTAATCAGGTGCACACCATCCGGCCTGAAAAAGTGCGGTTTGCACTCTGCGCAGATGTGGCAGTTCCTTGTGACTGTACGGACCTCCTCTAAAGAGTATGGGAGGTTGCGGGACTTAATAAAGTGGTAAAACCGAGTGACCCCCGGGTGGCAGAGGTCCTCGTGGAGGGTTTGGAGGCGGTTAATTTGTGCGTTGGCACATGTGCCGCGGGATAGGGCATCGGACGGCTCGTTCAGCTTTCTGGGACGATACAAGATCTCGTAGTTGAAGGTGGAGAGCTCGATCCTCCACCTTAAGATCTTGTCGTTTTTGATTTTGCCCCGCTGTGCATCATCGAACATGAAGGCTACCGACCGTTGGTCCGTGAGGAGAGTGAATCTCCTGCCGGCCAGGTAATGCCTCCAATGTCGCACAGCTTCCACTGTGGCTTGGGCTTCCTTTTCCACTGAGGAGTGGCGGATTTCTGAAGCGTGGAGGGTTCGGGAGAAAAAGGCCACGGGTCTGCCCGCTTGGTTAAGGGTGGCCGCTAGAGCTACGTCGGAGGCGTCGCTCTCGACCTGGAAGGGGAGGGACTCGTCGGTGGCGCGCATCGTGGCCTTTGCGATATCCGCTTTGATGCGGCTGAAGGCCTGGCAAGCCTCTGTCGACAGAGGGAAGGTCGTGGTCTGTATTAGGGGGCGGGCCTTGTCTGCGTACTGGGGGACCCACTGGGCGTAGTATGAAAAAAACCCCAGGCAGCGTTTCAGGGCTTTTGGGCAGTGCGGGAGGGGAAATTCCATGAGGGCGCGCATACGTTCGGGGTCGGGGCCTATTATCCCATTGCGCACTACGTAGCCCAGGATGGCTAGCCGGTTTATGCTAAAGACGCACTTGTCCTCGTTGTACGTGAGGTTCAAGGCTTTAGCGGTCTGGAGGAATTTTTGGAGGTTGGCGTCGTGGTCCTGCTGATCGTGGCCGCAGATGGTTACATTGTCGAGATACGGGAACGTGGCCCGTAACCCGTGTTGATCAACCATTCGGTCCATCTCTCGTTGGAAGACCGAGACCCCGTTTGTGACGCCAAATGGGACCCTTAGGAAATGGTACAATCGCCCGTCTGCCTCGAAGGCTGTGTACTTGCGGTCACTTGGGCGGATGGGGAGCTGATGGTAGGCGGACTTGAGGTCCACGGTGGAGGAGACCTTATATTGGGCAATCCGATTGACCATGTCGGATATGCGGGGGAGAGGGTACGCGTCTAGTTGTGTGTACCTGTTGATGGTCTGGCTATAGTCTATGACCATCCTTTGCTTCTCCCCTGTCTTTACTACTACCACCTGTGCTCTCCAGGGACTATTGCTGGCCTGGATTATGCCTTCCTTTAGTAGCCGCTGGACTTCGGACCGAATGAAGGTCCGGTCCTGGGCGCTGTACCGTCTGCTCCTAGTGGCGACGGGTTTGCAATCCGGGGTGAGGTTTGCAAACAAGGACGGGGGTTGCACCTTGAGGGTTGCGAGGCCGCAGATAGTGAGTGGGGGAATTGGGCCGCCGAATTTGAAGGTTAGGCTCTGTAGATTGCACTGGAAGTCTAATCCCAGTAATGTGGGGGCGCAGAGTTGGGGAAGGACGTAGAGCCTGTAGTTTTTGAACTCCCTCCCTTGCACCGTTAGGGTAACTATGCAGAAGCCTTTGATCTGTACAGAGTGGGATCCTACAGCTAGGGAAATCTTTTGTGCGCTGGGATGGATGGTCAAAGAACAGCATCTTACCGTGTCGGGGTGGATAAAGCTCTCCGTGCTCCCGGAGTCGACTAGGCATGGTGTCTCGTGCCCGTTTATCAGCACCGTTGTCGTTGTTGTCTGGAGAGTCCGGGGCCGAGCTTGGTCCAGCGTCATTGAAGCCAGACGTGGTTGTAGTGGTTGAGCGTCTTCTTTGAACCCCGTGGAGCCGTCGACACTGGGGTCCGTTGTTGCCGTCCAAGATGGCGTCGGGGGTGAACAAGATGGCTGCCCCCATGCATCGCACATGGCTGGGGGTCACAAGATGGCGGCGGGGGTGGACAAAATGGCCGCCCCCATGCGTCGCACAGGTCTGGGGTGGTCCAAGATGGCGGCGCCCTTCCGCCCCTCGTGGTGGCCGGGACCCAAAATGGCGGCGTCTGCGGGTCGCACATGGGACGCTGGGGGGGTTGGGGAGCGTTGGGAACACGCAGGACTCCCTCTTCTCTGGGGACAGCGGTGGCCGGGACCCAAAGTGGTAGCGCCGTCGGGTCATACATGGGGCGCGGGGGGGGGGTTGGGGAGCGTAAACGGCGTGCAGGGCTCCCTGTTCTCCGGGGAGAGCGGTGGTCGGGACCCAGAGTGGCTGCGCCTGCGGGTCGTACATGGGGCGCTGGGGGGGTTGGGGAGCGTAAACGGCGTGCGGGGCTCCCTGTTCTCCCGGGACAGCGGCGACCTCGCGGGACCGGCACACAGCCGCAAAATGGCCCTTTTTCCCGCAGCTCTTACAGATCGCTGCGCGGGCCGGAAAGCGCTGCCGGGGGTGTTTCGCCTGGCCGCAGAAATAGCAGCGGGCACCCCCGGTGCGACTTGCCGTTTGGACCGCGCAAGCCTGTGGGGTGTCCGGGGGGGGGGTGGGTTTGTCGCGACGGGTACGTACTGAGCCCAATGGGCTGCCGCGCGGTCGGGGCCGTAGGCGCGGGTATTTCGCGCGGCCACGTCTAGGGCGGCTGCTAGGGCCTGTGCCTCTGAGAGTCCTAGCGACTCTTTTTCTAGAAGTCTTTGGCGGATTTGGGAGGAGTTCATACCTGCCACAAAAGCATCACGCATTAACATGTCCGTGTGTTCATTTGCGTTCACCGGCGGGCAGCTGCAGGCTCGTCCCAAAATTAGTAGCGCGGCGTAGAATTCATCTATCGATTCTCCGGGACTTTGCCGTCTCGTTGCGAGTTGATAGCGAGCGTAGATCTGGTTTACTGGGCGGACATAGAGACTTTTTAGTGCTGCGAACGCCGTCTGGAAATCCTCTGCGTCTTCGATGAGAGAGAAAATCTCCGTGCTTAACCTCGAGTGCAGGACCTGTAGTTTTTGGTCTTCTGTGACCCGGCCGGTGGCCGTTCTGAGGTAGGCCTCGAAACAAGTCTGCCAGTGCTTGAAAGCTGCTGCCGCGTTCACTGCGTGGGGGCTGATCCTCAGGCATTCCGGGATGATCCTGAGCTCCATAGTCCTTTAGTCACGCTTAATAAATTGTAGCGCACAAAGACTCCGAGAGACGAATAGAGTGAAGTCGATGAGGCTTTATTAAGCGTGACTGTTCCCCCGCAGTTCAGTAGTAGACTGCCTGCGGGGGAGGACTCCAGGTACTTATACTCCGCCTTCAGGGCGGAGCTAGAGGTCAACGCCCAACCAGGACCCGGGATCTGTCAGCCAATGACATCACGGCTTCACAGTCCCACATGACCCCTAATGCATACTACCACAGGGTCAGACCAGGCTATGCAAAGATTAGGTTGGGCAAGCTAGTTTCAATGGCAAGGCCAGGGGTACGTGATTTTAATTAATAAAAGAGTCTGGTTCGCCTCTTCTCAGATTGTAGCTGACCCCAGTGGTCAATATATAACCGTTTGTGGCTCCCTGTCAAACACCCCAGGGGTTCTGGTCAATTTTTAAGACCTTAACTGGGAACTCTCTGTTAGCTGAGGGCAGCATGGAGGTGCAGTGGTTAGCATTGCTGCCTCACAGTGCCGAGGTCCCAGGTTCGATCCCGGCTCTGGGTCACTGTCTACGCAGAGTTTACACATTCTCCCAGTGCTTGCGTGGGTTTCGCCCCCACAACCGAAAGATGTGCAGCATAGGTAGATTGGCCACGATAAAT
Source organism: Scyliorhinus torazame (assembly GCF_047496885.1). Classification (NCBI taxonomy): domain Eukaryota; kingdom Metazoa; phylum Chordata; class Chondrichthyes; order Carcharhiniformes; family Scyliorhinidae; genus Scyliorhinus; species Scyliorhinus torazame. The sequence goes on from NC_092716.1 coordinate 152,931,280, forward strand.
TGCCCCTTAATTAGAAAATAAAAATGAATTGGGCACTCTAAATTTATAAAACAAACCTCTCTGTAGCTTCTCTCCCCAACCTCAACTCACAACATTGTATTTTAGGGAGTGACCTGAACTGCATTCTGGGCACATAATTGGATCGTTCTAAATCCAAATTTTTGTCACATCGGGGATGGTCAAATCTTTGTCTTCTTACATGGTCCAGATGGGGATGGGGGAGTAGATCCCTGGCGTTTTTTTTCACCCAAAAGACAGATCTCTCTCCTTTTTTTCACATGCCCACCATGCATATTCCCGCTTTGATTTTTTCATTTCAGATCAGGCTATCCTCTCGTTGATGGCGGCTGCAATTGTAATCTCTGACCACGACACACTCTGCTGCAGTCTAGCCTCACCCAATGTCCACCCGGGAGGTGGGCTACTACTTTGCTGGCCAATAATACATTTTGCAAGTATCACCTCTATTGATGTGTACATCAAATGAAATAGGTCTGACTCAATCTCCCCTTCCACGTTGTGGGAGGCTCTTAAGGCTGTCTTTAGGGAGGGAATTACTTTTTATAGCACACACGATGAGGATGTTGGAGCGGCAGAGGCTGGTGGATTCAATTTTAGACATCGGTCACCCGTGCTCCCTCGATTCCACACCGGCAGTATATGTAGGCAGACAAACATTGCGGGCCCGGTTCGAGCTACTGACCACCAATATGGCTGTATGTCTGATACACCCCTCCAGGGGTTCTTTGTACAAATACGGGGAGAAGACCAGTCAGCTCCTGGTTCACCAACTTAAACGCCAAGCGGCCTCCCGTGAGAGCCCCCAGACACTTAACTGAGGCGGAAACCTCGTTGGTGAAGGCCACCACATTGGCCCCCTGCCCCACCAGCAGCTCCGACACCCCAAAGATCACCACCAGAGGGCCTGGCAACATCTCCACCCCCCTGATTTTCAATAATGCTTCAAATATCAGGCCTCAAAACAAATCTTGGACATGACCAAACATGTGGACATGATTTGCTGACCCCCCTCCACATCTCTCACACTTATTCTCTCTCACTGGAAAGAACGGGGCAGCATGGTAGCATGGTGGTTAGCACAACTGCTTCACAGCTCCAGGGTCCCAGTTTCGATTCCCGGCTTGGGTCACTGTCTGTGTGGAGTCTGCACGTTCTCCCCGTGTCTGCGTGGGTTTCCTCCGGGTGCTCCGGTTTCCTCCCACAGTCCAAAGATGTGCAGGTTAGGTGGATTGGTCATGCTAAATTGCCCTTAGTGTCCAAAATTTCCCTTAGTGTTGGGTCGGGTTACTGGGTTATGGGGAAAGGGTGGAGGTGTGGGCTTGGGTAGGGTGCTCTTTCCAAGAGCCGGTGCAGACTCGATGGGCCGAATGGCCTCCTTCTGCACTGTAAATTCTATGATTCTATTATTCTATGAACCCACACATCCGAGCCTGCGTCACGTGAGCCCTCAGCACCACTTTGAACTGTACCAAACTCATCGTAGCACAGGATGATGTTGCATTGACCCGGTGCATAATCTCACTCCAAACCCCCTATCCCAACTCCTCCTCCTACCTCCGCTTAATCTCCTCAATTTAGCCCTTTCCCTGTGACAACCAGCTATCCATAAATATCCACAATCTTCCCATCCTCCAACTAGTCCGACGATAACAACCCAACCAACAGAATGTGCTCCGGTAACCAAGGCAACGAGGGTACCTCCTTCCACACAAAATCCCGCAACTGTATATACCTGAACACCCCCCCCCCCCCCCCCTCCCCATCCCCCCTCCCCCGATCCCCACCCCTTGGCAACACATTTTCTCTGTAACAAACATGCAACCCATCCCTCCACCAATAAGTCCCTCATCCGTTCCGCCCTTCCCTGTGCCACCGCCTATGTGTCACATCCACCTGCCGGGGCGAACCGGTGATTCCCACAAAAAGGGGCCAGCACCGACCTACTTCCCCAAAATGCCGCCTTAGCTGGTTCCAGACCTTTGAGAATGATGCCACCAATGGACTCACCATAATTCTCCCCGGAGTAAATGGAAGAGGCCAAGGGCCTTTACACTTACCACCACACATGAGGCCTGCTCCACCTGCACCCACTCTGCCCCTTCCACCCCCCACCACTGCTGGACCTTCTCCACATTCGCTGCCCAGGAACAATGCAATAAATTTGGGAGTGTCAGCCCCTCCACCTTTGTAAAAACACCGCCAAATCCCCAGCATCTTGCCAGCCTACACGAATGCCGAGATTAACCTGTCCGTCTTTCAAATAAACGCTTCTGGCAGGAATATCGGGAGGGACTGAAACACAAACAGAAATCTCAGCAGGACGTCCACCTTCACCGTCTGCATGCTCCCTGCTATTGATGGTGGAAGGGCACCCCACCTCTTCGGATCCCCTTTCACCCCCTCCACCAAGCCAGCCAGACCCCATTTATGCATCGTGGTCCAGTTATGGGCCATTTGAATACCCAAATACCTGAACCTACTCCTGGCCAATTAAATGGTAGGGCACTCAAATCTGCCCTTCCGCGTACACCAAGACCCTACACTCCCTGCCTCCGCTTACAGCCCGACAACTCCCCTGATTCCCGGTGCGCAATGGCAAGGGTTCGACAGCCAGCACAAACCGAAGTGGGGATAACGGGCACCCCTGCTTCGTACCCCTATGTAACCGGAAATTTCCCAAACTAATCAAATTTGTCCTAACGCTAGGCTTGGGGGCCGCATATAACAACCACACCCATGAGGTAAACATGGGCCCAAACCCGAGCCTTCCCAGGGCCTCAAACAAATATGTCCACTCTACCCTATCAAACGCTTTCTCCACATCCATGGACACAATAACCTCTGGCACCCTGCTTTTAGCCGGCATCATGACCACATTCAATAAATGTCTAATTTGCTCGACAGTTGCTTTCACTTCAGAAAACCTGTCTGACACCACCTCCGACACACACCCCTCTAACCGCCTCACCAATACCTTAACCAGCTCCCTCACGTCTGTGTTTAACAGGGAGATGGGACCATGTGACCCACACTCCACCGGGTCCTTATCCTTTTGGGAATTAACAAAATCGATGCCTCAGCCAATGTCACTGCATCTCCCCCGTGCCAAAGAATCGGAAAATATCTTCAGGAGATGTGGGGCCAATTCCGCCGCAAACCGTTTGTAAACGTCGACCAGGAAACCATCCGGCCCCGGCGCCTTCCCCAACTGCATCGACCCAATCGCCTCCATAATCTCCTGTAGTTCCAGTGATGCCTCCAATCCCTGCCCCTTCCCCCTCTCAACCTCTGGGAACACCAGCCATTCCAGAAACCACTCCACCTCCGCCCCCTCCTCTCGAGGCTCAGACTTATACAGCCCCTTATAAAAAGTCTCAAATGCTTTATCAATTCTCTCCGGCGTCATCACCAACAAACACCCCTCATTCCTCACTTTTACTATCTCCCGCGTGGCCGCTTCTCGTCTCAGTTGATGCGCTAACAAGCGGCTGGCCTTCTCGCCATATTCATACAGAACCACCCTCGCTCTCTGAAGCTGGCCCACCATCTTCCCGGTCGTCCCTTTGCAACTTCTGCCATTCCGTTAAGAGCTCACAGAGAACCAACAGTCAACCTCCAAAACTGTATCCACCAATCGCTGCTTCTCCACCCTCTCTACCTTACCTCGATGGACCTTGCACAAGATCACTTACCCCCGTACCACCACCTTCAACCCCTCCCAAAACGTGGAGGGCGAGATCTCCCCGTTCTGATTAAACTCTATATACTGGTTAATCACTGAAATCACCTTTCCACAAAACTTTAGTCCACGCCATGCCTCATATCCATAAAATGCGATGCGTGGTCCGAAACCATTTTCACCCCAAACCCGGCCCTCGCTAACACCGGGAGAATCGAATTTCCCACCACAAAAAAATCTCTGCAGGAGTACACCCGGTGCACATGGGAGAAGTAGGAAAACTCCCCCCCCTCCCCCTCCCAGATGCCTAACTTTCCACTGGTCCAACAGCCCCCCGATCTGGTACATAAACACTCCCAGGTCCTTTCCCATCCCTGACCTAACCAGTGAGCTTGGGCTCGACCGATCCAATCGGGGAATCTAACACGCAGTTGCAATCGCCACCCATTATTAATTTATGCGAGTCCATATCCGGGATGTCTGCTACCATCTGCTTAAAAATCAATGTCATTGCAATTAGGCACATAAACATTTACTAACACTACCAACGCTCACTCAAAAACCCCGCTGAACTTCATAAATCAACCCCCTGGGTCCCGCATCTCCCTGGCCAACACAAATGTCACCCTCCTACTAAATAAGATCGCAATCCCTCTCGTCTTGGAATCGAATCCCGAATGAAATGTCTGTCCCAGCTCTTTCTCGCCCTCACGTGACCTTTCACCCGCAGGTGTGTCTCCTGAAGAATCACTAACTTCGCCTTCAAACTTTTCAAATGTGCAAACACCCTAGAACGCTTCACTGGCCCATTCAACCCGCACACATTCCAAGTCACTACCTTCACCGGGGGATTCTGACCACCACCCCCTCACCCCACTCCAACCCTCCCCCCCCCCCCCCCGCACCCCCCATTTGAATCCACCATACCAACCATCACAAAACTATCTCTGCCTCCATTTTCCTTTCTTGTCCGAGCCCATCCAAAATGGCAGCCCCCCACCCTGCCTTCCCTCAATAAACTGCCTACAGCACCTTCCCCTCCCCCTCTCCCTCAGCTCCTATCTCCCCCAACTACCTCCCTTCCCCGCTCCCTACCGCCTACCTGTCGCAGCTCCCACCTCCACACTTCTTTCATTCACCAGCATACTGCTAGTGCGGCAACCCCCATCCAAAGACCAAAACAAAGGCCGCCCAAACTGCCCCTCCCCCACAATGCCTTCCCATCTCAAACCTTCGAAGGGGTCCCAGCCCAGACAGATCCCCCCCCCCCACCACCTGGACCCCCACCATCCCCCTACCAACAGGAGAGACACACCTAGTATTCCGACACATCCCCCCTCAACCATTGTAAATATCAACAAGGCCAACATGCAAAAACAAAATAAAACATTGGTAAATATTATACATGTAGCGCAACAATTACTCACTCAAGTCGAGAAGTGATGAAGTCAATCGAGGCTTTATTAAGCAAGACTTGTTCCCCAGCAGCGCAGTTCAGAATGCGGCTGCTGGGAGAACCCGGGCTCTTATACTCCGCCTTTCTAGGCGGAGCTAGCAGGCGGCAGATCCAACCAGGACCCGGGACCTGTCAGCCAATAGCCTCTCGGCTTCACAGGTACCGTACTACCCCTAATACATACCACCACATTCGCCCTTTGTTAAAAAGGAACCCGGCGGGGTGGTGGTTCGCATGGTGGTAGGGGTTTACAAGGCTGGTCCTGGAACTAATTTTGTACAGTGGCTATGCATTTAGCCCAACAGTTAACTATATACAGGTTTTGTCAGAATTATTTACAGCTTTTTGCCACGCGGATTCCACGAGTCGAGCGGGTGCCCTTGTTGTCCTTGTCGATCGCCTCAGCCCCGGTGGTGGTGCAGGTGCTGGCTCGGGCACTGTCATCTCTGGGAGCGTTGCGCTGTTTGTCCCTGTTTCTTTACTCCTGGGCGGGCACGGGAGGAGGACCGATCCACCCGGGAAGGGAGCAGTCGTGGGGTGCGCCGGTGGCAGGGAGGGGGTGATCGGTGTTGGGGGTGTGTGTGTGTGTTTCCGGCGAGCGCCAGGTCCCGCAGGGAGACCGTGTCCTGTCGGCCGTCGGGGTACGCCACGTAGGCGTACTGGGGGTTTGCGTGGAGAAGGTGAACCCTCTCGACCAACGGGTCCGACTTGTGCGCCCGCACATGCTTTCGGAGCAAGATGGGTCCTGGGGCTGCCAGCCAGGTCGACAGCGACGTTCCGGAGGAGGACTTCCTAGGGAAGACAAGGAGGCGCTCGTGGGGCGTTTGGTTAATGATGGTACACAGCAGCGACCGGATGGAGTGAAGGGCGTCCGGGAGGACTTCCTGCCACCGGGAAACTGGGAGGTTTCTGGACCGTAGGGCCAGTAGGACGGTCTTCCAGACCGTACCGTTCTCCCTCTCTATCTGACAGTTCCCCCGGGGGTTGTAACTGGTCACCCTGCTCGAGGCAATGCCCTTGCTAAGCAGGAACTGACGCAGTTCGTCACTCATGAAGGAGGACCCCCTGTCGCTATGGATGTACGCAGGGAAACCGAACAGTGTAAAGATGGTGCTGAGAGCTTTAATGACCGTGGCCGCTGTCATGGCGGGGCAGGGGATGGCGAAGGGGAAACAGGAGTACTCGTCCACCACGTTTAGGAAGTATGCGTTGCGGTCGGTGGAGGGGAGAGGGCCTTTGAAATCCAAACTGAGGCGTTCAAAGGGACGGGAAGCCTTTATCAGGTGCGCTCTATCGGGCCTGAAAAAGTGCGGTTTGCACTCTGCGCAGATTTGGCAGTTCCTGGTGGCTGTACGGACCTCCCCGGTCTTCACAGCTACCACCTGGGCTCTCCAGGGACTATTGCTGGCCTGGATTATGCCTTCCTTCAGCAGCCGCTGGACTTCAGACCGGATAAACGTCCGATCCTGGGCGCTGTATCGTCTGCTCCTAGTGGCGACGGGTTTGCAATCCGGGGTGAGGTTCGCAAACAAGGAAGGCAGTTCAACCTTGAGGATCGCGAGGCTGCAGATAGTGAGTGGGGGTATTGGGCCACCGAATTGTAACGTTAGGCTCTGGAGGTTACACTGGAAATCTAACCCTAAGAGAGTCGGAGCGCAGAGTTCGGGAAGGGCATAAAGCCTATAATTCTTAAACTCCCTCCCTTGCACCGTTAGGTTCGCAATGCAGAACCCTTTGATCTCTACGGAATGGGATCCCGCTGCCAGGAAAATCTTTTGGGTGCTCGGACGAATGGAAAGAAAACAGCGTCTTACAGTATCCGGGTGGATAAAACTTTCCGTGCTCCCAGAGTCGATTAGGCATGGCGTCTCGTACCCGTTGACCAGCACCGTTGTTGTTGCCATTTGGAGCGTCCGGGGCCGCGATTGGCCCAGGGTCACCGATGCCAGTCTTGGTTGTTGCATCATGGCGCTTTCTTCCGACCCCGTGGAGCCGTCTATGCTGGGGTCCTTGGCTATCAGCCAAGATGGCGGCGTCCATGGATCGCATGCGGTCGGGGTGGACAAAATGGCCGCCCCCATGGATCGCACGTGGCCGGGCGGGTCACAAGATGGCGGCGCCCATCCTCCCCGCGTGGTGTTCGGGACCCAAAATGGCGGCGCCCGCGGGCCACACATGGATCGCTGGGGGGGTTGAGTCTGCTGTCCCCGTTCTCCCCCGGAGATTGCGGCGACCCCCCGGGACTGGCACACCGCTGCGTAATGCCCTTTTTTGCCGCAGCTCTTACAAATAGCTGAGTGGGCCGGGCAGCGCTGCTGGGGGTGTTTTTCCTGCCCGCAAAAATAGCAGCGGGGCCCACCAGGATGGTCTGGTGCTCTAGCCGCGCAGGCTTGCGGGGGGGTGGGGGGTGCCTGGGAGTCGGTCGCAACGGGGGTCCATGGAGCCCAAGGGGCTGCCGCGCGGTCAGGGCCGTAGGCGCGGGTATTTTGTGAGGACACGTAGAGGGAGGCTGCAAGGGCCCGTGCCACTGTGAGTCCTAACGAGTCTCTCTCTAACAGTCTTTGGGGAATTTGAGAAGAAGTCATACCTGCCACAAAAGCATCCCTGATAAGGAGCTCCGTGTGCTCGTTTGCGGTCACCAACGGGCAGTTGCAGTTCCTTCCCAAAATCAACAGTGCGCTGTAGAACTCGTTGAGCGATTGTCCGGGGATTTGCCGTCTCATCGCGAGTTGGTGGCGTGCATAGACCTGGTTTATGGGCCGAATATTGACTCCTTTCAGCATGGTGAGCGCCGTCGGGAAATCCTCCGTGTCTTCGATGAGCGTGTAGATCTCCGTGATCACCCTAGAATGCAGGACCTGCATTTTCTGATCTTCCATGGTCCGGCCGGGGGCCGTTCGAAGGTAACCTTCAAAATATGCTAGCCAGTGTTTTAACACGGCCGCCGAGTTTGCTGCATGGGGGCTGATTCGCAGACACTCTGGGGCGATCCGGAGCTCCATAGTCTTTTAAGCTTGCTTAATAAATTGTAGCGCAACAATTACTCACTCAAGTCGAGAAGTGATGAAGTCAATCGAGGCTTTATTAAGCAAAACTTGTTCCCCAGCAGCTCAGTTACAGAATGCGGCTGCTGGGAGAACCCGGGCTCTTATACTCTGCCTTTCTGGGCGGAGCCAGCAGGCAGCAGATCTAACCAGGACCCGGGATCTGTCAGCCAATAGCCTCTCGGCTTCACAGGTACCGTACTACCCCTAATACATACCACCACAATACACACATTCCAAAAACCAAACTATCAAGAACAATCCCCGAATCAAGCCTCTTCCAAACCATGCTCCTAAATAAAACTTTTTTTAAATATAAATTTAGGGTACCCAATTCATTTTTTCCAATTAAGGGGCAATTTAGCGTGGCCAATTCACCTGCCCTGCACATCTTTGGTTTGTGGGGGTGAAATCCAAGCAAACACGGGGAGAATGTTCAAACTCCACAGAGAGCCGGGTCGAACCTCCTTAATAAAACTGAGTGCCTTTACGGAGGTCGTAAAATAATATTCCTTCCCCTTAAAAATCACCCAAGGTTTGGCCAGGTACAGCACCTCTTTCGAAAAAGTACCACTTTGGCCCGGTTAAAGACAGCCTGCCGCTTGGCCAGGTTGGCCCCAAAGTCCTGGTATATTCGGTTCCGCTTATCTACCAAACAGCAGTCTCTCATTGTCCTTGTCCAACTCAAGATCTGCTCCTTCACCTGGAATCAGTGCATTCTCGCTATCACCGCCCTCGGTAGTTCCCCTGCTCTCGGTCTCTATCTTAATGATCAATGTGCCCAGTCCACCTCCAGGGCTTTCTCACAGACCTCTCAACAACAGCTTCACCAACATCTTCGAGATATAGGCTATGGCTCTCATTCCCTCCACCCATTCTGGCAGGCCTACCATGTGTAAATTCTGCCCCTGGACCAATTCTCCTGATCATCCACCTTTACTTTCAGCTCCATGCAAACTGCACCCAGCATCGCCACCTCCACATCCAACTCCACAATTTGATCGCTGTGGTGCGTGACCCCCTCTCCACCTCTTTGATCGTCGCCCCTTGGGGCTCCATGTGCTTCTCCACCTACTCCATGGCCCCGCGAAGAGGGGCTACCACTTCTTCAATCGCCTTCAACCAGTCCTTCGGATTCCCTCACCAATGCTGCCGAAGCTCCCTCTTCATCAACCCCATCGACTGCTCCACTGGCAATGGGGTGGGCGACGATGACACCCCTACTCTGCCATGCCTTCTGTAACTTCGCCACACAAACCCTCCACCTCTAGAGCCGTCGCCTTGTTCAACTACTGTTGGGTGCAGTAACCTGCCGACATTCCGCCTTGGAGGAGAATTCAATTCCCATCACTTATTTCGCACAATTTCCAACCAAAGAGCCCATTAATTGGACACAAAAGGCCAAAACCTTCAAGCAGGAGCCAGCCTGTGTGTGGCCAATCAACACATGGCTGCCACCAGAAGTCCGAGTACTTTGTTTTTATTAAGAATGAGATCGGACTGTCTCTCCAAGCGTTCCTTGGTACAGTGCAAGGCAAACCGTAACAAAGCTACAATTTAATGCATTTCCAAAAAAAGAGCACATGCTGGCCTTTAAGGACCACTGCCTGACTTATTAAATGTCTCGGGTCTTTTGCACAGCAGTGATCTCATCATTAGTACCATACTGCATTGGCCCCCGGCAGTCAGGATTCCCGAGAGGCTCCTGTGAAAGGAGAATGAGATGACAGCAATGGCTGATTTCTCAAACTTTTGTTAACTATTTTTATTTTACTGATTACATAAGTTCCTTTTCATGATTGCATGTGTGCAAATTTGATGCCAGAATAAGTAGGTCGTAACTGTATCATTGTCAAGTAAAATGTTGTGCCCTCAAACAGTATAATTGTAGGGAGACCGCAATTAAATGTTGCTCCTGCAGCCACCTCTATTACATCAAATGCAGTAAAGCTCAGTGAATTTCTGACCACCATTTAGGCCCCCTCCCCCCCCCCCCCAGCCCATTCCATTCCACAAATAATGTTGTGAAACTCTGGGTAGCAACAGAACATGCAGTCAATCCACATTCCACAGATGCCATGTCTACAGTCGCAGTAGGTTCAAAGATTATGTACTCTCCTGGCTATAATCTTAAATCTTTTCATGATCAGACAATCCCTCATCTTTTAAATTCACCCATTCATTTAACCTGTTCCCTTTGTTCCCCTTCTACATACTTTAGGACAGGTACTGGCCATCACTGCGACTGGAGTCATGTCCCCTGTCTCCTCATCATCTCAAACTGCCTTTAAATTCATATACCTATTTTCATTTTGTTCTCCCAGAGACTGCCGACAGAATAAACTGTGCTTAGCGGAGCAGAGGAGGCAAACAAATCCAAACATTTTCACCACAATTCAATAAAATTGCACTGCAAATCAGAATTTGAATGGAGAATGGGAGTAAATGTCTACCGGATGATAAATTCTATTCAAAGAATAAGGCAGATTCCACCAAAAAAAAACGCGGAATTTCTTCCTCATTGTGGTGAATGTATTCACCTGAATATGAACTATCTGTATAGTACTGTGACCTATGGCCAGGAAATGGTAATACGAATCCAGGTATTGTACTAAAACCCCGGTGGGCTCCGCCTCTGGCCCCGCCCCACCGGGGCAATATATGGACCTGCCACCTGTGGGCGGCACTCATTTGTACAGCAGACACTGATTTGAGCAAGACTGTGAAGTCCAAACAGGCATGACATATCGCATTAAATGTAAGCGAACATGGTCTGTGTCGCGAAGATCGGCTGGTGCGGGTTGCCAAGGTCGGCCAGCATGGGTCCTGAAGTTCGGGTGGTAAAAGTGGGTCCCGAGAAAAAATGTTTCACGAACACTAATTTAAGGTCTCAAGATGAAATGGGCTCAGAAAGAGCGTTCAACATTATGAATAAATAGTAAGAATCAACAAACATTTTGATTGTCATGAATTGACACAGAGTGAATTGTCTATCTGCTTGAGGATGCAAAACTGGATTGAGCGCTAATCCAGTTAGGTTTGCATTTCCAGTTAAACAATTGATGCAGATAAAGCTCGACCGTGGGAATAACACAATCTACTTCTTCTGTCCATAAAACAACTCTCAGTCATTTAGTCATAATTTTGATGTTGAAAATTCACTGCAGGCATCGACAGTGTTCAACACAATTTAAAGGTCGTTTTCGCTCAAGCTGAACCAAGGTTTGAAAAGGAGCTGTGCTGGATTTAATCACCCGGGAAAGTGGATCGGCCATTTGAAAAGAAATTGGAGATCAAAAAGCCAGCCAACAGATTTAATTTTTGAATATTCATATCAGCAGCACTCTGCACAGCCTTGAAGAAAATGTCCAAAGGTTTGATCCCTTTCAAAATCGGGAAAACCCCGGAGTATTTTACAGCTTTGGATGCTGCCACAATACTAGAAAAGAAAGCAACCACTGAGTGGTTGGCATTGACTTGCATTGTATCTTAAATCAAAATCAAAAAGCAGCAGGAGAATTGCAAGACTTAAGCTTATCATTTTTGCCATGATTAGATCCTTCCCCAAACATTCATATGCCTGACATTTCTGTCCAAACAATTATACCCACATTTTGTAAAATGCCTGTGTCAACTTGGTGTCCTGTAATTCATCACTGATAGTGTTAGAATGTCTCAGGTTTGTATCTCCCAGCTCCTCAACCTGTAACACTAAGAAACCCCGATGTTCCAATTCTACTTCTTGCCGACCCACAAACTTTATTCTTGGATTATCCGTAAAAGGCCCTGGGCTGGATTCTCTGTTTCTGCGGCTAAGCGCCAGCTCAAACGGAGAATTTGCCGGAGGTTTGCGATGAAAGAATCGGCGCCAACCCCACACCATTTCCGGGACCGGTGAGGGGCTAGCAACGGCACTGGGTGAAACTCCCGACTCCCGTGCCAAAACCCAGCTGGAGAATGGCTGGATCCCTGGCCACACGGCTGACAACCTGCAGCAGTCGCGCCCTACACATGGCGTCAGCCGTGCGTGAACTCGTCCTACCATCCGCGGCCCCGCAAGTCACACCCTGGCAACCCCCCACCAGTCCCATCAGCCCTCGTGAACCCCACCCCGGTCAGCAGCATAGGTCCCGGCAGAGTGTGGCGCCGCTGGACACAGTCCGCAGCCACCATGTCGGGTTCCCGACCGCTGAGACCACGCGTGTCCCGTGCAATCGGGAACTCAGCCCATCGGAGGCGGAGCATCGTAGGAGGGCCGGCCGATGACGCGGCAACGCCATAGCAATGGCACGCGGCGTGCAACGCAATTACGCCATTTCCAAGGGGGTAGAGTATAGCTGACAGGCGTCAAACTGGCGCTGGCCCCGATTTGGGCATCAGAGTTGATTCTCTGCCCGATCGCCGATTACGTTATCGCCTTCGGGCGACGGAGAATCCTGCCCCTTATCTCCAAAGTGCAGTCAAAGTTATGGCACATAAACAATAAATATATATCTGTACAGTGTATTGTTAAGGTCTTAGATTCAAGGGCACAAAGTGAACAAAAGGGTGAATACTGCTATGATCGTCCTCAGTTTGCTTCCATCAGCACGAGTGTGATTTGGTAGTTATTCAATGTCCTACTGACATCTAGGGTTGGAACACTAAAACTGCAAGGCCCTCAGTTTCTGCATTGTTTGTTCCTCTGTCCAATTCACACGTCTTGGGGTCCTTTCTGAGTACCCGCTTGGTAAATCTTTCGAACACAGGGCATTTTGGTTCAACTTAATCATGGGAGCCAGTAAAAGAATTTCACAAATCAGAATACGAATTGATGGGACACTATTCAATCGGAAAATTGGATGCACAAGTAACAATGGGGGAGAAACTGGGAAAAAGAAAACGTTTTGGTGAAGTTGGAGAGTGTGGCGGAAAAACAACCCAAGCTCACATGCTTTGCCAGTGATGTCAGGAAAATTAATAGCACCAAGAGTCTAATCAGTTAGAAAGGTATATGATCGCATGATAAAATACTGCAGCATGATTACAGGGTGTGCTTGAGCAGAGTTTCAATTCAAGTGTACATTTTCCAATAATAATCTGGCCTGCTCCACCCTCCCACCAACTTGATAAAAATGACCTTGGGAATGTTACAACACAGACCAGAGTCCTGAGATGCCTCCTTCTCAGGGGATTTGAGCTTTAACAATTTACATTTGAGCTTCACTTCTCCATTATTTCATGAATGTGAAAGCTCAGAAGCACTATGATAAAAGCAAATTACTGCAGATGCTGGAATCTGAGACAAAAACAGAAAATACTGGACAATCTCAGCAAGTCTGACAGCATCTGTGGAGAGAGGATGGAGCTAACGTTTTGAGCCTGGATGACTCTTCGTCAAAGCTTAATGCAAAGCAGAATTGGAAGTACCGTAGTTTTTGAAGAACCTTGCAGTTTTGGAAAAGAGTCTGTTGAAGGTGTCCTGACTTCCTTTTGTTTTGTTTCTCAAACATGTTGTGGTGGCCGCAACTGAAACGCACGACAGCGAGAATGTCACGCTAAAACTCATGTCATGGAAAAGTGAGTATTTTGTGGTTTCCTCTCCAGGGACAAGGGTCTGGGTGGGGGGGCTTCTATTCCGTGTGGCAGTGTCTCATTTTAGGTGTCTGGGGGAGCAGGTGGCTCGGGACTGGGCAGGTCTTCGGAAGTTGAATTTTTCAAGTTTGTTGGGGAGGGTGAAGGCAGGTTTGTTGAGGTGGGATAATCTTCCTCTGTCATTGGTGGGCCGGGTGCAGGCGGTGAAGATGACCATTTTACTGCAGATCTTGTTGTTATTTCCGTGTCTGCTGGTCTTCTTGCCGAAGACGTTGATAGGACCATCAATTCACTGGGTGAATTAGGTGGATTGACCATACTAAATTGCCCCTTAGTGTCAAGGGATGTGCAGCTTAGGTGGGGTTACAGAGATAGGGCAGGGCAGTGGCCCTAGGTAGGGTGCTCTTTCAGAGGGTCGTGCAGACTTGATGGGCCGAATGGCCTCCTTCTGCACTGTAGAGATTCTATGGACACCTTTCACCAGAGGAATATTAAAGCAGGAAGATTTAATCATTGCAAAACACTTCCTCAGACACATTAAATTAGGGCAATTCCACCTCCTCCAGTACAAAGCATTCTCCAGTACAAAGCACTATTCTTTACCAAAGTGCTATATTGTCACACGCACAATAAGCATAAACCAGATCATCTTAAAATGCACCAGAGCATTGTGTCAGTCTGCCTGGCTGAGCAGCTCGTACTGTGTAAATGTTTCGCTGGCTACAATGTGAGATGTGTTTAAATGTAATTCTGCTCGATATCAAGTAACCTGTCCCTGTTGACAAGCAAAGTTTGACATTGTCAAATAATAAAAAGTTCTGCATAATTTATTTGAGTTTTATTACCACAATCCCTTGCACATTTACTGCTCAGCTGCCCTGGGTGGCATTTTCGTTGAAGGAAAAAAATAGCCAGGTACACAAAGGCCAGGTTAAGGTCCCAGTCTAACTTTGTGTTTTGAATCTGGGATAGTGTGGGTTATGGAACAGCATTTACATCTCACTTTATCATGTCATTGAAATGTCTCAAAACAGTAAATGCAATGAATTAATTCTACAGCAATGCAGTCATGTCGACAAAAGAATTGATTAAGCCATTCAGTATGAAACACGTGTCCTTTACACTGGATGTGGTGCTTGTGTGGCAAATACTGTGCATTTCTTTTGCTTTATCGGAGGGCTGCCAATTGCTCTTGGCGCTATTTTCACCATGCACGACATGTAAAGAAATTATGATATAGTTGTTGAGAAAGCATCAAGTGAACAACATACCAGCCACAACTCTTGGTCCACCAATGCATTTGTACCCGGTATTTTCATATCATACACAAACCATCCTTGAATCAAGCACAGAGAGATTTGTGGGATCTGTGTGGAGTGTATTCAAGGCCAGGCCGATGAATCAAAAGGGAAGTGTTTTAATTAGCCTCAGCATCTAGTTCTTGCTAGGGGAACTGTCACAATTTATTATGTTGCTGAATGACAAGCTGGTGTCAGAGAACCACAGTGCCCTCAGAATCACTAAGAGCTCCTTGCCAACCGCGCATCGTAGCTTGGATCCTTTATCGAGGTAGTGCAACTCGATCACATTTTGAAAAACTATACAGTATGACAACGGGGATTAACTCGGTCTAACCAAGGAGATAGTGACATAGGCCCGTGACATTTCCTGAACTGCAGTGCTGCTGAATAGTATGGAAGTTACGTTTCTTTGTCTGCAACCAATGTCATGGCAAGCGATTGTGTACTGTGTAACAGAGCAGCACTCAGAGAAATGCAGGCTTCTGCATGTTCAAGACTGAGGGGCAATAAACTGAGTAAAACTTGCCTTTATGGCAACAACGTCTTGAAGTGACTGAAAGTGTTCAGAGATACTGGTGAGTAGGGCAATTTGAAAAGGTTGTCATTGAGTGACCATTGTTCCCGACCAACATTTATCTGCATGATTTTCAGGAGTGCAGAAAGCTCAGGGATCATTAATAACCTGCTACAAGTCATGCACTTGCTTTAGAAATCAGCACAAAGGCCCCTGTCACATCTGTGATATATAGAGGAGAAGGACATGCTGATATAACACGCTTTGTAACGCAGCATTTTTCTTCCCTGCTCTGTTCCCTCACAGGTTTTCTGCATGCCATGTAGCCTCTTCCAGTTGGGCTTCACTAAAAGAGCCTCGCATTTCCAATCAGCCCTTACGAGTTTCAGGAATAAACTCCTCATCCCAGGGCTTCCTACTCTTCTTGCTGCAAAGCGCAGGAATAGCACGGTCAACATCAGGCACTCGCTGATGACTGAACCAGACATAATTAGGCATTCTATCAGTCTATACCACAGCATTCATGTGCCGGTCTGTGTAGTAGGGCCTCAGCTCTACTGTAACAAATGTAAAGATTCTCCCAGGCAAACCACCCATAATACATCACAAACCAGGAACACGACTATTCTTCTTCAAAGTTTCTACTCTAGGTACAGACATTGCCAGCACAAGGCTGCTGCTGTAATTTTCGGATATGTACTATCTGGGCCTCTCTAGTTTACCTTGCTACCTACACACGTCGGGTAACTAACTGTCAAGGACAGTTTATTATTCATATAGACGGTGACATGTCTGCAATTAAGAGCACATACAGAGATGAACCAATGGAAATATCATACTTGGAGCTGAGAAAACTCCCAAACCAGTTCTACTGCAGCAATTAGAGAAGAGAAATTCCAAAACACAATCCTGCTACTCCAGAATCTACTGTTCAAGTTAAGTACTTAGAAATGAATAAAACTCTCGGGCCCGGGTCACTGTCTGTGTGGAGCTTGCACATTCTCCCCGTGTCTGCGTGGGTCTCGCCCCCACAACAAAAAGATGTGCAGGGAAGGTGGATTGGCTATGCTAAATTGTGCATTAACTGGAAAAAATTCTAAGTGTAACAAAAGGGTTTCCTTTACTCCACAGCAGGCTGGTATTGGGTGTCACAGATAACTGTGGGCGTCTCTCTTTACTCCACAACAGGCTGGTATTGGGTGTCACAGATAACTGTGGGCGTCTCTCTTTACTCCACAACAGGCTGGTATTGGGTGTCACAGATAACTGTGGGCATCTCTCTTTACTCCACAACAGGCTGGTATTGGGTGTCACAGATAACTGTGGGCATCTCTCTTTACTCCACAACAGGCTGGTATTGGGTGTCACAGATAACTGTGGGCGTCTCTCTTTACTCCACAACAGGCTGGTATTGGGTGTCACAGATAACTGTGGGCGTCTCTCTTTACTCCACAACAGGCTGGTATTGGGAGTCACGGATAACTGTGGGCGTCTCTCTTTACTCCACAACAGGCTGGTATTGGGTGTCACAGATAACTGTGGGTGTCTCTCTTTACTCCACAACAGGCTGGTATTGAGTGTCACAGATAACTGTGGGCGTCTCTCTTTACTCCACAACAGGCTGGTATTGGGTGTCACAGATAACTGTGGGCATCTCTCTTTACTCCACAGCAGGCTGGTATTGGGTGTCACAGATGACTGTGGGCATCTCTCTTTACTCCACAACAGGCTGGTATTGGGTGTCACAGATAACTGTGGGCATCTCTCTTTACTCCACAACAGGCTGGTATTGGGTGTCACAGATAACTGTGGGCGTCTCTCTTTACTCCACAGCAGGCTGGTATTGGGTGTCACAGATAACTGTGGGCATCTCTCTTTACTCCACAACAGGCTGGTATTGGGTGTCACAGATAACTGTGGGCATCTCTCTTTACTCCACAACAGGCTGGTATTGGGTGTCACAGATAACTGTGGGCATCTCTCTTTACTCCACAACAGGCTGGTATTGGGTGTCACAGTTAACTGTGGGCGTCTCTCTTTACTCCACAACAGGCTGGTATTGGGGGCCACAGATAACTGTGGGCGTCTCTCTTTACTCCACAACAGGCTGGTATTGGGTGTCACAGATAACTGTGGGCGTCTCTCTTTACTCCACAACAGGCTGGTATTGGGTGTCACAGTTAACTGTGGGCGTCTCTCTTTACTCCACAACAGGCTGGTATTGGGGGCCACAGATAACTGTGGGCGTCTCTCTTTACTCCACAACAGGCTGGTATTGGGTGTCACAGATAACTGTGGGCGTCTCTCTTTACTCCACAACAGGCTGGTATTGGGTGTCACAGATAACTGTGGGCGTCTCTCTTTACTCCACAACAGGCTGGTATTGGGTGTCACAGATAACTGTGGGCGTCTCTCTTTACTCCAAAACAGGCTGGTATTGGGTGTCACGGATAACTGTGGGCGTCTCTCTTTACTCCACAACAGGCTGGTATTGGGTGCCACAGATAACTGTGGGCGTCTCTCTTTACTCCACAACAGGCTGGTATTGGGTGTCACAGATAACTGTGGGCGTCTCTCTTTACTCCACAACAGGCTGGTATTGGGTGTCACAGATAACTGTGGGCGTCTCTCTTTACTCCACAGCAGGCTGGTATTGGGTGTCACAGATAACTGTGGGTGTCTCTCTTTACTCCACAGCAGGCTGGTATTGGGTGTCACAGATAACTGTGGGCGTCTCTCTTTACTCCACAGCAGGCTGGTATTGGGTGTCACAGATAACTGTGGGCGTCTCTCTTTACTCCACAACAGGCTGGTATTGGGTGTCACAGATAACTGTGGGCGTCTCTCTTTACTCCACAACAGGCTGGTATTGGGTGTCACAGATAACTGTGGGCGTCTCTCTTTACCCCACAACAGGCTGGTATTGGGTGTCACAGATAACTGTGGGCGTCTCTCTTTACTCCACAACAGGCTGGTATTGGGTGTCACAGATAACTGTGGGCGTCTCTCTTTACTCCACAACAGGCTGGTATTGGGTGTCACAGATAACTGTGGGCGTCTCTCTTTACTCCACAACAGGCTGGTATTGGGTGTCACAGATAACTGTGGGCGTCTCTCTTTACTCCACAACAGGCTGGTATTGGGTGTCACAGATAACTGTGGGCGTCTCTCTTTACTCCACAACAGGCTGGTATTGGGTGTCACAGATAACTGTGGGCGTCTCTCTTTACTCCACAACAGGCTGGTATTGGGTGTCACAGATAACTGTGGGCGTCTCTCTTTACTCCACAACAGGCTGGTATTGGGTGTCACAGATAACTGTGGGTATCTATCTTTACTCCACAACAGGCTGGTATTGGGTGTCACAGTTAACTGTGGGCGTCTCTCTTTACTCCACAACAGGCTGGTATTGGGTGTCACAGATGACTGTGGGCGTCTCTCTTTACTCCACAACAGGCTGGTATTGGGTGTCACGGATAACTGTGGGCGTCTCTCTTTACTCCACAACAGGCTGGTATTGGGTGTCACAGATAACTGTGGGCGTCTCTCTTTACACCACAACAGGCTGGTATTGGGTGTCACAGATAACTGTGGGCGTCTCTCTCCTGCAGGTGTTGAAACCACAACCTGGAAGTGTCGCACTGGGACAGCTTCGCAAGAGAGAGGGGACAATGCTCACTATTTATATCTAACCAGTGGGATTGCCCTTACGCCACACCAGTTACCCTGACTGCCACTTACGCCTATGTGAGTCTCTCTCCTGTTGGTGGTGAAATGTCACCCGGAAGTGCCCCACTAGTGCAACTTCACAAGAGAGAGAGAAAGAGGGACCACTGTTTATTCCTAACCAGTAGCCTCTCTTGAGTGAGCGTGTTCGAAATGCTCCGATTCCTTTTGGGTCCTCGACTACGGAATTATGTTCTGGCAATTATTGTGATTCAACCAGAGCGGACAGTGAAAGGAAGGTGAGACGACAACAGTGGTAGATTTAAAATTAAATAATTTATTCAAGAAAATTAGGTCCTCCACAACTCAAACTATCACACACAAACACTGGTTATAAAAATACTATGTATAAAACAAGAGACTAAACGGCATATCAAAATTCTTAAATCAAAGACAAAATGCTGGAAAATCTCAGCAGGTCTGGCAGCACCTGGAGGGAGAGAAAAGAGCTAACTTTTCGAGGCCGATGACTCTTTGTCAAAGCTGACAGAGAAAGGGGGAAATATTTACACCGTGCAGTAAGAATGAAAGATGAGTCATAGCCACAGAAACGTGGGTGCTAATGGCCACAGAAATCAAGGGGAAAGAGTACTAATGGCAGTCCCCAGAGAGAACAAAGGATGTGAAAGGCCAAACAGCAGAGAAACTAACATCAGAGGGTGAACTGTGACAGATGTAGATGTGGGGGGAGGGGAAGGGGAAGCAAAGGGGAGAAAGGGTGAGGAAAGGGGGATAAGATAGTGGGGGGGGGGGGGGGGGGGTTAACTATCTATAAAGAAAGCCAAGAAAGAAAGAAATGGTAAAAGACAGTTAAAATGAAATGGGTTGAAAACAAATGGGTCGAGGTGGGGTAGAGCTAATCAGCTGAAGTTGTTGAATTTGATGTTGAGACCGGAAGGCTGTAACGTGCACAACCGGAAGATGAGATGTTGTTCCTCCAGTTTGCGTTGAGCTTAACTGGAACATTGTAGCAGGCCAAGGACAGACATGTGGGCATGAGAGCAGGGTCTCTTGTTAAAATGGTAAGCAACGGGAAGGTCAAGGTCCCGATCGAAATTCTTACTTTTACACAAATTTACTTAAACGCCCGCAAACATATATATATATATCTCCACTCACCCACCCCAACCTCAACAATCTACACTAATTGGGAATTAGGCTGAGGGAGTATGCTCACCGTTCTCAGGAAGAATAGTGAAACTGACACGGATGTCTCTGGCTCTTCCTCAAAAGTAGCTGGTCCGTGTGGCTGCTGGGCCATGGGCCGGGTGTCCCTCCAGTCTTTGTGGGCTGCTCGCAGCAAGTGGAGAGTGCGCCAAGCAGGACAGAGACAGGGCCCGAGTGCTGTATTTTTAAGGTCACAAACCTGAATGGAGCTGACTGACCCCTCCCACAGGTAAGTTCCAGGACAAAGGCTTGCTAATTGCTAACAGGATGAAATTGATTTGATCAGTGTCCCACAAAAGGTTCCATAATGTCTCCGGAGACTACTGATTTCTCAAAAATGGTTCAGGTGGATGCTGAGGACAACTTTAATCGTTTTCCCATTAGTGTAATGTGATTTTGTCTGGCCAGGGCAACAACTGATTTACATTCTCTTGGAGTGAGTTTGGGCGGTTTAATCTTCCCACATAATTTTCTGTGAGTCTTCAGGATTTATATTCTGCAGTCTGCCTGTAGACATGGATTCTGTTTTCCTATGCAGCATGTCCTTTTAAAATGGAATATATCCTTTCTAACTTTGTCCAATTCATTTTGTTCTGATGTGTTGCTGCAACTTACAAAAGTGTTAAAACAAAATTAGTAAAAAGATCAGATATATATTCTAATGAGGCATTATCACTTTGATAGGTAGGTTCAAGTCCAAACTCTCTGCTGCCACCCCATGTTTTCCAGTTTAACTCCGTTACTGCAGGTAAAATAGTATACTTCATGTTGTAGATATTGTTAATACAATCTTGCTAGTTCAAACAAATACACATTTTAAAAAAATTAATGGACTGACCTCCCAAAGTAAATACTACTCGTAAGACAAGGGAGGCAGGCAATTTATCCCAGAGCCGTAATACATCCCGCCCCATGCTGCTCCAATTCTACCTCGCAGCAGGCGGCTGCAGGCAAACCTCAGTGATTCTGCCCCTCTCTCAACGTCACAGCTGGAATCAGAAACCTAGCCGAACGATGAATCAAAGTGTAGACCTGGGTATGGTGCGACAATGATTGGTACGTGTCAACGATGATTTGCATTTAGAAAGCAACTTTTAACATAGTAAAACATCCCAAAGCACTTTACAGGAACATTGCATAACCAGTCATCGATTTTAATATGGGACTAGCACCACAGAAGGAAGAGAGGTAGAGAGGTCTAGGGAGGAAGATTCAGAATTTAACAGCCAGGCAGCTATGGTGAAGCGATTAGAATAGAGGATGTGCAAGAGGTCAAATTAGAGAAGCACACAGATCTTGGTTGGGGGGGGGGGGGGGGGGAGAGGGAGGGGGGAGTGTTGCTGTAGAGTTGGAAAAGGTTAGAGGTAGGAAGGGGCAAGGACATGGAGGGATTTGAAAACACAGATGAGAATTTAAAAGTTGGGGCAGCACGGTGGCAAAGTGGTTAGCACTGCTGCCTCATGGCGCCGAGGACCCGGTTCGATCCTGGCCCCGGGTCACTGTCCGTGTGGAGTTTGCACATTTTCCCCGTGTTTGCGTGGGTCTCACCCCCACAACTCAAAGATGTGCAGGGTAGGTGGATTGGCCACGTTAAATTGCCCCTTAAGTGAAAAAAGAGAGAGAATTTAAACGTTGAAGCTTTACCAAACCATGAGTTCAGCAATGCAGAGCCTCAGACTAAAAACCCAACCACAAAAGTTCAAAACAATAGGCATTTATTTGTTAAACTAAGCTCAATTAAGGTTACTACTGGACTTTCAAACATTGTCTACTTCAGCTAAATCTAAACATTTCCAAAGTGCACATGCGCCCTCTGGTGGTCTCAGATGAAACTTCAGAAACACCATGAGCATCGCTGATGAACTGTAAAGCATCAATAAAATTAACCATTTAGTAATTCAATTAATCTCAACAGAATAACATCCTTAATTTTGCAGAAGCTTCATTGTAGCAGATTAGAAAATTCTAATAGAAAAGAGCAGCAGAGGGCAGCACGGTTAGCATTGCTGCCTCACGGCGCCGAGGTCCCAGGTTCGATCCCGGCTCTGTGTCACTGTCCGTGTGGAGTTTGCACATTCTCCCCGTGTTTGCGTGGGTTTCACCCCCACAACACATTGGGTACTCTAAATTTATTTAAAAAACAAAAAATTAAATAAAAGAGCAGCGGAAAGAAAGAAATAATCATAAGTCTTGGTGCCATTTCAAATTAACCCACTTCAGGGTTTAATTCTATTCCCAAAGATTGGACGACTGTATAGACTCCCTACATACCAATTACAGTACCCACCTCAGATATAGGAGTATGAACCTTAAGCACAGAATTTGTTTCAGTGAAACAAGCAGCTTCTGACTCCTCTAATGATTCGGTTGTTAAATGCATTCTGCCAATTGCTGCTCTTTGCTGAGTTCACTAGTATCAGTTATATCAACAGTGGCGTGGGGAGGTGGAAGGAGATCCAAAGTAGCTTTTGCAACAGACTAGGCATGGGAAATCACTGTGGACAGACATAAAAATGAACAGTGAAGACCAGCTGCCCATTCACACGGCACAATTTCAGTCCACCATTTCCACCTTACCAGTACGTTCTTTATCCCTCCCACCCAGCCACCCCCAATAGCAGGGCAATTCTCTGGCAGAAGCAAAGATCAGAGAATAAAACAGTCAATCTGGAAAATTTCTCTCCAAACACCCCTCCCCCCTCCCCAAAGATCATTTACGGTAGCACAGTGGGTAGCACTTCACAGCTCCAGGGTCCCAGGTTCGATTCCCGACTTGGGTCACTGTCTGTGCGGAGTCTGCACGTTCTCCCCGCGTCTGCGTGGGTTTCCTCCGAGTGCTCCGGTTTCCTCCCACAAGTCCCGAAAGACGTGCTGTTAGGTGAATTGGATATTCTGAATTCGCCCTCTGTGTACCCGAACAGGCTCCGGAATGTGGCCACTAGGGGCTTTTCACAGTAACTTCATCGCAGTGTTAACGTAAGCCTACTTGTGACAATAAAGATTATTATTGAAAAAAATACAAGGAGCTGGCATAATAAGACGCATGTACCCCCCTGGCTCCTTAGTACTGACCATCTTCCACATGTCCCACTGGCCGGACTCTGGAATCATCGCTTTGAACCTTTAGCACAGGGCTAAATCGCTGGCTTTGAAAGCAGACCAAGGTAGGCCAGCAGCACAGTTCAATTCCCGTAACAGCCTCCCCGAACAGGCGCCAGAATGTGGCAACTAGGGGCTTTTCACAGTAACTTCATTGAAGCCTACTTGTGACAATAAGCGATTTTCATTTTTCATTTCATTACAGTGAATACACCAACGCTGAACAGCACTGAATCTCTACATGTTACACTTGCATAACATATACCTTATCCAATTACATTGTTCTATATTTAACCATATTAGAAGTTATCTGCCACACACATCTCTGCCTCATTCATCTGAAAGTCCCGGTGATCTATTTTTCTCATCTTTGCTCATTCCATCCCCATATATCAAGAATCAGTTTGTGGAGTTACTATGTTTCAAAGACGTGCAGTCCAAAGATATGCAGGCTAGATGGATTGGCCACGCTAAATTGTCCCTTCGTGTCCAAAGGTTGCGTGGGGTTGCTGGGATGGGGTGGAGGTGTGGTTTAAGTGGGATGCCCTTTCAGGGGCCGGTGCAGCTTCAATGGGCGGAATGGCCTCCTTCTGCACTGTAAATTCTATGATTCTATCCAGAAAGATGAGCACCCCACCAGCTACTAGTCTCCACACAGTACTGCTCCCATCAATAACCACCTTCTGGCTACAAGCATACAAGTTCATCACAACAGAAATCTACCTACTATTCCCACAGGGCTCAACAGTAGACAACTAGACCTCTCACACCCGATACCTATCCGAAGAGCTCTCCTGGAAAGTCTGCAGGGTCGAGTGGACAAATAGGCTGTTAATATTATCTTAGTCGGTTCATGAAGAACAGAACCAACCACTGAGGGGACGGATTAAACTGCATGCCACAACAGGACATTCTTTTAAGAGGAACAATGGAAAATAAAACCTTAGGGGCAAGAGCAAGGAGGGGAAGAATCAGACAGAGGTGTCTAGTGAAATATTAATTATAAATCACAAAATAGTGTACAACTGGCAAAATCACTGTTCAGATTTTGCTCATTTATATAATGAGGCACTAAGGAAATTAAATGTACTTTAAAAAAACTTGGGGAAATGCAACATAAAAATAAGGAAGGCAGAATGAAAGGTGGCTGAAGAGGTATTTTATACAAATTCTAGGTTTGAAGAATCAGAGGATATTGAGAAAGTCAGAAGCTAAATTTAGCAAAAAAAACCTCTTCATGATTGGAGCAGTACATTTGCAGAATAGACTGCTTGTTGGCACAGCAATTGTAGTCTCATTTCACACAATTAATTAATACGATTGAATATAACACAGTTAGAAGTGTAAAAAGAATGGGTGGGGGAAAGAAAGGAAAGGTTTTCATCATGATCTCAATCTGTTGGTGATATTAATAACTTTGGATCTATTTCCATTGTGTTTTTCCATTTTTGTGTTCTTTTTCATATTTTCCTGGGCATTCTAGATCTGGTAAAATAAATTATAAAACCTCATAACAGTGGAGAATACAGAAACCTAAACCTCTCCATTCTGCACTGATGTTCCTAAGCGTATTCAGATTCCACTTTGCATCAGATTCCCGCAATGCCTCACTCCGATGACCGATCAAAGGTTAAATAGTACAGTATTACTTGAATCACGAGTGAGGCTGCCAATTACAACATATCCCGTTCAGCTCTGTAAAGCCAGGGTGAATATTAAGTGCAGCCACATAGTATTTCATGGCAATACAGTTCATGAAATACTCAGTCTAGGACGCATCATTACTTATGCAGTTCCAACTAAATCTTTAAAAATCTATAAATTACCGGCGCTCCCAAACCTGCTATATTATTGGGCAGCAAATGTGGTGAATGTGTGAAGGGTGAAGGTGGTGGTTTTGGGGGGGGGGGGGGGGTGTAGTTGAGGTCGGAATGGGTATAGGTGGAGGAGGCCTCCTGTGTGGGGGCGTGCTTAAGGGCTCTGGCGACAGCCTCCTCCCGTTCTCCCCAGGTAGCTATACCAATAGCCCAGTCGTGGTGTCGCCCCTCAAGATATGAAACCAGCTGAGGCGGCACTTTGGAGTAGGGTGTATGTCGTACTGGCCCCAACAAGCGAGAATCATTGATTCAAATCAACAGGGATAGACGTGACGTACAGGAGTTGGCAAAGGTAAGGGGTAGAGTGGGAGATTGGGTAAGGAATTTGTTCGTAGAAGGGAGATGCGCGAGGATGGAGGAGTTGCAGGGGAAGTTCCAGCTGCCAAGGAAGAGTGAATTCAGGTACATAGTATGGGACTTTGTAAGGAGCTCCCCTCGTTCCCTCAGCTGCCAAAGTATACTGTATTGGATAAATTATTAACTCAGGATGAGCTGGGAGAAGGGAGGATTGCAGATATTTATGGATGGTTGTTGGAAACGGAGATGGCGCCAGCGGAGGAAATAAATGGAAATGGGAGGAGGAATTTAGAATAGAGCTTTGGGGGTGAGCTGGAGTGAAATTATGCACCAGGTGAATTCAACATCATCCTGTGCCAGGATGAGCTTATACAATTTAAGGTGGTGCATAGGACCCATAGGATTCAGGCTCGTATGAGTGGGTTCTTCCCCAAGGTTGAGGATAAGGGGACCTGCAAATCATGTCCATCGGTTTTGGTTATGCCTGATGTTTTTTTAAAAATATATATTTCTTTGTTCTTCTCCTTTTTCACATTTTCTCCCAAATTTACACCCACCAACAATAAACAATAATCTGTAACAAATATGTCAATCCCCATATCAATAACAACGATCCCATCCTCCCACCAAACCCCAAACATTAGCCCGCATGTTCACATAAACAAATAACAAAAAGGAATGAGGAATCACCCTTAGTCACCATCAACACACACCGCCCCCCTCCCCCCAACTAATGTTCGATGTTATCCAGTTCTTGAAAGTGTATAATGAATAATAGCCATGAATTGTAGAACCCCTCCATCCTTCCCCTCAGTTCAAACTTAACCTTCTCAAGGGTCAAGTATTCCAACAGGTACCCCCCGCCATGCCAGGGCACTGGGTGGAGAGGCTGCCCTCCATCCCATCAGGATCCGCCTTCGGGCGATCACCGAGGCGAAGGCTACAACATCTGCCTCCGCACCCGTTTCCAACCCCGAATATGGCCACCAGGGGGCCCGGGTCCAGTTTCACATGCACCACTTTAGAAATTACCCTAAAAACCTTCCAGTAATCCTCTAGTAATCCCTCCGCCCCGCCCCCCGCGCAACGTTCACACACATCTTCTACTCCTTCAAAGAATCGGCTCATCCTCGCCCTCGTGAGGTGTGCTCTGTATACCACCTCCAGCTGTATCAGCCTCAACCTCGCGCACGAGGTGGAGGTATTCACTCTCCGGAGCACCTCACACCAGAACCCCTCCTCCATATCCTCTCCCAACTCTTCCTCCCACTTTGCTTTGATCCCTTCCAGTGGTGCCTTCTCCTCTTCCAAAATAGCTCCGTAAACCGCTGACACTACCCCCTTCTCCAGTCCCCCTGTCGTCAGCACCTCCTCCAGCAATGTGGAGGCCGGCTCCTCCGGGAAGTTCTGTATCCCCTTTTTGGCAAAATCTCGAAACTGCATGTATCTAAACATTTCCCCCTGCTCCAGCCCATACTTCGCTTCCAGCTCCTTCAATCCTGCAAACCGACCCCTAAGAAACGAATCTTTCAGTGTCTTAATCCCCTTCTCCTCCCATTTCCAAAAATGTCATCCCACCTCCCTGGCTCAAATCTGTGGTTCCCCCGAATCGGCATTTCCCTTGACCCTGCCCCCAACCCAAAGTGTTGGCGAAACTGCCTCCAAATTCTCAATGAAGCTATTATTACTGGACTCCCTGAGTACTTCCCCAGGGCTATCGGGAGCGGCGCTGTTGCTAGTGCTTTCAATCCCGACCCCCTGCACAAACTCTCCTCCATTCTGACCCACTGGGAATCAACCCCTCTGACCCAGCTCCGCACCTTCTCCACATTCGCCGCCCAGTAGTAATACATCAGGTTCGGAAGACCCAAGCCCCCTGCCTGCCTTCCCCTCTGTAGCAGCACCTTTCTATCTCTGGCCACCTTCCCTCACCATTTGAACGTCGTAATCCTTCCCTCAATCTCTCTGAAAAAAGCCTTTGGCAGGAAAATCGGCAGGCATTGAAAAATAAACCGAAATCGCGGCAACACGACGTTCATTTTAACCACCTGTACCCGACCCGCCAGTGACAGAGGGAGACTGTGGTCTTGCCCGATGTTAAGGGGATTCTTCAAGATACTGTTGGAGATTGTGGGGTGAGGATGTCGCGGTGTCCTTCGGTGGCGATCTTCGGAGTTTTGGGGCTGCTGGAGCTAAAGGAGGGGAGGGGAGCTGATGTTGTGAAGGTGTCGGCATGGTTGGGGGATATGGCGGAGTTCTTGCAATTGGAAAAAATTTAGTTCACTCTTAGAAGGTCAGAAGAAGGGTTTTTTCTAAGATGGAGGTTGTTTCTGTCGCTATTTAAGGATTTGTTTGTTGGCAGCGGGTGGGCGGGGGGGGGGGGGTGCTGTGTTAGTTAAGGGGAGAAAATGGGGGAAACTTGACAAACTGTAATTTGTTGTATTTATATATATATATATATATATAAATTACATGCAAGTTATCACGCCATCTCCTAAATCACTTCAAACAGGATTTTGCAATGAAAGGAATAAACGTTTCAAAAAAAATAGTAATAGATTATGATATAGCTTTTAATTACAAAAGTGATAGTCTTAATTGAATATTTAATCTGTATTTGAAGATCTTCAGTCAACCGAACTGAAGAACTCGGGCCAGTACACACAATGCAAAGCTCACAATTGACAGGAGAAATAAGTTGTGACAAAATACACAGAAAAAAAACATCAGTATGAAATTTTATATCAAATGGCAAAGAAGGTGGAGGCGAAATCTATAGGAACCATAGATTTAGTGTGTTTGAAATTAAATCTCAAACAGTGTGAAAACGGAGCAGTGCAAAGTCCCAGATAACAAAACAGGTCAACGGATCAAGTCTTCAGGTCCAAACATGATACTTCTGGACATTTCCAAAGCCAGGTAGCTAACGTGCTACTTGTTTGCCACGGCTGAAAGCTGATCCCGGATTCGAGTGAGTCCATCCAGCATTGTATCCAGCTTTTCTTTACCTAGTTCAAGAGAGACAGTGGAAACGATGGGTCCATCCCGGCAGACAGCGGCATCATCCTGAATCTGAGTGGAGTGCAAAAAGTTAGAAAAGACAAACATGACTTTTTTTTGCCAGAAAATGCAGGTGGCTGCGACACTAGTTGTTAAATTTTATTTTCCATTTTATTTTATTCATACACGGCACAAGCAGAATGCAATTGAACAAAGTGACCTCTTTACGGTTTTGCTGAATCTGGATAAACAGCTTTTACAAGAGGCTGCACAATCGCATTAGTTGCATAAATGGTTCAATTTGTCAACCAGTCTGTGATTTAATCTACACAAAGCTACTGCTGTCTCTACCTGATATCAGTTATATTGACTATTTTTAAGATGAAATAGGGATAACCAGGGAATAATTTATGCTTGAATTGGAATTTTATCCATGAGAATTGGGAAGGAATGTACTCCACATGCATCCTGTTTTCTGGATGCAGATGGGAAGATGTTTCTTCTATTGGGATTCAGGTATGATCATTTATTGCTGACTGCACCTAATGACTAACCTAATGACAGCAACACACACACTGCATCCTAATTTCATGGCCCCATAGCACAGAAACCTTTATCTGACAGCTGTGTGTTGGTATATTGAAGTCCTGGGGCTTCAGAGTCAACCTGTCCTCATTAGGCAGTGACAGCTATCTGGTATGGCTCTCAGCAAGTGCAACTTTGAATTTCAACATTCCTACCAAAGTAACATTCTACACATGTCTAATGCGGAACAAGAAAAATTACTGGGCACATGATTTCCTGATGAACAGCAATTATTCTTCAATAAATTCACAGCGTTCGCTCAAAGCTATTAATCTGACACTAATGTCACCACACATCAAGGATGAGGAATGCTCTTTCACCCAAAGAAGATCGCAACCCCATAATGAATAAAACCATTAACAAGAACTCTGCTGAATTGCATACCACGTGAATTCTATTTTAAATTATGCGGTGCGCCCATGCATTCACAGATCTTCTTGCTGCAAGTTCTGTATTTTTATAGGATTCTCTGATATTCGCTTTTCATATCGATATTTATAGGTTAAACTAAGAAACATTTTCATAAATCATTCATGTGCATTCATATTTTCCACTGAAGGGAAAAAGCATTTCATTGGATCCATTGGATGTGAACAATTTACTGTACTGTAAATTGTGTCATTGATTTGCCTGATTTTCATGCCTCAAAAATGTCCATTTTACAGGTATTTCCTTATAAAATTATCTTACTCAATAATGGTGGATAGTGAGGGATGATTAGTACAGTATAGATTACAACACAAGAAGGTAGGAAACAGAGTTAACTGATGCTAACAGTACTGAAGAGAAAGGACACATTAGCTCAGCTGAAATTATGTTGTGTCTGGCTGACATTGACCAACTGGCCCAATCACAACATTGATACCGTTACGAGTGTTAATCACAAAGCAATACCTTCATCTGGAGAAGGCACGTGGGCACTGCCATTCTGTTGATGTTATCAGAAGAAGTTTTGATATCCACTCTCCAGTCCATGTCAATGAGGTGGGGTAAGGAAACTAGGGGAGAGGAAGAACAAAACACAAGATAAGGAATCAGCATTCGTAAGATATTGGTAACTAGAGGAGGAAAAAAATTATCATAAGAATCTCATTGCATGCAATGGATATACCTCAGAGTATGCAATGATAGAATATGGATTGAGGCAAAAAGAATATAAAGCTGCCCTTACTTTGGTTTGCAAGTGCTTCGTTCCTCCAGACAACTCTGAAATAGAAATCTAAAATAAATTTTCAAAAAGACACCACCCAGTCCCCTCCAAATTACCAGAAGATGAGAGACAGCAGTATTTTTTTATTCACTCAAGGGTTGTGGGCATCGCTAGTTAGGCCAGCATTTACTGCCCATCCCTAATTGCCCTCGCAAAGATGGTGATGAGAGTGCTGGGCGGGGGGGCGTCTCAGGCCATCACAGCACAGAATACAGGCAGAGTGGTGCCTAAAACAATTGTCGAAACCCATGTACCACTGTTGCAATCGGATACGGAGCCATGTTAGGAGACAATAGGACAGGTGATCAAACCATATGGAGCTGGTTTAGCACAGTGGGCTAAACAGTGGACTTGTAATGCAGAACAAGGCCAGCAGCGTGGGTTCAATTCCCGTACCGGCCTCCCCGAACAGGCGCCGGAGTGTGGCGACTAGGGGCTTTTCACAGGAACTTCATTGAAGCCTATTTGTGACAATAAGCAATTATTATTATTAAAAAGGTGTTTTTTAAGGAGCATCTTTAAGGAGAGGAGGGTATGGAGGCAGAGAGGTTTAGGGAGGAAATTCAAGTACTTCGGGCCTTGGCAGTTGAAAGTATGGCTGGCTACTGATGGTGGAGGAATTAAGAATAAAGGATGTGTAATTGGTGGTGCACAAGAGATCCTGGAGGGTTATAGGGCTGGAGAGAGTGAGAGACAGGGAAGGGGCAGGGCAGGAAGTGATTTGAAAACAATGAGACTTTTAAAATCAAGGCTTCTCAGACTGGGAGTCAATGAAGGTCAACAAGCACAGGGTGATGGGTAAACAGGACTTAACGGGAGGACGTCCAGTGGTGGCATGTAGGAGGAAGTCGCACGTTGGGTGGCTCCCGCTCGAGGCTTTATTTTTTAAAAGAATTTAATGCCCGGTCCCAGGGGCAATTTTTCAACAAATAAGTGCAGGAAGACATAAGGAAGGAGAGGGATGTTCAAAAACCAAAAGAAAGTCGCCGTGAAGAAGAGGCGAGTGAAGGTTTGCTTTCGAATGAAAGGGTCAGTTTGGCAACTAAGATGACGGAGGCCGGGTCGCGGGATCGGGCCACACAGTTCACAGCAGAAAAGATGATCTTTGTTCGCGGATGATTTATTGTCATATATATCAGAGCAGAGTATGCCAGTGGGGAACATAATGGAACTTCTCCGAAGATTTGGGTCTTTTTCAGGATATAAGTTCAACCTGGAAAAGAGTAAATATTTTGTGGTGGCCCAGCCAGGAGTGGGGGCAGTGCTATTTTGCAGGGCAGCAACCTACTTCAGCTATTTGGGGGTATTGGGGGTACAGGTAGCGTGGGACTTGGGGGGGGGGGGGGGCGCCATCGGTACAAATTTACTAGCTTGGTGGGGAGGGTGAAAGCAGATTTGGCAAGGTGGGACAACCTCCCTCCGTCACTGACAGGTCGGGTGCAGGTGATTAAAATGAATGTGTGATGCAATTTTTGTTTCTATGTCAGTGCCTGCCGGTCCTTTTGCCGAAGGCATTTTTTAAGGAAGTGGAAAAATCGGTCACTTTGTTTATTTTTTTGGGGGGGAAAGAGTAGCTAGGGTTAGAAAGATGGTCCTGCAGAGAGGGCGGCAGGCAAAAGTTTGGGCTTCCAAAATTTATATTACTATTATGCGGCAAATTCCCAAAAGGTGAGTTGGGTTGGAAGGGGGGAGACCCAGAGGGTTAGAATGGAGGAGGGTCTGTGTAGGGGGTCGGGGTTGAGGGCACTGGCAATGGCGCCTCTCCTGATGACCTTGGGCAAGTACTCTGGGAGTCCGGTGATGGTGGCAACACTGAAGATTTGGAGCCAATTGAGGCATCATTTTCAGTTGGGGGCTGGGTCAGGGGAGATGCCGTTTAGGGGGAACCATAGGTTTGAGGCAGGGAAGTTGGACGGGAGGTTTCAGAGATGGGAGGAGAGGGGGAGTCAGGGTATTGAAAGACCTGTTCCTGGGGGGACGTTTTGCGAGGTTGGAAGAGTGGGGGAGAAATATGGATTGGGGCAAGGGGAAGGATTTATCTGCAGCTCCGTGACTTTGCTAGGAAGGAGGTTCAGAGCTTCCCGATAGCACCGACCCCCTCATTGTTGGAAGAGGTATTGATGACAGGGGGAATGGAGAAACGGGTGGTGTCGGCGATCTACAGGAAGATTTTGGGGGAGGGGGAGGTGTCCATGGAGGGGATTAAAGCCAAGTGGGAGGAAGAGTTGGGGGAGGCTATGGAAGAAGGTTTGTGGTTCGAGGTGCTCCGGAGGGTGAATGCTTCAACCTCATGCGCGAGGTTGGGACTGATACAGCTGAAGGTTGTGTACAGCTGAAGGTCGTGTACAAGGCGCACCTCAAGAGGGCGAGGATGAGCCGACTCTTTGAGGGCGTGGAGGACGTATGTGAGCGATGTGGGAGCAGCCCCGCAAACCATGTACATATGTTTTGGTCCTGTCCAAAGCTGGAGGGAGGTTTTCAGTGTCATCTTGGGAGTAGTGCACATGAACCCGGAACCAGGTCCCCTAGAAGCCATTTTCAGGTTGCCGGACTGTCCCGAACTGCAGGCAGGTGCGGGGGTGGGTGTTTTAGCCTTTGCCTCGCTGATTGCCTGAGGAGACGCAGGAGTATCAATGACTACAAGGGAACATTAGTGAGTGCTCCTGGTCTCATTTTCCTGGAAGATAAGAGTCAGCCTCGCCACCCTGTGCCTCGGCTTGGCAGGGGGTCCTACGTGAATTTGACTCTCAAGAAGGTGAAACGTGAGCTGAGGGGGATGAAGGAGGGGTTCTACAACTCACGGAGACTGTTTATTGTGCACTTTCGAGAATTGGTTGCCATCGAACATTGGGGGGGGGGGGGGGGGGGGGGGTGTTGGGGCTTTTGTTGTTTTTTATTACACTGTTTACTGATTGACTGTTAATTTTTTTTACCTGGAACGTACGGGTGGGTGATTTGGCCTGTATATTGAGGGGCATGTTGTTCCTCTTTGGGGGATTGTTATTGATTTATTTTTTGTTGTTTTTTCTTTTGATGTTTATTTGATGAAAATGTTGAAAATGAGGAGAATGAAAAGACTTTTAAAAAACAGGACTTAATGCAAGTTCAGATAATGGGCAAGTTTTAGACAGTTTAAACAAGGTGTAAGGTGAGGGACCAGTCAAGGGAGTATTCGAATGGTGAAGTCTAAAGGAAGCAAATGAAGCAAATTGCTCATGAAGTTACTTTTTAAGTGGAAGTTGGATTTAATGGGACCAAGAGGCTCGATTCTCTTGCCAATCTGAAATGTCGACATGCCTTAATAATACTTACTTAAACACAGTGAATTCTCTGGTCTCCATATGTTAACTGCTCATGTTAGTTAAGTGTCAGGCATCTGAAGCTATTTATCAGGATCCGAGTTTACATTCACCCTGGACAATATACGTATATATGGATTTAGTGTACTTTGTATCTCTTGTTTCATTTGCAGGTGCTGACAAGTGCTTGTTTCCAATTTTAAACGTCTCTGACATTTTAAATCACATGAAAGTCCCCAAGTCCCAGATGCACAAATAAGAGCACAAAACCCAAGCAAGTTAAACCAGAGGAGAATTGGATTGACCATCAGTTTTTACAAATTGGCACGTTCCCAAGAGGGGATAGAGAAAAGTACTTACATGTTTTCAAGAATTATTTTAGTTAACAGATTCTTCAGATTTTGATGGAAGTTATCAGGAAAGAGTTGGAGAATCTCTTCGGCTGATGTTGCTCCTTGGAATACAACTTGCCGTGTGAAACCACGTAGGGAGCAGATCAACTATAGATAGAAAATGAACTAAGATAGAAATAAGATCATTCTGCTTTGTGAAATAAATATTTTTTCTCTCTAGAGAGAGTAAACTGGGATGTAGAAGCGACACCCCCTCTCCTTTTATGGTAAGAAGCTGGTCATCAGGTGCAAGGCAATCTTAATGCTATAAGTGGCGCAGGTCTGGCCCATACCCCACATGTCCGCCACCTTTAGCTTTGTCTGGAGATCGAAAATGGACCAGGTTCACAGGGACACAGTGCAAGAGTCTCTAGACAATGGGGATGAAAACACATCTGACATCACCCTCATCCTGATGGTCACCTTTGAGTGTGGCTGCATAAAGCGGTGTGTAGACCCTCCGTATGCAAACACCAAGTGTCACTATGTGTTTCAAAGGACGGGCGTAGCTACATTGCCATGAATGCTCCAAGCAGTCAGACCGTGCTGCACCACCTGTCCTTAGTTAAACGGTTTACGCAGAAAAACAACTTTGACAACAAGTTCATCAGATAATGGCCCTGCAAGAAAAGATGGTAGATCCTGTCGGATAGTTCCCCCAAAAGACTGTCAAACTCATTTGATAGAAAGCCTCATCACTAGAGCTTTCAAACAAGTACCAACAGATAGCTTGGCTGGTGGTGAGAAGGGCCACACCTGCAAGATCTTTCCTACACACCTATTAATAAGGGGATCAGGGATTATGGGGAGAAAGCAGGAGAATGGGGATGAGAAAATATCATCCATGATTGAATGGCGGAGCAGACTCGATGGACCGAGTGGCCTAATTCTGCTCCTATGTCTTATGGTCTTACTCTGGACATTGCCCTAGAGGTGGATGTGGTGGGGAAGAGACCATCGCCAACCTCCTTCTGGAATGGTCTTTGCAACAACAAAAAAAGGTCTGAGAGAAGGGCAGTGGTTTTTTTTAGGTTTAATCCGAGTCCATGACGCAAGATTGCATGCTCTGCGGTCAGTTCCCAGTGACACACGGTGGCAGTAATTAGCATTGCTGTCTCACCGGCGTGCGATTCTGACCTTGGGCGATTGTGCAAAGTTTGCGTAGTCTCCCCGTCTCTGCGTGGGCTTCCTCCCAGACCAAAGAGGTGTGAATTAGATGGATACGCCATGTTAAATTGCCCCTTAGGTTCTAACGGTTAGGCCTGGGTGAATGCGCTTTCAAAGGGCCGGTGCGGAATGGCCTCCTTCTATTCTATGAAACTAACTCAGTGAAAGGCCCTCTTTGAAAATAGTTGGTCTTCCAATGCACTTGTCCATGACCGAGTGTTGCAGACTGGCATGTTCCAAGATCCAGAATGATGTGCTGAGGGGCGTACTAAACCTTGGGGCAGCTCCAGCAGAGCGCAATGGGGAAAGGCCACGTCTAAGGTATTAAGATATTGTACACCGAGGGGCTGAAAACTGGGTAAAATTCCTTGGGCTATGTGTTTGTCATGCAATGAATTTTCTAAATATGAACCATAAAAGTAGTAAGATACAGTATTGGAAGAAACGGATTTACAGTCATGTAATGTACTTTTATAATTGCATGAATAAAGTAATTATTTTGAAAAAAAGTATAAACTGAGCGTTCTCTGCATCAGACATTGTTCAAGTGAAGCAAGGAGAAATCTGATAATCTGCAGTTGTATCACACTAGGAGCTTTTGCCTTTTCACATTACAGCTATTCTTGCAATCTGAACGAAGCTGACAAATAAGTAACAGTGGTCACATCCAATAGTACAAAGAGTGCCCAATATCCTGCTGCCAGGATAAAAAAGGCTGCCCATAGCCTGCCCCTCCAGAATAATCACAGCCCACAATTAAAGCCTTGGCTCTATACAAATTGTAACAGTGCATGCTGCTTGAGTGGGATGCTGAGAATCTGTCCCACATGGAAAACAGGGTAAATCTTGAATACTTGCAGCCGCACTATGTTGTGGGCAAGCTGCTGCCAGAAACATATTCCACAATTCATTTCAGCAATCCACATGCCATGTTCATCTTCTCTTTCTTGCTGAATTTGAATTCAGGTTTCAGGAGTGAAGGGCCCATATTTTGTGGAAAAAAAGACACTCCTCTTTTATTTCTTTATTTTTAAATATTTATATACAGGGCATTTAACAAATTTACACAGAATATCAGAAGAACAACGCATCAACCCACTAAACATCCATAATCCTCCAAACCCCCCCCCAATACCAACACCCCGCCACATCCCGTCTTCCCCATTTTAACACCCTTACCCCGCCAAAACCACCTTCCCCTTTCCCTGAAGAAATCTCCCTCACTTCATTATACATCCTTGCCAGCTGTGGCCCCAGCTCTGTCCCAAACTTTGTATAAAATTCAACTGGGAATCAGTCCAGTCCCGGGCCTTCCCTGCCTGCATCGCCCCCATGACGTCTATCACCTCCCTCAACTCAATCCGGGCTCCCAGGCCCTGACCCGCCGTTCCTCCAACCCATCCAGAAACCGTTGCATCCCCTCTTCCCCTTTCGGGGGCTCCGACTCATCGAGCCTCCTGTAAAAACCCGGCCCTCCTCCTCACCAACACTGCCACCCAGGTCCTGCCTTCCCAGGTGCATTTCCTCGTCTACCTCACCCATTTCAAGATCTTTTCTTTGTCCAAGAGTCGATGCAGCCGTGCCATCATTGCCCTCGGCTGTTCCCCCACTTGCGGCCTCGTCCTCAGCGTCCGGTGTGCCCAATCCACCTCGGGTGCCCGGTCAAAGGCCCCCTCCCCCATTAACTGCGACAACATCCTCGCCACATACTCGCCGGCTCCGCTCCTCCATGCCCTCAGACACCCTGCCGATCCTCAGGTTCTGTCTCCTGGAGCTGTTCTCCAGGTCCTCTAATTTCTCTCTCCCAGCCTCTTCTGGCTGTCCAAGACCATCCCCAACTCCGTCTCCAACGAGGCCATCCACTCCCCAAGCTCCCCCATCGCCTCCTCCACCTTCTGAATCACCAGGCCCTGAGCCTCCAGCATCTGTTGCCACGGCAGCCCCCACCACCCCCTCACAATCGCAGTTCTAAGCGGCTCCACCACCTGAGCCAAGTCTTCCAAAGCTTCTTTCCTCTGCTGCTGGAATGTTCCGTTCAAAAACTCCACCAGCTGCTCCTTCGACCACTGGGCGGGCAGCGCTGTTGCCCTCCGCCATCTTAAC
Organism: Scyliorhinus torazame; assembly: GCF_047496885.1. Lineage (NCBI taxonomy): Eukaryota > Metazoa > Chordata > Chondrichthyes > Carcharhiniformes > Scyliorhinidae > Scyliorhinus > Scyliorhinus torazame. Next base: position 152,968,791 of record NC_092716.1, read on the forward strand.
CTGTGCACCACAAAATCGGCCCTGCACCAGCTGTTCTCTCTTTCTTGTGGCATTCCTCATCATCTGATCCATACACCAGACTCACCAGAGGAGTATTACCTTCTCTGGACACTCACACACCATTTGTGAGTGCCCAGAGAAGGTAATACTCCTCTGGTGAGGCTGATGTATGGATCAGAGGATGAGGAGTGCATCGAGAAAGAGAGAACAGCTGGCGCAATTAACTAAAAAAAAAAAAACATACTTGTGGGGAAGGACCAACAAAATCCAGTTTGAGCGGGAGCCACCAAATGTGCGAGCACTCACTCCATGGCCGCCACAGGAAGTCCAAGACTCCCCTTTTAAACTATCATTCTTTGGTAAATCCAGGAGACAAAGAACAACAAAGAACAAAGAAATGTACAGCACAGGAACAGGCCCTTCGGCCCTCCAAGCCCTCCATGCTGCCCGACTAAACTACAATCTTCTACACTTCCTGGGTCCGTATCCTTCTATTCCCATCCTATTCATATATTTGTCAAGATGCCCCTTAAATGTCCCTATCGTCCCTGCTTCCACTACCTCCTCCGGTAGCGAGTTCCAGGCACCCACTACCCTCTGCGTAAAAAACTTGCCTCGTACATCTACTCTAAACCTTGCCCCTCTCACCTTAAACCTATGCCCCCTAGTAATTGACCCCTCTACCCTGGGGAAAAGCCTCTGACTATCCACTCTGTCTATGCCCCTCATAATTTTGTATACCTCTATCAGGTCTCCCCTCAACCTCCTTCGTTCCAGTGAGAACAAACCGAGTTTATTCAATCGCTCCTCATAGCTAATGCCCTCCATACCAGGCAACATTCTGGTAAATCTCTTCTGCACCCTCTCTAAAGCCTCCACATCCTTCTGGTAGTGTGGCGACCAGAATTGAACACTATACTCCAAGTGTGGCCTAACTAAGGTTCTATACAGCTGCAACATGACTTGCCAATTCTTATACTCAATGCCCCGGCCAATGAAGGCAAGCATGCCGTATGCCTTCTTGACTACCTTCTCCACCTGTGTTGCCCCTTTCAATGACCTGGTATATCTGGTGCACACCAGGTTTTGCAACTCGTGCTACCCATCCCTAACCTTTTATTTGCGTCCCAATACTGCTCCACATTCTCAACTCCCACCATTTGCTTTATATATTTTTTTATAGCACGTTTTTGATGCAGACAAGGGTATATTAAATAAATAATTATATTACATGCACACTTTCTCCTACCTGTTTTGCCTCCTCGGGGGTCACCGATAAGCTCTTGACAATGCTGTCAACTAATCTGACTGAGCTAGTCGCCGAAAAGGAAAAGCATTCCTGACATAAATGCCTCACCACGTCCTTTGAGGAAGCCTGAAAGATAGAATTTCAAGCCAACAATCACCAACTGTCCGCCTTTGTATGAAGCCCTTTAACATAGGTCAAAGAGGCAGACTGAGCCAAGTCCATGTGGGTGAGCAACATGATTTGAAACTCTGCACTGGGGGCAGGGAGACTGTGTAAGTCTATGATGGGCAAGCGGAGCATAATGATGGCAGATGAAAGAACAAATTGGCTTTGTGGAGATTGGCAGCCTGATGCTTAAACATTGGAAAGCTAGGTATAGAGGGAACGAGAGAATGGTTGAGTAACAACGGGAATGGAGAATGGTGTACAGGTGAGAAATGTGGCAAAATAGAAGCCACTCGTTTGACTGATATACAAAGAACAAAGAACAAAGAAATGCACAGCACAGGAACAGGCCCTTCGGCCCTCCAAGCCCGTGCCGACCATGCTGCCCGACTAAACTACAATCTTCTACACTTCCTGGGTCCGTATCCCTCTATTCCCATCCTATTCATGTATTTGTCAAGATGCCCCTTAAATGTCACTATCGTCCCTGCTTCCACCACCTCCTCCGGTAGCGAGTTCCAGGCACCCACTACCCTCTGCGTAAAAAACTTGCCTCGTACATCTACTCTAAACCTTGCCCCTCTCACCTTAAACCTATGCCCCCTAGTAATTGACCCCTCTACCCTGGGGAAAAGCCTCTGACTATCCACTCTGGCTATGCCCCTCATAATTTTGTATACCTCTATCAGGTCTCCCCTCAACCTCCTTCGTTCCAGTGAGAACAAACCAAGTTTATTCAACCGCTCCTCATAGCTAATGCCCTCCATACCAGGCAACATTCTGGTAAATCTCTTCTGCACCCTCTCTAAAGCCTCCACATCCTTCTGGTAGTGTGGCGACCAGAATTGAACACTATACTCCAAGTGTGGCCTAACTAAGGTTCTATACAGCTGCAACATGACTTGCCAATTCTTATACTCAATGCCCCGGCCAATGAAGGCAAGCATGCCGTATGCCTTCTTGACTACCTTCTCCACCTGTGTTGCCCCTTTCAATGACCTGTGGACCTGTACTCCTAGATCTCTTTGACTTTCAATACTCTTGAGGGTTCTACCATTCACTGTATATTCCCTACCTGCATTAGACCTTCCAAAATGCATTACCTCACATTTGTCCGGATATAAGACTTGTATTTCTATAGTTCCTATGTGATAAAATGTCCCTTGCAGGAGCTTGTAAAGCAAAATCTGTGACACCAAACCATACCAATCAACATGAGCACAGATAGTCTAAAGCTTGGTCAAAGAGTTAAGTTTTACAGAGAATCTTAAATGAAAAACAAAGGAGGACAGTGATAGATGGGGAAGTTAAGGGAGAGCTTAGAGCTAGGCAATTAAAATCAGGAGCGCTAAAGGGGCTGGAATTATAGGAGCGTAAATATCTCAGAGGGTGCCCCCTCTCCTGTTTGCATTTGCGATAGAGCCTTTGGCCATCACTTCAAAGGTTTTGGTTAAGTGGAGAGGGATAATAGGGGGGTGGGTGGAGCACAGCGTGTCCCTGTATGCTGATGACCGTTTACTATGCGTGACAGGCCGGTCCCCAATTTTCACAACATTTTAATCTGGGGTCAGGTCGAAGCTGGTTCCCATTTGTGCCAACCATCTGTTTGAGCCGGCGAGATTACAGGCCACCTTCGGGGGATGGGAAGGGAAGTGTTATGGGCCAAGGTTTAGAGAACCCCAAAGTGTATCATGGAGTTCACCTGACCCACAACTTTTAATAGATTGTGGTATGGGGATCACACGGCCCACTCTACAGGTGTGGTACAGCAGAAATGGAAAAGTAATTTTTAAAGCAAAACAATGTTTATTCTATGAACTCAAGTTAACCTTTTTAAAACATAGTGAACATCTTAGCAACCATCAATTCAAATACAACCCCCAAAGAATACAACACTAAGTAATCCTTAATAACTTCCCAAACAACATCCAGAAGAGAGAAGAAACACATTTTAACAGAAGCACATTAGGTTTACATTCACTACTGAGAACATTTATAATTCTGAATTCACCAAATGATCAAGAGATAGTCTTTTCATGGCAGAGATCACCAGTACACCTGCTCTGTCTGGCTTCAGCTCCAACACTGAAAACAAAACTAAAACACACCCTGCAGCAAACAGCCTAAAACAAAAGTAAAAATCTGACAGACAGCCCAGCTCCACCCATCCTCTGACATCACTGCAGTAGTAAACACCAATTTCTTAAAGGTACTCTCACTACAGATATTTATATACACACCCATTTATAAACACCCATTTCTTAAAGGTACTCTCACATGACAGAAGGGGCTGGAGAGAATGGACGATTTGTTCCTGAAGGGACGGTTTGCCAGTCTAGAGGAATTGAAGGAAAGGTTTGGGCTCTTGGGATCAGATTTATTGAGATATCTTCAAGTTTACAACTTTGGAACACAAAGTTTCCCAACATTCCCTGTGCCACCAGCAACATCACTAATGGAGAGGGTTCTTTCACTCGCAGCGTCGGAGGGAGCATCTCCAGTATTTATGGTCGATTACGTCAGAGGATTTGGTGTCAATGGAGGAGGTTAAGGCTAGGTGGGAGGAGTAGTTAGTGCCCATATTAGATGTGTGGGTTTCCTCCGGGTGCTCCGGTTTCCTCCCACAGTCCAAAGATGTGCAGGTTCGGTGCATTGGCTATGTTAAAGTGTCCAAAAAGGTTAGGTAGGGTTACTGGGTTACGGGGATAGGGATGGGTGGGCTTAAGTGGGGTGCAGACTCGATAGGCCGAATGGCCTCCTTCTGCGCTATAGATTCTATGACGAGGTGTGGAGTGAGGCCTTTGCAGGGTAAACTCTGCCTATTTTGTGCACGAGGCTTTGTTATATCCAACTTAAATTAGTTTTCAGGGCGCACCTGACCAAGTCCAGAATGTGTGGTTTCTTTGTCGGGGTGGAGTACAGGTGCGAACGGTGCTCAAGAGGTCCGGCTAACCACACACACATGTTCTGATCTTGTCCCAACCTCGTGGGATTCTGGGTCTCCTTCTTTAGCACCATGTCGCGATTCTGAAGATTGGGCTGATTACCTCAAGTTTAAGTTAGATCGAATATGGGAGGCTGGCCAGGATGCATTGGAATAGTCACATCGGAGGTAACAAAAGATTGAATGAGAGTTTCAGCAGCAGAACAGCTGAGGCAGGGGCAAAAACTAGGTTTTACTGATGGCATGGTTATGTGGTTGGAAGCTCATCTTGGGATCAATTAAGATGCAATGGTTGGGAAGAGCAAGGTTCAGCCTCAGGCAGTTGCCAGGGAGACAGAGAGAGTTGGGAACTAAGAAAGGCAGGTGTAAACAAGGACCAGAGACAATGGCTTTAATTTTTCCAATACTTACTTGGAGGAAATCTGTGCTCATCCAATCCTGGATATTGGATAGGCAGCCTGATAATTTAGAGGTAGTGGGAGGTCAAAAGAGGCGGCGTTGAGAAAGAAGTGGGTATCATCATGTCCATGTGAAAGCTCCTGCCGTTGGGAAGTTTCTGGGCGGGGGTGTTCGCAGTCTGAACCAGGATAGTGGAGGTGGAGGACCCGGACCCTTTGGTGGCAATATTTGGGGTCTCAGAGAAGCCGGAGCTCATGGAGAGGAGGAAGGCCGATGTCTTGGCCTTCGCCTCTCTGATTGCATGGCGGCGAATATTACTGGAGTGGCGGTCGGCATCGCCACCGGGGGTAGCAGCTTGGTTGGGTGACCTGTACGACTTCCTGCAAGGAGAGAAGATAAAGTATGAGTCAAGGTGCTCTTCAGGGGGGCTTGAGGAAAGGTGGGGATGTTTGTGACCGTGTTTGAGGGGCTGTATGTCGCAGGGGAGGGGGGGGTGAAAAAGGGGACAAATCTGTACAGGCTGTATAGTTGACTGTTGGGAAGAATGTTTGCTGGGGTGCTTGTTCGCTGTCACCTGTTTTGGTACATGTTCGTAATAAAGTATATTTTTAAAAAAAGCAAACTTCTGCTGTGGTTTTGGATACCAACACCAAGGGGTTGCATGGTGATTAGAAACACAGAGAGAGGAGGGGCACTGGTAGATCCTGGAAAAAGAGAGGAAACAGTGCAGGAGTGGGAAGAAAAGACGTAACAAGTGAAACTCTAGCTGTGATTAGATAAGGAGTTCAATCTCAGTCAGCAGGTTGAGGGTGGAGGAGGTTATAAAGGAGGCCAAGAAGGATGGTTTATCTTTCTCAGTCACATAGAAAGTCATTTGTGATTTTTGACAAAGAGTTTGTTCAATACTGTGGCAGGATAGAAACCTGATTGGATATTTCCCCTCCATCAGTCATGCACTTCAAAACTCAACTCTTGGTCAAGCAGTTGTACACAGCAAGGTTACAGGGACTCTAGTTCCATTCGAGATCTTAGTCTGGGACAGGATGGAGTTAATGGCATAGGGACAAAGTTTTGGTGGGGTTATTTAGATTTTAAATTGCTGTGAGGAGGAACTATTTCTCGCTGAGGGTGGTGAATTTGTGGAACTCGCTGCTCCATAGTGCGGTGGAGTCAGAATCATTAAATGGTTTCAAGAAGGAGATAGATTTATTTCTGATTTTAAAAAAGGGTTAAAGGGGAACAGGCAGGGAGGTGGATTTGAGACCAGGAAGAGATCAGCCATGATCTGATTGAATGGCGAGCAGGCTCAAAGGGCTGAATTGCCTACTTCTGCTCCGAATTCTTATGTCTACATTAAAACGGCTCTGAGGAAATTCTGGCTCGTGCACAGGTAGTCTGACAGCCTATCGCGGGTTCTGTGGAAAAGGGAGAACTGGGTTTAGCAGGATACATATGGAAAATTATACAGTCCTTCTGATGCCAGTGAGTGACAGCATAAAGATCAAGAAGGAATGGGGAGGTCATGAGTCGATCAGAGTGTGGCTGAAGGAGGAACGATCGATCTGTCCTTGCTGCATTGGAATGAAAGGAACATGCCAAAGAAGGGTAGGCCCATTCAGCTGGATCAGAGGGCAGCAGCGGGGGCTAAATGTTTTCTCCACAACATAGATATCAAAGCTGACTTGAAGGGGAAAGTTACTATTGTAACAGCCAGTGCCTATTGTTGGTGACTTTCAGAGGACAGTCTCAGCTGTGAGCAGGGCAGAGAATGGGCTGCAAAACTTCAAAGAGAAAGTGTTAGGAGAGGCAAAGAAAGTGTTAGGAGAGGTAGACAAAGGAGGCAATTGCGAAGTGACACAACTTAGAGAGAAAGGGAGGTTTGATACAAGTCTGTAACTGGAGAATGATTAAACGAGAGCAAACCTCTAAAAAGGAGAATACAGTACAACTGAATCCACTGTGCAGGAGGTGCTTCTCGCATACAGAATATATGGATCTCTCACTGAGAGATGAATCCACATACTCTGGAAGCTCAATCTCAATTACTTACAGTTAGAATAGAACATAGAATAAATACCATCTTGTACAACAATTTTTTTCCTGTTGTAGGGTAGTGGAACAGAAGTCCTAGTGATACTCACAGATGTGAAAAATAAAATCAACTTAATAAAAGGGCACAAGTACTTACAGAAGCGCCTCAGGACTACTGAAATGCACAAGGCTTAAATACAACAGTTCCCAGTGTCAACAACATGGTGCAGAAAAGCAGAGGGCCTGACTACTAGAAATGTAACTTGGAGACCGAGTGACTGCATCTCCTTTATTTCACTGGGAACTGTGCAGCAAAGGCAATCAACACTACAAAAGAGGATTGGGAGCCTTGCCAACTGACGGTTTTGTTTTGAAAAGACTGAGAAATTGTGTAAATCCTTTCATTTGAATGAGCCCAGACACAAGAATCAATGAAACTGCAGTCCTTTTAAATTAATTAGGCATGAAGTAAATTCCACAGACATCACAGCAACATTTGAAAAGATCCATATTACAACCAATCTGTGGAATGACCTTCCAAATAGAACAAAAGTTAAAAACTCTGGAATCATTTAGAGAACTGTCGAGCTAGGAAGTAAGGACTTCAATTTATCTTGCACCATTCATTCTCAGGACCAATCCAAAGCATTTCACAGCAAATGAACCGCTTTACAGTGTAGTCAACTTGGCAATTGAAGCAAATCTATGGACAGGAAGGGCTGACAATGAGATAAATGGCCGGGTAGTCACATTTCACTGATGCTAGTTGTGAGATGTTTTGGCGAGGACGCTGGGAGAATTTCCCCACTCTTCTCAGAGTGTCATGAAATCTTTCGCATTCATCCAAGGGCAGACAGGGCCTTCATTTAAATTTCATCTGAAAGATCGTACCTCAGGAAGCGAGGCATTCCCCTCAGCATCTTGATGATGGTTTAATAATGAAATCCTCTTGACCGAAAGACTCCAAAGCCATATTGTTACCACCGTACGAAAACGGACAAGGAGGTTACAGTCGGAAAAATGTTAAGATACCTCTGGATGGAAAGGGGTTAAATGGCCTTCCTTGGTCATAATTAGGTTGCAACACTTCAGGAGACTGATTCCTTGCACAAAGGTATTTAATGAAGGCCCTTTAACTCATCCTGCTGTTCAAGTTGAACATTTTTAAACACAAAAATAAATTTCAAAGGAACATCACCTTTAAGGACATGGAAAAATAAGACCTAGAGTAGTGTCTTTGGTGATTGTTCTGCCATTTAAAAAGATCATGGATGATCCTCCAGCTCAACTCCACCTTCCCTGCACCATTCACATATCCCTCGATACCCTCAGTACACAAAAAATCTGTCAACCTCTGTGTAGAAACACGCCACGTCTGAGAATCCACAGCTCAAAGCAGAGAATTCCAAAGATCCACATCCCATTGGGTGAAGACAAATTTGACCTAAATTCATCGATGGCCGACCCTTTAGTCTGAGATCGTCACGTGACCCCATGTCCTGGATTCCCCAGCTCGGGGAGACATTCTCTCTTTATCTACCCAGCCAAGCCCCTTAACAATTTTATATGTTTCAATTAGATTCCTTGTTATTCTTTTCAGCTCCATGGGTGGCACGGCTGCATAGTGACTAGCACTTCTGCCTCACAGCACCAGGGACCCGGGTTCGATTCTGACCTCGATTAACTGTCTGCGTGGAGTTTGCACATTCTCCCCGTGTCTGCGTTGGGATTCCTCCAGGTGCTTTGTTTTCCTTCCACAGTCCAAAGATGTTCATGTTAGGTGGATTGGCCATGCTAACATTTCTCCTTAGGGTGGAGTTGCATGAATAGGGTGGACAAGTAGGTCTGGGTAGGGTGGTCATTCGATACAGGCTCGATGGGCTGCGTGCCTCCTGCACTATAGTGATTCTATGATTCTAATATAGGCCTTGCTCACAGAAATCTTCTGTAATCAGTTCACTGAACCTTTGATTCACTCCCTTTGGGGCAATTATGTCCTTGTCTGGGTTAGGAGACCAGAACAGCACACAGTACTCAAGGTGTGGCCAATTCCCTGTGTCGTTGCAGGAAGACATTGACCATAAGACATAGGAGCAGAATTAGGCCATTTGGCCCATTGAATCTGTTCCACCATTCGATCATGGCTGACATGTTTCTCATCCCCATTCTCCTGCCTTCTACCCATAACCCCTGATCCCCTTATTAATCAAGAACCTATCTATCTCTGTCTTCAAGACACTCAGTGACTTAGCCTCCACAACATTCTGCCAATCCCTTTACAACAAAATCTACCCAGCTGTCTTCCCAGCTGCTGGACATACTTGCATGTTGACTTTCTGTGACTAAATGTACAAGGACACCCAGGGGTCCTTCTGAATACAACCCGTTCGCAGTCTCTCACCATTCAAAAAACGCTCTGTTTTTGTTATTTTTCTGAACGGTGGATAACTTCTCACTTCTGCATATTCTGTTCCATCGACCATGTTCTTGTCCACCCACTCATCCTGTCTCTATCCCTCAGCAACCATTTTGCATCCGTTTCATCCTGTGCATTCTCGCCTAACTTTGTATCATCAGGAAATTTGGCCACGATACACTCAATCCCCTCGTCCAAGTCATTAATCTTGATTATAAGTAGCTGAGGTCCACGTAACAATTCTTGCAGTATCCCACAGCCTGTCAACCAGAAAAATGGCCCATTCTCCCTACTGTTTTCATGTCCGTTAACAATTATTAATCCACGCTAATCCACACAATTAATTAATCCACACAATTAGCAATTATTAATCCATGCTAATTACTCCCAATTCCATTAGTCTTAATTTTTTGTAATTGCCTCATGTGACAGCTTATCATTTTATTTTGAAAATCTGAATATACTAATCCATTGGTTCCCCTTATCTATCTTACTAGTTACACGCTCAAAAGAATTCTTCAACAGGGTCAAACAGTCAACGACACGGTGGCCCAGTGGTTAGCACTGCTGCATCATGGCGCCGAGGACCCGGGTTCGATCCCAGCCCTAGGTCACTGTCCGTGTGGAGTTTGCACATTCTCCCCGTGTCTGCGTGGGTCTCACCCCCACAACCCAAAAGATGTGCAGGGTAGGTGAATTGGCCACGCCAAATTGCCTCTTAATTGGGAAAAAAATTGGGTACTCCATTTTTTTTTTTTTAAAGGTTTGTCAAACACTATTTCCCTTTCATAAATGTGTGTTAACTCTGCTAAATCATAGTATGATTTTCTAAGTGCCTTGTTACCACATTCTCAATAGTTTCTAGCATTTTCCTCCTGCGGATGTGAGGCTAACTTGCCTATCGTTCCATATTTTCTCTCTCCCTCGTCTCTTGGAAAGCAGAGTCATGTTTTCCACCTTCCAATGCTTGGGAACTATTCTAGAATCTCAGGAATTCTGGAAGTTCAAAACCAATGCAGCAACTATCTATGCAGCTTCCTCATTTAAACCCTAGGGTACAGGCCATCAAGTCCGAGGGACTTGTCACCACTCAGTCCCATTTATTTCTTCAGACTGTTTCTTTAAGTTTCTCATTCTCCCTGGACTCTTGGTTCCCCAACATTTCCAGAGTTTTTCGTATCTTCTGCCAGAGAGGTACAAAGTTTTTGTTTAATGTCTCTACTAATTCCTTATTCTCCTGAATTTCAGCCTTCTTGGGCTCTAAGCCTGTGTTTAGTTTCCCTAATTTCTTCCTTATTGCATCCCTACAGACACATTTACTTCCTGTTCAAACGTCTCTTGTTAGTCTATTCTCCTGTTCTCTTTCCTTTGAAATTTATTCGTCCTCCTTTGTGGGTTAAAAAATACATCAAATCTCAGGCTTGCGGCTATTTTTGGTAACATTTAAGCCTTTTCCTTTAGTCTAATCCTATCTGTAATTCTTCACATTAGCCACTTTTTGGGTGGATTTTTGTACCTTAAAGGAATGCACGTTTGTTGCAAATTATGCAATAATTCTATAAATGGTAGCCATTGCTTGTCTACTGTATCAGAGTATTGCTCAGAAAAAGATACATGCTATCAAATCTTTCACCTTGCACTCATCAGGAACAGATTCACAAGAATACCAAATCTAAAGAAAACAACAAGTTATACTGCAGGAGAAGAGTGCTGATTGATTGGCAAGTGGGCACTGATAGATAGCGGCTTTGCCATGGAAAATGCACCAGAGAACAGTTAACTGCCAAGTTTTTGTTTATTGCCTGGTTTGAATTTAAACAAATACCTCTACCAATCAGAGTCCACTTGCCAACCAATCAGCCTTTGTTTTTTAAATTCAGAGTACCCAATAATTTTTTTTCCAATTAAGGTGCAAAATAAGCATGGCCGATCCACCTAACCTGCACATCTTTGGGTTGTGCACGTGAAACCCACGCAGACACAGGGAGAATGTGCAAACTCCACACGGGCAGTGACCCGGGGCCAGGATTGAACCCGGTCCTCAGCTCCGTAGGCAGCAGTACTAACCACTGGGCCACCGTGCTGCCCTAAATCAGCACTCTCTAATCGTGCAATATAAATTGTTGTTTCCTTTAGATTTGGTATTCTTGTGAATCTGTTCTGATGAATGCAAAACAAAAAGCTTGTATTTTTCAGCTATATGCAAGGTCATATCTTTTAATGTAGTTTCCGAAACTAACTTAGCCAACCTGTCCCTCAAACAGATTTCTTCATGTAAATTCAAGACGTTGCTTCATAATGAGCTAAATCACTTTCAAAACCAAAATGATCACTCTTCCCTAGACATCTCTTTACTACAACGTTATATTAATTAACTGTGTCTCATTGCACAAAATTAAATCGAAAATAGCCTGCTTCCTTGTTAGTACCTCAGCATATTGATCTGGAAAATAATCTTGCTCCGTGACAACACTATTAGTGCAAATTTGGTTTGCCCGTTGCCCAATCTATATGAAGATTACAGTCTCCCAGGAGTATTGTATAATTCTTGCTACATGCACCACAAATTCCTGATTTATACCCGACCCTACATTACTTTATTTTGTGGAGGGGGGCTGTAAATCTATAAACAACTGCCAATGTTTTCAGCCCCTTGTTGTTTCTTACCTCCAACCAAAGTGATCATACTTTTTGTTTTCCCAAGCTAAGATCCTTTCTCTCCATTGTTCTTATTCCCTCATATCTGGTCTATCCTCTTTTTCCCTTTTGCCCATCTCTTGTAAAAGAGAAATATCCCAGAGACATTTCCCAGAATAATTAGTTTCTGACTTTGGTCACAATGTAACCACATCAACATATTAATTTCTATTTGTGCTATTCATTCACTGAATTTGTTGCAAACGTTTATGCATTCACATATACAGTCTTTAGCTTTGACCTTTTTCCCTGTTGTCACCTTAGTCACGAGTGCCCTTTGTTACTTGCAGTGTCCCCTCCTGACCCACTATGGTTCTTTTTACCCTTTTGAATTTAAGTTTTCCTAAAAGAAAAAATGATTTTTTCCTAAGTCCTCCTGTTATAGAAACAGAAAATAAGAGGACGCCATTCGGCCCTTTGACCCTGCTCCACCATTCATTAGGATCATGGCTGATCATCCAACTCCATAACCTGCTTCCTCTTTCCCCTCGTATCCTTTGATCCCTTTCACCCAAATAGTTATATGCAACTCCTTCTTGAGAACATACAATGTTTTGGCCTCAACTGCTTTCTGTAGTACCAAATTCCATAAGCTCACCACTCTCTGGGTGAAGAAGTTTCTCCTCGTCTCTGTCCTAAATGGTTTACCCCGTTTCCTTAGAATGTGACTCTGGTTCTGGATTCCCTGCCATCAGGAACATCCTTCTTGCATCTACCCTGTCTAATCCTGTTAGAATTTTATATGTTTCTGGGGCGACATGGTGGCTAACACTGCTGCCTCACGGTGCCAAGGACCCCGGTTCAATCCCGGCCCCGGGTCACTGCCCATGTGGAGTTTGCACATTCTCCCAATGTCTGCGTGGGTCTCACCCCCACAACCCAAAGATGTGCACGGTACGTGGACTGGACATGCTAAATTGCCCTTCAATTGGAAAATAAAGAATTGGGTACTTTAAATTTATTTATCAGTTTTTTATAAGTTTCTATGAGACCCCCCCCCCCCCCCCCCCCCCCCACTGATTTTAAAAACTCCAGCGAATATAATCCTAACCGATTCAATCTGTCCTCGTACGTCAGTTGTACCATCCCAGGATCAGACTGATAAACTTTCACTGCACTACCTCCATAGCAAGAAAATCCTTCCTCTGATAAGGAGACCAAACCTGCACACATTATTTCAGGTGCGGTCTCACCAAGGCCCTGTATAATTACAGCAAGACATCCTGCCCCTGTACTCAAATCCTCTCGCTATGAAAGCCAACAAATCATTTGCCTTCTTTACCGCCTGCTGCACCTGCATGGTTACTTTCAGCAACTGATGTACAAGGACACCCAGGTCTCATTGCACATTCCCCTCTCTCAATCTACAGCCATTCAGATAATAATCTGTCTTCCTGTTCTTGTACCAAAGTAGATAACCTCACATTTAGCTGCCATACATTTGCCCACTCACTCAACTTGTCCAAATCAGTAGCACAGTGGTTAGCACTGTTGCTTCACAGTGCCAGGGTCCCAGGTTCAAGTCCCGGCTTGGGTCACTGTGTGTGTGGAGTCTGCACATTCACCCTGTATCTGCGTGGGTTTCCTCCAGGTGCTCCGGTTTCCTCCCACAAGTCCCGAAAGACATGCTTGTTCGGTGAATTGGACATTCTGAATTCTCCCTGTGTACCCGAACAGGCGCCGGAATATGGGAACTAGGGGCTTTTACAGTAACTTCATTGCAGTGTTAATGTAAACCTACATGTGACAATAAAGATTATTAATTTTAAAAAATCATACTGAAGCAAGAACAGAAAGTACTGCATAGTCCCAGCAGGTCTGATAGCATCTGTCAAAGCTTTGACAAAGGGTCATCCAGGCTCAAAACATTAGCTCCCTTCTCTCTCTGCAGATGCTGTCAGATCTGCTGAGATTGTCCACTTTTTATGTTTTTGTTTCAGATTCCAGCATCCGCAGTAATTTGCTTTTATCACACAAAAGCATCTCTGCATCCTCCTCACAGCTCACCCTCCCAACCAACTTTGCGTCAACTGCAAATATGGAGATACTACATTTCACTCTCTCATCTAAATAATTTACATTGTGAATAGCTAGGGTCCCAGTGCCGATCCCGTCGGTGCCCCACTAGTCACTGTTTACCATTTGGAAAATCATCTGTTTATTCCTGCTCTTCGTTTCCTTACTGCCAACCAGTTTTCTATCCATCTTAATGTATTACCCCCAATCCCATGCGCTTTAATTTTACATGCTAATCTCTTATGTGAGACTTTATTGAAAGTCTTCTGAGAGTCCAAATAAACATCCACTGGCTCACCCGCAGCAATTCTACTATTAGATCCTCGAAGAATTCCAGTACATTTGTCAGGCATGATTTTCTATTCATAAATCCATGTTTACTGTCCAATCCTTCCACTGTTTTCCAAGTGTTCTGCTATTAAATCTTTATAATAATAATCCTTATTAGTGTCACAAGTAGGCTGACATTAACACTGCGATGAAGTTACTGTGAAAATCCCCTGGTCGCCACACTCTGGCTTCTGTTCAGGTACACTGAGGGAGAATTCAGAATTCCAATTCACCTAACAACCACTATGCTACCGTGCCCCCATTATAATGGACTCTTGCATTTCCTCCACTACTGGCGTCAGGCTGACTGGTCTATAATTCCTTGTTTTCTATTTAATTTCCTTTTTAAATTGGCTGTCAACTGTCCTAGTTATTGACTTCCGGGTGCGGCGATGACCAGCTGAGTCGCACGTTTCGGCAGCTCCCGGTGGAACGGACTTTTGGGCTCTTAAAAAGAGCCCCAACGGCAATTTTAACGGCTAAAAGTACTGTGCGGTGAACCAGAAGGGAATCCCCCCTGGATACGGATGAAAAAAGGAGAGGAAGGTGGCCAGATTGCGGTGGATCCTTTAGAGCAGCGGCAAGGAAGGCAAGCAAAAACCAAGATGGCATCGGAAGGTGGCAGTTTAATATGGGGCCCTGAACAACACGAGTTTTTGAAACGCTGCGTGGAAGAACTCAAAAAGGAAATGAAGAAGGAGCTGTTGGCCCCGATATTACAGGCGATCGAAGGGCTAAAGGAGGAGCAAAAGACCCAGGAGCGGGAGCTTCGGGTCGTGAAGGCAAAGGCTGCCGAGAATGAGGACGACATACAGGGCCTGGTGGTGAAGACGGAGATGCACGAGGCACACCATAAGCGATGTGTGGAAAGGCTGGAGAACAACGCGAGGAGGAACAACCTAAGGATTCTTGGTCTTCCTGAAGGTGCGGAGGGAGCGGACGTCGGGGCATATGTGAGCACGATGCTGCACTCGTTAATGGGAGCGGAGGCCCCGGCGGGTCCGCTGGAGGTGGAGGGAGCATACCGAGTGATGGCGCGAGGACCGAGAGCAGGAGAAATTCCTAGAGCCATAGTGGTGAGATTCCTCTGTTTTAAGGACAGAGAGATGGTCCTTAGATGGGCAAAGAAAACTCGGAGCAGTAAGTGGGAGAACGCGGTGATCCGCGTATACCAAGACTGGAGTGCGGAGGTGGGGAGAAGGAGGGCGAGCTTTAATCGGGCCAAGGCGGTGCTTCACAAAAAGAAGATAAAATTCGGAATGCTGCAACCGGCAAGACTGAGGGTCACATATCAAGGGAAGCACCACTACTTTGAGACGGCGGATGAGGCGTGGACTTTTATCGTGGAAGAAAAATTGGAATGAGCGGGTTATTAAAAAAAAAGAACGTTTGAAACAAAGTGGTGGGGCGAGTATGGGGGGCGAAGAGGGGGGTAAAAAGGGGGGAAAGAGGAGTTTTATGTTATTAATCCTGCGATGTGGTAACTTTTCTCTCTTCCACAGGAGGTGGTGGGGGGAGGAAAGGAGGTGGAAGAGATGGGGCGTTGGCCATTGGGGGCGGGGCCAAGGGGGAAGCACGGGCTCGGTTCCCGCGCTATGATAATCATGGCGGGAACAGGGAAGCAGGAAGGAGGGGGCGTCGCACGGTGCGAGCCGAGGTCACGGGGGGAAGCCGAGGTCGGCCAGAGTTTGCTGACTTCTGGGAGCAACATGGGGGGTGTAATTACGCTAGTGGGGGATCTAGCGGGGGAGGTGGGAGGGGGGAATTGTTGGGCTGCTGCTGCTGGGGAGTGGGGGGAGCTGGTATGGGGTGGGATGGGCGGGGGGGCACCGCCTGGGGGGACACAGCTGCGTGGGAACCGGGTGAGGAGCTGGAAAAAGGGGATGGCTAATCGACAAGGGGGGGGGGTAAAAAGCCCCCCAACCCGGCTGATCACGTGGAACGTGAGAGGGCTGAACGGGCCGATAAAGAGGGCACGGGTACTCGCACACCTTAAGAAACTTAAGGCAGACGTGGTTATGTTACAGGAAAAGCACTTGAAACTGATAGACCAGGTGAGACTACGCAAAGGTTGGGTGGGGCAGGTGTTCCATTCGGGGCTAGATGCGAAAAACAGGGGGGTGGCCATATTAGTGGGGAAGCGGGTAATGTTTGAGGCAAAGACTATAGTGGCGGATAGCGGGGGCAGATACGTGATGGTGAGTGGCAAACTACAGGGGGAGACGGTGGTTTTGGTAAACGTATATGCCCCGAACTGGGATGATGCCAATTTTATGAGGCGTATGCTAGGACGCATCCCGGACCTAGAGGTGGGAAAGTTGGTAATGGGGGGAGATTTCAATACGGTGTTGGAACCAGGGCTGGACAGGTCGAGGTCCAGGACTGGAAGGAGGCCGGCAGCAGCCAAGGTGCTTAAAGATTTTATGGAGCAGATGGGAGGAGTAGACCCGTGGAGATTTAGCAGACCTAGGAGTAAGGAGTTTTCGTTTTTCTCCTTTGTCCACAAAGTCTATTCGCGAATAGACTTTTTTGTTTTGGGAAGGGCGTTGATCCCGAAGGTGAGGGGAACAGAGTATACGGCTATAGCCATTTCGGATCACGCTCCACATTGGGTGGACTTGGAGATAGGGGAGGAAACAGAAGGGCGCCCACCCTGGAGAATGGACATGGGACTAATGGCAGATGAGGGGGTGTGTCTAAGGGTGAGGGGGTGCATTGAAAAGTACTTGGAACTCAATGATAATGGGGAGGTCCAGGTGGGAGTGGTCTGGGAGGCGCTGAAGGCAGTGGTTAGAGGGGAGCTGATATCAATAAGGGCACATAAAGGAAAGCAGGAGAGTAGGGAACGGGAGCGGTTGCTGCAAGAACTTCTGAGGGTGGACAGGCAATATGCGGAGGCACCGGAGGAGGGACTGTACAGGGAAAGGCAAAGGCTACACGTAGAATTTGACTTGCTGACAACGGGTACTGCAGAGGCACAGTGGAGGAAGGCACAGGGTGTACAGTACGAATATGGGGAGAAGGCGAGCAGGTTGCTGGCCCACCAATTGAGGAAAAGGGGAGCAGCGAGGGAAATAGGGGGAGTGAGGGATGAGGAAGGAGAGATGGAGCGGGGAGCGGAGAGAGTGAATGGAGTGTTCAAGGCATTTTACAAAAAATTATACGAAGCTCAACCCCCGGATGGGAGGGAGAGAATGATGGGCTTTCTGGACCGGCTGGAATTTCCCAAGGTGGAGGAGCAGGAAAGGGTGGGACTGGGAGCACAGATTGAAATAGAGGAAGTAGTGAAAGGAATTAGGAGCATGCAGGTGGGGAAGGCTCCGGGACCGGATGGATTCCCAGTTGAATTTTACAGGAAATATGTGGACTTGGTCGCCCCGCTACTGATGAGGACCTTTAATGAGGCAAAGGAAAGGGGACAGCTGCCCCCGACTATGTCTGAGGCAACGATATCGCTTCTCCTAAAGAAGGACAAGGACCCGCTGCAATGCGGGTCCTATAGACCTATTTCCCTCCTAAATGTAGTCGCTAAGATTCTGGCCAAGGTAATGGCAATGAGGATAGAGGATTGTGTCCCGAGGGTGGTCCATGAGGACCAAACTGGGTTTGTGAAGGGGAGACAGCTGAATACGAATATACGGAGGCTGCTAGGGGTAATGATGATGCCCCACCAGAGGGGGAAGCGGAGATAGTGGTGGCGATGGATGCCGAGAAAGCATTTGATAGAGTGGAGTGGGATTATTTGTGGGAGGTGCTGAGGAGATTTGGTTTTGGAGATGAGTATGTTGGATGGGTGCAGCTGTTGTATAGGGCCCCAGTGGCGAGTGTGGTCACGAATGGACGGGGATCTGCATACTTTCGGCTCCATAGAGGGACAAGGCAGGGATGCCCTCTGTCCCCGTTACTGTTTGCACTGGCGATTGAGCCCCTGGCAATAGCATTGAGGGGTTCCAAGAAGTGGAGGGGAGTACTTAGAGGAGGAGAAGAACACCGGGTATCTCTGTATGCGGATGATTTGTTGTTATATGTAGCGGACCCGGCGGAGGGAATGCCAGAGATAATGCGGACACTTCGGGAGTTTGGAGAATTCTCAGGATATAAACTGAACATGGGGAAAAGTGAGTTGTTTGTGGTGCATCCAGGGGAGCAGAGCAGAGAAATAGAGGACTTTCCGCTGAGGAAGGTAACAAGGGACTTTCGTTACTTGGGGATCCAGATAGCCAAGAATTGGGGTACATTGCATAGGTTAAATTTAACGCGATTGGTGGAACAAATGGAGGAGGACTTCAAGAGATGGGACATGATATCCCTGTCACTGGCAGGGAGGGTGCAGGCGGTTAAAATGGTAGTCCTCCCGAGATTCCTCTTTGTGTTTCAGTGCCTCCCGGTGGTGATCACGAAGGCTTTTTTCAAAAGGATCGAAAAGAGTATCATGAGTTTTGTGTGGGCCGGGAAGACCCCGAGAGTGAGGAAGGGATTCTTACAGCGTAGTAGGGATAGGGGGGGGCTGGCACTACCGAGCCTAAGTGAGTACTACTGGGCCGCCAATATCTCAATGGTGAGTAAGTGGATGGGAGAAGAGGAGGGAGCGGCGTGGAAGAGATTGGAGAGGGCGTCCTGTAGGGGGACTAGCCTACAAGCTATGGTGACGGCCCCACTGCCGTTCTCACCGAAGAAATACACCACAAGCCCGGTGGTGGTGGCGACTTTGAAAATTTGGGGACAGTGGAGACGGCATAGGGGAAAGACGGGAGCCTTGGTGGGGTCCCCGATAAGAAATAACCATCGGTTTGCCCCGGGGAGAATGGATGGGGGATTTGGAATATGGCAAAGAGCAGGAGTAACGCAACTGAAAGATCTGTTTGTGGATGGGAAGTTCGCAAGTCTGGGAGCGCTGACCGAGAAATATGGGTTGCCCCAAGGGAATGCATTCCGGTATATGCAACTGAGGGCTTTTGCGAGGCAGCAGGTGAGGGAATTCCCGCAGCTCCCGACGCATGAGGTGCAGGACAGAGTAATCTCAAAGACATGGGTGGGGGACGGTAAGGTGTCAGATATAGATAGGGAAATGAGGGACGAGGGGGAGATTATGGCAGATGAGCTGAAAGGGAAATGGGAAGAAGAGCTGGGGGAGGAGATTGAGGAGGGGCTGTGGGCGGATGCCCTAAGTAGGGTAAACTCATCGTCCTCGTGTGCCAGGCTAAGCCTGATTCAATTTAAGGTGTTACACAGGGCGCATATGACTGGAGCACGGCTCAGTAAATTTTTTGGGGTAGAGGATAGGTGTGCGAGATGCTCGAGAAGCCCAGCGAATCACACCCACATGTTCTGGTCATGTCCGGCACTACAGGGGTTCTGGGTGGGGGGTGACAAAGGTGCTTTCGAAAGTAGTGGGGGTCCAGGTCGAACCAAGCTGGGGGTTGGCTTTATTTGGGGTTGCACAAAAGCCGGGAGTGCAGGAGGCGAGAGAGGCCGATGTTTTGGCCTTTGCGTCCCTAGTAGCCCGGCGCAGGATACTGTTGATGTGGAAGAAAGCCAAGCCCCCGGGGGTGGAGACCTGGATAAATGACATGGCAGGGTTTATAAAGCTGGAACGGATTAAGTTCGTCCTAAGGGGATCGGCTCAAGGGTTCACCAGGCGGTGGCAACCGTTCGTCGAATACCTCACAGAAAGATAGAGGGAATGGAAAAGAAGAAGGCAGCAGCAGCCCGGGGGGGGGGGGGGGGGGGGGGGGGGGGGGGGAACCAGAAGGAGTCTCAAGGTTATTAATATATATGTATAATATGTATAGGTCGTTGCTATAAATAATTGTATATTGGACTGTTAAATCATATTTTTGGAGAGTGTTTATCTGAGACAAGGCAGTTGCCATTTAGTTTTAGTTATATATTATTTATTCTTTGTTTATAAAACAGGTCATTGTTATCTATACTGTTATATTATTGTGTAAAGGATACACAATGTACTGTGATGGTTGACCAAAAATTTTCAATAAAATATTTTTTTTAAAACTGTCCTAGTTATTCAATTTGCCAGGACACTGCTCTCAGCCTGCCCCATCGAAACAACTACCTCTTTCCCCAGCACAGGTGCCAATGGACCATGAAACAAAACTCCTGCCACTCTTTCAGCCAAGCATTTTAACCTTCTAACCTGTTATTCCTGGCAAATTGGTGCATGGTTCAGGTAACAAATGAGAGTATATTACTTTTGAGGTTCTGCTTTTTTATTTCATAGAATTTACAGTTCAGAAGAATTCAGAATGTCCAATTCACCTGACAAGCATGTCGTTCGGGACATGTGGGAGGAAACGGAGCACCCGGCGGAAACTCACACAACACGGAGAACGTGCAGACTCTGTTTGAGATGTATAATATTGAGTGGCATGGACATGATGAATAGAAAGCAGCTGGTCCCCTTAGTTGTAGGGTCAATAACAAGAGGGTATAATTTTAAGGTGAAAGGCAGGAGATTTAGAGGGGATTGGAATCTGGAATGCACTGCCTGGGAGAGTAGTGGAGGCAGGAAACTTCACAACTTAAAAAGTACTTGGATGAGCGCTTGAAATGACATGACATTCTTGGCTATGTGCCAATTGCTGGAAATGATGATGTGGAGATCTTTGTTTGGCATCTTTGAATTTGTCAATATATGTGTTTCTGGAACAGACCTCTTCATTCACCTGAGGAAGGAGCAGCGCTCCGAAAGCTAGTGACATCGAAACAAACCTGTTGGACTTTAACCTGGTGTTGTAAGACTTCGTAAATTGCTGGAAAGTGAGACTAGTGTAGATTTAGGGTCATTTTTTGTTGGTGCAGGCTTGATGGGCCAAAGGGCCTCTTCTGTACTGTAAGATTCTATACAGCATGAAGCAATAATACAAGCCAAATCAAAATGTAACAAATTAATAAATTTACAAACTACTATTCCATGTCAAGAAATGTTTCAGGAAGCCAGCACCCTTTAAAAATAGTGGACCTCCTCCTGCACTGACTACACACATTTCATAAGAGGCTTACAGTATAAAAACCCACACAGTGCTAGAGCAATCCAAAACTAATTTCACTGCCCTGCTCTCATGCCCAATCACCCTGTATCTTCCCAGTCAAGTGTTTTTATCTCTCTGTGCTTCAACCACTTCTTGTACAGAACTCACTGTGTAAACAGATCTCTCAACTCCTTCCCCTCACTCGGTGAGTTTTTATACTGCTGACTCTTCATCACCCACTTCACAACCAGAGGAAATAATATTCACCCTCCATTACTTCAGAACAAATCTTGGCTGTAAAAATACTTTTTTAAAGATGTTCCTGAAATTTCACTCGGAAGTTGCAAATTGATTTTTCTGCACCATGACAATCTTTTGCATTTTTACATGTTTAAACCTGGTGTGTAAACTGCGACAATTCATTAGAGAAAGTGAATGACATGGTCACCGATCAGTCTCCGTAGATTGGTTTATACAATTAGGACTGGGTTTAACTTCAATAGAAAAACTAACTCCATCTCGTAAAAGCTCCAGGGAGGCAGAGCGCCGTTAGCCCAACCCAGCAATCAATGTCCGCCCAGAGGATAAATGGTCGTGAACAGGGACCGAAACTTCCATCCCCTCCTTCTCCCTTTCCATTACCTTCAGGAGCAGCTGCAAAGCCCCAACCTCCTTAACACTCCCCAAAGCCGCCATCTTCCCTCCCTTACATGACCCACTGCGCAGGCGCTGCAATCTAACCGCAGCCTCACATGACCCACTGCGCAGGCGCTGCAATCTAACCGCAGCCTCACATGACCCACTGCGCAGGCGCTGCAATCTAATAGCAGCCGCACATGACCCACTGCGCAGGCGCTACAATTTCAGCCTCACATGACTCACTGCGCAGGCGCTGCAAACGAATCGCAGCCTCACATGACCCATTGCGCAGGTGCTGCAATCCACTCAGGGTATTGTGCGAATTGGACTATTATCTGGAAAGGAAGAATGAGCAGGGTTACCGGAGCTGACACCTTCAGAGAGCTTGTGTAGACATGGTGGGCTGAATAGCCTCTTTCTCTGCTCTGACTGATTGTGTGATTATGCTGATGAGCTGAATATCAGCTGTGAGCCACAACTGTACACTCATGGGCATGAAGTAAGTTGTGGATATAGTGTAGAGTTACTTGAGCCTCAGCTCTTGGCCTGTTCAGGTTGAAAACCTTCCCTTCCGGTTGAAACTCAAGTCATGAACCTTGTGGAACCACAGAATCCTTACAGTGTAGTAGGAGACCATTCAGTCCACCGAGTCTGCTCCAACCCTCTGAATGAGTACCCTACCTAGACCCAATCTCTCATTCTATCCCCATAACATGACCTAGGGACAAATTAACACGGCCAATCACCCCAACCAGCACATCTTTGGACTGTGGGAGGAAGCCAGAGCACCCGGTGGCAACCCAAGAAGACATGGGGGAATGTGCAAACTCCACACAGTCATCCAAGGTCAGAATCAAACCTGGGTACCCTGGAACTGTGAGGCAGCAGTGCTAACCATTGTGCCACCCCTTGCTCATGAATGAGTCCATGACCAGGCTAAGTTAATACTGAAGAAAGTTGTTGCAATCACACAGTATTGCTTCACACCTGTCTGGATACACAAGGGCTGAGTTTTCAATCCATTGCAAAGGATGGCTGCTGCTATACCATCATGCAAGAGTGACACGATAGTAACATATTTTGCTGGAGGACTTTCCAAAGAGCTTCCTGGTTGATAGAATCAGAGACCTGTGACAAATCAATAGATGTCCTGTAGAGCTCGTTGTATTGTTCCACTTTACTTGGGTTTGTCGAGCGACAAACATATCTGTGGTCTCCCTGGATGCCCAAAAGCCAAATGGGGTCTCCAGAAGATGGTCTTCACTGACAGCAGGTGGCTCAGGAGGTCTTGTGTGATAATCTTCTCCAGAGCAGACAAGAAATATGCCTCTAAAGTTCCTGCAAATTAATTTATCAACCATCTTGAGAAACAAAACAATTATGGCATTGCGGAACATGGGAGGTAGGACCTCTTCCCAAATTTTGTAAAAAAGAAAAATCCCCCAGCATCCCAACCATGATCGTGTGAAATCAGCTGCATTGGTCTGGACACTGCCCACATAACTAATTATCGGTTTCCGAAGCAGATTCTATTTTCACGATTTAAGGAATGCACCCGATCTCATTGTTCTAGACAAACTCAGGCCTCATCTTTTTTCTGGCACACCGTACTGTTACCTGCTCTCCCCCTAAACTGGAAAATATAAAGTAATTTCTTCCCATTTCCACCCCTCCTTCATCTTCACGTGGTTTATCAGTCTCTTCCTTTCCTTTCCTCGATTTCTCCGTCATGAATGCTGGGGATCATCTATTAACGAATATTCACGAAGCCCACTGACTCCCACAAATGCATTGACTACATTTCCTCACACTCTGCTTCCTGTAAGAATCTAATTTCACTCTCCCAGTTTCTCCATCTCCCTTGAATCGGTTCTGATTATACAGCCTCCCACACCGGTGTTTCCAATATTTTTTCTTCAACCGAGTATTCCCCTCCACTGTCATTAAGAGGATGTTCTGCCATGTCTGTCCCATTTCCCACACTTTGAATTCTCTGCCCTAATCCCACTCTGACATCCCTGCCCTTGGCCTGTAACACAGTTCAAATGAAGCTCAGTTCAGGAACAGTAGCTCATTTTCAACAATTACAAATCAGTTACAAACCATTCCTTCGGCGATGTTTTGTGCGTTTTCCCGTTCTCGAGACACATCTTTGGGGTGGGATTTTCCAGCCCTTGCCGCCGGCAGGATCTTCCAGTCCTGCCCAGGTGCTCCCCTCCCTGACCCTATGACTACTTCCCCGGCGACGGGACAGGCATGTCATGCAAAATGCCATAGTTTCAGTAGGACTGGAAGATTGTGGGGGGGAGGTTGCAGAAAATCCAGCCCTTGTTTCAATCCTTGGCCTATCACCATCCCCTTTTGATTTGCACAGCATCATCTCTTTCATCATTTAATCTCTCCTGGATAAGAGAGATTTCTCCTGGTGTGAGGATACCAGACCAGACCCCAACATTTTTAGGATACCGGACTAGACTGCCCCATAGTGCGGTGGACTCTGAGTTATTAAATGGTTTCAAGAAGGAGATAAATATATTTCTGATTTTAAAAATGGGTTAAAGGGATATGGGAACAGGCAGGGGGGTGTATTTGAGACCAGGAAGAGATCAGCCATGATCTGATTGAATGGCGAGCAGTCTCAAAGGGCTGAATTGCCTACTTCTGTTCCTAATTCTTATGTTCCTATGAGAGACTACATTTGTTAGGATACCGGATGAGAAACCCAAATCATTTTCTTTAATTTGTAAAGCTGTGTGGAAAGGATATTTCACCCCAGGAGTGACGGCTCTGACCAATAGGTGTCTTTTATGTTGAAACAAACTTTAATTTAAACACAAAATTAACCACATTAACATCAAAGAAAATATCTTAATAATTATCAGTTAGACAGTTCTTAAAGAAAAGGAAAAACTAGAACCCACAATCTACACCTGCCACTAATTTGAATTAAGCAACCCAATACAGTTCAAATGCCACTTATAAATAAAGTTAACACAACTGGTTTCTTGCTCAGCTGCACAGACTTTTGGAAATAATTCCTTTCAAGAGCAGATCCAGTACACTTCTGCTCAACTTAACAGCATTTGGCAAAACTACTATTCAATTTAAAATCCTATAACAGACTCAAATCCTACGGCAAATTGTAAAACTACAGACAGACCTGGTTCCTCCCATTAATTATATAATCTGAATGCCACTAAGATGTCACATGACCTGCGTGGCTAGGACTAAATACAACCCCTCCTTAATTACGTTTTTAAAAATTAATTTAGAGTTCCCAATTCATTTTTTCTAATTAAGGGCAATTTAGCGTGGACAATCCACCTATTCGGCACATCTTTGGGTTGTGGGGGCAAAACCCATGCAAACACAGGAAGAATGTGCAAACTCCACACGGACAGTGACCCAGAGCCGGGATTGAACCTGGGACCTCGGTGCCGTGAGACAGGAGTGCTAACCGCTGTGCCGCTGTGCTGCCCCTTAATTACAGATTAAGCATACATACTGCCTGTATGTATTTTAAACTGCCGTTTTTAATAAAATTACTGCAAAAAAATGAAATACAATATAGAACAATTTCTACATTCATCTTAACTCTTAACACCTTCCCTTTGGTTCTTTTCACCTCTCCTCCCCTCTCCTGGCCTCTGTATTTTCTTTAACCCAGTTCTGTCTCCACCTTTTGTCAATTCTGGCCATTCCATCTCATGGTCCCATCGAACTCCTGGGGTGGCAGGCGTGGGGATGCAGGGTTCGGTACAGGAGTGGTGTGCTGTGGAGCGTCATTCAGCGAGCAGATAAGCCCACCACATGGTGCCCTCACATATCTTGCCCTTGCCTGTCGCCTCTGAAGTCGACCGCAGGGGTGGCCTCCAAATGCCCAGGGGGCCTGGCCCTTGTTCAGCTCCAACAACCCAACATTCCCCCCCTCTCCCATTCTCCAACTGCTCCCTCTCCCACCCCCCATCCCGGCATACCCTCTGTTCCCGGTCCTGCCCATCCTTCACACTCTTCAGACAGAGGACCAGTTCAGAAAGTTGGTGAACAGGTGTTTATTGTGATATATACATGTATTGTGCCCTAGCCCCTATCGTTAACCTATCTACTGCACCATGCCAACTTAACTGGTGTCTAATTTTCTAACCTTACATGCCCTAACGCTCGTTCTAGTGGGTCCCCCAGTCGGTACATCAGAAGCAGAGGTGGCCTGCTCCATATCCCGCCCAGTGATCTGGGTCGCATTTGGTGGCCATCCTCTGATGGGCCTGGCAGTCTTTCAGGTGTCACAAGTGGCATGGTGCTACCCTGTTCTGCCTGCTGCTCATCGGATTCACCAGGGACATGTGGGGTGGGTTGAGAGATACTGCGATGTTCTGGCACCTCCCCTGTGGCACAGGCCCCATCACCTCCTCCCCCCTTGGGATGCCCAATGGCCCCCATGCTACTTTTTGGGACGGGGGTGTGGCCTGAGCGAGCTCCGGGGGCAACCCCGCCACCTGGCATTGCCAGTCCTGGAGGCTCACTTTCGTCTCAACCAGGCTCTCCATGCTCACAGCCATGGAGCACAGGGACTGTGCATGTCACCCATGACCATGTCAGGTCTCTCTGGGACTGGCTCAGGTCAGCCAGCGCCAGGCCAATTCCCTTGACACCCGCAGCCATGACACACTGTGACTGGGCCAAGCCCTGGAGCATCGCTGCAATGTCCATGCTGCTCTGGTACATGGCTGCCTGTGATATGGCTGCCCTGTCCCGTGCCTCGGCCACTACTCGTACAGTGTGCCACAGGCCTTGTACATCTTGACCCATGGCCAATAACGTTGCACCCGAGGCTTCCACCACAGACGCCACCCCTGCAGTGTTGGCCTGGGTGGCATGCATGGTCAACACCGCCCCTCCCCCTGCAGGTGGTTGCACTCTTCCAACTGCACTTGTAGGCACTGGATGGTTGTTGACACCCCCTCCTGTAGTCCCCTGCATCTCCAGCATTGATGGGAACGCTCTTTCCAGAACCGTAAGACCTGTCTGGATGGCAGCTAGACCCTGGGGCCGGGCGGCCTTGCAATCCTCCGCCCCCTCGGAAGTTCTTACCCCCACCTGATGTACCGCATCATGTGCGTGGTGTGCACCAGAAAGTGCCCCAGGATCCTCTTCACTAAAGTGCCCAACCGAGGTGGTCTCTGGATGGTGAAGGGTGTTGGTGATAGCAGTGACGAAAAGTCGGTATCATCCCCGGACATGTGCGGGTACCGGCAGTTCTAGTCTTGTCACCAGGTGAATCTCGGTGTTGTGGCAGGGGGCGACGGACCCCAGATGGACCCACCCCGTTGCCAGGTAATTCTTCAAGATATAAGACAAGACGCATGATTAGATTGCGTGTAGGTATGGTGTGGAGGGGAGGGTTCCACATGTGCCAGAGGGACATCGCATTTCATTGGGGGCTCACTTGTGTCTCCAATGCCAACCTCCACCTCGGCGACTGCCTGCTCTCCAACCCTGCCAACCAGGTCCAATGCCCGCTGCTCTCTGACGGTGAGGGGCACTGATTCTGGGGGGGTGGAGGGGGGGGAGTGGGAGTGGGGGGGGGGGGGGAGAGGTTCTGCAAGTGTGTGGGAGAGGGATTAGTGGTGGTGACTCACCCCGGCTGGTCTGGATGGTTCCCATCTTCACCCAGTGCTGCCTACCGATCCGCCTTTTGGGGCCGGATTTGTGGGCATGGGGGGTGGGTGAGGGGCGAGTGGGGCGGGGGTTGGTGCCAGGGGCACAGTGACGGTGATGACTCACACTGACCGTCCTCAGGAGGTCGTGCAGCTTCTTCCTGCACTGCTGCCCGCTCCTGGCGGCGGGGGCCCATGGCGCTCACGGTCTCTGCCACCTGTACACAAAGCCCGGTTGACATCTACAGATCGCAGCCTCCTTCCCACCCGGGGAAAGGGTGTCCCGCCTCTCCTCCACGGAATCCAGCGGTGTCTCCAACTCTGCGTCAGCGAATCTTGAGGCCACTCTCCGGGGTGGCATCTTCTTGGCTGGAATGAGAGTGTATGGGGAGTGGGTGGTTCTCTGCAGTTCCAGTTTGTCAGGCTCTCCAGTGCCAATCCCAACCGTAGTGAATCAGACGCCAGTGTCAGCTAAAATTACGCTAACTCCACGTGGCGTCGGTACTGGCCCGTTGGCATGTCCTGAATTGCTCCGAGACTGGTGGCTCTATCGGGGCCGTAGGACACCAGTGAACCAGTCCCAATATTAGCACTTAGTCTCTGAAAGAGAGAATCCAACCTGTTAACTCTGTTTCTCCACAGTCACAACCTGCCCGACTGGGTATTTCCTGCACTGTTTTTATTTCGAATTTCCAGCATTCACACCATTTTGCTTTCGTAGGTAGAGAGGTGGATATGTTTTCATTGGAATTACTGAATCCTATCCCGATAAGAAACACCAATTTCAGTTATTGAATATCTGGATTGGTGGTCCAGTCCTAATTAAACTTCGTGGAGCTTTAAATAAGATTTTTTTCTTATGAAGACAGAAGATGGGCATAGCGATCAGTGGCATCGCAGAGTGTTTGAAAGGTCAGACAAAGCTTTTCTTCAGTGAATTCTAACTGGGGTTTCAGCTTCTGGAGAAGGTTGGGCAAGACAGCATCCTGATGTGTTCTGTACTCTGGGATAACACAGGCTGCAACTGGATGCAGCTTTAACCAAAAGATATTCCAGACCTTGAAGTTAGTTCAATCTGATTTATTGACCCAGTAGCACAGTTAGCACAGTTCTCCATGAGTTCGACTCTCTGCTAACCTAAGTGTGGTTACTCTGTCTGCCTGAACCAGACTAGCTCTTAGCCACGTGCTGGAGGTGTGATACTGTACATACACCCTGACTCACTCTGTAGATGTTCATCAGTGGAAAGAGGCGGAGTGTGAGTGCCTCATGCCTTTTATAGTGAGATACCACCCTGAGTGTCCTGCCTGCTCATTGGTCATGTCCTGTTCTCTGTGTTCATTAGCTGCCTGTCTGTATATCATTATCTGCATGTCTTCATATCATGCCACATCCTACAGGATGGGAAGGAGAAATCGTCAGATTAAGCAATTTTGCTTCCCATCAA
The DNA here is from genome assembly GCF_047496885.1 of Scyliorhinus torazame. Classification (NCBI taxonomy): domain Eukaryota; kingdom Metazoa; phylum Chordata; class Chondrichthyes; order Carcharhiniformes; family Scyliorhinidae; genus Scyliorhinus; species Scyliorhinus torazame. The sequence continues at coordinate 152,997,770 of NC_092716.1, forward strand.
AGTGTCCTAAGTGGGAATGACAAGCAGCCTAGGCTTTGTGTCATAGTGTTCCCTTCAGAATTTGCAACATAAAAGATCCTGAGGAGACCTGACAGGGTGGATGCTGGAAGGATGTTTCCTTCTTGTGAGAGAGACCAGAACTCAGGGACACAGTTTAAAAATAAAGGAATGTATCATTTAAGACAGATGAGGAGAATTTATTTCTCTCAGAAAGTAGTGAATCTTTGGAACCCTCCACCAGAGGGCAGAGGAGGCAGGCTCAATGAATATTTTTAAAGATGGATTCTTGATTAACAAGCGAGTCAAAGGTTATCGGGGGTAGGCAACATGTGGAGTTGAGACCCCAATCAGTTCAGCCATGATCTTATAGAATAGCGGAGCAGGCTTGAGGAGCTGAATGGCCTACTCCTAATTCATATGTATGTTTTTGTATGTATGTGTGTTTAACTCTGTAAACAGGGAATAAAATAAGTGTGGCACCATCGAAAACACGCAAGGCGGGTCGTAGTGAACTCAAGCGAGGCTTTATTGAGCAGACTTGTTCCCCAGCAGCTCAGTTACAGAATGCGGCTGCTGGGAGAACCTGGGTTCCTATACCCCGCCTTTCTGGGTGGAGACCAGTAGGTGGCAGATCCAATCAGGACCCAGTATCTATCCACCAATAGCCTCTCGGCATCATGGTGTACCGTATTACCCCTAATACATACCACCACATTCACCCCTTGTTAAAAAAGAACCCGGTGGGGTGGTGGGTCGTGGTAGGGGTTTACAGGGTCGGTATTGTGCCTTAACCATTAACTATGTACAATAATGCCGCTTTTACTGGGCCACTGAATTATTTACATTACTTAAACCGATTCGATGAGCCGAGTGGGTGCCCTGGTCGTCCTTTCCGATCGTCTCAGCCCGGGTGGTGGTGGTGGTGGTGGTGCTGGCTCGGGTCCTGTCGTCTCTGGGAGCGTTTCGCTGTCCGTCCCTGCTTCCTTACTCCTGGGCGGGCCTGGGAGTAGAACCGATCCCCCCGGGAAGGGAGTGGCTGTGGGAGTGATTGGTGTTGGGTGGGTGTGGGGAGCTCCGGCGGGCGCCAGGTCCCGCAGGGAGACCGTGTCCTGTCGGCCGTCGGGGTACGCCACGTAGGCGTACTGCGGGTTTGCGTGGAGGAGATGCACCCTTTCCACCAACGGGTCTGATTTGTGCGCCCGCACATGTTTCCGGAGCAGGACGGGTCCCGGGGCTGCCAGCCAGGTCTGAAGTGACGTTCCAGAGGAGGACTTCCTAGGGAAAGCAAGGAGGCGCTCGTGAGGCGTTTGGTTAGTCGTGGTGCATAGCAGGGACCGGATAGAGTGAAGGGCATCCGGGAGGACTTCCTGCCAGCGGGAAATTGGGAGACTCCAAGACCGTAGGGCTAGTAGGACGGTCTTCCAGACCGTTCCGTTCTCCCTTTCTACCTGCCCGTTCCCCCGGGGGATGTAACTGGTCGTCCTGCTCAAGGCTATGCCCTTGCTGAGCAGGAATTGACGCAGTTCGTCACTCTGAAGGAGGACCACCTGTCGCTATGGATGTAGGCGGGGAAACCAAACAGTGTAAAGATGGTGCAGAGGGCTTTAATGACCGTGGCCGCGGTCATGTCGGGGCAGGGGATGGCGAAGGGGAAACAGGAGTATTCGTCAACGACGTTTAGAAAGTACGTGTTGCGATCGGTGGAGGGGAGGGGGCCTTTGAAATCCAAACTGAGGCGTTCAAAGGGTCGGGAAGCCTTTATCAGGTGCGCTCTATCTGGCCTGAAAAAATGCGGTTTGCACACTGCGCAGATTTGGCAGTTCCTGGTGACTGCTCGGACCTCCTTGACGGAGTAAGAGAGGTTGCGGGCCTTTATGAAGTGGTAGAAACGAGTGACTGCCGGGTGGCAGAGGTCCTTCTGGAGGGCTTGGAGACGGTCCACTTGTGCGTCGGTACGTGTGCCGCGAGATAGGGCATCGAATGGCTTGTTCAGCTTTCCGGGATGGTACAAGATCTCATAATTGTAGGTGGAGAGTTCGATCCTCCACCGCAGGATCTTGTTGTTTTTTATCTTGCCCCGCTGTGCATTATTGAACATGAAGGCTACCGACCGTTGGTCAGTGAGGAGAATGAATCTCCTACCGGCCAGGCAATGCCTCCAATGTCGCACAGCTTCCACTATAGCTTGGGCCTCCTTTTCCACTGAGGAGTGGCGGATTTCTGAAGCGTGGAGGGTCCGGGAGAAAAAGGCCACGGGTCTGCCCGCTTGGTTGAGAGTGGCCACCAGAGCTACGTCGGATGCGTCGCTCTCAACTTGGAAGGGGGGGGACTCGTCGATGGCGCGCATCGTGGCCTTTGCGATATCCGCTTTGATGCGGCTGAAGGCCTGGCGTGCCTCTGTCGACAGGGGAAAAGTAGTGGACTGGATTAGTGGGCGGGCCTTGTCTGCGTATTGGGGAACCCACTGGGCGTAGTAAGAAAAGAAGCCCAGGCAGCGTTTCAGGGCTTTGGCACAGTGGGGGAGAGGGAACTCCATGAGGGGGTGTATGCGTTCAGGGTCGGGGCCTATCACTCCATTACGCACTACGTAGCCCAGGATGGCAAGACAGTCGGTGCTAAACACACATTTTTCCCTGTTGTAGGTGAGATTGAGGGCGTTAGCGGCCTGGAGGAATTTGCGGAGGTTGGCGTCGTGGTCCTGCTGGTCGTGGCCGCAGATGGTGACGTTGTCGAGGTACGGGAACATGGCCCGTAAACCGTGCTGGTCAACCATTCGGTCCACCTCCCGTTGGAAGACCGAGACTCCATTCGTGATGCCGAATGGAACCTTTAAAAAGTGGTATAGCCGCCTGTCTGCTTCGAAGGCAGTGTACTTGCGGTCACTGGGGCGGATGGGGAGCTGGTGGTAGGCGGACTTAAGGTCCACGGTGGAGAAGACCTTGTATTGTGCAATCCGATTGACCATGTCGGATATGCGGGGGAGAGGGTACGCATATAGCTGCGTGTACCTGTTGATGGTCTGACTATAGTCTACGACCATCCTCTGCGTCTCCCCGGTCTTCACGACTACCACCTGGGCTCTCCAGGGACTATTGCTAGCCTGGATTATGCCTTCCGTCAGCAGCCGCTGGACTTCTGACCGGATAAATGTTCGGTCCAGGGCGCTGTATCGTCTGCTCCTAGTGGCGACAGGCTTGCAATCCGGGGTGAGGTTCGCAAACAAGGAAGGCGGGTCAACCTTGAGGGTCACGAGGCCGCAGATAGTCAGTGGGGGTATAGGGCCGCCAAATTTGAATGTTAAGCTCTGGAGGTTGCATTGGAAATCCAACCCCAGGAGGGTGGGAGCGCAGAGGTGGGGGAGGACATACAGCCGGTAATTTTTGAACTCTCTCCCCTGTACCGTTAGGTTTGCGATGCAGAACCCTTTGATTTCAACAGAGTGGGACTCCGCCGCCAGGAAAATTTTCTGGGAGCTTGGACGAATTACAAGGGAACAGCGTCTTACCGTGTTCGGATGAATAAAACTCTCCGTGCTCCCAGAGTCGATCAAACACGGTGTCTCGTACCCGTTCACCAGCACTTTCGTCGTTGCTGTTTGGAGCGTCCGGGGCCGCGACTGGTCTAGGGTCACCGATGCCAAACGTGGTTGCTGCATCTGGTCATTGTCTTCAGGCAGCGTGGAGCCGTCCATGCTGGGGTCCTTGCCTGTCAGCCAAGATGGCGGCGTCCATGGATGGCACGCGGTTCGGGGCGGACAAATGGCCGCTCCCATGGATCGCTCGTGGCCCACGGGTAACAAGATGGCGGCGCCCATCCCTCCCTCGTGGCGTCCAGGGTCCAAAATGCGGCCCGTTAGCCGCACATGGGTCGCTGGGGGGGTTGAGTCCGTGGTCCCGTTTCTTCCCCGGAGATAGCGGCGACCCCCTGGGACTGGCACACCGCTGCGTAGTGCCCATTTTTGCCGCAGCTTTTACAGGTGGCTGAGCGGGCCGGGCAGCGCTGCCGGGGGTGTTTCGGCTGCCCGCAAAAATAGCAGCGGGGCCTCCCCGGGTGGTCTGGGGTTCTGACCGCGCAGGCTTGCGGTGGGGTGGGGGGTGCCGGGGAGTCGATCGCGGCGGGGGTCCACGGAGCCCTAGGGGCTGTAGTGCGGTCGGGGGCGTAGGCGCGGGCGTTTTGCGAGGCCACATCGAGGGAGGCCGCCAGGGCCCGAGCCTCCGTGAGTCCGAGAGAGTCTTTTTCTAAAAGTCTCTGGCGAATTTGAGATGATACCAAACGTGCTACATAAGCGTCTCTGATCAGGAGCTCCGTGCGCTCATTCGCCGTTACTGCTGGGCAGTTGCAGTTTCTTCCCAGAATCAGTAGAGCACTGTAGAATTCGTCCAGCGGTTCCCGGGGATTTGTCGTCTCGTCGCGAGCTGGTGGCGTGCATAGACCTGGTTGACGGGCCGAATGTAGATCTCTCTCAGCATGGTGATCGCACTTGGAAATCTTCCGCGTCCTCGATGAGAGCGTAGATTTCGTGACTCACTCTGGAATGTAGGACCTGCATCTTCTGGTCTTCTGTTGGTCTGCCGGGGGCCGTTCGGACGTATCCCTCAAAGCACGCCAGCCAGTGCTTAAACGTAGATGTTGAGTTAGCTGCTTGGGGGCCGATTCGCAGGCACTCCGGGGCGATCCAGAGCTCCATATTCCTTTTTAAGTGTGCTCAATAAATTGTGGCACCATCGAAAACACACAAGGCGGGACGTAGTGAACTCAATCGAGGCTTTATTGAGCAGGCTTGTTCAGACTTGTTCCCCAGCAGCTCAGTTACAGAATGCGGCTGCTGGGAGAACCTGGTTCTTATACCCCGCCTTTCTGGGTGGAGCCCAGTAGGTGGCAGATCCAATCAGGACCCAGTATCTATCCACCAATAGCCTATCGGCATCATGGTGTACCGTATTACCCCTAATACATACCACCACAATAAGGAACAATTAAAGTGGCCCAGCGGATGGTACAGTTAAATAACTAAGTTATACGGGGAAAGGAGTGGGCCATTCAGTCCCTTCAACCTCTTCTGCCATTCAATCAGATCGTGTCTGACCACAACTCTATTTGTTTGCCTTTGATCAAAATCCCGGCCGCCCATACCTAATAAAAATCAGTCTAAAAATCTCAGTCCTGGAAGTTTCCTTCATTTTCCTTTCCAAAGTATAATTTATTCCTAAAATTTGTTAAGGCACAATTCAAGTTTGGCAGTTCATATAGTACATTCTGGAACAATTTGTTTATATACAGTACCTGGCCAGATAAGACTGAGGAAGGGATGGGTTGGGCAAGTATTTCATTCGGGATTGGACTCTAAAACGAAGGGGGTGGCGATTTTGATCAAATATCGGGTGGCGTTTGAAGTGGGAAGTGTAGCGGCGGACTCTGGGGGAAGGTATGTTATGGTGAGCGGGAATCTGGAGGGGATGCCGGTGGTGTTAGTGAACATCTATGCCCCGAACTGGGACGATGTGGAATTTATGAGGCGGGTGCTGTGGAAGATTCCGGACCTGGACTCTCATCGGCTGATTATGGGGGGGGGGGGACTTTAATAGGTCCTGGATCCGAGACTGGACCGGTTGAGCTCGAGGTCGGGGAGGGTGTCAGCTAGAGCTAAGGAGCTCCGAGGGTTCATGGAGCACATGGGGGGGTTGGATCCGTGGCGATTTGGGAGACCGAGGGTGAAAGAATTTTCATTCCAATCCCATGTGCATGAGGTGTACTCCCGAATAGACTTACGTTGTTGGCAGGGGTGGTTGATATTGAGTATTTGGCAATAGTAGTGTCAGACCATGTCCCGCACTGGGTGGACCTACGAGTGAGCAAAGCTGGGGGGTGGGGGGCAGCGCCTGCAATGGATGTGGGAGAGTTGGCGGAGGCAGAGGTGTGTGATCAGGTGAGGAAGGCCATCCGGGGGTGGAAGAGGTGTGTGAGTGGGTGAGGAAGGTCATCCGGGGATATGTGAAGATTGATGATACAGGGGGAGGTTTCGGCACATATGGGGCGACATTCTCCGACCCCCCGCCGGGTCGGAGAATCGCCGGGGGCTGGTGTGAATCCCGCCCCCGCGGTTGCCGAAGTCTCCGGCACCGGATATTCGGCGGGGGCGGGAATCGCGCCGCGCCGGTTGGCGGGCCCCCCCGCTCGATTCTCCAGCCCGGATGGGCCGAAGTCCCGCCGATAAATTGCCTGTCCCGCCGGCGTAAATTAAATCACCGACCTTACCGGCGGGACAAGGCAGCGCGGGCGGGCTCCGGGGTCCTGGGGGGGCGCGAGGCGATCTGGCCCCAGATGCTGCCCCCACGGTGGCGTGGCCCGTGATCGGGGCCCACCGATCCGTGGGCGGGCCTGTGCCGTGGGGGCACTCTTTCCCTTCCGCCTCTGCCACGGTCTCCACCATGGCGGAGGCGGAAGAGACTCCCTCCACTGCGCATGCGCGGGAATGCTGTCAGCGGCCGCTGACGGTCCCGCGCATGTGCCGCCCGGAGATGTCATTTCCGCGCCAGCTGGCGGGGCACCAAAGCCCTTTTCCGCCAGCTGGCGGGGCGGAAATTCGTCCGGGGCCTCAATGTTGGGGCTCGGCCCCCAAAGATGCGGAGCATTCCGCACCTTTGGGGCGGTGCGATGCCCGTTTGATTTGCGCCGTTTTGGGCGCCAGTCGGCGGACATTGCGCCGTTTCCGGAGAATTTCGCCCAAGGTTTGGGAGGCACTGAAAGCGGAGGTCAGGGGGGAGTTTATTTTGATTCGGGCACATAGAGAGAAGGCGGAGTGGGCGGAGATAGAGAGGCTAGTGGAAGAAATCCTGCAGGTGGACAAGAGGTATGCGGAGGCCCCGAAGGCGGGGCTGCTAAAGGAACAGCAGAAGCTGCAGATGGAGTTTGGGCTATTATCTACGGGTAAGGCGATGGGGCAGGTGAGAAGGGCGGTATATGAGTATGGAGAGAAGGCGAGCATGATGCGAGCGCACCAGTTGAGGAAGCAGGAGGCGGCGAGGGAGATCAGGAAAGTGAAGGACACAGGAGGGAACATGGACTTGGACCCGACGGGGGTGAACAGGGTGTTTAGTGACTTCTATAGTAAGTTATACTAGCCAAACCCCCAGCCGGGGAGGAGGGGATGAGGTGGTTTCTGGAAAGGTTGGAGTTCCCGAAGATGGATGAGGAGTGGTGGAGGACCTGGGGGCCTCAGTTGGGCTGGTGGAAGTAATGGAGGGGCTGGAGGCGATGCAATCGGGTAAGGACCCGTGTCCGGACGGATACCCGGTGGAATTCTACAAGACGTTCTCAGGGGTATTGGGACTGCTGTTGGAAGGTTTCAGTGATCTACATGGAACTGATGGAGTGGGAGGGAGCCCCGATAGGCGAGGTGAAGAGGAAGTGGGAAGAAGAGTTGGGTGGGGAGTTGGAGGCCAGATTATGTGAGGAGGCCCTGAGATGAGTCAATGTATCCTCGTTGTGTGCCAGGCTCAGCCTGATACAGTTTAAGGTGGTCCGCACGGCGCACATTACAGTGGCCCGGATGAGCAGGCTCTTCGAGGGGGTGGAGGATAGGTGTGGGCGCTGTGCAGGGGGTCCTGCGAACCATGTCCAAATGTTTTGGCATGTCCGAGGCTGAGGGGTTTCTGGCAGGGGTTTGCTGACGTCATGTCAGAAGTATTAAAGCTGAGGGTGACATGGCAGTTTTTGACTGCAAAATCCTGAAGGAGAGATTCCTCCATTTTAAACCTGCCAACAAGCAAGCAACAGGAGTGTGAAAAGAACTGAAGATGGATCAGTTTGTAATAAGGAAGAGAGGGCCAGAGACACAAGCAGGCCAGGAACTCAAACTGAATCTGTTGGAGAAAGCTCTTCAGGAGACTCCATGGCAAGAGAAAGCAGTGCCGATGTGAGCTCCAGGGCCTCTGAAGAACAACCTGTCATAATATCCACTCATGTATATAATGAGATGCAGACAGGCGGTGATTGACACACAGGATAACCAATGAACACACACAGCACATAACAACCAATCACCAGACAGGACACCACCACTATAAAGCACACAGGGCATTAAGATTCTCTCCCTCTCACAGGACACAGCTACTGAGCTAGTTAGAGTGCACAAGCCGGTCAGCACTATCACCATGAGGTAGAGAGCTAGTCTGGTCAAGCCAGTAGGAGGTTGTCAGTTAGATTGATAGAGTGTCAACTCACAGCAGACTCTGTACAGCAATCAGGATGTTCAATAAAACAGTGTTGGACCATCTCCTGTGTCAGAAGCCTGTTTCTAGTTTCACAGCATCCAGTTGCAGTCAACGTTGAACCAACTTACTTAACACATCATGGTACCAGGGAGCTATTAATCCTAACAAACCTACCTCGAGTGAATCTGCAACGACCAGCAAGCAGCCATCCAGCGGCATGGAAAAGATGCAGCCTCCTCCGCAACTCCGGATCTCCGGCAACCTCGGCGCCAACTGGAAAGTCTTCAAACAAAAGTTCCCCCTGTACATCGAGGCCTCCGACCTCGAGGCAGCATCGGATGCCAGAAAGATCGCGCTGTTCCTGTTGACTGCGGGAGATCACGCCATCCACATCTAAACTCGCTCACGTTTGCCGATGGCGAAGTCAAGACAAAGTTCACGACAGTTCTGCTCAAATTCAACAGCCACTGCGACATTGAGGTGAATGAGAGCTTTGAACGGTACATCTTCCAACAGAGACTTCAGGGTAAGGATGAACCTTTTCAGTCCTTCTTGACCCATCTCCGCATCCCAGCGCAGTCATGTAATTATGACTCGACAACTGATTCCATGATCCGGGATCAGATCGTTTTTGGGGTCCAGTCCGACTCCCTGCGGGAGCAGCTCCTCAAAATCAAACAGTTGACCCTCTCCGTCGCCATCGAAACGTGTGTTGTCCATGAGCATGCCAGAAATCGCTACTCCCGCATCAGGGCGGCAGAAACTGCAAACTGGCCTCCCACGAGGCAGAAAGGGTGCAGGTCATAGCAAAAATGCAAGGCCTGAGCATCGAGGAGAGTGGCCGCTTCGCGCGCTTTTCTCAGGTCCCTACGCATGCGCGCCACGACCGGGAGGACGATGAGGCCGAAGACCCTAATGCGTAAGTGCGAACGTCGGACGACCGCACTGCGCATGCGCGATGGCGCACAGAACGTGCTGACGTCAGCGTCATGACGTGTCCGAATTGTGGCTCCGCCCATTTAAAGCGGCAATGTCCAGCCAAAGGCAGGCGATGTCTACAGTATGGAAAGCTTGGCCACTACACAGCCTTCTGCAGGTCCGCTCCATCGAGCAACAGCCAGCAATCACAGCTGCAGCGCAGACGTGTCCGCTGCATACAACAAGGCATGCAGGATTCTGATCCAGACAGCCCAACGGACCCCGATGCTGACTGCCTCGAGTCTCCATATCGGGTGGGCATCATCACTACACGCGAGTGGGTCTCTACCGTGCCTGCCAACTGCCTTTCGATCCTCAGTGTGGATCCTGACGACGAGTGGTGTGCCGTCATCTTGGTCAACCAGTTTCGCATCCGATTTAAATTGGATACAGGCGCGTCTGCGAACCTCATATCACAGTCGCACCTCGACAGTATCCGACACCAACCTAGCATTCTTCCACCAGCCTGCCAGCTCCTTGACTACAATGGTAATGCCATAGCTGCCAGTGGGTCGTGTCAGCTAGGAATTGTCTCTCACAAGGAAGTCAAGGCGACGTTGAGATTCGAGATCGTCCGGCCTGACAAGTCATCCCTGCTGGGTGCTCGCGCATGCAAACTCCTAAATCTGGTCCAGCGAGTCCATGCCGTGTCCTCGACACCGGCGACTGCCTCGCCCAATGTGAATCTCCAGGCTGAGATAGACGACATTCTCACGCAATACCACAATGTGTTTGATGGGATGGGCATGCTCCCATATCGTTACAAGATATTGCTCAAGCCGAATGCCACCCCAGTCACCCATGCACCACGCCGGGTGCCGGCTCCCCTCCAGGATCGTCTAAAAACACAGCTGCGAGAGCTCCAAGACCAGGGCATCATCTCAAAGGTCACGGAACCAACAGACTGGGTCAGCTCCATGGTCTGTGTCAAGAAACCCTCTGGCGAACTCAGCATTTGCATTGATCCCAAAGACCTGAATCGCAACATAGTGCGAGAGCACGACCCGATCCCGAAGTGTGAAGAATTGACCCGTGAGATGGCTCACGCCAAATTCTTTACCAAGCTGGACGCCTCCCGTGACTTTTGGCAAATTCAGCTGGACGAGTCCAGTCGGAAGCTGTGCATTTCTAACACTCCGTTCGGCAGGTATTGCTACAACCGCATGCCTTTTGGTATCGTATCAGCTTCCGAAGTATTTCATTGCATAATGGAGCAAATGATGGAGGGCATCGAGGGGGTGCGAGTCTATGTGGACGACGTGATCATCTGGTCCACGACGCCCGAGGATCACATTGCTCGCCTGAAACAGGTTTTCCAGAGGATTCATGAAAATGGCCTCCAGCTCAACAGGGCCAAATGCTGGTTTGGGCGGTCCGCTATCAAGTTTTTAGGTGACCACATTTCACAACAAGGTGTGCAACCTGACGCCGACAAGGTGCTGGCAATCAATGCCATGAAGACACCAGAGGACAAAAAGGCGGTCCTCCGCTTCCTCGGGATGGTAAATCTTCTCGGAAAATTCATTCCCAACATGGCATTCCACACCACGGCCCTCCGGCATCGTGTTAAAAAGTCAACAGTGTTCCAGTGGCTTCCCGCACATCAAGCGGAGTGGCTTGAGCCGAAGGCGAAGCTCACCACAGCCCCAGTACTGGCGTTCTTTTACCCAACCAAGGATACCAAGATATCCACAGACCCAAGCCAGGACGGCATTGGGGCGGTGCTCCTCCAGCGAGACGACTCCTTGTCCTGGGCTCCAGTGGCATATGCCTCCAGGGCCATGACTCTGACTGAACAACGGTATGCCCAGATCGAAAAGGAGTGTCTGGGTCTCCTGACAGGAATAGTCAAGTTTCATGACTACGTTTACGGCCTGCCGAAGTTCACGGTGGAAACAGACCACAGGCCTTTAGTCCACATAATCCAGAAGGATTTAAATGACATGACACCTCGGCTTCAGTGAATTCGTCTTCATCTCCGCCGATATGACTTTGAACTTGTCTATACACCGGGCAAGGAGATGATCGTCGCGGATGCCCTATCCCGATCCATCACCATGCCGTGTGAACCGGGCGACTTTATTCGCCCCATCGAGGCACAGGTGCAGTTGTGTGCCAGCAACCTCCCAGCCACTGATGAACACATTGTCCAGATACGCGAAAAAACTGCCAAAGATCCTCTACTGCAGCACGTGATGCAACACCTCGCCCATGGCTGGCAAAAGGGGCAGTGCCCCCAGTTCTTCAACGTTAAGGACGAGTTAACGGTTGTTGAGGGAATCCTTCTTAAACTAGATAGAATCGTCATTCCCCAAAGCAAGCAAACCATGGTGCTCAAGACAGATCCATGAGGGTCACCTTGGGGTCGAGAAATGTCGACGCAGAGTTCGGCAGGCAGTCTACTGGCCTGGCATCAGCCAGGACATTGCCAACACGGTCCTCAACTGCACACATGCCAGAAATTTCAACCAGCTCAGCCCAAGGAAACACTGCAACAGCTCAAAATCGTGACTTCTCCGTGGTCCAAGGTGGGGATAGACCTCTTTCAGGCAAATGGGCGTGATTACGTGCTCTTGGTCGACTACTTCTCCAGCTACCCGGAAGTAGTGAAACTGTCGGACCTCACGTCCAAGTCAGCGATTAAAGCCTGCAAAGAGACGTTTGCCAGGCACGGGATACCACTCACAGTAATGAGTGACAACGGCCCATGTTTCTACAGCCAAGAGTGGTCCGACTTTGCACGGTCCTACTACTTCAGTCACATCACATCCAGTCCCCATTACCCGCAATCAAACGGGAAGGCCGAAAAAGGGGTCCATATTGTCAAGTGGTTGCTATGCAAGGCTGCAGGCTCAGCCTCGGACTTCAACCTGGCGCTGTTGGCGTACAGGGCAACCCCTCTGTCGACTGGTTTGTCTCCGGCGCTGCTGCTCATGAACCGAAACCTGCGGACGACTGTTCCAGCCATCCATGTTCCAGACCTTGACCGCCTCACAGTGCTGCAGAAAGTGCAGCGATCCAGGGACCAGCAGAAGATCACTTATGATGCTCATGCCAAGGACCTACCTGCGCTGGCTCCAGAAGATGTTGTTTGTGTCCAGTTGCGTGAGGGAGGTTGGTCAGCCCCAGCTATTGTCGTCAGGCAGGCTGCCCCCAGGTCCTTCGTTGTCCAAATGGCTGATGGCTCCATTCTACGGCGCAACAGGAGGGCGCTACGAAAAGTTCCCTGCCCACCACCTGGCCGCTCTTCTCCGCATGTCATCATGCCTACTCCGGACATCTTGCAACACGAGGCCACCGATCTGGCAGCGATCCCGCCTCTCCATGAGGCCACCGACATGGCAGCAATCCCGCCTGTCCAAGTGCTGGCGTCCCCCCTCCACCTCTGACGCGATCGACAAGAATTCGTCGCCCGCCACAAAGACTGAACCTATAGACTTAAATCTTGTAAATTTTGTTCAGTTTGCTCTGTATCTGCACAATAGACACCTTCCCATGCACATATGTTCATTCACTCACCACTTGTATATAATCATGCATGTAATCGCCACGTTCCAAAATTTACTTCAAAAAGGGGAGATGTCATAATATCCACTGATGTATATAATGAGATGCAGACAGGCAGTGATTGACACACAGGATAACCAATGAACACACACGACACATAACAAGCAATCACCAGACAGGACACCACCACTATAAAGTACACAGGGCATTAGGATTCTCTCTCTCTCTACAGGACACAGCTACTGAGATAGTAAGAGTGCACAAGCCAGTGAGCACTATCACCATGAGGTAGAGAGTTAGTCTGGTCAAGCCAGTCAGAGGTTATCAGTTAGATTGATAGAGTGTCAACTCACAGCAGACTATGTACAGCAATCAGGATGTTCAATAAAACAGTGTTGGACCATCTCCTGTGTCAGAAGCCTGTTTCTAGTTTCACAGCATCTAGTTGCAGTCAACATTGAACCAACTTACTTAACACATCACAGCCCAGTAAGAAGAAGTTGAAATCGGAAACAAAGCAGTAAAACAATTATTGTTTTAGGTATGGTTTTATTAACTGTGCCAATGTAAATCAGGTTGCAATACCCATGTGCGTTATGTGCTTTGAAGTACTGGCAAATGAAAGATTAAACACTCAAAACTTTAAAAGCGTTTGAAGATTGCATGGCGAGTTCGAGGACAAACCTTTTAATTTTTTAAAAAGGATACAGTGAGAACTGACGTCATCAGCTGAAGCCCTTAGCAGAAATGTAACATTGAATGACAAAGCAAATGAGATTGTGAGGACCAAGCAGGCTCACCTGTTAAAGATAAGCAATGAAGTCAGTTGCGAAGTTTGGGCAGCATGGATCACGATGGTCAGCCGGCGTGGGTCCCGAAGATCAGCCAGCATGGGTTGTGAAAGTTGGCTGGCTAACGTGGCTCCCGAAGGATGGCCAATTGGTAAAAATGGGTCCCGGCAAACAAGTTTGAAAAACACTTGTCATGATATGTAGAATGTAAGGAGTGTAAAGGGTTAACAAGATGATGTTCATGTATCGCAACACTAGATGACACCACAGAGTAGTCATATAAAAGGCTGTGTCTCTAGATATTCTGGGAGAAGGTTTTGAAGAAGGATAGTGAGAGGTTGAGATAGATTTTTAGCTGTACTAAAAAGATATTATAGATTTCTGTAACATAGATTGTATACCGTTGTTTTATTAGCTATTATTTAGTGAAGTGTGCGAACCATTTGAAGTAGTGTAAAATAAACTAGCTTTGTTTCAAATGCATAGCTTGATTTTCTTTGTCAACGCTACAACTTTTAGCCATCTTGGAGAACTATACAAGGAATAGTTTGTATATCACAAGACTGGCCTACGGGGATTGGGCAGAGTGTGTTGCTGGAAAGTCTGGAGGGGAGAGAGCTCCTGTAGGAGCTAGACCTTTTGATGATGAAAGAGGTAGTTGATGGAGGCGGCCCCCTCAGATAACATTCCCCCCCCCCCCCCCATCTGAGGCCCAAGCAGGGTCACATTTTTGGGCATCCCCCCATGTCCCTGAAGATCTTGAATCAGCCTGAAAATTGAGTCTGGGTGGAAACAGCTCTTCAGTGGTCATCAGTTCACCATTTGAAGGGCTCCAGTTGGGGCAAGGGCTCTGGGGGAGGCTGACCAAGGCCTCACCTGTCCCACTGTAAAATTGCAGAGAGTTCCGGACAGGCAAGCGCTCGGTGGGAAGGCCATCCGAAGAATTTTATGAGCACCGCATCCCACGCCTAAAAGCCCACTGGTGGGGGAATGTAAAATTCTGCTGGGGAGAGCTTGCTCAAGTTACATAAAAATTGATGATAATTGGGAAAAACAGAATAACTGATGAATATAGCAAGCAGTCCAGAGTCAAAGTCAGAGATGCTCTCGTGGAATAATAATGATGTCGCCAAGGAGGGATCAGCATGAAGTGTTTATCAACTGTTACCCCAGTTGAGAGACAGCTGTAGCGAATGAAGTGTGGAACCTATCTGAGAATCGAGTATCAGCAGACTCACTGTAGGGATTCTTGCGGGAATGAGCATGCAGGAGGCATGGAGTCGGTCGGAGGATCAGAAAGGTGATGATGATGTTGGTTGGCACTGTACAATCTAGAAGCTACAGAGATTTCCTCCTCAGCAAGCTGAATGATTTCTTGGCTCAGCACTGACTGGCGTTGAAAAGCCAGTCGAACTGTTGCTATCTTTACTTGCTCTAAATATGGCAGTCAAAAAGATTGCCCTTCTTTTATCTATATATTGATATGACATACTCTCAGAGTCGCCAGGTATCGAATGATACTGCCACAAGGTTCAACCGGGTATCGATCAAAGAGCCAAACAACCAGTTAGTTAGTTCAAGATCAATGGTACTTTATTTACGCACAAGATTAACTTACACATGCAACATAAACACTACGAGCTAAACTACACCTAACAACTATGACAACCTGTACTTAACTTCAGGCACCCGGCTTAGGTCAGAGGAACAGTGGCCTTTGTTCGAATCTGGATCGGCTGGATCTGGAGAAGTAACTGTGGTTCGGCTAGGATCATCCGCCTGGTAGCGAGCGTTGAACTTGAACTTGCTTCTGGTGGTGCTGCAATTGGAGGTGGACGTTGCCGGAGCGCCAGGTCCAAAAGAGATTGAATGCATGGCAGTGTCTCTCTTCATCCTTGGGGAGTTTCGCGCTCTTTTGGGCGGTCCTTAGGTTTGGACCCAATAATTCGGCAGTTCTCGATCACTGCCTTCGATCTGAGCCAATAAAGGGGCGGGTGCCTTGATGGCTGGGCATGTCCTAAGCGGTCATTGACCTTGCTATTTATGCTTCCTGAAAAGGGAGTGGCGCCAAAATGTCTGGGCTTGTATCGGTTACCTGAGTATCAATCCTTTGTCTTACGGAGATGGGCCATTAAATGCTAATCGGTTGGGGGTTTCGATGCTGTCTGGATTCTCTGCTCACAAATATACATTCAGGCTCTGTGCCTACCTGAATCTTACATTGTCCACATTTCCCTTTAGGCTTTGCGAACGTCCACGTTTCTTCTTGTAAGTGGCCAACCCAGATGGCTACAGAACCAGCGCCGAGTCAAGGTTAAGCGGGAGATTGCATTCTCCCAAAAGATACTTTAAATAAGATATTATCCTATTTAAACAGGAAAGTAATATAGAGGAGACAATAGGAAAGAATCAGTGTAAAAGTTTTGTCTCAAAGTTGGTTTACATTGCCGTTTGTAGGTGGAGGCCACACCAACAATACATTCATTTAGCCGTAAAAATTACAATCAAGAAGGAAACCCACAAACCATATCCGATTATATCCATGTTCTTATCTACCAGAGGCTGCAGTGCCCACTGGCTGCAGAAGATTGAAAGCAGACATTGAACACAACATTCTCCCCTCCCTGCGCTCACATAGAGTGACCCTCCATCCAGAGCTTGTGCTTTTCAGGAACTGCGAATGGACTCAGTTCAGCCATGTTAATAAAAGGAGAGAAACAAATGGCCATATCTTCCTTTCCCACAGCAGAGGGCAGCATTTCATTCAAGACAAGTCACACTTAAAGGACACTCTACAATCAGGGTTAGAAAGGTTCCTCCAACACACGATCAGCGTCAAAAAGGTCCCTCCAAACGTCGCCTGCGTGATTGATCAAGGTCAGATTGACACCCCCCGTGCAATTAATCAAGGTCAGTCTGGCCCCCACCACTCCCCTCAAGTATGAGGGTCAATCTGATCCACATCGCCCCACCTGATGTGTTGGGTGTTCTGGATCACATACAGGTCACCAACACTTGAAATAGTGCAACACTATTTTATTGAATCATTAACTGTTTAACATACTCAGATTGTGGGTAAATACGATACCAGCTTTAGCTAAATACCTTTGCCTTGTCCTAACCAGTCGATGCGCTCAGCACATGGTGAATGTCTGTGTTACAGGCTGTGAGCTCTGTCCTCCTAACTAGCTGCAACTCGAATGAGCGGGAACTCTGATGCCCCCTGTCTTTATAGTGCGTGTACTCTAAATGGTGATTGGCTGCGGTGTTGTGTGTGTTGATTGGTCCCACTGTGTGTCCATCAGTGTGTGTCTGCACCCAGATATACTGGTGTATATTCTGACACCACCCACCCCGAGCGATCGTTTAGGGTCAAACTGATGCCTCCTACCCCACGTCTGATCAGCGTCAGTGTGATTCCCCCCTCAACCTGTGAGAGATCATAGAATCATAGTATCCCTACAGTGCAGAAGGAGGCCATTTAGCCCACCGAGAGTCTGCATCGGCCCTTGGAAAGAGTATCCTATCTCACCCATGCCACCTTCCTATCCCCATAGCCCAGTAACCCCACACCTAGTCTTTTGGACACTAAGGGCAATTTAAAATGGCCAATCCACCTGATGCACGATCAATTGCACAAAGACTAAAGTTGGGTACAACTGTGGCTTTATTACAGTCAGATGCGAGGCCTCCTGCTGCAGCTGGCGAAATGGCAGGGCACTGGAGGTCATGCATATTTATACAGTTCTCCCTGGGCGGAGCCAGCCGGCAGGAGCTACCGGCGAACCTGTAGTGCAGGTCCTATTACATTTCCAATTACAGTGGATCACCACATTCACCCCCTGTTAAAAATGAGTCCGGCGGGGGTGACGTGAAACTATATACAATTAGTGGAATTATGTACAGTGGTAGGGAAAGAAAAGTCCATGTTGAAGGTCCGGAGTCCGTCAAAGGTTCAGCCGGTTTTGTGCTTCGTTGGGAGCGGCGTAACGGCGGTGGTGGAGGTGGCAGCGCTGGCAGTGGTGGCGGTTCTGATGCTGGCCAGTCATCGCGGAACTCCGGGAGCGTGCAGAAGTCCTCTTCGTCCTCTTGTGCGGAAAAGGGGAGAGGAGGGTGTGGTCTTGTGGGGTCAATGTTGGCGGCGCGGATGGAGGTGGTGGGGGGGGTTCCTGAGTGAGACAGTATCTTGGCGGCCGTCGGGGAACTCAACGTAGGCATATTGAGGGTTGGCGTGGAGCGGGTGAACCCTGTCCACCAAGGGGTCCGTCCGCCTTGTGGAGTCGGACGTGCCGACGGAGAAGGACCGGTCCTGGAGCAGCGACCAAGTCGGGAGCGACACACTGGATGTGGACTTCCTGGGTGTGTTATTAGTGGCGGTGCACAATAGTGACCGGATAGAGTGCAGAGCGTCAGGGAGGACCTCCTGCCAGCGAGAGGCTGGGAGGTTCCTGGACCGTAGGGCCAGCTGGATGGCCCTCCAAACCGTCCCATTCTCCCGTTCTACTTGCCGGTTTCCCCGGGGGTTGTAGCTAGTCGTCCTGCTGGAGGCTATACCCTTGCTGAGCAGGAACTTACGCAGCTCATCGCTCATGAATGAGGATCCCCTGTCACTGTGGATGTAGGCGGGGAAACCAAACAGAGCGAAGATGGTGCCGAGGGCCTTGATGACGGTGGCAGACGTCATATTGGGGCACGGGATAGCGAAGGGGAATCTGGAGTACTCATCGACCACACTGAGAATATACGTGTTACGGTCGTTGGAGGCATCCACGCTGAGGCATTCAAAGGGGTGGGAAGCCTTCACCAGGCGCGCACGGTCCGGCTGGTAGAAGTGCAGCTTGCACTCCGCACAGACCTGGCAGTCCCTGGTGACTGTCCTTACTTCCTCAACGGAGTAGGGCAGCTTGCGAGCTTTGACCAAGTGGTACAATCGAGTGACCCCCGGGTGACAAAGGCTGTCGTGTCGGGCCCGGAGTTGGTCCACTTGTGCGCTCACACATGTACCTCGGGAGAGGGCGTCTGGGGGCTCGTTGGGTTTACCGGGGCGATACAAGATCTCGTAATTATAGGTGGAGAGCTCAATTCTCCACTGCAAGATTTTATCATTTTTGATCTTGCCCCGCTGTGTGTTATTGAACATGAAGGCTACCGACCGTTGGTCCGTAAGGAGAGTGAATCTCTTACCGGCCAGGTAATGCCTCCAATGCCGCACAGCTTCAACGATAGCTTGAGCCTCCTTCTCAACGGATGAGTGTCGAATTTCAGAGGCATGAAGGGTGCGGGAAAAGAATGCCACGGGTCTGCCTGCCTGGTTTAGGGTGGCGGCAAAGGCGACGTCTGAAGCATCACTTTCTACTTGGAAAGGCAGAGACTCGTCCACTGCGGGCGAGATTGGTCCAGCGTCATCGAAGCGAGCTGCGGGTAGTCATCGGATGCTTCGGGTGGTGAGCGGGTGCGGTTCCGATGTCGAGATGTCCGGGGACCCTGTGGGGAACAAGATGGCGGCGCCCATGGTGCGCACATTGCGGGGTCGGGACAAGATGGCGGCGCCCATTGGTCGCACATGGACGTGGGAGGAGAAGATGGCGGCTCCCATTGTGCGTCTGGTGTGGGGGAGGGGGCGATAGCAGGCGCGATCGCAGCGACTGAGCGGGCCTGGCACGCATCCGCAAAGTGGCCCTTTTTACTGCAGGCTTTACAAACTGCAGTGCGGGCCGGGCAGTGTTGGTGGGGGTGCTTCTGCTGACCGCAGAAGTAGCAGCGGGGACCCCCGGGGTGCGCGGATCGGCGTGCGGCGCAGGCGTATTGCGATGGCAGGGCACCAGCTGAGGAGGTCGTCGGCGGGGTCCAAGAGGGGTAGGAAGGGGTAGAAGGGTAGGCAACGCAGTGGGAGAGGTACGATTGTACGTTACGGGACGCGATCGTCATGGAGAGCGCCAAGGTTTTCGTCTCCGCCAGTTCGAGCGTGGCCCCTTCCAGCAATCGTTCTCGGATGCAGTCCGACGCAATCCCCGTCACAAAGGTATCGCGCATGAGGAGATTCGCGTGTTCGGCGGCCGTGACAGCCTGACAGTCACAGTCCCGGACAAGTGGAATTAGGGCCCGCCAGAAGTCTTCAATGGACTCACCAGGTAGTTGCGAGCGGGTGGCAAGTACGTGTCTGGCGAAGAGCGTGTTCGCCTTCTGTGTGTAGTGTTCTTTGAGGAGTTCCATCGCTTTTGTGTAAGTCTTGGATCAACAGGAACACGCTGGAGCTCAGTCTGGAGTACAGGACGTTTATCTTCTGAGCCTCCGTTGGCGCGGGGTCCGCCGCGTTGATGTCGGCCTCAAAACATGCTAGCCAGTGAGTAAAGTCTTTCCTGGCGTCGGGCGAGTGCGGGTCCAGCTGCAGGCGATCGGGCTTAATTCGGATATCCATTCTGTGGAAAACCTGACTGTAATAAATTGATGCGCGATCAATTGCACAAAGACTAAAGTTGGGTACAACTGTGGCTTTATTACAGTCAGATGCGTGGCCTCCTGCTGCAGCTGGCGAAATGGCAGGGCACTGGAGGTCATGCATATCTATGCAGTTCTCCCTGGGCGGAGCCAGCCGGCAGGAGCTACCGGCGAACCTGTAGTGCAGGTCCTACCTTACATCTCCTATTACAGTGGATCACCACACCACCTAACCTGCACATCTTTGGACTGTGGGAGGAAACCGGAGCACCCGGAGGAAACCCATGCAGACATGGGGAGAAAGTGCAAACTCCACACAGTTACCCAAGGTTGGAAATGAACCCGGGTCCCTGGCGTTATGAGGCAGAAGTGCTAACCACTGTGCTATCATACCACTCCAAGATTGATCAGAGTTAGTTTTCACCCCATCAGCCAGGCGATCGATTAGGGTCAGACTGACCCCTGCATAATTAGGATCAGATAGGGCAGCACGGGGTTAACACTGCTGCCTCACTGCGCGAGGTATCTGGTTCAAGCCCGGCCCTGATCACTGTCTGTGTGGAGTTTGCACATTCTGCCCGTATTTGCGTGGGTTTCTCCCCCAGAACCCAAAGATGTGCAGGGTCGGTAGATTGGCCATGCTAAATTGCCCTTAATTGGAAAGAAATGAATTGGGTATTCTAAATTTAAAAAAATAATAATTAGGGCCAGTTGGAGTATCCACCCCTCACGCTCAGCATCAGAAGGACCCCTGCCGCCTTGGATAGGTGTTGATGGACCCCTCACCCCTGATGAGCAGCATCAAATGACCACTCCAATTCTACTGGGTGATGGGGATCAGACAGAGGCCTTGCTATGGATCAGGTATATTCGGATATGGGGTTTGGTAAGTGTGATGAACGGTTACTGTACTACAGTACCCTTGCCATCATGTAAGGTGATGTCCCCTTTAAGACCGGGCTTGGAACCCTGGGGGACCCCGCCTCCGGCTCTACCCAACTCGGAGCCGTATATAAGGGGCCGCCTTGTGGGCGGCACCCAGTTAACACCCGTCTCGGCACCAGACTAGTTCTTAGCTTATTAAAGCCTTTACCGTTTTACTCTCTAAGCGTCGTTATTGAGGGTACAATAGTTTAATGAGCTAAACTACATCAGGATGGACGCAGGCCTAAAACCAGAGAAGCTCAATCTGGAAGCACGGACACCGGAGGCAAAATACATTTTTAAATACTGGCTCCGATGCTTCGAGGCTTACCTGGACTCCTCAGAGACTCCCATCCTGGGGCCGCGCAAGCTGCGTCTACTCCACGCCCAGGTGAGTCACAGAATCTCTGCTACGCTCGAAACGGCAACTACTTATGAAGAGGTGGTCGAGTTACTCCGCAAGCGGTTCGTCAAACCCATCAACGAGGTACACGCCTGGCATCTGCTCTCTGCCTGCCGGCAGCGCTCGGGGGAATCGCTAGACGAATTCGTTGAAAAACCAGGGACTGTGACCATCTGGATGTGACAGGGGAAACCCATATGACCTGCACATCAGAGACGCATTCGTGTCCGGCATCCGCTCGACCTACATCCGGCAGCGGCTACTCGAAAACGGGCAAAAGACCTCCAGGACACGCTAACGCTCGCCTCCTCGCTGGACGTGGCCTGACATAATTTGGGTACGTACCCCGCAGACTCTGCGAGCCCCCCTCGGGCTTCCTCAGACTCAGCCACGTTACGGGCCTGCGCCGTGCGGCGACCCTCTCATCCTGGAGGCACACCGTGGTACTTCTGCGAGCAGGGCCAGAATCCACACCCACGTTGCCCAGCCTGCTCCACGAGCTGCAGCGACTGCTGGAAGAAGGGGCATTTTGCGAGGGTCTGCCTGGCCAGGCCCAGGGGCCAGAAAAAGAAAGAACAGCCGGCCTGAAAATCAGGCTCTCAGGCCCGCAGGCCTCACAATGCCGACCCAACACGCCCCCTTCTGACGCGTCACCCGCCTCGTGCGAATCATGGGAGCGGCCATCTTGTCAGCGGCCATCTTCTCGACCTGACACATGCGACCGACAGTGATGGCCATTTTACAAGTCCGACTCGGCTGAGGACTCGGACTACCCGCGAGTGGGAGCGATCACCCTTGACCAAACTCGGCCAAAACACCTGCATAACTCGATGATGAAGGTCCAAGTCAACGGGCGCGACACTTCATGCCTCTTCGACTCTGGGAGCACGGAGAGCTTTATTCATCCAGAAACGGTAAGGCGCTGCTCCTTGCGCACCCACCCCGCGTCCCAAACCATAGCCCTCGCATCCGGGTCCCACTCGGTACAAATCAAGGGGTACTGTATCGCGGATCTCTCGATCCAGGGTGCCAAATACACCCGTTTCAAACTTTATATCCTCCCCCACCTCTGCGCCCCCCTACTGCTCGGACTGGATTTCCAGTGCAGCCACCAAAGCCTGACACTGAAGTTCGGCGGACCCTTGCCCCCCCTCACGGTATGCAGCCTTGCGACACTGAAAGTCGCACCCCCCTCACTATTCGCGAACCTCACTCCCGACTGAAAGCCCGTCGCCACCAGGACTCGGCGGTCCCAAGACATGATTTTTTTATCAAGTCAGAGGTCCAGCGTTTACTGGGAGAGGGGGTCATCGAGGCAAGCAACAGCCCCTGGAGAGCACAAGTGGTGGTAGTCCAGTCCGGGGATAAGAAACGGATGGTCGTGGATTGTAGCCAGACCATAAACCGCTTCACGCAGCTTGATGCATACCCCCTTCCTTGCATAGCAGAAATGGTAAATCGGATCGCCCAATACCGAGTATTTTCCATGGTCGACCTCAAATCCGCCTACCACCAGCTCCCCATCCGACCAAAAGACTGCCCCTATACTGCCTTCGAAGCAGCCGGCCGGCTCGTCCATTTCCTCTTCGTCCCCTTCGGCGTCACAAATGGGGTCTCCGTCTTTCACAGGGCGATGGACCAAATGGTGGACCAGTATGGTTTGCGGGCTACATACCCGTACTTGGACAATGTCACCATCTGCGGCCATGACCAGCAGGACCATGACGCAAAACTCAAAAAGTTCCTCCCGACCGCCCGAGCCCTTAACCTGACCTATAACGAGGAAAAATGCGTTTTCCACACAACCCGGCTAGCCATCCTCGGCTATGTCGTGGAAAACGGGGTCCTAGGTCCCGACCCCGACCGCATGCGCCCCGCTAAAGGAACTCCCCCTCCCCCGCAGCCTCAGGGCCCTCAAACGGTGCTTGGGGCTCTTCTCCTATTACGCCCAGTGAGTTCCCAAATATGCGGACAAAGCCTGGTTACTCATAAAGACCACGCTATTTCCCCCATCGGCTGAGGCTCGATTGGCCTTCAACCGCATCAAGGCCGATATCACCAAGGCCGCTATGCGTGCGGTGGATGAAACTATCCCCTTCCAAGGAGAGAGCAATGCATCAGACATCGCCCTGGCTGCTACCCTCAACCAGGCAGGCAGACCAGTCGCGTTTTTCTCCCGAACCCTCACTGCCTCCGAGATTCGACACTCTGCAGTCGAAAAGGAGGCACAAGCCATTGTGGAGGCTGTACGGCACTGGAGGCACTACCTAGCCGGTAGGAGGTTTACCCTCGTCACCGACCAACGGTCGGTCGCCTTTATGTTCGATAACGCATAACGTGGCAAAATAAAAAATGATAAAATTATGAGGTGGAGGATCGAACTCTCCACCTACACGTACGATATCAAGTATCGTCCAGGGGAGCTCAACGAGCCCCCAGATGCCCTGTCCCGCGGCACGTGCGCCAACGCGCAGGAGGACCGCCTGCAAGCCATCCACAATGACCTCTGCCACCCGGGGGTTACCCGGCTCGTCCATTTCATCAAGTCCTGCAACCTACCTTACTCAACCAAGGAGGTCAAGGCCATGGTCAGGGCCTGCCAGATCTGTGTGGAGTGCGAACCGCACTTCTACCGACCAGACAAGGCTCAGCTCCTGAAGGCCTCTGGGCCCTTTAAGCGACTGAGCGTGGACTTCAAGGGGCCCTCCCGTCCACCAACCGCAATGCCTATTTCCTCACCATTATCGATGAGTTCTCCCGCTTCCCATTCGCCATTCCCTGCCTTGACATGACCTCTGACACCGTGATAAAGGCACTGCACAGCATCTTCACTCTGTTCGGTTTCCCCGTTTATATCCACAGCGACCGGGGTACATCGTTCATGAGCGATGAACTGCATCAGTATCTGCTCAGCAAAGGCATCACATTGAGCAGAACGACCAGTTATAACCCATGGGGAAACGGGCAGGTGGAGAGGGAGAACGCGACAGTGTGGAAGGCAGTCCTTCTGGCCCTATGGTCGAGAAGTCTCCCAACTACTCGCTGGCAGGAGGTCCTGCCCGACGCCCTACACTCCATTAGGTCGCTCCTCTGCACGGCCACGAATGAGACCGCCCACAACTTATTGTTTGTCTTCCCCAGGAGGTCTACCTCCGGGGTCTCGCTTCCACCTTGGCTGACGGCTCCGGGACCTGTTCTTCTCCGGAGGCACACGAGGAGCCATAAAACGGACTCCCTGGTCGAGAAGGTCCGATTACTACACGCAAACCCTAAGGGCAGCACGGTAGCATTGTGGATAGCACAATTGCTTCACAGCTCCAGGGTCCCAGGTTCGAGTCTGGCTTGGGTCACTGTCTGTGCGGAGTCTGCATATCCTCCCCGTGTGTGTGTGGGTTTCCTCCGGGTGCTCCGGTTTCCTCCCACAGTCCAAAGATGTGCAGGTTAGGTGGATTGGCCCCCTTCTGCACTGTAAATTCTATGAAACCTCAGTTACGCCTATGTCGAGTACCCCGACGACAGACAAGATACGGTTTCCCTTCGGGATCTGGCACCCGCTGGTTCCCCCACTACAGACGTCCTTCCCTCGCAGCTCCCCTGCAGGACCTGACACCCACTACAACACGCCACCACCTGGCCCCACTCCCTGTTGGTGGGCACCTACTGCACGCGCTCCCTAGCATCTCCTCTACACACCCTGCCGGCACCGCTACCCCCAGCCCCACCTATTCCCCCTGCGCCCCGATCCCCTACCCCGACCCGGACCAAGGCTCCGACCACCGTGCTCCCGGACGAACCCTCAACTAAGACGTCCGTGTCCGCCGCACCACCACCCGAGCTGAGGAGGTCGATAAGGACGATCAGGCCACTGAGACGAATGGACTTATGATGGCACTTCAACCCCGCCGGACTTTTTTAAAAATAGGGGGTGAATGTGATGAAGGGTTACTGTACTACTGTACCCTTGTCATCACGTAAGGTGATGTCGGCTTCCGGGTGCGGTGATGACCAGCTAAGTCGCACGTTTCAGCAGCTCCCGGTGGAAAGGACTTTTGGGCTCTTGATAGGAGCCCCAGCAGCAATTTTAACGGCTAAAAACACTGTGCGGTAAACCAGAAAGGAATCCCCCCTGGCACGGATGGAAAAAGGAGAGAAAGTGGCCGGATTGCGGTGGATCCTCTAGAGCAGCGGCAAGGAAGGCAAGCACAAAGCAAGTTGGCATCGGAAGGAGGCAGTTTAATATGGGGCCCTGACCAACAAGAGTTCCTGCGGCGTTGCGTGGAAGAACTTAAAAAGGAGATGAAGAAGGAGCTGTTGGCCCCGATATTACAGGCGATTGAAGGGCTAAAGGAGGAGCAAAAGACCCAGGAGCAGGAGCTTCGGGTCGTGAAGGCAAAGGCTGCTGAGAATGAGGACGACATACAGGGCCTGGTGGTGAAGGCAGAGATGCACGAGGCACAACACAAAAGGTGTGCGGAAAGGCTGGAGGTGCTGGAGAATAATGCGAGGAGGAAGAATTTAAGGATTCTTGGTCTTCCCGAAGGTGCAGAAGGGGCGGACGTCGGGGCATATGTGAGCACGATGCTGCACTCGTTAATGGGATCGGAGGCACCGGCGGGCCCGTTGGAGGTGGAGGGAGCCTATCGAGTTATGGCGCGAAGACCGAGGGCTGGAGAAATTCCTCGAGCCATAGTGGTGAGATTTCTCCGATAAAAGGACAGAGAGATGGTCCTCAGATGGGCAAAGAAAACTCGGAGCAGTAGGTGGGAGAACGCGGTGATCCGCGTATATCAAGATTGGAGTGCGGAGGTGGCGAGAAGGAGGGCAAGCTTTAATCGGGCCAAGGCGGTGCTGCACAAAAGGAAGGTTAAATTTGGAATGCTGCAGCCGGCAAGACTGTGGGTCACACATCAAGGGAAACACCACTACTTTGAAACGGCAGAAGAGGCGTGGACATTTATTGTCGAGGAGAAACTGGAATAAGCGGGCTAGAAAAAGAACGTTTGGGACAAAGTGGTGGGGCGAATATGTGGGATGAAGAGGGGGGGAAAAGGGGGAAGAGATGATTTCCCAAGTTGTTAATCCTGCGACCCTGTAACTTTTCTCTCTTCCCCATGCCGTGGGGGAGGGAGGATGAGGAGCTGGGGGCGCCGGCCATTGGGGGCGGGGCCAAATGGGAAGCGCGGGCTTTGTTCCTGCGCTATGGTAATCATGGCGGGAACAGGGAAGCAGGAAGGAGGGGGCCTCGCACAGTGGGAGCCGAGGTCACGGGGGGAAGCCGAGGTCGGCCAGAGTTTGCTGACTTCTGGGAGCAACATGGGGGGTGCAATTACGCTAGTGAGGGATCTAGCTGGGGGGGGTGGGGGGGGTTAACTGGGTTGCTGCTGCTGGGGAGAAGGGGGAGCTGGTATGGGGTGGGGTGGTCGGGGCAGGAGGGCGCCGTTGGGGGGAGATACGGCTACGTGGGAACCGGGTGAGGAGCTGGATTGAAAAAGGAGATGGCTAGTCGACAAGGGGTGGGGGGGGGGGGTAAAGAGCCCCCCAACCCGGCTGATCACGTGGAATGTGAGAGGGCTGAACGGGCCGAGAAAGAGGGCACGGGTACTCGCACACCTGAAGAAACTTAAGGCAGATGTGGTTATGCTGCAGGAGCCGCATCTGAAACTGATAGACCAGGTCAGACTACGCAAAGGATGGGTGGGGCAGGTGTTTCATTCGGGGCTAGACGCAAAAAACAGGGGGGTGGCTATACTAGTGGGGAAGCGGGTAATGTTTGAGGCAAAGACCATAGTGGCGGATAGTGGGGGCAGATACGTGATGGTGAGTGGCAAATTGCAAGGGGAGGCGGTGGTCTTAGTGAACGTATATGCCCCGAACTGGGATGATGCCAGCTTTATGAGGCGTATGTTAGGACGTATCCCGGACCTAGAGGTGGGGAAGTTGGTAATGGGTGGAGATTTTAATACGGTGCTGGACCCAGAGCTGGACAGATCGAGGTCCAGGACCGGAAGGGGGCCGGCTGCAGCTAGGGTGCTTAAGGACTTTATGGAGCAGATGGGAGGAGTAGACCCCTGGAGATTTAGTAGACCTAGGAGTAAGGAGTTTTCGATTTTCTCCTATGTCCACAAAGTTTATTCACGGATAGATTTTTTTGTTTTGGGAAGGGCACTGATCCCGAAGGTGACGGGGACGGAGTACACGGCTATAGCTATTTCGGATCACGCTCCACATTGGGTGGACCTGGAGATAGGGGAGGAAAAAGAACAGCGTCCACCCTGGAGAATGGACATGGGATTATTGGCAGATGAGGGTGTGTGTTTAAGGGTGAGGGGGTGTATTGAAAGGTACTTAGAACTCAATGATAATGGGGAGGTCCAGGTGGGAGTGGTCTGGGAGGCACTGAAGGCAGTGGTTAGAGGGGAGCTGATATCTATTAGGGCACATAAAGGAAAGCAGGAGGGTAGGGAAAGGGAGCGGTTGTTGAAAGAAATTCTGAGGGTGGACAGACAATATGCGGAGGCACCGGAGGAGGGACTATACAGGGAAAGGCAAAGGCTACATGTAGAATTTGACTTGTTGACTACGGGTAATGCAGAGGCACAATGGAGGAAGGCACAGGGTGTACAGTACGAATATGGGGAGATGGCAAGCAGGTTGCTGGCCCACCAACTGAGGAAAGGGGGAGCAGCGAGGGAGATAGGGGGGGTGAGAGATGAGAAGGGAGAGATGGAGCGGGGAGCGGAGAGAGTGAATGGAGTGTTCAAGGCATTTTATGAAAGATTATATGAAGTTCAGCCCCCAGATGGGAAGGAGAGAATGATGTGCTTTCTGGATCAGCTGGAATTCCCTAAGGTGGAGGAGCAGGAGAGGGAGGGACTGGGAGCACAGATTGAGACGGAGGTAGTAGTGAAAGGGATTGGGAGCATGCAGGCGGGGAAGGCCCCGGGACCAGACGGATTCCCAGTTGAATTCTATAGGAAATATATGGACTTGCTGGCCCTGCTACTGATGAGAACCTTTAATGAGGCGAGGGAAAGGGGGCAGCTGCCCCCGACTATGTCAGAGGCAACGATATCGCTCCTCCTAAAGAAGGAAAAAGACCCGCTGCAATGCGGGTCCTATAGGCCTCTTTCCCTCCTGAATGTGGACGCTAAGATTCTGGCCAAGGTAATGGCAACGAGGATAGAGGATTGTGTCCCGGAGGCGGTTCATGAGGACCAAACTGGGTTTGTGAAGGGGAGACAGCTGAATACAAATATACGGAGGCTGCTAGGGGTAATGATGATGCCCCCACCAGAGGGGGAAGCGGAGATAGTGGTGGCGATGGATGCCGAGAAAGCATTTGATAGAGTGGAGTGGGATTATTTGTGGGAGGTGCTGAGGAGATTTGGCTTTGGAGATGGGTATATCAGATGGGTACAGTTGCTGTATAGGGCCCCGATGGCGAGCGTGGTCACGAATGGACGGGGGTCTGATTATTTTCGGCTCCATAGAGGGACGAGGCAGGGATGTCCTCTGTCCCCGTTACTGTTTGCACTGGCGATTGAGCCCCTGGCCATAGCATTGAGGGGTTCCAGGAAGTGGAGGGGAGTACTCAGGGGAGGAGTAGAACACCGGGTATCTCTGTATGCGGATGATTTGTTGCTATATGTGGCGGACCCGGCGGAGGGGATGCCAGAGATAATGCGGATACTTGGGGAGTTTGGGGATTTTTCAGGGTATAAATTGAACATGGGGAAAAGTGAGTTGTTTGTAGTGCATCCAGGGGAGCAGAGCAAAGAAATAGAGGATTTACCGTTGAGGAAGGTAACAAGGGACTTTCGGTACTTGGGGATCCAGATAGCCAAGAATTGGGGTACATTACATAGGCTTAATTTAACGCGGTTGGTGGAACAGATGGAGGAGGACTTTAAGAGATGGGACATGGTGTCCCTGTCACTGGCAGGTAGGGTGCAGGCGGTTAAAATGGTGGTCCTCCCGAGATTCCTTTTTGTATTTCAGTGCCTCCCGGTGGTGGTCACGAAGGCTTTTTTCAAAAGAATCGAGAAGAGTATTATGAGTTTTGTGTGGGCCGGGAAGACCCCGAGAGTGAGAAGGGGATTTTTGCAGAGCAGTAGGGACAGGGGGGTGGCTGGCACTACCGAGCCTAAGTGAGTACTACTGGGCCGCCAATATTTCAATGATGTGTAAGTGGATGGGAGAAGAGGAGGGAGCGGCGTGGAAGAGATTGGAGAGGGCGTCCTGCAGGGGGACTAGCCTACAAGCTATGGTGACGGCACCGTTGCCGTTCTCACCGAAGAAATACACCACAAGCCCGGTGGTGGTGGCTACATTGAAAATTTGGGGGCAGTGGAGATGGCATAGGGAAGGACGGGAGCCTCGGTGCGGTCCCCGATAAGAAATAACCATAGGTTTGTTTCGGGGAGAATGGATGGGGGATTTGGAGCATGGCAAAGAGCAGGGTTAGCACAATTGAGAGATCTGTTCGTAGATGGGACGTTTGCGAGTCTGGGAGCGCTGACGGAAAAATATGGGTTGCCCCAAGGGAATGCATTTCGGTATATGCAACTGAGGGCTTTTGCGAGGCAACAGGTGAGGGAATTCCCGCAGCTCCCGACGCAGGAGGTGCAGGATAGAGTGATCTCAGAGACATGGGTGGGGGATGGTAAAGTGTCGGACATATATAGGGAAATGAGGGACGAGGGGGAGATCATGGTAGGTGAGCTGAAAGGGAAATGGGAAGAAGAGCTGGGGGAGGAGATTGAGGAGGGGCTGTGGGCTGATGCCCGACGTAGGGTAAACTCATCGTCCTCGTGTGCCAGGCTAAGCCTGATACAATTTAAGGTATTACACAGGGCGCATATGACTGGAGCACGGCTCAGTAAATTTTGGGGGATAGAGGATAGGTGTGCGAGATGCTCGAGAAGCCCAGCGAATCACACCCACATGTTCTGGTCATGCCCGGCACTACAGGGGTTTTGGGTGGGGGTGGCAAAGGTGCTTTCGAAGGTGGTGGGGGTCCAGGTCGAACCAAGCTGGGTTTGGCTATATTTGGGGTTGCAGAGGAGCCGGGAGTGCAGGAGGCGAGAGAGGCTGATGTTTTGGCCTTTGCGTCCCTAGTAGCCCGGCGCAGGATATTGTTAATGTGGAAGGAAGCCAAACCCCCGGGTGTGGAGACCTGGTTAAACGACATGGCAGGGTTTATAAAGTTAGAACGGATTAAGTTCGTACTAAGGGGTTCGGCTCAAGGGTTCACCAGGCGGTAGCAACCGTTCGTCGACTACCTCACAGAAAGATAGAGGGAATGGAAAAGAAGAAGACAACAGCAGCAACCCGGGGGGGGGGGGGGGGGGGTGGAATCGGACGGACTCTCAGGGATGTTATTGTATATGTATAGGCACTTGTTTTAGGTAATGTATATTGGACTGTTAGATTGTATCTTTGGAGAGTGTTTATTTTTGACAAGGCAGTGGCCATTTAGTTTGGTTTTTGTTTCTGTTCTTATATTATTTACTTATTTGTTTAAAACTGGCCACTGTTATTTATATTGCTTTATTGTTGTTTAAAAGAAACACTACGTACTGTTATGTTTGGCCAAAAAATCTTGAACAAAATATATTTTTTTAAAAATGTAAGGTGATGTCCCCTTTAAGACCAGGCTTGGAACCATGGGGGAACTCCGCCTCCGGATCCGCCCACCTGGGAGCCGTATATAAGGGGCCGCCTTGTGGGCGGCACCCAGCTAGCACCCGTCTCGGCACCAGGCTAGTTCTTAGCTTATTAAAGCCTTCTTTACCGTTTTACTCTCGAAGCGTCGCTATTGAGGGTATAACAGTAAGCTCAGTTGGTTGGACAGCTGATTCGTGATGTGGAGCGACGCTAACAGCACAGCTTCATTTTCCAGCTGAGGCCACGCCTTCTCAACCTTGCCCAGGGTATGATGATCCCCAGGCTAAATCACCACCAGTCAACTCTCTGGAGAGAGCAGCCTGTGGTCCTCAGGTACTATGGCATCACCAAACTCAACAACCACAGTTCCAGTCTGCTCCTTTTTAATGTCTCTTTTGAACCAACCAGAATATCGCCAACAATGAGGAGCTAAATGACCCTGCGATCATGCGAAGTGTAAAACAGGTTGCTGATTCACTATGAACCCATTACATACTTCTGTCTTGGCAATTTCATCCCACAAACCCACTCACTCTAAACCTTCATTAACAACCAAATGAAAAAAAGAAAATGAAAATCGCTTATTGTAACAAGTAGGCTTCAAATCAAGTTACTGTGAAAAGCCGCTGGTTGCCACATTTTGGCGCCTGTTCGGGGAGGCTGGTCTGGGAATTGAACCGTGCTGCTGGCCTGTCTTGGTCTGCTTTAAAAGCCAGCTATTTAGCCCTGTGCTAAACCAGCCCCCAGAACAGAAACCCAGCCATGCTTCCACCCTCTTATGCCTCGATAACTATGAGTGACAAAGGCCACATAGCCCGGCTTATCTCATCTATCCAGAATGACATCTAAATGATGTATCAGGAGCAGGTGTTGGCTATTCGCTCCCTCCAGCCTGCACTGCCATTTGATAAGTTGCCCACATTATACCAGTGGCTACGGGAGCGATTCTTTGGAAAGATTTATTTTATTAAAATTAATTTAGAATACCCAATTCATTTTTTTCCAATTAAGGGGCAATTTAGTGTGTTCAATCCACGTACCCTGCACATCTTTGTGTTGTGGAAGTGAAACCCACACACACACGGGGAGAATGTGCAAACTCCACACGGACAGTGACCCAGGGCCGGGATCGAACCTGGAACCTCGGCGCCGTGAGGCAACAGGGCTAATTCACTGCACCACCGTGCTGCCCCTCTTTGGAAAGATTTCTAAGTGTGGTAGCAAGCGAGAACTGCAGCGAGCATCCCAGCGCTTAGCCCAGTGAGGCTAGTAACGCTAGTCAACGTTAATTGATCCACTTAACAAGGCTTCATGGGCTTCTCGCCGCAAATGACGGCTCGCCAGCTGATTCGCCGGCCGTGCTTGCCAGCCCCCCACTAACAAGGTCGAGCAGCACTTAAACAGCTCTTGCTCAGCCAACACCAGCCACTCACAACAATGGCGCCGAGGAGATCGGCCCCAAGATTCAGGGATGCTGACCTGGGGACCTGGGGTGAGACACAGGAGGCCAGGAGAGATGTCCTGTCCCCCTGAGGGTCCTGGAAGGAGAGCCACAGGGCTGCCAGCGCTGCCTGGGATGAGGTAGTGGCGGCTGTAAGCTCCGGGAGTATGAGGGGTCTGAGACATACTGAAGGATCAGATACACACTGAGTGATCAGATGCACACCGAGAGGGGTCAGATACATACTGAGGGATCAGATACATACTGACCGATCAGATACTTACTGAGGGATCAGATACATACTGAGTGATTAGATACATACTGAGGGATCAGATACATACTGACCGGTCAGATACTTACTGAGGGATCAGATACATACTGAGCGATTAGATACATACTGAGGGATCAGATACATACTGACCGGTCAGATACTTACTGAGGGATCAGATACACACCAGGAGAGGTCAGATACATACTGAGGGATCAGATACATACTGAGGGATCAGATACATACTGACCGTTCAGATACTTACTGACGGATCAGATACATACTGTTTTGGACAATAAGGGAATAGCGTAGATGGGCTTTAGAGTGGTTTCACAGGTCGGCGCAACATCGAGGGCCAAAGGGCCTGTACTGCGCTGTAATGTTCTATGTTCTATACTGAGAGGTCGCATACATACTGAGTGATCAGATACATACTGAGGGATCAGATACACACTGAAGGATCAGACACATACTGAAGGATCAGACACATACTGAAGGGTCAGATACATGCTGAAGGGTCAGACATATACTGAGAGGTCAGATACACACTGAGGGTTCAGATACATACTGAGGGATCAGATACTTACTGAGGGATCAGATACATACAAGGAGAGGTCAGATACATACTGACCGGTCAGATACATACTGAGGGGTCAGATACATACTGTTTTGGACAATAAGGGAATAGTGTAGATGGGCTTTAGAGTGGTTTCACAGGTCGGCGCAACATCGAGGGCCGAAGGGCCTGTACTGCGCTGTAATGTTCTATGTTCTATACTGAGAGGTCGGATACATACTGAGGGATCAGATACATACTGAGGGATCAGATACACACTGAAGGGTCAGATACACACCGAGAGGGGTCAGATACATACTGAGGGATCAGATACATACTGAGGGGGTCAGATACATACTGAGCAATTAGATACATAATGAGCGATTAGATACATACTGACGGATCAGATACATACTGAGGGATTAGCTACCTACTGAGGGATCAGATACACACTGAGGGATCAGATACATACTGAGCGATTAGATACATACTGAGCAATTAGATACATACTGAGCGATTAGATACATACTGACGGATCAGATACATACGGAGGGATCAGATACATACTGACGGGTCAGGTACATACTGAGGGATTAGATACCTACTGAGTGATCAGATACATACTGAGGGATCATCTACATACTGAGGGATCAGATACATACTGAGGGATCAGATACATACTGAGAGGTCAGATATATACTGAGGGGTCAGATACACACCGAGAGGGGTCAGATACATACTGAGCGATTAGATACATACTGAGGGATCAGATACATACTGAGGGATTAGATACCTACTGAGGGATTAGATACATACTGAGGGATTAGATAAATACTGAAGGGTCAGATAGACACTGTGAACAAGGTCAGATGCATACTGAGGGATCAGATACATACTGAGCGATTAGATAAATACTGAGCGATTAGATACATACTGAGGGATTAGATACATACTGAGGGATCAGATGCACACTGAGGGATCAGATACATACTGAGCGATTAGATACATACTGAGCGATTAGATACATACTGACGGATCAGATACATACTGAGGGATTAGCTACCTACTGAGGGATCAGATACATACTGAGGGATTAGATACATACTGAAGGGTCAGATCCACACTGTGAACAAGGTCAGATGCATACTGAGGGATCAGATACACACTGAGGGATCAGATACATACTGAGCGATTAGATACCTACTGAGCAATTAGATACATACTGAGCGATTAGATACATACTGACGGATCAGATACATACGGAGGGATCAGATACATACTGACGGGTCAGATACATACTGAGGGATTAGATACCTACTGAGTGATCATATACATACTGAGGGATCATCTACATACTGAGGGATCAGATACATACTGAGGGATCAGATACATACTGAGAGGTCAGATATATACTGAGGGGTCAGATACACACCGAGAGGGGTCAGATACATACTGAGCGATTAGATACATACTGAGGGATCAGATACATACTGAGGGATTAGATACCTACTGAGGGATTAGATACATACTGAGGGATTAGATAAATACTGAAGGGTCAGATAGACACTGTGAACAAGGTCAGATGCATACTGAGGGATCAGATACATACTGAGCGATTCGATAAATACTGAGCGATTAGATACATACTGAGGGATTAGATACATACTGAGGGATCAGATGCACACTGAGGGATCAGATACATAATGAGCGATTAGATACATACTGAGCGATTAGATACATACTGACGGATCAGATACATACTGAGGGATTAGCTACCTACTGAGGGATCAGATACATACTGAGGGATTAGATACATACTGAAGGGTCAGATCCACACTGTGAACAAGGTCAGATGCATACTGAGGGATCAGATACATACTGAGCGATTAGATACATACTGAGCGATTAGATAGTTACTGAGGAATAAGATACATACTGACGGATCAGATGCATACTGAGGGATTAGATACTTACTGAGCGATTAGATACATACTGAGGGATCAGATACATACTGAGCGATTAGATACATTCTGAGCGATTAGATACATACTGAGGGATCAGATACATACTGAGCGATTAGATACATACTGGGTGATTAGATACATACTGAGGGATCTGATACATACTGAGTGATTAGATACATTCTGAGCAATTAGATACATACTGAGCGATTAGATACATACTGAGCAATTAGATACATACAGAGCGATTAGATACATACTGACGGATCAGATACATACGGAGGGATCAGATACATACTGACGGGTCAGATACATACTGAGGGATTAGATACCTACTGAGTGATCAGATACATACTGAGGGATCATCTACATACTGAGGGATCAGATACATACTGAGGGATCAGATACATACTGAGAGGTCAGATATATACTGAGGGGTCAGATACACACCGAGAGGGGTCAGATACATACTGAGCGATTAGATACATACTGAGGGATCAGATACATACAGGGCGATTAGATACATACTGAGCGATTAGATACATACTGAGGGATATGATACATACTGAGGGATCAGATGCATACTGAGGGATCAGATACATACTGAGCGATTAGATACATACTGATGGATCAGATACATACTGAGGGATTAGCTACCTACTGAGGGATCAGATACATACTGAGGGATTAGATACATACTGAAGGTTCAGATACACACTGTGAACAAGGTCAGATGCATACTGAGGGATCAGATACATAGTGAGCGATTAGATACATACTGAGCGATTAGATACATACTGAGGAATAAGATACATACTGACGGATCAGATACATACTGAGGGATCAGATGCATACTGAAGGATCAGATACATACTGAGGGATCAGGTACGTACTGAGGGATCAGATACATACTGAAGGATCAATTACATACTGAGAGGTCAGATACATACTGAAGGATCAAATACATACTGAGGGATCAGATACATGCTGAGAGGTCAGACACACACTGAGCGATCAGATACATACTGAGGGATCAGATACATACTGACAGGTCAGATACATACTGAAGGATCAGGTACATACTGAGAGGTCAGATACATACTGAAGGATCAAATACATACTGAGGGATCAGATACATACTGAGGGATCAGATACATACTGAGGGATCAGATGCATACTGAGGGATCAGATACATACTGACGGGTCAGATACACACTGAGGGATCAGAACATACTGAAGGTTCAGATAGATACTGAGAGGTCAGATACATTCTGAAGGATCAAATACATACTGAGGGATCAGATACATACTGAGGGATCAAATACATACTGAGAGGTCAGATACATACTGAAGGATCAAATACATACTGAGGGATCAGATACATACTGACGGGTCAGATACATACTGAAGGATCAGGTAGATACTGAGAGGTCAGATACATACTGAGGGATCAGATACATACTGACGGGTCAGATACATACTGAGGGATCAGATGCATACTGAGGGATCAGATACATACTGAGGGATCAGATGCATACTGAGGGATGAGATACATACTGAGGGATCAGATACATGCTGCCGGGTCAGATACACACTGAGGGATCAGATACATACTGAGGGATCTGATACATACTGAGGGATCAGATACATACTGAGGGATCAGATACATACTGAGGGATCAGATACATGCTGCCGGGTCAGATACACACTGAGGGATCAGATACATACTGAGGGATCAGATACATACTGAGGGATCAGATACATACTGAGGGATCAGATACATACTGAGGGATCAGATACATACTGAGAGGTCAGATACACACTGAGGGATCAGATACATACTGAGGGATCAGATACATACTGAAAGGTCAGATACATACTGAGGGATCAGATACATACTGAAGGATCAGGTACATACTGAGAGGTCAGATACATACTGAGAGGTCAGATACATACTGAAGGATCAAATACATACTGAGGGATCAGATGCATACTGAGGGATCAAATACATACTGAGAGGTCAGATACATACTGAAGGATCAAATACATACTGAGGGATCAGATACATACTGACGGGTCAGATACATACTGAAGGATCAGGTAGATACTGAGAGGTCAGATACATACTGAGGGATCAGATACATACTGACGGGTCAGATACATACTGAGGGATCAGATGCATACTGAGGGATCAGATACATACTGAGGGATCAGATGCATACTGAGGGATGAGATACATACTGAGGGATCAGATACATGCTGCCGGGTCAGATACACACTGAGGGATCAGATACATACTGAGGGATCTGATACATACTGAGGGATCAGATACATACTGAGGGATCAGATACATACTGAGGGATCAGATACATGCTGCCGGGTCAGATACACACTGAGGGATCAGATACATACTGAGGGATCAGATACATACTGAGGGATCAGATACATACTGAGGGATCAGATACATACTGAGGGATCAGATACATACTGAGAGGTCAGATACACACTGAGGGATCAGATACATACTGAGGGATCAGATACATACTGAAAGGTCAGATACATACTGAGGGATCAGATACATACTGAAGGATCAGGTACATACTGAGAGGTCAGATACATACTGAGAGGTCAGATACATACTGAAGGATCAAATACATACTGAGGGATCAGATGCATACTGAGGGATCAGATACATACTGAGGGATCAGATACATACTGAGGGATCAGGTACATACTGAGGGATCAGATACATACTGACGGGTCAGATACATACTGAAGGATCAAATACATACTGAGGGATCAGATACATACTGACGGGTCAGATACATACTGAGGGATCAGATACATACTGAGGGATCAGATACATACTGATGGGTCAGATACACACTGAGGGATCAGATACATACTGAGGGATCAGATACATACTGAGGGATCAGATACATACTGAAGGGTCAGATACATACTGAGGGATCAGATACATACTGAGGGATCAGATACATACTGAAGGGTCAGATACATACTGAGGGATCAGATACATACTGAGGGATCAGATACACACTGAGGGATCAGATACATACTGATGGGTCAGATACACACGGAGGGATCAGATACATACTGATGGGTCAGATACACACTGAGGGATCAGATACATATTGAGGGATCAGATACACACTGAGGGATCAGATACATACTGAGGGATCAGATACATACTGAGGGATCAGATACATACTGATGGGTCAGATACACACTGAGGGATCAGATACATACTGAGGGATCAGATACACACTGAGGGATCAGATACATACTGAGGGATCAGATACATACTGAGAGGTCAGATACATACTGAGGGATCAGATACATACTGAGGGATCAGATACATACTGAAGGGTCAGATACATACTGAGGGATCAGATACATACTGAGGGATCAGATGCATACTGAAAGATCAGATACATACTGAGGGATCAGATACATACTGAAGGGTCAGATACATACTGAAGGATCAGATACATACTGACAGGTCAGATACATACTGAAGGATCAGGTACATACTGAGAGGTCAGATACATACCGAAGGATCAAATACATACTGAGGGATCAGATACATACTGAGGGATCAGATACATACTGACGGGTCAGATACATACTGAGGGATCAGATACATATTGAGGGATCAGATACATACTGAAGGGTCAGATACATACTGAGGGATCAGATACATACTGATGGATCAGATACATACTGAGGGATCAGATACATACTGAAGGGTCAGATACACACTGAGGGATCAGATACATACTGAAGGGTCAGATAGATACTGAGAGGTCAGATACATACTGAAGGATCAAATACATACTGAGGTATCAGATACATACTGAGAGGTCAGATACATACTGAAGGATCAAATACATACTGAGGAATCAGATACATACTGACGGGTCAGATACATACTGAAGGATCAGGTACATACTGAGAGGTCAGATACATACTGACGGGTCAGATACATACTCAGGGATCAGAGGCATACTGAGGGATCAGATACATACTGAGCGATTAGATACATTCTGAGCGATTAGATACATGCTGCCGGGTCAGATACACACTGAGGGATCAGATACATACTGAGGGATCAGATACATACTGAACGATTAGATACATTCTGAGCGATTAGATACATGCTGCCGGGTCAGATACATACTGAGGGATCAGATACATACTGAAGGGTCAGATAGATACTGAGGAATCAGATACATACTGAAGGATCAGATACATACTAAGAGGTCAGATACATACTGAGGGATCAGATACATACTGAAGGATCAGGTACATACTGAGGGATCAGATACATACTGAGGGATTAGATACATACTGACGGGTCAGATACATACTGAGGGATCAGATGCATACTGAGGGATCAGATACATACTGAGGGATCAGATACATACTGACGGGTCAGATACATACTGAGGGATCAGATACATACTGAGGGATCAGATACATACTGATGGGTCAGATACACACTGAGGGATCAGATACATACTGAGGGATCAGATACATACTGAGGGATGAGATACATACTGAAGGGTCAGATACATACTGAGCGATCAGATACATACTGAGGGATCAGATACATACTGATGGGTCAGATACACACTGAGGGATCAGATACATACTGAGGGATCAGATACACACTGAGGGTTCAGATACATACTGAGGGATCAGATACATACTGAAGGGTCAGATACATACTGAAGGATCAGATACATACTGAAGGGTCAGATACATACTGAGGGATCAGGTACCTACTGAAGGGTCAGATACATAATGCGGGATCAAATGCACACCGTGAGGGATGAAATATATACGGAATGGTTAGATACATACTGAGGGGTCTGATACATGCTGAGAGGTCAGATACATACTGAGGGGTCTGATACATACTGATGGGTCAGATACATACTGAGGGGTCAGATACATACTGAAGGATCCGATACATACTGAGATGTCAGATACACACTGTGGGGTCAGATACATACTGAAAGGTCAGATAGCATTACAAGGGTTAATGTAGTATAAAGGGTAGCCACTAGAGGGAGCTGCAGAAACAACTATATAAGCAATGACCTTAGAACATTACATAGAACATTACAGCGCAGTACAGGCCCTTCGGCCCTCAATGTTGCGCCGAACTGTGAAACCACTCTAAAGCCCATCTTTAGGGAGGAGTGTAAGTAGGAGACAGCTAGTGAAGGTCATAAGAGCAGCTCATGTGAGAAGGTTATATAATAATTTATATCAGTAGTGAGATTAGCAGTAGATGGGTGTAGTTAGATGTTATTGATTAATTCGGTATTCTAAAGGACTAAGTGTCAAAACCCAGTTTAGTAGTGTAAATAAAATCATAGCTGTGTTTAAGTAAAAGCTATACTGTGGTCTTTGTGGAAAACTACGTGTGTTTGATTGATTACCGCACCTTTAATGTAATGATCCCTTTAAGACCGGGTTTGGAGCCCTGGGGGACTCCGCCTCCGGCTCCATCCCCCCAGGGAGCCATATATAAGATAATGTCCAGTGGGCAGTGTGCAGTGAGCACACTTCTCGGTAGCTGTTTGGTTCTCTGCTAATTAAAGTCTTTATATTACCAAACATCTCTCTCGAGTTGTAATTGAGGTTATCTCTATTTAATTAGCAGATTACTTCAAGATGTACAGCGGTCTAAAGCCGGAGAAACTCAATTTGGACGCTCGGTCGCCGGAGGCTGCTGAAATTTTTAAATACTGGCTTCGGTGTTTTGAGGCCTACCTGAACTCCTCGGACACTACAGTCGATGGACCTCTTGCTACATGCCCCGGTGGGCCACAGACTCTCCTCCGCGATCGAAAAGGCCACCACGTACGAGACAGCGGTCAATCCTGCAGAAACGCTTTGTTAAGCCAATAAACGAGGTACACGCCCGGCATTTGCTCTCGACCTGCCAGCAGTGCTCCGGGGAAACGCTGGACGAGTACGTGGAAAGACTCACCGCGCACGCTAGGAACTGTGACCACAAGGAGGTGACGGCAGAAGTCCATATGAACTTGCACATCCGAGATGCTTTCGTGTCTGGCATACGATCCACATACATCAGACAGCGACTCCTCAAAGACAGTGCAAAAGACCTCCAAGGCACGGTAATGCTCGCCTCCTCTCTGGAAGTGGCCCACCATAAACTCCGCACACCTTGCGAGCCCCTCTCGATCCCCTTCAGACTCGGCCACGCTACAGGCCTGTGCCGCGCGGCGACCCGCTCACACCGGGGACACACCGTGCTATTTCTGTGGGCAAGGCCAGCACCCACGTCAGCGTTGCCCAGCCTGCTCCGCTATCTGCAACGACTGCGGAAAGAAGGGGCATTTCACAAAGGTCAGCGTAGCTGGGCCCAAGGTCCAGAAACAAAAGTCTCATCAGGTCCAAAAATCGAGCTCCCAGGCCCACAGGCCCCGCAACGCGGCTGCGCGTCGGCCGGACACGCCCCCTTCTGACACGTCATCGGCCTTGTGCGAGTCATGGGGGTGGCCACCTTGGCAGCGGCCATCTTGGTGGCGGCCAGCTTCAAAATCCGACACGTGCAACCGATGGTGGCGGCCACTTTGTGACTCCGGGCAGCCATTTGTGAGTCCGACTCAACTGAGGACCCTGACTACCCGCAACTGGGAGCGATCACTCTCGATCAATCATGGCCAAAGCAGCTACGGAACTCCATGATGCAGGTCCAAATCAATGGGCGCGACACCCCCTGCCTTTTTGACTCCGGGAGCACGGAGAGCTTTATTCACCCAGATACAGTAAGGCGCTGCTCCCTGCGCACCTACCCCGCCTCCCAAACTATCGCCGTCACGTCCGGGTTCCACTCGGTCCAAATCACGGGGTATTGTGTCGCGAACCTCGCGCTCCAGGGCGCCGAATACGCCCGTTTCAAACTTTATCTCCTCCCTCACCTCTGCTCCCCCCTGCTACTCGGTCTGGACTTTCACTGTAGCCACCGAAGCCTGACACTGAAGTTCG
The DNA here is from genome assembly GCF_047496885.1 of Scyliorhinus torazame. NCBI lineage: Eukaryota > Metazoa > Chordata > Chondrichthyes > Carcharhiniformes > Scyliorhinidae > Scyliorhinus > Scyliorhinus torazame. Next base: position 153,039,960 of record NC_092716.1, read on the forward strand.
GTGGACCCCTGCCCCCACTCACAGTATGCAGCCTGGCAACACTCAAAGTTGCACCACCCCCCTCTTTGCGAACCTGACACACGACAGTAAGCCCGTTGCCACCAGGAGTCGATGGTACAATGCCCAAGATATGACTTTAACAAATCAGAGGTTCAGCGGTTACTGAAAGAAGGGTCACAGAGGCTAGCAACAGCCCCTGGAGAGCACAAGTATTGGTAGTCCGGTCTGGGGAAAAGAAACAAATGGTGGTGGACTATAGTCAGACCATAAACCGTTTTACGCAACTCGATACGTACCCCCTTTCCCGCATAGCAGAAATGATGAACCAAATTGCCCAGTACCGGGTGTTCTCCACGGTTGACCTAAAATCCGCCTACCATTAGCTCCCTATCCGCCCGGAGGACCGCCCCTACACGGCCTTCGAAGGAGCAGGTCGGCTTTTTCACTTCCTCAGGGTCCCATTTGGCGTCACAAATGGGGTCTCTGTTTTTCAAAGGGCGATGGACCAAATGGTGGACCAGTACGGCTTAGAGGCTACATACCTGTACTTGGACAATGTCACCATCTGCGGCCATGACCACGACGCAAACCTGAAAAAGTTCCTCCAGACCGCTCGGGCCCTCAATCTGACACACAACAAAGAGAAATGCGTTTTCCACACAACCCGACTAGCCATCCTCAGCTATGTCGTGGAAAACGGGGTCCTAGGCCCAGACCCCGACTGCATGCGCCCCCTAAAGGAACTTCCCCTCCCCGTAGCCTCAAGGCCCTCAAACGGTGCTTGGGGCTCTTTTCCTTTTACGCCCAGTGGGTCCCCAGATATGCGGACAAAGCCCAACCACTCATTAAGACCACGATTTTTCCCCTGACGGCTGAGGCCCGGTCGGTCTTCAGTCGTTTCAAGGCCAATATCATCAAGGGCGCCATGCACGCGGTGGACGAAACCATCCCCTTCCAGGTAGAAAGCGATGCATCAGACGTCGCCCTGGCTGCTACCCTCAACCAGGCAGGCAGACCATTAGCCTTTTTCTCCCGAACCCTCACCACCTCGGAAATTCGGCACTCTGCAGTCGAGAAGGAGGCACCAAGCCATTGTGGAGGCCGTGCGGCACTGGAGGCACTACCTAGCCGGCAGGAGGTTCGCCCTCGTCACCGACCAACGGTCGGTAGCCTTCATGTTTGATAACGCACAACGGGGCAAAATAAAAAATTCTAAAATTTTGAGATGGAGGATCGAACTCTCCACCTATGCGTACGATATTACATATCGTCCGGGGAAGCTCAATGAGTCCCCAGATGCCCTGTCCCGCGGCACATGCGCCAACACACACAAAGATTGTCTGTGTGCCATCCACGATGACCTCTGTCACCGGGGATCACCCGGCTTGCTCATTTCATCAAGTCCCGCAATCCACCTTACTCCACCGAGGAGGTCAAGGCCATGACCAGGGCTTGCCAGATCTGTGCGGAGTGCAAACTGCCCTTCTACCGACCAGACAAGGCTCGCCTGGTGAAAGCCTCTGGGCCCTTTGAGCGACTAAGCGTGGACTTCAAAGGGCACCTCCCGTCCACCAACTGCAACATCTATTTCCTCACTGTCATCGACGAATTCTCCCATTTCCCATTCGCTGTCCCCTGCTCCTATATGACCTCGGCCACCGTAATCAAGGCACTGCACAGCATCTTCACCCTGTTCGGTTTCCCCGCCTATATCCACAGCGACCGGGGTACATCGTTCATGAGTGATGAGTTGCGCCGGTATTTGCTCAACAAGGGCATCGCCACGAGCAGAACGACCAGCTATAACCCGTGGGGAAACGGGCAGGTGGAGAGGGAGAACGCGACAGTTTGGAAGGCTGTCCTTCTAGCCCTACAGTCAAGAAGTCTCCCAACCACCCGCTGGCAGGAGGTCCTACCCAATGCCCTACAGAAGCATCTACAGAAGATCCTGGTCTAGATGTTGCACTAAACAGTTCAAAAGGATTGTGGTGACAATTCTACCAGCAATGAAAAGGAGCAAGATTCCTCTTTGGTGCTCACAAGATTAGCAAGTACATTTGAGATGATCTTTGCACTGTCCTGATGAAAGGTCAACTCAACCCTGAAATGTCAACACAGTGACACAGTGGTTAGCTCTGCCGCCTCATAGTTCCAGGGAGCTGGGATCAATTCCAGCATTGGGCGATTGTCTGTGAGGAGTTTGTATGTTCTCCCTATGTTTGTGTGAGTTTCCTCTGGGTGCTCCGGTTTTCTCCTCATGTCCTAAGATGTGCAAGTTAGGTGGATTGGTCATGCTAAATTGCCCCCTAGTGCCCAAAGATGTGCCGTTTAAGTGGGGTTACTGGATTATGGGGATAAATTGGGAACATGGGCCTAGGTAGGGTCCTCTTTCAGAGGATCAGTGCAGACTCGATGGGTCGAATGGCCTCCTTCTGCACTGTACGAATTCTATGATTCTGTCAATGGATACTGTCTGCCTGGAGTATTTCCAGCATTTTTATCTTTTTCGTGCATCTGCAGTATTTTGCTGTGGCAAATTCCTTTCTTCATATATACATGGACAATGGAGCCGCCTCATATTCCTGCAGGGTGGTTCCTTGCTCCCCAGGTCAGTGATCCTCTTGGCCGGGTATTGACCTCTATCTTTTTAGACCACAGCTGGGATAGTGTCAGCTCCCGGGGCTTTGCAGCTACACAGGAGCTTGATTGCATTCATCGTTTCTAACAGAGTGGGAAGGTCATCAAGAGAGCAGGTAATTCTGACCTGTGGCAGCCTGTTGATTGTTTCTACACTGATGGATGAAGGGTAATTGAGGATGTATCCTCATTGGAGTTCAGAAGAATGAGAGGCAACCTTGTTTTTAAAAAAATTTATTAAAGATTTACCATTTACAATAAATTTTATAACCAAACCCATATTACTCACAGCAGATGTTACACAAAACCACATAACAAAAACCCAACCAAGTACACACCTCATCCACAAAGAGAAGAGAGAAAACAAACCCTAAATCCGCATTGCCTCCCCACCTCCACCCACCCCTCACCCCGAGCAACTGACTGTGACTAATTCCTTAAAGTAGGAAATTAATGGCTGCCATCTCCTGTAGAACCCCTCAACCAACTCCCTAACAGTGTACTTGACTTTCTCAAGTTACAAGGTTTCTATTAGATCAACCAACCATACGGAGGAGTTGGTTGGAGTAGAAGATCTCCACCCCAGCAGCAGAATTCGCCTCTGGGCAATCAAAAGGCAAGGACATCTGCCTTCACTCCCTTCTGCAACCCTAGAGAGTCCAACACCCCAAAAATGGCCACCAGATGTCAAGGCTCCAGATCAATATTCAGAATCACTGAAGAAGGAGACCCAAAAGCTAACCAGTTTGGGACAAAATCAGAACTTATGTGCGCGATTGTCCAGCCCATGGAATAGCGCTTGCACCTGTCCTCTACCTCCGAAAAAACACCTCTCATCTTAGCTTTGGTCAGGTGGGCTCTATGCACCACTTTACGTTGGATCAGACCAAGCCACGCACATGACAATGTGGAGTACTCCACAACTCTACATCCACTATAGGTCCCAACTTCCTCTCCCCTTCACCTTCACCTCATCCACCGGGCTGAATCCTCCACCAGAATCCGCAGGCATGTGACCCTCCTCTGACTCTGCTGGCAAAAGGATCCTCTCTATCATAGACATCAGCGGTGCCACGGGAAATGTCGGGAAGGCCTCTCTTACAATATTCATTATCTGGAGATACCTGACATATTCGGCCCCGAAAACCCAAAACTCACCGACAATTCCTCCAAGGTGGCAAACTGTCCCTCCACAAACAAATCCCTGAAACAAGTCCCTTCCCTTCCCACACACCAAATGTGGCATCCAGTCTCAACAGCTCAAATAGGTGATTGGCACAAACAGGGGTCATCCTCGATATGGATCCAAGATTAAAGTGCTGCCTAAATTGTCTCCATATCCTTAAGGCAGATACGACCACAAGGCTGGAGGAATACCTTGTCGGGAATACAGGAGCGAGGCCGTCACCAGTCCACCCAGACTAGAACCTATACATGACCCCACCACTATTTGTCCCCATATGGAACCCGGGTCACTGCACCACCCCAGCACCTTCTCAACATTGGCCGCTGTCATGTGAGAGTACCTTTAAGACATGGATGTTTAAGCAATGTACCTTTAAGAAAACAGTGATGTCAGAGAGTGGGTGGAGCTGAGGGCAGGTCAGCCATTTTACAGTTTAGTTTTGTTTTGCAGTTTTAATAACAGCTTGTGTGTGTCTGTGTTTGCAGTGAGCTGTGATGTCTGCCATAAAAGACCATCTCTGGATCATTTGGGTGATTTAAACTTATAATAGAAATAAAACAGATATATTAGAAAGCATATACGGAAGAGGAATCTGAGAGTATATCAGAATGTTATTACCGTAAAAATGATGTCTTGATGAGAAAATGGAGACATGTACATATGCAGGCGGATGAAAAGTGGGCAGAGGTTCATCAAGTAGTATTGCCGGTAGGGTATAGAAAGGAGGTTTTGCGAGTTGCACATGAGGTACCAGTGGGAGGTCATTTGGGAATAAGGAAAACTCAAGCTAAAATCCAGAAACATTTTAACTGGCCTGGACTACATAAAGATGTCGTAACATTTTGTCAATCATGTCACACATGTCAAGTGATAGGGAAACCTGAAGCAGTGATGAAATCAGCGCCCTTAATACCCATTCCAGCATTTGAGGAACCTTTTACAAGGGTCCTAATCGATTGTGTAGGTCCGCTTCCTAAAACAAAAACTGGGAATCAATATCTTTTGACTATAATGGATGTGTCTACTAGGTTTCTAGAGGCCATTCCAGTATGTAATATTACAGCTAAAAGGATTGTGGAAGAGTTACTTAAATTCTTTACTAGATATGGACTACCCACAGAAATTCAATCGGATCAAGGAACAAATTTTACTTCAAATTTATTCAAAGAAATTATGGATAGCTTAGGAATAAAACAATTTAAATCAACTGCGTACCATCCAGAATCACAGGGAGCGTTAGAAAGGTGGCATCTGACATTAAAGACAATGTTGAGGGTGTATTGTCAAGATTATCCAGAGGATTGGGATAAAGGAATCCCATTCGTATTGTTTGCAATTAGGGATGCACCTAATGAGTCGACCAAACGTAGTCCTTTTGAACTAATTTTTGGTCATGCGGTAAGAGGACCACTTAAATTGATTAAGGAAAAATTGGTGGGTGAGAAATCGGAAAATACACTATTGTATTACGTGTCAAATTTTAGGGAATGATTAAATAGAGCAGGTGAATTGGCTAGACAACATTTGAAAGTTGCACAAAATGTGATGAAACGGGTAGCAGACAAGAAATCCAAAGTTCGTAGTTTTGCCAGTGGGGATAAAGTTTTAGTGTTGTTAGCAGTGGTAGGTGTGCCTTTAAAAGCTAGGTTTTGCGGACCGTATCAGATTGAAAGGAAATTAAGTGAGGTGAATTATGTGGTTAAAAACACCAGATAGAAGGAAGACTCACCGAGTGTGTCATGTGAATATGCTTAAAAGGTACTTTGAAAGGGAAGGAGAGAAAAAGGAGGTTTTAATGATTCTAACTCAAAGTGACAAACCAAATCCAGATGACTGTGAATTTGACATACCTCAAATTAAATTGGAAAATGAGGATGTTCTTAAAAATTGGGATGAATTGTTAAGTTACCTTCCAGAGGAAAAACAAACTGACCTGAAAGAGTTATTGATATCACATGGGCAAGTTTGTAGAGATAAGTTGGGAAGTACTAAAATGGCTATACATGATGTAGATGTGGGAAATGCTGTTCCTATCAAACAACATCCATATAGACTTAATCCTTTAAAATTGGCACAGGTTAACAAAGAGATTGAGAGTATGCTTAAAAATGGCATAATTGAAGTTGGTTGCAGCCAATGGTGCTCACCCATAGTGATGGTACCTAAACCAGACGGTACCCAACGGTTGTGTGTGGACTATAGAAAGGTGAATGCAGTTACAAGAACGGACTCTTATCCTGTCCCACCATTGAAGGATTGCATGGAGAAAGTGGGACAATCTGCTTTTATTTCCAACTTCCAGACAGGGAAAGAACATTTAAACCATCGTATGGAGTTCTTCGATCAACTTCAGGTGGCGGGTTTGGTGATGAACCTAGCCGAAAGTGAATTTGGAGAAGCCCGAATCACTTTCCTTGCGGAGTTTCCGTTATCCTCAAGACGAAGGGAAATAATGCGATTTCTTAAAATGAATGAATTTGATCGAACCTTTGTGCAAAGGTTTTGTGGTGTGATTACTCCACTGATGGAATTGCGGAAGAAACGTAAAAAAGTTCAATGGACAGCGGACTTTCAACAGGCATTTGACTGCCTAAAAGCTGTGGTAACCAATGTTCCTGTATTGGAGAATTGCAAGGGGCTCTGTGGTCAGATTGAACTAAATTTCTGATTCTAAAGAGAAATGCCGAAGAGTAGAGGAATGGATGGATTGTGCAGAGACTTTGTTCAAAGAGACTGTCAATCGAGAAGGATTTCGGTTGGAGGAAGAAGAACAAAGAAAAATGGACGATATTATTATACCTGTTTGCATGTGTTTTTTTTTAGAAACGAAAAGGTATATTTACTGTGTGCGTTTCTTAGTGGATGGTGCAAAAGTGAAAAATGAAACCATCTTGAAGTTGATGGTTTATTTTTTTTCTTGGGGGGAGGTGTCATGTGAGAGTACCTTTAAGACATGGATGTTTAAGCAATGTACCTTTAAGAACACAGTGATGTCAGAGAGTGGGTGGAGGTGAGGTCAGGTCAGCCATTTTGCAGTTTAGTTTTGTTTTGCAGTTTTAAAAACAGCTTGTGTGTGTCTGTGTTTGCAGTGAGCTGTGATGTCTGCCATAAAAGACCATCTCTGGATCATTTGGGTGATTTAAACTTGTAATAGTGTAGCCTTTAACCTGATGTGATTTTGTTTAAAGGTGTTAAGTCTCTTGGAAGTTTGAAGGAACATTTTAAGGAGTTATTTACTGTTGCAATATTTTCTGAGTTATCTTTGATGTAAGGGGTGTTAAGAGATCCACACCTGGGGAAAAAGCAGTGTGCTAGGAAAAGCAACAAATCCATTAAAGGGTGAGGTTGGTTGAACTCCATGATACATTTTGTGGTTCTGAAAACTCCTCACCCATAACAGCCGCCCCTAGTAATAAAGCAAATTTGGCAATGCTAAGCCCACCGACTGTCTCTTTGATGAACAGCCCTTTGGATCCTCGGGGTCTTGCCCGCCCATATAAAGGGGCTGGTTTAGCACAGTGTGCTAAACAGCTGGCTTGTAATGCAGAACAAGACCAGCAGTGCAGGTTCAATTCCCGTACCGGCCTCCCCGAACAGGCGCCGGAATGTGGCGACTAGGGGCTTTTCACAGTAACTTCATTGAAGCCTACTTGTGACAAGCAATTATTATTATTATTATAAGGATGAGATCAATCTATTGACCTTCACAAGAAAAGATTTAGGGAGAAAAGCAGGAAGACATTGAAAAAGAAACAAAAACCTTGGAAAAATATTAATTTCAATTAGGGCAGCATGGTAGCACAGTTCCTAGCACTGTTGCTTTACAGCACCAGAAACCCGGGTACGATTCCTGACTTGGGTCACTGACTGTGCGGAGTCTGCACATTCTCCCTGTGTCTGCGTGGGTTTCCTCCGGGTGCTCTGGTTTCCTTCCGCACACCCAAAAGACGTGCTTGTTAGGTGAATTGGACATTCTGAATTCTCCGTGCATGTACCCGAACAGGCGCTGTAGTGTGGCGACTGTAATGGAATGCATAAAGCAAGTTTGTACATAATGTTCTGCACGACCTCCGACCACTAGTGGCAGTGTAAACCCATCACGTGACCTTGTAATCGGGGAGTTGGGTGTGGGTCGTGCTGGAGAATAGACCTGTTTTGCAGTAGCTCTACAATAGTTGATTAGTGTTAGTAGTTTATTATTTTATTTATCCTAGTTATCTTATGCGCAGTTGTTCCACAATAAATTATTTAAACCAGATGTTCTGTAGTTCATCATTCACTTTGGCCAGTCTACAGAACATAACAGTGACTAGGGGATTTTCACAATAACATTGCAGTGTTAATGTAAGCCTACTTGTGACAGTAATAAAGATTATTATTAATAGACGGGACTCTACCCGCCAAGGACAGTGGAAGGCTTATCCCATTTTTGCAAATTGGACTTAACCTTACTTACCAGACTTGCCTAGTTCAATTTAAGGAGCCAGCCCAATCATGGACCACCCGGACATCTAGATACCGGAAACTAGAGGTGGCCAGGTGAAAAGACAGCCAACTCTTAGCCAGTATCTTGGCATCCACATTTAACAGTGAAATAGGCTGGTATGACCCACACTCCGTGAGGTCCTTATCCTGAAATAGGAGTCTGTGAGAGTCTAGCAGGCAGGGGTCCCCGGGACAAAGAATCATTGAACATGTCCACCAACAACAGAACCAACTGATCCACAAACGTCTTGTAGAATTTCACAAGAAACTCATCAGGCCCAGGAGCAGTACCTGTTTGCATCCACCCAATACCTATCAAAATCTCCTCAGGGCTAAATGGGGCCTCCAACTCTTCCCCCTTCTTGTTCCCCACCACTGGAAACTCCAACCCATCGACAAATGTCAACATATCCAACCCCTCGACCAAGGGCTCCGACTCATAAAGATTCTTGTAAAAAGCCTCACACGCAGTGTTGAAACCAATCTGTTACTTGAGTCCCTAACCTGAATAATCTCCCAGTAGGCCGCTTGCCGCTCAGTTGATGAGCTAACAGATGGCTGACCTTCTCCCCATACTCATAAAGACCCCCTCGGCCCCCGCAACTGGCTCACCACGTTGCTTGAGATCAAACTCTGTCCGCAGTTTCTTCCTGCCAGGAGCTCCAGGTACAGTCATACGAATACTTGCGGTCCACATCCAAGATATCATCTACCAACCTCTGCAGTCTGGTAGCCTTGACATCTATCATTATGAAGTACTTCGAGAGGTTGGCCATGCGACACATCAACTCCATACTCCCAGAATGCCTCGATCCACTGCAATTCACATACCACCACAACCGATCCTCAGCAGATGCCATCTCCCTGACCCGACACTCATCCCTGGAGTATCTCGACAACAAGGACTCTGAAGTCAGACTCCTATTCATTGACTATAGCTCTGCCTTCAACACCGTAATCCTAACCAAGTTTATATCAAAACTCCAAAACCTAGGACTTGGCTCCTCCCTCTGCAACAGGATCCTCGATTTCCTAACCATTAGACCACAATCAGTAAGAACAACACCTCCTCTATGATAATCCTCAAGACTGGGTCCCATAAGGCTACATACATAGTCCCCTACGATACTCCCCTAAACACATTTGACTTGTGGCAAAATTTGGCTCCAACTCCATCTATAAATTTGCTGATGATACGACTGTAGTAGGTCGAACGACGATGAGTCAGAGTACAGAAGGGAGATATAGACCTAGTGGTGTGATGTAATGACAACAATCTCTCCCTCAACGTCAACAAAACTAAAGAGCTGGTCATTGACTTCAGGAAGCAAAGTATCGCACACACCCCTGTCAGCATCAACGGGGCCGAGGTGGAGATGGTTAGCAGTTTCAAATTCCTAGGGGTGCACATCTCCAAAAATCTGTCCTGGTCTACCCACGCCGATGCTACGACCAAGAAAGCACAACAGCGCCTATACTTCCTCAGGAAACAGGAAATTCGGCATGTCCACATTAACTCTTACCAACCTTTACAAATGCACCATAGAAAGCATCCTAACTGGCTGCATCACAGCCTGGTATGGCAACTGCTCGGCCCAGGACCGCAAGAAACTTCAGAGAGTCATGAACTCAGCCCAGTCCATCACACGACCCTGCCTCACATCCATTGACTCCATCTACACCTGCCGCTGCCTGGGGAAAGCGGGCAGCTTAATCAAAGACCCCCCCCCCACCCGACTTACTCACTCTTCCAACTTCTTCCATTGGGCAGGAGATACAGAAGTCTGAGAACACGCACAAACAGACTCAAAAACAACTTATTTCCTGCTGTTGCCAGACTCCTAAATGACCCTCTTATGGACTGACCTCATTAACACTACACCCCTGTATGCTTCATCCGATGCCAGTGCTTATGTAGTTACATTGTATACTTTGTGTTGCCCTATTATGTATTTTCTTTTATTCCCTTTTCTTCCCATGTACTTAATGATCTGTTGAGCTGCTCGCAGAAAAATACTTTTCACTGGACCTCGGTACACGTGACAATAAACAAATCCAAATCCAAATCCAGCCCCCCCCCCCCCCCTCCACCCTCCTCCCCCCTCCCTCCTCCCTCCCCCCTCCCTCCTCCCCCCGGAGTCAGCCATTGAGAGACAACCTTATTGGGACATACAGGATTCTTAGGGGGCCTGAGAGGGTAGATGCTGAGAGGTTGTTTCCCTTTGTGGCCAAGTCTAGGACAAGAGGGCATAATCTCAGAGTAAAGGGTCACCCATTTTAGACAGCGATGAGGAGGAATTTCTTCTCTCAGAGGGTAGTGATTCTGTGGAATTCTTTACTGCAGAGAGCTGTAGAGGCTGGGGGTCGTTATGTTCAAGGCTGAGACAGACAGATTTTTAATCTGCAAGGGAATCAAGGGTTATGGGGATAAGGTGTATTTTTCTATGTTCTATGTTCTATGTTCTAAGGTGAGAAAGTGGAGTTGAGGATTATAGTCAGATCAACCATGATCTCATTGAATGGCAGAGCAGACTCGATGAGCCGAATGGCTGACTTCTGCTCCGACATCTTAGTTTCTTATCCAGTAGTTTAAGGATTACCTCATTGTTTTCATTGAACTAATAAGAATAATAATCTTTAATAAGGCTGACATTAACACTGCAATGAAGTTACTGTGAAAATACCCTCATCACCACACTCCGGCGCCTGTTCGGGTATATCCTCATGTTTATGGCCAAGGGCCTCTGGATCAGTGGAGTACATTATATCCCTGACGGTTGTCCATTCATCCTCAGTGCTGTAAATGTCCATTTTCATTGTACACAGGCAACTCATGAGTCTCTCTGAGAGAGAGATTCTTCATGAGCTTGAGTCTCATGACATTGAGATGCTTCTGGACCTTCGGGCCTTGGGATGTCTCGGGGGGGGGGGGTGCGGGGGGGGATTTTGATGTGTATCTTTCAAATGATATGATAATCAGTCCAGCAGTCAGCGCTGCGCATGGTTCTCGTTAAATGAGCATCCTGCCTGACTCTCTGTCAGTTATTAGAGGCCAATGCGTAGAATGGAGAAGCTTCCAAGACATCTCGTTGTAGTTAGTGAGGTGGATAGCTGGGTTGGTGATCAAGTACTCATGCCCAACAGACATCTTCAACAAAAGGAGAGTATTATTGTTAGGACTGCCAACCCCGATTTTTCTGATGACCCCTTTCCACACCTGCCAGTGACAAAACATTATTTCTTTACCCGTCAGTCTGGCCTCAATAAAAGTCGAGATGGATTTGCAGGTACAGCATTAGTTATTTTATTTGACTTTCAAGCCTGATTCATTTCACAGAGGCATAGGACACATCTAGTCTCCTACACTCCGGGAAGGTGAATGAACAAGGAGACAAAGGGATTTCTGCAAATACATTCAAATGGTATCAAGTTTCACATACACGATTCCCACAGGTCATCCTATACCCCTCCTGACCTGGTCATACATTCTGATTGGCTCACTTCTCATCCCTTCCTCTGGCCCCCTTATTACCCAGCATCCTTTTCTCCTCCTTTGGTGGACACACCTCCTCCTTGCTTTGCCATGCGGTCTGAAATCCTTTGTCTGTGAACTCACCAGAATGAGACTGGCCTATCTCTACATTACAGTAACTAATATCTCTAAAGTAACTATTTTATATCACATTCGTCACCAGCTGCAGCCCACTGACCAGGAAGGGTGAGCGCAGTAAGAAGTCTTCCAAAACCAGGTTAAGGTCCAACATGTTTATTTTGAATCACTAGCTTTCGGAGCACAGCTCCTTCCTCAGGTGAATGAAGAGATGGGTTCCAGAAACATATATAAAGACAAAGTCAAAGATGCAAAACGATACTTTGAATGCAAGTCTTTGCAGGTAATTATGTCTTTACAGGTCCAGACGGAGCAACTGGAGAGAGGAAACCAAAATAGAGTCCATATTCTCAACTTGCGCTCAGGACGCAGCAGACTAGCTGCGGAACACCGCCAAACAGATGAGACAGCGATACTACGCCGCCTATATGCACACCAAGAACAGGAAGCTTGAGAAACTCGGCATCACCACCAGCAGCAACCAAGCTGCTCACTCTCCAATTTTCCCTTAATCAATTTAAGTGGTCCTCTTACCTCATGAACAAAAAGGACTGAATTTGGTTGACTCATTAGGTACATCCCTAATTGCAAACAAAATGAGTGGAATTCCTTTATCCCAATCCTCTGGAGAATCTTGACAATCAGCTCTCAACATTGTCTTTAATGTCTGATGCCACCTTTCTAACACTCCCTGCAATTCTGGATGGTACGCAGTTGATTTAAATTGTTTTATTTCTAAGCTATTCATAACTTCTTTGAATAACCTTGAGGTACAATTTGATCCTTGATCTGATTGTATTTCTGTGGGTAGTCCATATCTAGTAAAGAATTTAAGTAACTCCTCCACAATCTTTTTAGCTGTAATATTGCATACTGGAATGACCTCTGGAAACCTAGTAGACACATCCATTATAGTCAAAAGATATTGATTCCCACTTTTTGTTTTAGAAAGCAGTCCTACGCAATCAATTAAGATCCTTGTAAAAGGTTCCTCAAATGCTGGAATGGGTATTAAGGGCACTGGTTTTATCACTGCTTGAGGTTTCTCTATCACTTGACATGTGTGACATGATCGACAAAATTTAACTACATCTTTACGTAGTCCAGGCCAATAAAAAAGTTTTTGTATTTTAGCTTGAGATTTCCTTACTACCAAATGACCTCCCGCTGGTACCTCACGTGCTACACGCAACAACTCCTTTCTATACCTTGCTGGCAATGCCACTTGATGAACTTCTGTCCACTTTTCATCCGCCTGCATATGCAAAGGTCTCCATTTTCTCATCAAGGCATCATTTTTACGGTAATAACATTCTGGTATACACTCAGATTCCTCTTCCGTGCATGCTTACTGATACATCCGTTTTATTTCTATATCTTTCTGTTGTAACTCTGCCAATTGTCCTTAACTAAAAATATCTGCCTCATCCTCCACCTGTTCTTGTTCTTTTCCAACCATCTGATCAAAAATCGTTTCTGATAATTGAACTTCAACTTTATCTTCACACTTTGATTTCTCCTCTTGTCTTAACCTGTGACTTTGTGACCTTGTTACTACAGAATCCGGAAAAATCCCAGGATATTCGACTTTCTACTTCAGTTGTCTGATTTTCCACTGGTTTATCAACCACAGTAGGCATCACTCCCACCTGCGTTCCAGCTATATCATTACCCAAGATAAACTTTATTCCTGGACAAGATAGTTTCCCTATTACTCTTACTACCACTTCACCAGTCTTCACTGGACTTTCCAACCTTACCTTACACAATGGAACTATTCTTCTCACATTGAATCCCACATATTACCACCTTTTCTGGCAATATTCCTCCCAAACTACATAACTCCTCATCTCTTACCATCAAAGGTTGACTAGCTCCCGTATCTCTTAAAATTGTGACTTCTTTACCTGCTCCTTCTGGTACACATGAGTAAACTTTACTCACACAAGTAAATTCTTTAAAGAGACCTGGAACCTTCTTATCAATCACCTGGTGTACAATCATTTGCACCTCCTTCACTTCACTTTGGCTTTTCTTTACCACTTTAACAAACCCTACTGACTTATCTTGTTTTACCACATCAGCCTTCCCAGTGCTTTTCAACCACCAACATTGCGACTTTACATGACCTAGTTTATTACAGTGAAAACATTTGAAACTTTTCATTTCATTTCCACCCTCCTGGATTTCTTTTTTAATCTGAGGTACACTCTCCTTATTATCTCCCATCAGATCTCCTTTACCTCTACCACTTGACTATTTCTCTTTTCCCTAGTTTCTATCCCTCACAGGCTGAAACTGATGTCGGAAACCAAGCTTTGATTTATGAACTAATTCATAATCATCTGCCATTTCTGCTGCTAACCTCGCAGTTTTAACCCTCTGCTCTTCCACATGAGTTCTCATTACATCAGGAATTGAACTTTTAAACTCCTCCAAAAGTATAATTTCTCTGAGAGCTTCATATGTTTGGTCTATTTTCAAAACCCTTATCCACCTCTCAAAATTACTCTGTTTGATCCTTTCAAACTCAATGTATGTTTGACCAGATTCTTTCCTTAAATTTCTAAACCTTTGTCTGTAAGCTTCAGGCATTAGTTCATATGCACCTGAGATGGATTTTTTCACCTCCTCATACGTCCCAGATACCTCCTCTGCTGGTGATGCAAACACTTCACTAGCCCTACCTACCAGCTTTATTTGAATCAGTAATACCCGCATGTCCTGTGGCCATTTCATTTGTTTAGCTATCTTCTCAAATGAAATGAAAAAGGCTTCTACCTCCTTCTCATCAAACCTTGGCAATGCTTGGACATATTTAAATAGATCCCCACCAAGCCTTCAACTGTGATGCTGTTTCTCTTTATCCTCATCACTATCCTCAAACTATACATTTCCCCTAACATCCGCCAATTTTAACTGACTCGTGTTTTATGGCCATTTTCTGAAGTTCAAACTCCCTTTTTCTTTTTCCCTGATCTGTACCTCCCTTTCTCTTTCTTGTTGTTCTGCTAGGGCTATTCTTTCCCTTTCCCTCATTTCGTATTGAAGCTGCTTTAATTCTTTTTCATGTTCAAATTGCTTAATCTGTAACTGGATTTTTGCCATTTCTAATGAGACTGACTGTATCTCAGGCAATTTTAAATGCTCAGCTACCGCCGTATGTACCACTTCTTTTCGTATGCTGTCAGGTACGTTAACTGCAATGTTTTTGCCTAATCTAAAAGCCTGTTTTTAGTCTCTATTTGTGAGGAGTTTAAAAATTCAATTCCTGATGTAGTGAGAACTCATGTGGAAGAGCAGAGGGTTAAAACTGCGTGTGACCTTTCCACCCCAAAAAACTTCTGAGCCTCTGAAAGAGCCATTGTCCACAACACACTCCCTACTTAACCTGGAATATCATACCTGAAAAGCAAACACAAATATGCTCACCCCTCACTGTCTTTAAGTTCACTAAGCCAACCCAACCAAGAAAGATAGACTTTTACCCCACGAGCCCCCAATTATTTATGGGCCAGGGTTTAGAGAACACCAAATTATATCATGGAGTTCAACTGACCTCCAACTTTTAATAGATTTTTGTTATGGGGAGCACAAAGGCCCACTTCCCAGATGTGATGCAACAGAGGACCTAAGTATTTTTAAACAAACCAATGTTTATTCTATGAATCCAGTTAACATGTTATAAACACACAGTAAACATTTTATCAACTAACAACACTGATAGCCGCCCCCCCCCCCCCCCCCCCCCCACCAAAGATACGGTACTCTATAGGTAACCCGTAGTACTTTCCTAACAACATCTGTCAGCCAAACACCCTGGGCGCGATTCTCCACTCCCACGCCGGTTGGGAGAATCGCCTGGGCAGCCGCAATTTCCGGGGACGCCGGTCCGATGCCATCCCGCGATTCTCCCAAGCGGCGGGAACGGCCCGGTCGAGTTTCGCGGGCCGCAGGCCGGAGAATCGCCGGAGACACCGAAAATGGCGATTCTCCGGCACCCCCGCGATTCTGAGGCCCGGACGGGCCGAGTGGCCAGGCCAAAACGGCGGGTTCCCCCCGGTGCCGTCCACACCTGGTCGCTACAGTCGTGGGCAGTGCATGAACGCTGGGGGGGCGGCCTGAGGGGGGGGCGAGGGGGGATCCTGCACCGGGGGGTACCTTAAATGTGGGGTGGCCTGCGATCGGTGCCCACCGATCGTCGGGCCGTCCTCTCTGAAGGAGCACCTCCTTCCTTCCGCTGCCCCGCACGATCCGTCCGCCATCTTCTTGCGGGGCGGATTTGGACAGGACGGCAACCACGCATGCGCGGGTTGGCGCCGGCCACCCCGCGCATGCGCGGATGACGTCCATCATGCGGCGCCGGCCATGTCATCTATGCGGCGCCGCTTTTACGCGGGCGACAAGGCCTCGCGCGGGTAGATGACGCGGCTCCGATACTGGCCCATTGTCAGGGCCTGAATCGGTCGGGACCGGGGCCGTTCCGCGCCATCGTGAACCTCGACGGCGTTCACGACGGCGCGGCCACTTCGGCGTGGGGGTGGAGAATCGTGCCCCCTTTTTTCTACAAAAAGAATAGGTTTGCATTCCTTATAGAAACAGGTATTACTTTGAAATTATCAAGTGATCTGGAGACATTGTTTAGCATGCAGAGAGAGACCAAAAATACACCTGCTTGGTTTGGATGTAGCTCCCCAACTCAAAACCGAAACTAAAACTCAGAGCCAAAAACAGCGTCCAGCTCAAAACGAAAGTAAAAAGCAGAACCAGAGCCCAGCTCCGCACACACAATGACATCGCTGCAGCCACTTGAGAAGACAAACATTTCTTAAACTAACATTCCCATGACAGTGGTAGACAGTCCGACACGTGCAGCCCAGAGGGTGTGTTGCAGGGCACCTGGCCATGACAGCTGGTATCGGTGCCAACATGTGGTGCAGGGTGGGGGTTCAGCCATCCTTGGCTGGGGGGATTTGGGTTATGTGCCAGGGGCACAATGCTGCCGACTCACCCTGGCCGCCCTGAGGAGGCCGTGCAGTTTTTTATGGCACTGCTGGCTGCTCTGGATGGTGTTGACCACGCTGCTCACGGCCTCTGCTACCTGTGCCCAGGCATGGAAAATGACGGAGATGGCAGCCTCTTTGCCAGGCCAGGGTACAGGGTCATCCACCTCTCCTCTACCACGTCTAAGAGGATCTTCAGCGTGGCATTGGTAAACTGCGGGGCTGCTCTTCGCTGCCATCTTGTTGGCTGGGACCGTGTGTGTGGGGAGTGCAGTGTGTATATGCGGCTACAGTTTGTCAGCTTCCTGTGTGTCAATCGCAGAATCCGGCACCATTTTGCATTGGAATTGATTGTGTTCCACATGGCGCTGGTGCTAGCTCCTTAACAGTAGCGGAATCGGTCCAGATGCGGTGCCAGTTTTGCTATTGTGAAAGTCCACAAATTCTGTGTTGGTGTCGACACAGAAACAGAGAATCCCGCCCGTTACCTTCCTCTTACACTGCCTGTTCATTGTACCGAGTGCTGGAGTAGAGAACAGGATCTATTGTCTAACTATCTGACTGTTCCATCCACACCGAGTGGAATAATTGATCTTTAAATGGATCACAACAGCTTTACCCACACCACTTGCCTGTTGTGTGGTGTACAAACCTCACCAAATGCGTCAGAGGCATTTTTTAAATATAAAAAGTACTTTCAGCTGCTATTTATATATCCTATCTTACGGTAGTTGCCAGGGCCTGTTTAGAAGTTAATGAATAATAAATGTTCCTCCTGCTGCACCATTGCTGATCATTTCTCCTGCCCCCCATTCTCCTGCTAACTAGTGAATGCATCAGCAACACACAGGAGATCCCTCGTCAGCATGTTTGAAATGTTAAATGTGAACAATGTTTTTGCCAAATATTTTCAGAGGCAGGCCAATGGCTCCTAATCCGACAGGACTGTCTGCTCAATAACTGGAGCAGAGGCCAACAGTGGCAAAGCAATGACAGTCAGGAACCATTACAGTGATATATTGATATATAACATCACCCGCAGGAGAATGCCGGGTCCCCGTGCAAAAAAGGGAGTCGCAGCTTTTACTTTTAATGCACTGAATAAAATGTAATTTCTCCACCAATAAATTCATTGCTCTCTATTTGACTGGCTGCGCTAGGTAATATCACATCACCAAGCCCCGCCTCTACTGTTGAGATGGGAGTTCTGCGCTAAATGAGACCAGATTGAATTCACACTGCCTTCTCTTGTATCTACAGTACTTCTAACTGGCTCAAGGATGGCTGTCCACAGGATCTCCTCCACAACGAGTCGAGTGTGTCTGTCTGTACTGAGTGAGGACTGAACTCCCAGGTCAGAGCAGCTGAAAGGAGAAGTTGTTCGGGGGAGCCAGAAGGATGCTGCAGATTTATCCCAGGTCAGGTCAGAGCTGAGCTGAGAATCACTCGATGCTGGCACTATGGTGGTATCACTTCCAATTGCTGCTGTCGGGGGCACACTGGGCACAGTTGTTGGGTTCATTGCCATCTGTGTGCTAGTCTTCCTTTGCCACTGTTTCAAGAAGAAAGGAGTTTCGAAAGACGCAGAGAATGAGGGAGCTGAGGATACCATGAGGCACAGTAAGATTGTGCGCATGTTGCAGAAGGTAAGTAAATAAACTCTATTTTCAAACTCTGGGATTTGGCTTTGTGCCAGATTAACACTCAGTGATATTTACTAAGTCTTTTCAGACTGCCTACCTGAGGAATCAAAACGTTAAAAGATTTGCTTAGATAATCTATTGGCTCTCTCAATTAAACTGCCTGTGCTACATACAAAAGGTGCATGTTAATAATAATGTTAGTCAGAGGAGTATTACAGACAAGGGACTTCTGTGACCAGCTTCAAGTCATATTGTAGTCTCAGGCAGACACTTACTGTACTGTCTCACTCTGCGGCTCCCATGACGATTAATGTGTCAAGGTTCTACTGTATTTAAATATAAATTTAGTGTATCCAATTCATTTTTTTTCCAATTAAGGGGCAATTTAGCGTGGCCAATCCACCTAGCCTGCACGTCTTTGGGTTGTGGGGGCAAAACCCACACAAACACGGGGAGAATGTGCAAACTCCACACAGACAGTGACCCAGAGCCGGGATTGAACCTCGGACCTCAGCGCCGTGAGACTACAGGGCTAACCCACTGCGCCACCGTGCTGCCCTCGGGTTCTACTGTATTAACGATAGAACCAAAATAAATGTTCTTGCCGGAGGCTTTCGGACTTGTGTATTGAATATGGGTTCTTTATTAAGAGTCCTGTAAACAACGCTGAAGTCAGTCAGAGTACAAATGAAGAAGTTGGAAATGTGGAGCTTATGCTCAAGGTATGACTGTAACCCTCTCATCACCCCCAAACCTGGGCAGGAGCCAAATTACAGGCCATCCATAAGGCGGTGTGTGTCATCAGCAGTAGTAGCAAATTGTGTTCAACCATGATGTTGGTACAGTATATCCCTCACTCTACCCATCAAGCGAGGGGACTTACCCTGCTTCTATGACGGGTATAAATGCCTAAAAATGAGGTACCAATCTGGTGAAACTACAACATAGAACTACTTGCATGCCAAGTAGCTGAAACAGTATGCCATAAATAGGGCTTATGCAATCCTAGATAGATCTAAGCTTTGCAATCCTGCCACTTCCAGTCATGGTGGTGGACAATTAAACAACCAAATGGAGTAGAAGGCTTCAAAACATCCCCATTCTCAATGATGGAGGAGCCCAGCACATCTGTGCAAAAGACAAGGCTGAAGCATTCGCAACAATCTTCAGCCAGAAGTGCTGAGTGGATGATCCGGAGGTTCCCAGCATCACAGGAGTCAGTCTTCAGCCAATTCGATTCACTCCATATGATATCAAGAAACAGCCGAAGGCACTGGAGACTGCAAAGACTTGGAGTCCTGACAACATCCTGGCTGTAGCACTGAGGACTTGTGCACCATCTTAACCGTACCTTAGCCAAGCTGTTCCAACAGCCACAACACTGCTATCTACATGGCAATGTGGAAATGCTTTGTGGTCAGCTACTGCCCTGGTAGTCTATTACGCACCATCAGAAAAATGATGGGAGGGGTCGGATACAGTTTTATTAAGCTCTAATTTACTCTTATAACCTGCTTACTGGTTGGGTTCTGCCTGGCCTACTAATAACAGCCTTGGTCTCAACATGGACAAAAAAGCTGAACTCCAGAGGTGAGGTGAGAGTGTTGACATCAAGACAGCATTTGACTAAGTGTGGCATCAAGGAGCCCCAGTACAATTTAAGTTAATGGGAATCAGGGGAACTTTCTCCACTGATTAATGTCCAACCTAGCACAAGGGAAGATGGTTGTGATTGTTGGATGCCAATCTTCTCAGCTCCAGCACCTCACTGCAGGAGTTGCTAGGGATAGTGTCCTAGACCCAACCATTTTCAGCTGCTGCATCAATGAAGTCAGAGGTGGGCCCGGCGCAGAGGAAAGAAGGCCCCCATAGAAACAGCCCGACCGCAGGATCGGAAGGCCCCGATCGCAGGCCAGGCCACCGTGCCCCCCCCCCCCCCCGCCACCGTGCCCCCCCCCCCCGGGGTCAGATCCCCCGTGCCCCCCCCCGCCCGCCCCAGGACCGCCCCCGTACTCCCACCTGCCAGGTCCCGCCGTGCGTGAGGTGAGTAATTCCCGCCGGCAGGATTGGGCCCAAACAGGACAGCCACTTGGCCCAACGGGGCCCAGAGAATCGGCGGGGGGGGGGGGGCGCACTGTCAACGGCTATCGACCGCGTGGCGGGAATCCCGCCGCCGCACGAAAAACGGCGCCGGAGTATAGGGCAGCCGGCGTCGGGGCGGCGGGGCAGGATTCGCGCCTCCCCCCAGGGATTCTCCAACCTGGCGGGGGGTCGGAGAATCCCAGCCTATGAGTTCAATAACTTCAGACTGTGAACTCCCTCCTCCACCTACCCCCCATTCTTTTTTCGATAAATGTCTTTTCTTTTCTTCCATCGATCTGTTTCTCCCTCACCATTGCCCCCCTCCCCACACCCCACCAGGGTCATGTGTTCCCTGTTCCAAGTTCTTTCATTAACATATTTTGAGCTCTGAATATGTTACTCTCAGCACCCTTCTTAGTCATTAATTCGACCATTCACATTCCTTTTGTCTTTCTGTCCACAACTTATTTGTCAATCTCCACCTATCGCTGGCCATCTATCCAGTCCCACTGCTCCACGCTCCCACTCTCCCCCACAACAGTATATACTGGATCCTATTTCCAGGTCTCTCCAGCTTCAACAAAGAGTCATCCAGACTCGAAACGTTAGTTCCCTTTTCTCTCTACAGATGCTGTCAGACCTGCTGAGATTGTCCAGTATTTTCTGTTTTTGTTTCAGATTCCAAGATCTGCAATTATTTGCTTTTATTTTAGAAGTCAAAAGGTTTGTTACTTGTCAACTGCACCAGTGCCACCTGTATTGACCACCAGGAGGAGGTTGCAGGATCTGCAATGGAAGTTGGGACTGAAGAAGGTTGGGTAAAATAACAGACCCCGTAACAATAAGAGTGCCCCCTGTAATTTGGGTCTGGAGATGAGGTACATCATGCTGTGCTCATCGAGATTTTTTGTTGGACTCAATCATCAAATGGCAAAATAAAGTGAGTCAAAATAATCCGAAAAGGACATAAAATGGTCTTTCCAGCCTTTCCCAAACCACAATGATGCTTCACAATACATATTGGGTGGAATTAATGAAGAATAATAAATTCCTGTTCAGTTACATTTTTCACAGAAAAGGGTTTTATGTTGTTGTGGTTAACTACTTATGAACAGACTCCCCTTTTTAAGTAACCAGGTTGACATGAATCTGAATGATATTTAAAAAGCTGCACATATGTAACTCAAATATCTCCCTCATTCTCCCCCCCCCCCCCGCCCCCCCCCCCCGCTTCCCCAATCGTTCAGGTGACTTTGGTAACACACTGGGAGCAATTTTAACTCTCTCCACAGGTTAGCAAGTTGGAAATCCGTTTTAATTTCCATTTCCTTTGAAGAAAATCGTTCAGGGTGTAAATATAGCTGGCCGCTTTGCAATCATTTGTTTGCTCCCACTGATAAAAGTTCATAAAAGTTAACTTTATGCCCACTGAGTGCGAAATTACAGGGTTTAAAACCCAGTTCATCTTTTGTCAGATGTAGCATATGTAAAATGCAGAATTAAAGCTCCCATTATATTCGCACACTACGGCACTTGAATCTTTTTTCAAGCATCATCTGGCGAACAGTGTGATTTTTCCATTTTCCTCACTAACCAACCTTGTGAGCTCATTACAGAAACAGGCCATTTAGCTCAATCAGTCTGTGCCATGTTTATAATCCACGCGAGCTTCACCTCATATTTCCTCATCCAAACTTACCATCTTAACCATCTATTCCCTTCTCCCTCATATGCTTTGTCTAGCTTTGGGACGGCACAGTGGCACGGTGGTTGGCGCTACTGCCTCGTAGCGCTACGGACCCGGGTTTGGTTCTGGCATTGGGGATAGTGTGGAGTTTGCACATTCTCCCCGTGTCTGCGTTGGTTTCCTCCGGGAACTCCGGATTTATCCCACAGTCCAAAGATGTGCAGGTTAGGTGGAGTGGCCATACTAATTTGCCCCTCAATGTCCAGAGATGTCATGGTTGGGTGGGGTTACAGGGATAGGACGGGGGCGTAGAGCTGGGTGGAGTGTTCTTTCAGAGAGTCAGTGCAGAATTGATGGGCCGAATGACCTCCTTCTGCGCTGCAGGGATTCTATGATTCCCCTATACTCCAACTACTTCCTGTGGTGGCAGTTCCACATTCTCATCATTATTTATTTGACAAAGTTTCTGTCATGATATTCAAGTGAACATCACAGCACATACATACATAATGATGGACAGATCAACGGACCAATTAGCACACACAACACGACAGCCAATCACAGACAAGAGCATACACAGTACAAAACAAGGAACACAACACTTCCTGAGCAGTCCAGCAGGAGACGGCTCAGGGCACAGACCTCATACTCAGACAGTCACCATGTGCTGAGTACCAGAGTTTACTATGTTAATAGTTAAAGGAAATAAAATTGCGTTGTACCATTCGCAACCGTGTTGGTTCGTCTGTGTCTCAGAGTACCCAACGCTTCAGTTTCTTCTGAATTCCCGAATGGATTTCTTGGTGATGATCTTATATTGATGGCCTCTTGTTATGCCCTGCCCCATGAGAGGATACATTCTCTCTGTGTCCACTCTGTCAATACCTTTCATGAATCTAAAGATCTCTATTCAGTCAACACTCAGATTCTTTTTTCAAGAGAAAGGAGGCCCAAACTGTAAATCCTTTACTGATCAGTTTACGCACACATTTTCCCCTGGTAAGTCTCTTTACCTTCTCCAGTGCCTCTTTTTATAATATGGCAACCAGAACTGCATGTAAAACCATGTGGTATAACCAAGGTTTATTACAGGTTTAATATAACTTCTTTACTTTTCAATTATATCCCGATGGAAATTAAACCTGCCGGTTTTTTTCTTTTATGGCCTTGCTAACCAGTGACGCAAATTTTAATGATTGTTATATTTGTACTCCAAATTCCCTTTGTTCCACTGCTCCACCTAAACTTGCACCTTCCAAGTAAAAAGCTTTCTACCTTCTACCAAAAGGCACTACCTCACAATTATCTGTATTGAGCTCCATTTGCCAATTATTTGTCCATTTTGCAAGTTTATTAATGTCCTCCTGGAATTTGTTGCAATCTTCCACAACTGGCTATCCACCCTCCCCCTTCCCAAGTTGGTGTTAACTGCACTGGGCTAAATCGCTGGCTTTTAAAGCAGACCAAGGCAGGCCAGCAGCACGGTTCGATTCCCGTACCAGGCGCCGGAATGTGGCGACGAGGGGCTTTTCACAGTAACTTCATTTGAAGCCTACTTGTGACAATAAGCAATTTCATTTTCATTTCAAATTGTGAATAGTTGTACCAGCACGGATCCTTGTGGAACACTACTTCCCTCCTGTGCCTCTCTTGAATCACTATCGCTTATTCTCGCTCTGCTTTCTGTCTTGAAACCAGCTAATAATAATAATAATAATAATTTAAAAAAATAATAATCACTTATTGTCACAAGTAGGCTTCAATGAAGTTACTGTGAAAAACCCCTAGTCCCCACATTCCAGCGCCTGTTCGGGAATTGAACCCGCGCTGCTGGCATTGTTCTGCATTACAACCCAGCTGTTTAGCCCATTGTGCTAAACCAGCTCCTAACCAGCTAGAAATCCATTCTGCCGCTTTTCCACCGACTCTAAATTCTTTGATCTTTATTCATTAGACTATTACGGGGGACCTTATGAAATGAAATTAAATAAAATTCGCTTATTGTCACAAGTAAGCTTCAAATGAAGGGACTGGTCTAGCACAGGGCTAAATCGCTGGCTTTGAAAGCAGAGGAGGAGGACATTTAGTTTCAAAATTATTTTCCCAGGCTACCTCTGACCAGCAATTTAGATTTGCAAGTGTGGAAAAAAAGAAAGACAATCAGAGACAGGTCACTGCCAGTTATCTCATTATAACATCTAGAGTTAGGAGACAATCTACAATGATTATATGTCAGTTTAATGTGGGTCTCCTTCACAAGATAATGTAGGCAGAGACTAGGCACTTGTGTGCAATGTCTGATGCCTCAGGTTAATACATAATGGGTAATCACATTTCACAGAATAGGATGAACTCGGAAGATCTAATTTGCTTTCAACAGCCAGCTCCAGGACAAACAGCTCCTACTGCCTTTAACAAAACTAAAATATTATTAAACTATTTTGACCGCAATAGGAATGAAAATTTGGAGGACTATCTAAAAGGCGACTGAGTCAATATTGATAGATATAGACATAGACATAGAATTTACTGTGCAAAAGGAGCCCATTTGGCCCATCGAGTCCGCACCGGAAAGATCAATCCACCTAAGCCCACACCCCCACCGTATCCCACAACCCAGTAACTCCACCTAACATTTTTAGACACTGTGGGCAATTTAGTATTGCCAATCCACCTAACCTGCACATCTTTGGATTGTGTGAGGAAACCGGAGGACCTGGAAGAAACCCACGTAGACACGGGGAGAACGTGCAGACTCCGCACAGACAGTGAGCCAAGCCAGGAATCGAACCTGGGACCCTGGAGCTGTGAAGTCGGGGAGAGGTTTCACAGGCCTGTACATTCTGATGGATTTAGTTGAGTGAAGAGTTGGTACATGAATAGTGGGTTTAAGGGGCTGAGTGGGGTAATGAGGCAATTGGACCACTTTGGGCTTTTTGTATTTTACCCGAGTTGTCTTCAGCTAGGAGAACTCAATATGCACTGCTTCCCAGTGGTCAGACTGTGCGGATCAAGTGTTCAACTGCTGCAAGGCCTGTTCTACCCTCCATGTCCTTATTCTCAGGGGGTTACCCCCCCCCCCTTCCTGTCCTTACTCTCAAAGGGTGCTCACTCTCTCTACCCCTGACCTTGCCCACAGTGGATGCTCTTAAGCCACCTTTCCCCATCTTCACTTGCTACCCGTGCTCTACCCACAGCCAATTGTCCTGCTTTCCTGGCTGAAAGCCTCTGATCATTTATCCATTGCTGCCCCATCCCTAATCACATGTTACTCCATTGTACGCCCCAGGATTCCCAATGCCACATCCCATGGTGCCACCGCCTATTGCCATCATGGTTCACTAATGCCCTTAAGGGAATGAAATATGCCACCCTTATCCCGTTTGGCCTGTTTGTAACTCCAGACCCATTGTAATATGCTTGCCTCTAACTGTCCTCTGACATTTCATGGCAAGCCATTCAATTTTATCAAACTGCTGTAAAAATCAAAAATCAATGAGAAACCAAGTTGAACCATCTGGCATCAACCTTAGCAGCAGAGACGACAAAGGCACACAAGTGCCTAGACACCTTTGCAAAGTCATCCCAACATCTGAGGAACCAAAGATGTGCAGGTTAGGTAGATTAGCCATGATTAATGCGTGGGGTTCCAGGGACTGGGCGGGTAGTGGCCAAATGAGTATTGGTGCGACTCAGTGGGCCGAATGGCCTCCTTCTGCACCATATGGATTCTATAAATTGTGCCAGAATAGGAAGAGCTGTCCCTCAGGCTAGTCAAGCAACAGCCTGACATCTTCATAATCAGGAATAGCTGTAAGGAATGATTTGATATCTCCTGTCCCACTGACAGGGCAGACTATCAGAGGTGGCAGCATGGTGTTATACAGTGAGGAGGGAGTTGCCCTGGGAGTCCTCAACATTGACCCTGGACCCATGAAGTCTCATGGCATCACATCAAATATGGGCAAAGAAACCTGCCACTTACTACTATTGCTCTCTCTCAGCTGATGAATCAGTACTGCTTCATTTTCAACACAACTAGGAAGATGCATTAAGAGCAGCAAGAGCACAGAATGGGGTAGGAGACTTTCTTGAGCCACTGCAGTTGTGGGAACATCCACAGCGCTGATGGAATGGAAGTTCCAGGATTTTGACCCGGAACGGCATAGGGGGATAGGGGGGGGGGGGGGGGGGGGTGGGGGTGTTGTGAAGGAACGGCAATATAGTTCCAGATGGTGTGTGGCTTGGAGGAGAACTTGCAGGTGGTGGTGTTCTCATGCATCTGTTACCCCTGCATTCCTAGGTGGTAGAGTTTATGGGTTTAGAAGGTACTGTGGAGGGAGCCTTGGTGAGTTGCTGCAGTGCACCTTGTAGATGATTCACACGGCTGCTACTGTGCGTGGAGGGTGTAAATATTTGGGGTGATGGATGGGGTGAGAAGCAAGCGAGCTGTTTTGTTCTGGATGTTAACATTGAACACACGCTTAACTGGATCAGACATATCAATACTGTGGCTGCAAAAGCAAGTCAGCTTCTGTGGTGAGTAACCACCTCTTGACTCCCTAAAGTTTTTGTCTCTCTAACCACCGACGCAGCAGTAGCAGTGTGTATCATCTAGAAGTTGCACTGCAGGATTTTGCCAAGTCTCCTTCAACAGTACCTTCCAAACCCATGATCTTGACCACCTAGAAGGACAAAGGCAGAAGGTGCATGGGAACACCACCATCTGCAAGTTCTCCTCCAAGGTATCCTGACTTGCAAACATATGGTTGTTCCTACATCATCACTGGGTCAAAATGCCCAAACTCCATTCTTAAAAGGAAATTAACTTCTATTTTGTATGTGCCACACCATCAAGTATCCAGTCTAGTTACCTTCCCTCATGCTATTTAATGGATTTTATATTTTGAAGGTGGAGAAGCCAGTAGCTCCCATTTTACCGGCTGATAGGAGTTCAGGTTATTTACAGGTTTCTGCCTCTGTTCTTAGTTACTACATGGATAGAGAGAAAGGAAAGGGAGAGGAAGGAAGGGGCAGCACAATAGCATAGTGGTTAGCACTATGGCTTCACAGCGCCAGGGTCCCAGGTTCGACACCCACTTGGGTCACTGTCTGTGCAAAGTCTGCACATTCTCCCCGTGTCTGCGTGGGTTTCTTCCGGGTGCTCCGGTTTCCTCCCACAGTCCAAAGATGTGCAGGTTAGGTGGATTGGCCATGCTAAATTGCTCTTAGGTTAGATGGGGTTGCTGGGTTACAGGGTTAGGGTGGAGGTGTGGGCTTAAGTAGGGTGCTCTTTCCAAGAGCTGGTGCAGACTCGATGGGCCGAATGGCCTCCCTTCTGCACTGTAAATTCTATGTCTATATCTATTCTCGCTTTGAGAATGCGGCTCACCATCACCTTCTCAAGGGCAACCGGCTCGTTGGTCTAGGTGTAAGATTCTCGCTTCGGGGGTTGTCATACATGAATATGTGAGAGGCCCCGGGTTCAAATCCCGGACGAGCCCTTTGATGTTGTTAGGGCAGCACGGTAGCATAGTGGTTAGCACAATTGCTTCACAGCTCCAGGGTCCCAGGTTCGATTCCGGCTTGGGTCACTGTCTGTGCGGAGTTTGCACATCCTCCCCGTGTGTGCGTGGGTTTTCTCCGGGTGCTCCGGTTTCCTCCCACAGTCCAAAAGATGTGCAGGTTAGGTGGATTGGCCATCATAAATTGTCCTTAGTGTCCAAAATTGCCCTTAGTGTTGGGTGGGGTTACTGGGTTATGGGGATAGGGGGGAGGTGTTGACCTTGGGTAGGGTGCTCTTTCCAAGAGCCGGTGCAGACTCGATGGGCCGAATGGCCTCCTTCTGCATTGTAAATTCTATGATAATCTATGAATTAAGAATGGGCACAAATACTGGCCTTGTCAGCAATACTCGCATCCCACAAGTGAATAATAAAATATGTCACATCTGTTCTGCTGAGATGAATTCAACTCTCGTTCTTTAATTGCTATCACAGTTTAGAGTGAAGAAGACAACTGAGCCAGTTCAGCCGAGGACCCGGCTAACATCACCAAAATTCTATGGCCCTAAACCTGTGGCAACATCACCGGAATTCATTAATTATGCCGATTACGCATTAGAAACGACGGATGATCCTCTGGCTGCCGACTGGGTGGAGGCAGACAGATCCAGTTTGATGATGGATTCATCCGAAGAACTGTTTGTTGTTTCGAAGAATGGTAAGGTGGGAAACTAGCGAGCAAATGGAGTGCTGCCAATTCTCCATGCTTTAACACATTACCAGCTGTTTTATAAGTCTGCCTAAAATGATTGACTATTTCATACTGGACTGCAGGTGTAGAGCCACATCTCACCCAATATAAGGGTAGGTATATAAAGCCACAGTTTATAATAAAATCTAGGGTGTGACTTATAAGCAGATGACATTTCTTTGAAACTGAAACAATACTGAGAATTATATAGCAATGGAGAACAGATTTTCCAAAATGCTGAATTCTGTTGATCCAGAGGTTGTTTGCTAGATCATTTTTTGTCATTGAAATATGTTCCAGTTTACTTGTATACTGTCATCGTGCTCAGTTCCTGATCTTCATCAGGTTAAGGCAGGAGGTGCTCAGGACAGATGAAGGTGACATTTCTTCTGGGATGCGAAATATGGATTAAAATTAGAGAGAGGGGTTAAATTCCTTCTGGCCCACTTTCAAGCATGAAATGAGGAGCCCCAAAACTGGGCTGCAGACCTCATTAATTCAAGTATTGCATTAATTTTATACCTTAACCTGTTTGATCTGAATAACATTAATCATTGAGTGACATTTCAAAACTTGAAACCCTAATTAATTCAACAAAATACTATAGAGGTGGCAGGGCTAATGATGTGTTGCAGCAGTAGCATGTGAGAACTGGTGGACGCCAATGTAATCCACAGCAACGACATCTGCAGTGAGTTCCTTAAATCAAAGAACTTTGGCTCAGATTGATGAGCTGGAGTTTGAGCTCTGGAAGCTATAATGCATCAAGGAGGGTGAAAATGTACTGGACATTTAGCCCAGGAGGCAGCCACCCACCCCCCACCTTACCTCAGATTTGGTCCATGGTCAGGGACCACAGCATTTGTAACAAGATCGATGAATTGATAGCGCAAATAGAAATAATGGATATGGTATGATAGCTATTATAGAGACAATGTTGCAAAGTGATCAAATGAATATTTGAGGGTCTCTGACATTTTGGAAAGATAGGAAAGAAAAGAAAACGAGGTGGAATACCTCTGTTAATAAAGGATGAGGTAAGTACACTAGGGAGAAATTATCTTGGCACAGAAGATCAAGATGTTGAATTAATTTGGGTGGCAATAAAAAACTAGTAAAGGATGAAGGGGGTAGTTTATAGGCATAACAGCAGCTACATTATAGGGGAGAGTATAAATCCAGAACTAAAGGGGGTTTATAAAGAAGGAACTGCAATAAGCATGGGAGATTTAATTGGGATATAGATTGGACAAATCAAATTGGCAAAGGTAGCCTTGGAAATAAATTCATTGAATGTATTCTGAACTGTATTTTAAACAGTACATTCTGGAACTAATCAGGGAACTGTCTATTTTACAACTGATAATGTGTAATGAAACAAGATGAATTAACAGTTTCATAGGTTATGAATACAGAGTTGGCAATGGACCAGGTAAATGGTTAAAAGGCAAGATTCTAGGAGAAGCAATCGCAGACGTTTAAGAATGTATTTCATAACTCAACAAGGGTATATTCCGTTGAGAAAGAAAAGCTGAGAAGGATGTGCCATTTGCGGTTAACTAAGGAAGCTAAAGATGATATCAAATTGAAAAGAAAGGCAGACAAAGCTGCAAAGTTTAGTGGTAGACCAGTAAATTAGGAATATTTTAGAAAGAAGCAAAAGATTACTCAACAAAAAGATGGTAAAATTGGAGTAGGAGACAAAACTAGCAAGAAATATAAAGAGGGCGACTCTTCGCCCCGAGTTGCACCCAGCACATCTCCCGCTATTCCCAGAGAATAGCGGGAGAGCCTGGAAATAGGGGCCTGGATTCTCCATTTTGGAGACTAAGTCCCCACACCGGCGTGAAAACGGTGTAAAACGGCCAACGATTCTCTGTTTTGCTGGGGGCTAGCAGGGAGGCAGCATAGAGCTCGCAGCACCGTGCTCCATGCCGGACTCAACCCCGCGGATCAGGACCGCTGAAGTAGCGCCCCCTTCAGCCGCTCGCATGCCCCGGACTGCCCACTCGGAGTGCCCCCAGCACTGAATGAAGCCCCTCCCCCCCCCCCCCCCACCCACGCATCTGCGCTCCCCCGGCTGTGGCGGTCCCGGACTCAGGCCACAGCCGCCACGCGAGTTTCCTGAACGGCTGGGACCATGAGAGTCCAACGCTGTCGGGAACTCGGCTAGCCGGGGACGGAGCATCATGGGGCGGGCCCCAGGCAATAGCCTGAGGCTGTGGATAATCGGCGCGGTGTACTCCTAGAGTATGCCGCTTTTCAGGGGCGGAGAATTCAAAACCCGGTGCCGCTCCCGATTTTGCCGTCAAAACGGATTCCCCTCCCCGTCGCAGAACGTGATTTTGGTGCCGGTGAGTGGAGAATCCAGCCCAGGGTTTGTGCGGAGCAGCAAACTAGCCTCGATGCTCCCAGCCCATGGCACCGGACGTAATCTGGTATATCTTTGCTGGCCGGTAACCAGATTTACATTTTTAAGTGAGCATTTAAACTGATTTAAGCCTGCGTTTCCATGTTTTAGCCGGAGTCTCCTAGCTCCCGGGATTCATCGCCTCTGTCGGCGCAGCGTGAAGCTGGCAGGAATCACCACAGGTCTTCATCAATGGAGAACAGACGTGATAACCAAGCCGGTTGTGCTTGGTAGCCGTTGGAGCCCACAGCTGGCCAGGGACAGGTCTGACACTCTGGCAGTGCCAACTGGCACTGCCTGGATGCCAAGGGGCAGTGCTATAGGGTGGGTCGGGGAGAGAGCATGGACATGAAAGGGGGGACTGGTCTGAAAGTGGGGAGGCACCTTTAGTGACCCCATAGCAAGGTGTCAGTCACTTGAGGTTGGGGGGCTGGGGTGGGGTGGTGGGGAAGGCAGGGGTGGTTGTCTGACGATGAATGGTTTTGGGGGGGGGGGGGCGCTGGAGGATTGACTGGAGACATAGAAACATAGAAAATAGAAGCAGGAGGAGGCCATTTGGCGCTTCAAACTTGCTCTGCCATTCATTGTGATCATGGTTGATCATCCAACTCAATAGCCTAATCCTATCTTCCCTCCCATATCCTTTGATCCTCTTCGCCCCAAGTGCTTTATCTAACTGCCTCTTGCGTACAATGTTTTGGCCTCAACTGCTTCTTGTGGTAATGAATTCCACGGCTCACCACTCTCAGGGGGAAGAAATTTCTCCTCATCTCTGTCCTAAATGGTCTACCCTGAATCCTCAGACTGGCCCCAGGTTCTGGACACTCCCACTATCAGGAACATTCTTCATGTGTCTACCCTGTCTAGTCCTGTTAGAATTTTATAGGTTTCTATGAGATTCCCCCTCATTTCTTCTGAACTCCAGCAAAGACAATGCTAATCGACTCAACCTCTTCTCATATGGCCATCCTCCCATCCCAGGAATCAGTCTGGTAAACCTTCGCTGCACTCCTTCAATAGTAAGAACATCCTTGCTCAGATAAGGAGACCAACACACAATATTCCGGTAATGGCCTCACCAAGGCCCTGTATAATTGCAGCAAAATTATCCCTCCTCACGTACTCGAATGCTCTCGCTATGAAGGGCAGCATACCATTTGCCTTCTTTACTGCCTGCTGCAGTTGCATGCTTACCTTCAGTGACTGGTGTACGAGGACACCCAGGTCTCGATGCATGTTCACCTCTCCTAATTTATGGCCATTCAGATAAGTCTGTCTTTCCGTTTTTGCTGCCTAAGTGGATAACCTCACATTTCTCCAGAATATCCTGCATTTGCCATTCATTTGCTCACTCACCCAACTTGTCCAAATCACACTGAAGGATCTCTGCATCCTCGTCACAGCTCACCCTCCCATCCAACTTGGTGTCATCTGCAAATTTGGAGATATTACATTTTGTTCCCTCATCTAAATCATTAATACATATTGTGAATAACTGAGGTTCCAGCACCGATCCCTGCGGTACCCCAGTAGTCACTGCCTGTCAATTTGAAAATGACCCGTTAATTCCTACTCTTTGCTTCCTCTCTGCCAACCGGGTTTCTATCCATCTCAATACACTACCCGTAATCCCATGCGCTTTAATTTTACACATTAGTCTCTTATGCAGGACTTTGTCAAAAGCCTTTTGAAAGTCCAAACAAAACCACATCCCACTTCATCAAGTCTATTAGTTACATCCTCAAAGAATTCACTCGGGAAGAAATACTGGGAAAACGAATGGGATGAAAGATTGTAAATCCCTTGACCATGATGGCCTGTATCCATGTCTTAAAAGGAGCGGCTGTAGAGCGGTGGATTCATTGGTTGTAATTGTAGAATCCAACGGAAGAGACATAGAAACGAGCAGTAGGATAGGAATGATCAAATGTTTATTACAGTATACACAAAATCATAAAGCTACAACTCCTCTCCCCGAAGGATTACCCTCCCCGACCTGCACCCAGGACAGGGCTTTTATACTGAGAGGTTCCCCCTTCTTAAGGGAAACCGCACCCCCCCCCCCCCCACACCCTCCCATTACTGGGGAGTTCAAGGTGAAAGGGGGGAATCGTATAGAGCACAATCATTGGCACCCGAGGGAGTTGTAACATCTCCACTTCCTCTCCTCACCATATGGTGCCAAAATTACAAATGCGCACGGTTCTCCTGGCTTGAAAGCACACTATGATCCGATTGAACACAGCCTGCCGATTGCCAACTCCGTACCCAATCCTGGTAGATAGGCAGCATGCTCCCTTCCCAGGTGCACTCTCCTGTTTTCTTCGTCCACCGCAGAATCTTCTCTTTGTCCAGAAACAATGCAACCGCACCACCACTGCCCTCAGCAGCTCTCCCGTCTTCAGCTTCCTCCTCAACACCCTATACACTCGATCTACCTTGGCGGGATGGTCAAAGAGCCCCTCCCCAGCAAATTCTTGATCATATTCACCGCATCCTTTGTGGCCTGCCGTTCCCTTATCCTTTCAGGCAGCCCCACAATCCGGAGATTCTGCCTCCTGGAATGATTCTCCATGTCCTCCACCTTCTCCCTCAGCTGCTTCTGGCCCTCTGCCACGAGCACCATCTCCGCCTCCAACGAGGCCAGCCGGTCCTCAAAATCCAACACTGACAACTCCACCTTTTGGAGCGCTGAGCTCTGCCCTTGCAGCCTTTGCTCCACTCTCTCAATAGCCGCCCTGATCGGCTCTGCCAACTTAGCCAGCTCCTCCGAGGCCTCCTGCCCCTCTGTTGGAACTTGGCATTCAGGAAATCCACCAATCATTCAGTAGCCCAATGGGCAGGCAACGATGCCTCAGAAACGTCCGTCATTTTCCCGGTGTGCACGTCGAAAGTCCTCCTGGCCAGATGCTGCCCATTGCTCGTTCCACTACTCGTTTGATAAGCCATTAACAGGCCCTACCAGAGGAGAATGTCTATCTCTCACTGCTCATGCACTTTACACCAAAGAATCAAACAATTTCGCCTCGAGCAGAAGCCACCAAATGCGTGACCACTCACTCCATGGCCACTACTGGAAGTTGTGTCCACGGATTCCCGAAGGCGGCAGGACAGGTTAAAAAGGTAGGTAAGAAGGCATACGGGAGTGAAAGTATTGGCGAAGTTGTTGGCGGGGAGGATGGAAGGATGTGTGCTGGAGTGGTCGCTGAGGATCAAACATGATTTGTAAAGGGCCGGCAGCTCTCTAGCAACATCAGGAGGCTGTTAAATGTGGTTATGACTCCATGGTGAGTGCTGGAGGTTATTGTTTCTATGGATACGGAGAAGGCCTTCACTCGGGAGAGTGGAGGTATTTATTTGAAATTTTGGGTAGATTTGGGTGTCATGAGAATGTCGCTTTAAGAAATGTTTGGCTGCTCATGTTACTGCAGTGATGTCAGAGTATGGGTGGAGCTGAGCTCTGGTTCTGCTTTTTAGTTTCACTTTGAGAAAAGCTTGGGCGTGTCTGTCTTTTTGGTTTCGTTTTTCAGTGTGTTGCAGCTGAAGTCAGCCAAAGCAGCTGTACTGTTGATCTCTCTGCCATGAAGGACTATCTCTTAATCATTTGGTGAATTCAGAAATTTAAATGTTTTCAGTATTGAATGTAAACCCTGATGTGCTTCAGTTTAAAGGTTTGTTAAGTCTTTTGGGTGTAAAAGGACAGCATACAGGTTACTTAGTGTTGTATTCTTTGGGGGTTATCTTTGAATTAATGGTTGCTAAGACATTCAATGTTTGTTTTAAAAAGGTTAACTGACTTCCGGTGGCGGACCTGCTAGGTCGCGCGTTCACGGCAGCTCCCGCCGAGGTCGGTTTTTCGGGCCGCTGAATGGGACGGCGTTTGGAGGCTGAGACCGGTGTGGGAACGGACACTGGAGAGGTTCCCCCCCCGGTGCTGCATAGAGAGAACTAGGAGTGGGACCGGCAGACGCGCAAACGTGGGGAAAAAGGTAGAGAAGGTCCGGGAAGCCAAAATGGCGGCCGGAGAAGATTGGGAGGTGTCGGCCCAGTAGGCCAAAGAACAACAAAAATTCCTAAAATACTGCTTTATGGAGCTTAAAACGGAGATGTTGGCCTCCATGGAGAAGATTGTGGTGGCCCAGAAGGCGCAGGAGAAGGAGAACAAGGAGGTGAGGAGAAAGATGGCGGAGAAGGCAGTAGAGGGCAGCACGGTAGCATGGTGGTTAGCACAATTGCTTCACAGCTCCAGGGTCCCAGGTCCCAGGTTCGATTCCCGACGTGGGTCACTGTCTGTGCGGAGTCTGCACTTTCTCCCCGTGTGTGCGTGGGTTTCCTCCGGGTGCTCCGGTTTCCTCCCACAGTCCAAAGATGTGCAGGTTAGGTGGATTGGCCATGCTAAATTGCCCTTAGTGTCCAAAATTGCCCATAGTGTTGGGTGGGGTTGCTAGGTTATGGGGATAGGGTGAAGGTGTGGACCTTAGGTAGGTTGCTCTTTCCAAGAGCCGGTGCAGTCTCGATGGGCCAAATGGCCTCCTTCTGCACTGTAAATTCTATGAAAGAATGAGGACGAGATGCTGGGCCTGGCGGTGAAGGTAGGGGCACACAAGGTGCTACATAAGAGATGGCAAGAGAGGCTAGATGACCTTGCGTACAGGTCTCAGAGCCATAATCTGCTAATCCTGGGCCTTCCCGAAGGAGCGGAGGGGGCGGACGCAAACACGTATGTGACCACGATGTTGGGGACGCTGAAGGGCGCGGGGGCCTTCCCGCGGCCCTTGGAGCTGGATGGGGTGCACAGGGTCCTTGCCAGAAAGCCGAGGGTGAACGAGCCACCGAGGGCGATGGTGATACAGTTTCATTGTTTAACAGACTGGGAGCGAGTCCTGCAGTGGGCGAAGAAAGGGCGGAGCAGTAAGTGGGAGAACGGCGAGATCCGCATCTGCCAGGACTTGGGAGCTGAGTTGGCGAGGAGGCGTGCGGGGTTCAACCGGGCTAACGGCGGTCCTTCAAAGCAAAGGGGTGAAGTTTGGGCTCCTTCATCCGGCAAGACTCTGGGTAACATACCAGGACAGGCACCATTACTTTGATACGCCGGATGAGGCGTGGTCGTTCATCAGGCACGAGAAGTTGGACCTGAACTAAGGGACGGTTGTATGGGGGTGAAATGTGCGGGTGGGGGTGGACCGGGGGTAAGATGGCCGGTAAAGCAGAAGATTATTTGCTTGTCAGCTCCAGTTTGGTTGGTGGTTTTGTTGTTTGTTTTGTTTTTCAGGAGTTTGGTTATAGGGGGCGGGGAACGCCCGGGACGGGTTGTCCGGCCCACGGGAAAGTGACGGTTGGCGCTTGCCCCTCTACCCTGTGGGGGGGGTGGGGTTGGGTTTCCTGAAGAAGGCAGCAAGTTTAGGGTCAGCATATAGGGGCGGGAGCGGCCTGGGTCAGCATGGGTGAGCTGACTCACGGAAGCACAATGGGGGGAAATCAGAGCAAAGCGGTTGCTTGGCAGGGGGGGGGGGGGGGGGTGGGGAAGGGGTGCTGCTGTGCTGACTGAAGGGGAGCCAGGTGAGGGGAATGGATGGAGAGTCAGGCTGGGGGGGCCACCGAGGGGAGGGCTGGAATCGGGAGGCGGGGACATGTGGCTGGCCGAAAAAGGGAGATGGTTAGTCGGCAGGATGGGGGGGGGGGGGGGGGGGGGGGGGGGGGCAACACCCCCCCCCCCCCCCCCCCCCCGACCAGGCTGATCACGTGGAGCGTGAGGGGCCTGAATGGGCCGGTCAAGCGGTCCCACGTGTTCTCGCATTTAAAGGGGTTGAAGGCGGACGTGGCCATGTTGCAAGAGACGCACTTAAAGCTCGCGGACCAGACGAGGCTGAGGAAAGGATGGGTAGGACAGGTGTTTCACTCGGGGTTAGACTCAAAGACCAGAGGGGTGGGAATTTTGGTTAGTAAATGAGTGGCATTTGAGGTGGGGAGCATCGTGGCGGACAAGGGGGGCAGGTATATAATGGTGAGTGGCAAGCTGCAGGGGGCCCGGGTGGTGTTAGTGAATGTGTATGCCCCAAACTGGGACGATGCGGACTTCATGAGGCGCGTGTTGGGTAGGATCCCGGACTTGGAGTCAAGTAACCTGATTCTGGGAGGGGACTTTAATATGGTCTTAGACCCGATTTTGGACCGTTCTAAGTTCAGGTTGGGAAAGAGGCCGGCGGCGGCCAGGGCCTTGTGGGAGTTCATGGGCCAGATGGGGGCTTTGGACCCCTGGAGGTTTACACGGCCAAGGACGAAGGAGTTTTCCTTTTTCTCCCACGTCCATAAAGTCTATTCACGGATAGACTTCTTTGTGTTGAGTAGGGCGCTTGATCCCGAGGGTGGAGGGGGTCGAATACTCGGCCATTGCGGTCTCGGACCATGCCCCGCACTGGGTGGACCTGCGGCTGGGGGCGGAGCGGGGTCAGCGCCCTCTCTGGAGACTGGATGTGGGGCTGCTGGTGGATGAGGAGGTGTGTGGGCGGATAAGGAGGAGCATTGAGAACTATGTGGGAGCGAATGACACAGGGGAGGTAACGGTGGCAGTGGTGTGGGAGGCTTTGAAGGCGGTCGTTAGGGGAGAGTTAATCTCCATCAGGTCCCACAAAGAGAAGGAGAGGGCGGAGAGGCTGGTGGGAGAGATACTCCGGGTAGACAGGAGATACGCGGAGGCCCCAGAGGGGGGGGCTGCTGAACGAACGCCAAAAACTTCAGGCGGAGTTCGACTTGCTGACCACGTGGAAGACGGAGGCGCTGTTAAGGAAAGTGAAAAGGGCAGTCTACGAGTATGGAGAGGAGGCGAGTAAGATGCTGGCGCACCAGCTGCGCAAGAGTGAGACGGCTAGAGAGATTGGGGGAGTGCGAAATAAGGAGGGCAACATGGTGCTGAGCCTTGAGAGGGTCAATGAAGTCTTCAGGGAGTTCTACGTGGAGTTATACGAGTCGGGGAGGGGGAAGGGATGAGGCAGTTTATGGACTGGTTGAGGTTCCCGAGGGTGGAAGTGGAGCGGGTGGAGGGATTGGGGGCCCCAATTGAGCTGGAGGCGGTAGTCAGGGGGCTGGCAAGCATGCAGACGGGCAAGGCCCTGGGCCCGGACGGCTTCCCTGTAGAATTTTATAAGAAGTTCTTAGAGCTACTGAGCCCGCTCCTGCTAAGAACCTTCAATGAGGCAAAGGAGAAAGGGACCCTCCCTCCGACGATGTTGCAGGCATTGATTTCGCTTATCCTGAAGAAGGAGAAGGATCCGCTTCAGTGTGGGTCCTACAGGCTGATATCGCTCCTGAACGTGGATGCCAAACTGTTGGCAAAAATTCTGGCCACCAGGATAGAGGACTGTGTCCCGGGAGTGATTGGGGAGGACCAGACGGGTTTTGTTAAGGGCAGGCAGCTGAACACGAACGTGAGGAGGCGGAGGTGGTGGCTGCGATGGACGCGGAGAAGGCCTTTGACAGGGTGGAGTGGGAGTATTTGTGCGAGGCGCTAGGCAGGTTTGAATTTGGGGAGGGATTTATAGGGTGGGTCAAGCTGCTGTATCAGGCCCCTGTAGCGAGTGTGTCCACAAACCGGCTAAGGTCGGAATATTTCAGGCTGCACCGGGGGACGAGACAGGGGTGTCCCCTGGCCCGTTGCTGTTTGCCCTGGCAATCGAGCTGTTGGCGATTGAGCTCAGGACTTCAGGGGATTGGAGGGGGCTGGTGCATGGAGGGGAGGAACACCGGGTCTCCCTCTACGCGGATGACCTGTTGTTGTACATTTCGGACCCGTTAGAGGGGATGGGGGAGGTCATGCGGATCTTGAGGGACTTTGGGAGCTTCTCAGGGTATACGTTGAACGTGGGGAAGAGTGAGCTGTTCGTGGTCCACGGTATGTGCCAGGAGGAGAGACTGAGGGAGCTCCCGCTCAGGATAGTGGAGCGGAGCTTTCGGTACTTGGGGATACAAGTGGCCAGGAACTGGGATGACCTGCACAGGCTCAACTTAATCCGGCTCATGGAACAGATGGAGGGAGAGTTTAAAAGGTGGGATATGCTCCCACTTTCCCTGGCGGGGCGGGTGCAGACTGTGAAGATGACGGTTCTCCCCAGGTTCCTCTTCGTCTATCAGTGCCTCCTCATTTTCATCCCCAAGTCCTTTTTTAAGCGGGTGAATAGGATTGTTACGGGATTTGTGTGGGCGAATAAAACCCCGAGAGTTAAAAGAGCATTCTTGGAGCGTAGCCGGGGTGGCGGGGGGGGCGGGGTGGGGGGGGCCGGGGGGGGGGGGGGGGGGGTTGCAGAGGACTGGCTCTGCCGAACGTCTGCAGCTATTATTGGGCGGCCAATGTGGCCATGATTAGGAAGTGTGTGATGGAGGAGGGGGCGGCATGGGGGTGGCTGGAGGCGGCGTCATGCAAAGGCACCAGCCTAGGGGCAGTAGTCTCGGCTCAGCTGCCGTTCTCACAGGCGCGATACACCACAAGTCCGGTGGTGACGGCGGCACTGAGGATCTGGGGGCAGTGGAGGAGACACAGGCAGGAGGAGGGGACCTCTGTGTGGACCCCGATACGGAATAACCATAGATTTGCTCCGGGTAGGATGG
This sequence comes from Scyliorhinus torazame, assembly GCF_047496885.1. NCBI lineage: Eukaryota > Metazoa > Chordata > Chondrichthyes > Carcharhiniformes > Scyliorhinidae > Scyliorhinus > Scyliorhinus torazame. The sequence continues at coordinate 153,079,559 of NC_092716.1, forward strand.
ATGGGGGGTTCCAAGGCTGGTACAGGGCAGGTATTGGAGGATGGGGGACCTGTTTATAGACAGGACTTTCCCCAGCATGCAGGCACTGGAGGAGAAGTTCGGCCTACCCCCGGGGAATGCGTTCAGGTACCTCCAGGTTCAGGACTTTCTTAGAAAACAGGTGGGGACATTTCCGCTGCTGCCCCCGCGTAGGATCCAGGACAGGGTGGTGTCTGGCATCTGGGTAGGGGAGGAGAAGGTGTCGGACATATATCAGGAGCTGCAGGAAGTCTCAGTGGAAGAGTTGAAGGGCAAGTGGGAGGAGGAGCTGGGTGAGGAGCTGGATGAGGGCCTGTGGGCCGACGCCCTGGGCAGGGTGAACTCCTCCTCATCATGTGCCAGGCTCAGCTTAATTCAGTTTAAGGTGGTGCATCGGCGCATATAATGGCGGCAAGAATGAGTAGGTTTTTTTGGGGTGGAGGACAGGTGCCCGAGGTGTGCGGGGAGACGGCGAATCATGCCCATATGTTTTAGGCATGCCCGGCACTTAAAGAATTCTGGCAGGGGTTTGCGAGGGTGATGTCTAGGATTTTGGACACTCGGGTGAAGGCGAGTCCAACAGTAGAGATATTTGGGGTGTCGGAGGATCCGGGAGTGCAGGAAGCGAAAGAGGCCGAGGTACTGGCCTTTGCCTCCCTGGTAACCCGGAGACGGACCTTGCTAATGTGGAGGGACTCAAAACCCCCGGGTGTGGAGACCTGGGTTAGCGATATGGCGGGGTTCCTCAGCCTGGAGTGAATAAAGTTCACCTTGAGAGGGTCCTTGATGGGGTTCTCCCAGCGGTGGCAACCTTTCCTTGACTTTCTAGGGGAGCAGTAAGTGCAGCAGCAGCATCCTGGGGGGTGGGGGTGGGGGGTGGGGGGGGCTCAGGTGAGGTGGGGGGGGGGGGAACTGTTGATATAATGTAAGTTTTATATGAAGACAACACCCACCTTGTTCTGTTGAATAATTCTTGTTTATTTTTATTTTTATTTGTACTTCTATCCTTGTTACGTAAAAACGTTGGTTGGAAAAGCTTTAATAAAACATTTATTAAAAAGGTTAACATGAGTTCATAGAATAAACATTGTTTTGTTTAAAAAAATACTGGTCCATTTCTGCTGTACCACACCTGTAGAGTGAGCCTTGTGCTCCCCATACCACAATCTATTAAAAGTTGTGGGTCAGGTGAACTCCAGGATACACTTTGGGATTCTCTAAACCCTGGCCAATAACATGGGTTTGACCCAAAGTTCGTGGCATGGGTGCATCTGTTGTATGTAGCCTCGGTGGTAAGTGTGCGTACAAATGAGATGAGTTCATAGAGGTTTGGACTGCATAGGGAAACGCGATAGGGGTGTCCACTGTCGCCGCTGTTGTTTGCATTGGCAACTGAGCCCTTGGCGATGGTCCTAAGGGGGTCTATAGAGTGGCAGGATATTGTGAGGGGGAGTAGGAAACGCTGGGTGTCACTGTACACGAACGACCTGTTGTTTGTGTCGGACCCGCTGGAGAGTATGGGTAGTATCATGGGAATATTGGAGAGATTTGGGGCCCTCTCCGGATATACGTTAAATATCAGGAAGAGTGAGATGTTTTCGATGAACGCAGCGGGGCGAGGGGCCAACTTGGAGGTGTTGGTGTTTAAGGTAGCTAGGGAAAAGTTCAGATATTTGGGGATTCAGGTGATGAGGGAACGGACTACGATACATAGGTGGAATTTGACAACGTTAGTGGAGGAGATTAAGGAAAATTTTAAGAGGTGCAACACATTACACCTGACACTGGCAGGGAGGGTGCAAGTGATAAAAATGAATGTGCTATCAAGGTTCCTGTTCGTTTTCCAGACCCTCACGATCTTTCTCCCTGACGCATTCTTCCGGAAGTTGGAGAGAATGATTTTGGAGTTCATATGGGCAGGGAAGGTGCTGAGGGTAAAGAGGGCTCCGTTACAGAAGAGTCAGAAAGGGGGCATTGGTGTTGTCAAACCTGCAGAACTATTATTGGGTAGCAAATGCGGAGAAGGTGAGGTGATGGGGGTGGGGGGGGGCAGGTGCGCAGGGGGAGGAATGGGTCAAGATGGAGGAGGAGTCCTGCAGGGATCCAGTCTGAGGGCTATGGTGACAGCTCTGCTGCCATTAGCTCCGGGGATGTACACAGGGAGCCCGGTGGTTCAGGCAAAGGTCTGGGTGTAGAATCAGCTGAGGAGACATTTTAAGTTGGAAGGGATGTCGGTGTTGACTCCACTGTGTAGGAACCACAGGGGAGATGGATGGGATGTATGGGAAATGGAGGGAGGCGGGGCGGGAGAGGGTGAGGGACTTGTACTTGGAAGGGAAATTTGTAGGTCTGGATGAGTTGCAGGGATGGCTTGAGTTGCCGAGGAGGTGTGAATTTTGATATATGCAGGCGAGGGACTTTGCTCAAAATGAGTGGAGGACGTTTTCCAGATTGCCAGAATACACTTTATTGGAACAACTGCTGCTCCCAGGTAAGTTGGGGAGGGTAGGATTGGGATATATATGGGGGAGGTTGGGGAAGAGGAGGTAGGGGAGGCACAGGTGGTGAGGATCAGGAACTAATGGGAGGACGAGTTGGGGGCGGAAGAGGCTGGGCACTGTGGTGTGAGGCGATACAGAGTGTGAACTCAACCTCCTCCTGCGCGATGGTGAGCCTGATCCAGTTTAAGGTGGCACATAGGGCACATGTGATTCAGGCAAGGATGAGTGGGTTCTTCCAGGGGGTGGCCGATGGGTACAAGAAGTGTGGGTGGGGGCCGGCTAATCATGTGCATAACAAGGAGGAACATCATCGTGACCTTCGGGGCGAGGAGAATTAACTGTGTATATCGAATAAACCTGTGGTTATTTTACATCCTGCGTGCATTCCTGTGTGTCTCTATGTTGGATTCTACACTGGTGACGATGCTGGAGTGGAACTGCCAACAGCACACATTCTACACCACCAGCCCACTTTATCTAGGCCCCAGTAGGCTTTCACCCTGGCGAGATGCCCCACAAATGAATGCATGAACCATTCAATATGAGTAGCAATGATTGGGTTCAATATATTGGGTGGATGTAATCTTTTGTTCTGATTAAAAGCAATAATGGGAGATGAAAGGCAGACCGTAGCATGGGTGACTGCAGTTGGTGGGCTGGCCTATATGTTCATAAAGAGCCTAACCTACCCAGACATGCCAGATTCCTGGGGTTTCAGCCCATTGGTAGCCTTTGTTGAGGAGCTTCTGAATCCAAAGCTCCCAATTACAGTCCGCAGATTTTGCTTCCATATGACCTCCCAGGCCCAAGGAGAGCCCAACAGTGACATTTGCTGCACTTTAGGAAGCTCATTGAAACCTGCGAATTTGGGCCCACATTGAATGAGTCCCTGCTTCGTTTGTGGCAGTGGCGATGCTGCCACACAGAGGAAACTACTAACAGAAACCCACTTAATCCTCCAGCGAGCAATCAAAATTGCAGTCTCGTGTGAGAGCGCAGAACCCAGGACTCTAGAGCTCCAGGGAATGTCGATACTATACCTCGGTCAGCGGGGAAACTGCCGGCCGACCGAAACCAGACCCAAGGAGCGTAAACCACGGGTAGAGGCTAGCGCTGCAGAGTGCCCGAAGCCAACCAGGACAGCTCCCTGAACCAAGGTATCCAGATGGCAACCCCAGACAGCAAGCCTGACGCCAGGACCAAGACATCAGACACCAGACGGATGCGCGAGGACCCCGTCTCCCGCCAGCCTCCCAGGCCATACCCCCTTGCAATCAGACATGCTACGTGGGTGACTGGGACAATTCCTATCAACAACTCCACTGCATGATGGCACCCCGGGTCGCCCCATCTGGATAGCGCTGAAGGTCAATGGGCACTCTATCGAGATGGAACTCGACACGGGAGCGCAAAACTGCCAGAACTCAGCGTAGAGGACAGCGTCTTACTGTAGGGGATGTGAGTACTCGTCACGGAACATGGATGCGCACCCCTGCTGCAGGAATTCCACAACGGACACCCCGGGGTGTCGAAGATGAAGGTGCTCGCCCACAGCTAAATCTACAGGCCCGAAATCGGCGCCGACATAGAAAAGGTATCTCAATGCTGCGGCCCATGCCAAGAGCATCAGAAAGTTCCACCGGCAGTGCCGACGCACATGGGTAATGGCCAGGCCAGCCCTGGTCCCGCTTACATATCAACTTCATCGCATCATTTCAGGGGGAAATGTTCCTGATCATATTGGACAGAAGTCCACAGGATGCAGGCCACAACCACAAGGGCGTCCATGGACCAGTTACAAACACGCTTAGTGTTAGTGTCCAACAATGGCGCATCTTTTACCGACGGTAAATTCAGGGCATTCATGGTGTCTAACGGCATCTGCCACATGCAGACCGTCCCATACCACCCGGCCTCGATCGGTCTCGCCAAGCGGACGGGCCAAACGTTCGAGCGCAGAATGAAGAAGTTAACCACTGGCTCATGTGACACCTGGTTGGCCTGTTCCTATTCAGCTTCTGGACCACACCACACGCCACCATGGGGGTGGAACCGGTGGCACTACTGATGGAGAGGTACCTCAGGAAATGCTTAGGCCTGATTATCCCAGACATCGGAGAAAGGGTCCGCCGCAGACAGGACAGATCAGATGCGACACGGGCCAGCGCACGCCACTGCGTTGTTTCGAGCCCGGAGACGCAGTCTACGTATGGAATTTCGGTGACAGCGCCATATGGCTCCCAGGCGTGGCACTTAGCCCAACGGGACCAGTCTCATACTCAGTCCCACACATGGAAAGGAGGCAAGCCTCCATGTTGATCAGGTCCACCACTGCACCCAGGAGCCGCCGGGACCTGCCCATGACACCAATCCCGGTCCTTCCGCAGCCTCCATTACCTTCCGCCACCTTCTCCAACCGTTAATGTCCCAGTGGTGGAGATGCCAGGCACCAGCCCTACGGACTCGGAGTATGATTCTCTGATTCCACCATAGACATTTGCCCACCAGGGAGCATTGTGACACCACTGCCCACACCAGTATCCATGCCGGCCCAGCCTCGATGATCCATGCACAAACGCCAGTGCAATACACGTCCCCGGCCCTGTTCCATTGATGTCGGAACACCTCCCCGCTGAAAACGAATGGGGGACCTCCTCCACAACTGATGGACTTGGACGTCACTGCGGACTTTGGGGGGGGGAGAGGGAAGGGGTGTTACAACCCCCTTGGAGGTCACAGGTTACACACCATCTGGTTCCCCATGACCACCACGGAGTATGAACTCCCCTGGTAAAACGGGGTGGGGTTTTCCCTTAACAAGGGGGAACCTCATTGGACTTAAACCCTGACCTGAATGCAGATCAGGGAGGGTGACCCTTCCGGGCGAGGAGAGTTAGCTGTGAGGGTGAAGCCCATGGTCCTGACATCGTGGTTAGCCTGGTCCCGGTCAAAGTTGATGTAGTTATGAGCCTAGCAAATACTGCTTGGGTCACCTCCCTTATGCACTTGTGTGGCGGACTGGGAGATGCTGCAGAGGTCCCAGAAATGAGCCGCTGACATAAAAGTTAAGCTCGGCTGTGACCTTCAAGGCTCCAGGCAATGGGTGACCTCCCAACCCATGTGGTGCCAACTCCTGCATAACCTGGCACAGATGGTCCACCATCCTTCAGGACAAATGGTGTTGTCTCCAGCACTGCATCTCTGCCATCTGAAGCTACACCGGAGGGGAACAACCCCCGTACCCGATAGCGTCTCCTCTGAGCCACCTCAATGTGTGGCTGGGCCTTCTGGTAACTCAATGAGCCCTGCAACCTCCTCCACTTCAGGGCACTGGTCCTGTCCATGTGCAGCTGCATGTTGACGTCTTCTCAAGTTCCAAAGCAACCAGGAGCACAGCCAGCTCCACTGGCTCCATCATCCTCACACCCCAAGAAGGAGGAGACAGATCTGTGAGCAATAAGCAGTCCTGTCAATGCCCTCACCCATTGCCCTGTCAAGACATAGGACATCCACCCATGCAAACATTCCCCTAGGTGTGTGCCTTTACAATGAGCTACACCCTCTTACACTCTAGCACAATGGCCATGGGCCCAAATGATCCTCTCACAACTCCACCCGTCAGGTGGGCATCTACCTTGGAGAACCTTAGTGGCCCCGCAGAACCCCCACCCCAAGGGTGAGGGCTGAGGGCACATATATACATTGAATAATAATAATCTTTATTATTATTGTCACAACGAGGCTTACATTAACACTGCAATGAAGTTACTGTGAAAATCCCCGTCACCACCTCCCAGCACCTGTTCGGGTACACTGAGGGAGAATCCAGAATGTCCACTGAGAATTGACCTGTGTGCTGACTTCCCGGGGGCTGCAACACTTCCTGTTTCAGGGCTGCCTGATGAGTTCTGTTACCGTTTGCCCTTTTGTATTGGGATCTAAACCTCCCTTATCAGGAGATGAAATGAAATGAAAATCGCTTATTGTCACAAGTAGGCTTCAATGAAGTTACTGTGAAAAGCCCCTAGTTGCCACATTCCGGCGCCTGAGCGGGGAGGCTGGAACGGGAATTGAATCGTGCTGCTGGCCTGCTTGGTCTGCTTTAAAAGCCAGCGATTTAGCCCCCCATAGAGTTCAATGCTTGGGAGTTCAGCTCCCAAAGGGTTAACTAGTGGGTGCCAACCAGTGGCACAATCATACATTACAATGCTGATTTGACGGGCATAATTGATTCCTGTAGGAAGGATCAAGGATGTTATTTGAGAAGCTGCTTCCTCCTGTGGCGGCGAGGCCCACCTGATTAACCTCTCGACTACAATTTCCACTAAAATTGATCCTTAACTTTAATCTTCATTCCCCAAGCTACCATGGGTTGCTGATCACTCGAGCTTCCATCCTGAATATGTCAGACATCCATGATAACATGCCTGATAGCCTGGAGTCCAGGACCATTGGCCTTCCACACTCCTCATGCCCTACAGCTGTCACTTACAGCCAGAGGATGTGTGGGGTGTTAACTGTGACTGGCGTCTTTATCTCCTCTGTGTCAGGTCCTCTTGCCCTCATGGAGCTAATCGCCACCCCAGGTCAGAGTCCCCACACTGCCCATGCAACCTGTCATTTCACTGGACCCCACCCTGGGACTACAGTCAACCTCTGTGCTGGCCCTGTGAATTTTCCCACTTCCCACACCAGAAAGGTAATCCCTCCAAGGAACATCATTTAGACACCAGCAAGAGAGAAGCCAAGGAGTGCAAAGTCCTCACCAAGCTGCAGACCCCTTAGAGATCTAACAATCCATAATAATGATGGTCCCCCACCCCCTAATGCCTAGACTCAACCTCCCTGTTCCCGAGAATAACTTAGCTGGTTCCCCCATATCCTCTCTGGGTTTTTTTTCTTCAAAAAAATATACTTTATTCATAAAATTTATCATCAGCATTACAGAAACATTTCAAATTGTCTTGACTGTACATTTCCGGCAGAGTTACACATTGCCTTGACTTTTTTTCAGTCAATTTTGATATTATCATACACATATCACTCTTTACATTACAATTCCTTCTTAAATATTTACATTGTCATGTTTGTTTTATACATTGGAGCGTTGGTGGCCCAGACCGAGGGGGGTTTACACTGTTACCAGCTCTTCGGTGTACATTTGCTGGAAAGACCTTACACAGTGGTCTTTCCCCATTGCGCCTTGGCGGCAGCTGCCCCAAGCTTGAGTGCGTCCCTCAGCACGTAGTCCTGGACCTTGGAATGTGCCAGTCTGCAACACTCGGTCGAGGACAATTCTTTGCACTGGAAGATCAGCAAGTTTCGGGCAGACCAAAGAGCGTCTTTCACCGAGTTGATGACCTTCCAGCAGCAGTTGATGTTTGTCTCGGTGTGTGTCCCTGGAAACAGTCCGTAGAGCACAGAGTCCTGTGTCACAGATCTGTTCGGGATAAACCTTGACAAATACCACTGCATCTCTCTCCAGACCTTCTTTGCAAAGGCACATTCCACAAGGAGGTGTGTGACCGTCTCATTTCCCCCACAGCCACTCCGAGGGCAGTGTGCATTGGCGCAGAGCCTTCGGGTGTGCATGAAGAATCTGACAGGGAGGGCCCTTCTCACCACCAGCCAAGCTAGGTCTTGGTGCTTGTTTGAAAGTTCTGGTGATGAGGCGTTCTGCCAGATGACTCTGACAGTCTGCTCAGGGAACCATCCAACGTCCTCCATGGTCTCCTTTTCCCTGAGGGCCTCGAGGACATTACATGTTGACCACTGCTTCATTGCCTTGTGGTCAAAGGTGTTTTTCTTCAAAACCTTTTCCACGAAGGATAGGTGGTACGGTACGGTCCAACTACTTGGAGCGTTCCGCGGCAATGAGGCCAGGCCCATCCTTCGTAACACCAGGGACAGGTAGAACCTCAGTATGTAGTGACACTTGGTGTTTGCATACTGGGGGTCCACGCACAGCTTGATGCAGCTGGACACAAAGGTGGCCAACAGGATGAGGGAGGCGTTGGGTACGTTCCGCCCTCCCTTCTCCAGAGGTTTGTACATGGTGTCCCTTCGGACACGGTCCATCTTGGATCTCCAGATGAATTTGAAGATGGCTCGGGTGACTGCTGCGGCGTAGGGTTGGGTTATGGGCCAGACCTTCGCCACGTGCAGTAGCACCGAGAGTACCTCACACCTGATGACCAGGGTTTTGCCCGCAATGGAGAGGGAGTGTTGCTCCCACCAGCCCAGTTTGTGCCTTGCCTTTGCTAAGCGCTCCTCCCAGGTTTTGGTGCACGCCCCAGCAGCTCCGAACCATATCCCCAGCACCTTCAGGTAATCTGACCTGACAGTGAAGGGGACAAAGGACCGGTCGGCCCAGTTCCCAAAGAACATGGCCTCGCTCTTGCCACGGTTTACCTTGGCTCCCGAGGCCAGTTCAAACTGGTCGCAGGCGTTCAAGAGCCTGCGCACAGACGCAGGATCCGAGCAGAAGACGGCAACGTCGTCCTTGTACAGGGAGGCCTTGACTTGCGTGCCTCCACTGCCTGGGATCGTCACTCCCCTTATACCCGGATCCTTCCTGATGGACTCGGCAAAAGGTTCAATGCAGCACACAAAAAGGGCAGAGGAGAGAGGGCAGCCCTGCCTGACTCCAGATTTGATCTGGATCTTTTCTGATTCCCACCCATTGATTGAGACTGCGCTATAGATGTTTGTGTAGAGCAGTTTCTGGTGCTCCCCTGCCACTGCACTCCCTGGTGGGTAATGGCGATCTGTGCGCTCACCTCTGATATCCCCTTTGAAGGAGAGGGCGCCAGGTTCACATTTTTATAGAGCTGTTGTAAACTGCACTGACATGCGTCAAGCTGGAGAATGAATATTCAATGAGGGTGAAAGTGCCTGCAGGACTGACTCCAAATTAGACATTAATGTACTAAAATGAGATTCCTTGGCAGGAATCTCGTCACATCACGGCGAGAAAAATCGGGAAATGAGACCTGACTGGCGAGAATCTTGTTTCCCAACATTCACAAGGGCCGGAATTTACCGGCTGTTCGCGCCGGTGGGATATTCCGGGCCCACCGACAGTGCGCAGTTTTCCTAGCGATAAGGGGTGCAGGCAATGGGAAATCCCGTTGATAATAGCGGGACCAGTAAATCCCGCTGGCGGGCTGCCTCCGCCGACTAAAAACACACAGCGGGTTGGTCGGTAAATCACGCCCTCGATCTTTGGCCCGCATCACCGTTTATGCTGACAGCTAATGCAGGCTCAGAATTCCGCCCATACTTTCCTAAATGTGGAACTTGGAAAAGTAGGAATGCTTCTTCCAGTGTTATATTCACTGAGGTGAGACTATATTGTAATTTTCTGTGCAAGGGCTGCCCTCTGTGTCTCAAGAAGTTACCCTGTTTGGGTAATTATTTATGCCTGTCTTTTACAGATAGGTACATGTGGCCCATATTGTGCTGCCCTTGGTTAGTGTGAGATACATGTCATTCAATTTTGGCCTCTCATGCAGGATCTTGGAGATCAGTTTGACAGGTAAAACTTCACAAGATATTAGGCTATGATAAAGGGAATTTTGACTAATTCCAAAATCATTACAGTTCATAGGAAGTCAAAGGATAATGTATTGGGTTTAAAGATGACTGAGACTGCTTAGGTGGTTGATCATGGGTGAACTGTGGTAGTATTGTGTTAGATATGTTTCCTCATAAATTATCTGAACCACAACTTACTACTGTTCCTTCTTTCTGATTAAATGTCAGCTGCTGTTGATGCTACTCCTCTATCACCCGATCTGGAAGGTGGACTATCTGAGAATTGGACGGAGGCTGTGAAACTGCATTATGCAATTAAATATAACTACCAGAAGTCGGAACTGCATCTCACCATCGTTGAAGGTGCAACATTGGTTCAATACTATTAAGAGCACAGTGTAAAGGAAGTGGTTGCCATGGTAATAAGTACTTCACACTGGAAGAGCAGAGTGTTTTGCTATAACTCACCATACAATCATACATGGCAACATGATCACTGTTTACTGTTCGGTGATATTGTTATATAGCCTATTAGACACAACGTTACACACCTTTCAGCATGGCGGTGTCCAGTTAATTGCCCCCACAGGAATACATATATAATCCGTAAATTCTTAAAGATTCATTTTTCTTTCCCCATCTTCGGGTTGCTCAAATCCACCATCCAGCATTATCTGCCTAGCATCTGCTCATCACACCTCGGCCCTCCTGCCATAACTGAAATGAGAATTTGTTATTCAGAAATTCACAATGGCAACATTGTCGTGGCGCTGCCATTTGTGGATCTGTCACTGTTAACACCATCTTCAAGTTTAATCATTGCTTCCAAACAGTGCCTGAAAGCAATCGCAATCGGAGGTACGCCCATATCAACAACATTTTTGTTCCAATACCTCGTTTGAAGAATAGCCTCCTCTTGTTCAGAACAGTTGCAGATGTAGAGTTTCCAATCACTCCATTCACTTTGGTGTTTGTGGGGGTAACATGGTGGCGCATGGTTAGCACTGCTGCCTCACGGCGCCAAGGACTTGGGTTTGACCCCGGCCCTGGGTCACTGTCCGTGTGGAGTTTGCACATTCTCCCCGTGTTTGCGTGGGTTTCGCCCCCACAATCCAAAGATGTGCAGGATAGGTTGATTGGTCGCACTAAATTTGCCACTATTTGGAAAAAAAAAAGAATTGGGTACTCTAAATTTTTTTTTTTTTTTAAACCTTGGTGTTTGTGGTTTCCCATTTACTATGAGAAACTACTTCAGCACTGTAATGCTGCCCATCCACTGTGGTTCGCGGAATGGTCTTTGCAATTGTTTCCCTCATTTCCGTTTTCTTCCATTACCTAGTGTCCTTGTGCCTGCCGTTTGAGAAAGGATAGAGATGCTACTCCTGAGTCAGGGACAATGGTGCCCCAGCATAGTCTCTCCCTTTGAGTTTCTTCAGCATCCTGGGAAAAGGAAATTAGGATGGATGAACTTGTATTTTGCACCTAGTGCCTTTCTCATTGACAGGACGTCTCAATGTGCCGGACAGCCGATAAATTACTTTTGAACTGTTGTTCTGCTGTCAGACATGTGTTATGGGCGAGGCGTTTTCAGAACCCCAAAATGTATCATGGAGTTCAACCAACCTCTACCTTTAATGGATTTGTTGCTTTTCCTAGCACACGGCTTTTTTCCTAGGTGTGGTATTACAATTATGGACACGTGGGTTTTTAAACTCAAAACACTGTTTATTCCATGAACTCAACTTAACATTTTAAATAACCATTGGATCTCTTACCACCCCTTACTTCAAAGATAACTCAGAAAATATTGCAACAGTAAATAACTCCTTAAAATGTTCCTTCAAACTTCCAAAAGACTTAACACCTTTAAACAGTATCACATCAGGTTAAAGGCTTTACTTTAAATCACCCAAATGATCCAGAGATAGTCTTTCATGGTAGACATCACAGCAACTCCAGCTCACTGCAAAACACAGACACTCCCCCAGCTATTATCAAACCTTGCAGTTCTCTGGAAACACACAGACACACACCCAGCTCTTTTTTAAACTGAAACTAAAAACCTGCAAAATGGCTGACCTGAGCTCCACCCACTCTATGACATCACTGTTTTCTTAAAGGTACATTGCTTATACATCCATTTAATAAAGGCACTCTTGCATAACACCTCCCCCCAAGAAAAAAAAACTAAAATGGCATCACCTTCATCAATTTCAAGATGGTTTCATTTTTCACTTTTGCACCGTCCACTAAGAAATGTACACAGTAAATATACCTTTTTGTTTTGTAAAAGAAACAACACATGCAAACAGGTATAATACTATAGTCCATTTTTCTTTGTTCTTCTTCCTCCAACTGAAATCCTTCTCGATTCACAGTCTCTTTGAACAAATTCTCTGCACGATCCATCCATTCCTCTACGCCTCGGCATTTCTCTTTAGAATCAGATAACTTAGTTCAATCTGACCACAGAGTCCCTTGCAATTCTCCAATACAGGAACATTGATGATCACAGCTTTCAGGCAGTCAAATGCCTGTTGAAAGTCCGCTGTCCATTGAAATTGTTGACGTTTCTTTAACAAGTCCATCAGTGGAATAATCACGCCACAAAGCTTTTGCACAATGGTTCGATCAAATTCATTCATGTTAAGAAATCGCATTATTTCCCTTCGTCTTGAGGATATCGGAAACTCCGCAAGGAAAGTGATTCGGGCTTCTCCAAATTCACTTTCGGCTAGGTTCATCACCAAACCCGCCTCCTGAAGTCGGTCGATGAACTCCATACGATGGTTTAAATGTTCTTTCCATGTCTGGAAGTTGGAAATAAAAGCAGATTGTCCCACTTTCTCCTTGCAATCCTTCAATGGTAGGACAGGATAAGAGTCCGTTCTTGTAACTGCATTCATCTTTCTATAGTCCACACACAACCGTTGGGTACCATCTAGTTTAGGTACCATCACTGTGGGTGAGCTCCACTTCAATTATGCCATTCTTCAGCATTCTCTCAATCTCTCTGTTAACCTGTGCCAACTTTAAAGGATTAAGTCTATATAGATGTTGTTTGATAGGAACAGCATTTCCCACATCTACATCATGTATAGCCATTTTAGTACTTCCCAATTTATCTCTACAAACTTGCCCATGTGATAACAATAACTCTTTCAGGTCAGTTTGTTTTTCCTCTGGAAGGTAACTTAACAATTCATCTCAATTTTTAAGAACATCCTCATTTCCAATTTAATTTGAGGTAAGTCAAATTCACAGTCATCTGGATTTGGTTTGTCACTTTGAGTTAGAATCATTAAAACCTCCTCCTTTTTCTCTCCTTCCCTTTCAAAGTACCTTTTAAGCATATTCACATGACACACTCGGTGAGTCTTCCTTCTATCTGGTGTTTTTACCACATAATTCACCTCACTTAATTTCCTTTCAATCTGATACGGTCCACAAAACCTAACTTTTAAAGGCTCCCCGACCACTGGTAACAACACTAAAACTTTATCCCCACTGGCAAAACTACGAACTTTGGACTTCTTGGCCGCTACCCGTTTCATCACATTTTGTGCAACTTTCAAATGTTGTCTAGCCAATTCATCTGCTCTATTTAATCGTTCTGTAAAATTTGACACGTAATCCAATATAGTATAATTTCCAATTTCTCACCCACCAATTTTTCCTTAATCACTTTAAGTGGTCCTCTTACCTCATGACCAAAAATGAGTTGAAAAGGACTAAATTTGGTAGACTCATTAGGTGCATCCCTAATTGCAAACAATACGAATGAATATAATTATAGAATATAATCATAGAATATAATCATAAATGAATGGAATGGGATTCCTTTATCCCAATCCTCTGGATAATGTTGACAATACGCCCTCAACATTGTCTTTAATGTCTGATGCCACCTTTCTAACGCTCCCTGCGATTCTGGATGGTACGCAGTTGATTTAAATTGTTTTATTCCTAAGCTATCCATAACTTCTTTGAATAGCTTTGGAGTAAAATTTGTTCCTTGATCCGATTGAATTCTGTGGGTAGTCCATATCTAGTAAAGAATTTAAGTAACTCCTCCACAATCCTTTTAGCTGTAATATTACATACTTGAATGGCCTCTGGAAACCTAGTAGACACATCCATTACAGTCAAAAGATATTGATTCCCACTTTTTGTTTTAGGAAGCGGTCCTACACAATCGATTCGGACCCTTGTAAAAGGTTCCTCAAATGCTGGAATGGGTATTAAGGGCGCTGGTCTTATCACTGCTTGAGGTTTCCCTATCACTTGACATGTGTGACATGATTGACAAAATTTAACTACATCTTTATGTAGTCCAGGCCAATAAAAATGTTTCTGGATTTTAGCTTGAGTTTTCCTTATTCCCAAATGACCTCCCACTGGTACTTCATGTGCAACTCGCAACACTTCCTTCCTATACCCTACCAGCAATACTACTTGATGAACGTCTGCCTACTTTTCATCCGCCTGCATATGTACACGTCTCCATTTTCTCATCAAGACATCATTTTTAAGGTAATAACACTCTGGTATACTCTCAGATTCCTCTTCCGTATATGCTTTCTGATATATCCATTTTATTTCTACATCTTTCTGTTGTAACTCCGCCAATTTTCCTGAACTAAAAATATCCGCCTCATCCTCCACCTGTTCTTGTTCTTTTTCAACCATCTGATCAAAAATCCCGTACCAGCCTCCCCGAACAGGTGCCGAAATGTGGCGACTAGGGGCTTTTCACAGTAACTTAATTGAAGCCTACTTGTGACAATAAGCGATTTTCATTTCATTTCATTTCAAATTGTTTCTGATAATTGCACTTCAACGTCATCTTCACTCTTTGATTTCTCCTCTTGTCTTAACCTGTTGCTTTGCGACCTTGTTACTACACAATCCGGAAAAATCCCGTCTTTCAACACTTCAATTGACTGATTTTCCACTGGTTTATCAACCACAGTGGGCATCACACCCACCTGCGATCCAGCTATATCATTACCCAAGATAAACTGTATTCCTGGACAAGATAGTTTATCTATTACTCCTACTACCACTTCACCACTCTTCACTGGACTTTCCAACCTTACCTTATATAATGGAACGCTACTCCTCTCACCCGGAATTCCATATTTCACCATCTTTTCTGGCAACATTCTTCCCAAACTACATAATTCCTCATCTCTTACTATTAAAGATTGACTAGCCCCTGTATCTCTTAAAATTGTGACTTCTTTACCTGCTCCTCCTGATACACATGAGTAAACTTTACCCACAAAAGTAAATTCTTTAAAGACATCTGGCACCTTCTTAACAATTACTTCTTGAACAGGTTGTACAATCATTTGCACCTCCTTCGCTTCCCTTGGGCTTTCCTTTCCCACTCTAACAAATCCCACTGTCTTATCCTGTTTTACCACTTCAGCCATCCCAGTGCTTTTCTTCAACCACCAACACTGTGACTTTACATGGCCTAGTTTATTACAGTGAAAACATCTGAAATTTTTCATTTCTTTTCCTCCCTCCTGGATTTCTTTTTTAATCTGAGGTACACTCTCTTTATTGTCTCCCATCAGATCACCGTTACCTTTACCACTTGAGTATTTCTCATGTCCCCAGTTTCTATCCCTCACCAGCTGAGACTGATGTCGGAAACCAATCTTTGATTTATGAACTAATTCATAATCATCTGCCATTTCTGCTGCTAACCTCGCAGGGTTAACCCTCTGCTCTTCCACATGAGTTCTCACTACATCAGGAATTGAATTTTTAAACTCCTCCAAAAGTATAATTTCTCTGAGAGCTTCAAACGTTTGGTCTATTTTCAAAGCCCTTATCCACCTATCAAAATTACTCTGTTTGAGCCTTTCAAACTCCATGTATGTTTGACCAAATTCTTTCCTTAAATTTCTAAACCTTTGTCTGTAAGCTTCAGGCACTAGCTCATATGCACTTAAGATGGATTTCTTCACCTCCTCATACGTTCCAGATACCTCCTCCAGTAGTGATGCAAACACTTCACGAGCTTTACCTACCAGCTTTGTTTGAATCAGTAACACCCACATGTCCTGTGGCCATTTCATTTGTTAGGCTACCTTCGCAAATGAAATGAAAAAGGCTTCCACTTCCTTCTCGTCAAACCCTGGCAATGCTTGGACATATTTAAATAGATTCCCACCAAGCCTTCGACTGTGACGCTCTTTCTCACTATCCTCATCACTATCATCGAACTGTACGTTTCCCTTTATGTCTGCCAATTTTAACTGATTGTCATGTTTCATGGCCATTTTCTGAAGTTCAAATTCCCTCTCTTTGTCTTTTTCCCTGACCTGTATCTCCCTTTCTTTTCATTTTTGTTCTGCTAGGGCTATTCTTTCTTTTCTCCTTTCTTCTCTCTCCTTTTTTTTTTCCTCTCTCTTTCTCTTTCCTCTCTCTCTCTTTCTTTTTCCTCTCTCTTTCTTTTTCCTCTCTCTCACTCTCGTATTCCAGCCGCTTTAATTCTTTCTCATGCTCCATTTGTTTAATTTGCAACTGAATTTGTGCCATTTCCAATGAGTCAAACTCTATCTCAGGCAACTTTAAATGCTTAACCACCACCATAATTACCTCATCTTTTTGCATTTTGTCAGGCAATGTTAACTGCAATGTTCTTGCCAAATCTAACAGTTTGCTTTTGTTTCTGTCCGTAAAGTACTACGTGTGACATTCTCCACCCCCAAAAACTTCTGAGCCTCTGAAAGAGCCATTGTTCACAATACTCTCCCCACTTAAACTAAAATACCACACTGGAAAAGCAACTGTCTTTAAGTTCACAAAAGCCAATCCAATAGATAGACTTTTATCCCCCTCGAGCCCCCAGTTGTTATGGGTGAGGCGTTTTCAGAAACCCAAAATGTATCATGGAGTTCAACCAGCCTCTCCCTTTAATGTATTTGTTGCTTTTCCGAGCAAACGGCTTTTTTCCTAGGTGTGGTATTACAATTATGGACACGTGCGTTTTTAAACACAAAACACTGTTTATTCCATGAACTCAGCTTAAAATTTTAAGTAAACATTGGGTCTCTAACACCCCTTACTTCAAAGATAACTCAGAAAATATTGCAACAGTAAATAACTCCTTAAAATGTTCCTTCAAACTTCCAAGAGACTTAACACCTTTAAACAGTATCACATCAGGTTAGAGGCTTTACTTTAAATCACCCAAATGATCCAGAGATAGTCTTTCATGGTAGACATCACAGCAACTCCAGCTCACTGCAAAACACAGACACACACCCAGCTCTTTTCCTCCAAACTTGCAGCTCTTTTCAAAACTGGCTTTCTCCTTTTAATCAGCTCACAGCAAAACAGCCAGGCACTTTGAAGCTGCTCTCAGCAAAACCAGTCAGGCACTTTTCAAAACTGCAAAACTAAAACTTCCAAAAATGGCTGACCTGAGCTGAGCGCCACCCACTCTATGACATCACTGTTTTCTTAAAGGTACATTGCTTACACATCCATTTCTTAAAGGCACTCTTGCATGACACATGATTTGTCAATTTGTAAGCAGCAAGATCCCATAAAAGCAATCTGGTACGATCATAAAAACACAATCAGAAAGAGGCCATTTACACATTCAAATCCATGCTGGAGTTCTTTAGGGGAACGACCTCATCTAATCCTTTCTCACTCCTCATATACGTGACTCTTTTAAAATTACTTACAAATTCTGTTCCATCAACACTGCTTTCTAATTACCCTCTGTGTAAAGAAACTGATGTGTTGGGTACTCTGCTACACAGACGAACCAACACGGTTGTGAATGGTACAACTCAGTTTTATTACTATCATTTATTTACAGTGGTAAACTCGTTACTGAGGTTCAATCATAACCCTAGAATCTGTGGACCTATTCCTAATACTATCTTGTAGTGGCACTCAGCAATTGGTGGATGTCTGAGTGGCTTGCTATGAGCTCTGTGCCCTGAGCTGTCTCCTGCTGGAATGCCCAGGAAGTGTTGTGTTCCCTGTTTTGTACTGTTTATGCTCTTGCATGTGATTGGCTGTGGTGTTGTGTGTGTTGATTGGTCTGTTGATCTGTCCATCAGTATGTATGTATGTTTGTGCTATGATGTTTACCTGAATATCATGACATCCCCCCTTTTTTACAAGAACATGTGCCTATGTGGTTATAAATACAGATGTGTACTGTGTGCAGCTAAATGTGTGTGTGTGCAATATCTACAGCATGTACATGGGGCTAAACTATACACAAGGGGTGATGTCGGGTGCGACATAACAACGAGGTTGTACCATAAACAAAGAACGGGGAAATGTTGAACGACAAAACGAACTCCTGTAACGACAAGGAAGAACAGAAACATAGTAACACAGTGGTATTATGAGTTCAATGTACAAACAGGCTCATAAGTCCAGTCTAGTAGGTGGGCGACGAATTCGGGTTGGCCGCCTCAAGGGTGGGTCTGGATCCACCGGCTGAGGAATGGGCCTGGCCACGGGCGACGACGGAAGGGGCATGGTGGCAGGAATCTCCACGAAGTCAATATCAGGAACAACAGGAGGGCGCGGTGTCGGTGTAAGTTCCTGTAGCGAGCGTGGAAGTAGGCGAAGAGCCCGGCGATTGCGCCTACGAATGGATCCATCAGGCATGTGAACCAGGAACGAGCGGGGAGCCAACATCGGAGAACTTCGGCATGTGCTGACCAGCCACCTTTTGGTAGGTGGATGTGGACGTCATCTCCAGGCGCCAGGGCGGGAAGATCAGTTGCCCGTGTGTCATATGCCCACTTCTGGCGAACGCGCTGCTGTTGCATTCTGTGCAGTACCGGAGCATGGTTGGTTGTGGGTACCAGAATGGATGGCACAGTGGACCTGAGGGCATGGCCCATCAACAGCTGGGCTGGTGAGAGGCCAGTGGCTAGTGGGGCCGAGCGATAGGCCAGCAGGGCTAGGCAGAAATCCGACCCGGCAGCAGCAGCCTTGCAGAGGAGCCGCTTGACGATGTGCACGCCCTTCTCCGCCATTCTATTGGACTGGGGGTACAGAGGGCTGGACGTCACGTGTGTGAAGCCATACGAAGCAGCAAAGGACGACCATTCCTGGCTGGCAAAACAGGGCCCATTGTCCGACATGACAGTAATCGGAATGCCGTGGCGAGCGAAGGTGTCTTTGCAGGCCCTTATGACAGCGGACGATGTCAAATCGTGAAGGCGTATGACCTCTGGATAGTTGGAAAAGTAATCAATGACAATTACATAGTCCCTGCCAAGCACGTGAAAAAGGTCCACACCCACCTTCGCCCAGGGGGACATCACCAGCTCATGGGGCTGAAGCGTCTCAGGAGGTTGCGCCGGTTGAAACCTTTGGCAGGTGGGGCAGTTGAGCACCATATTGGCAATGGCATCACTGATGCCCAGCCAGTATACCGCCCCTCGGGACCTCGGTCTGCACTTCTCGACCCCCAGGTGGCCTTTGTGTAGTTGGTCGAGGACCAGCTTGTGCATGCTGTGTGGAATCACAATCCGGTCCAGCTTTAGAAGGACACCATCAATGACGGCCAAGTCGTCTTGGACATTGTAGAACTGCGGGCAATGTCCTTTGAGCCACCCTCCCGTCATGTGGTGCATCACCCGTTGTAGAAGGGGGTCGGCCGCAGTCTCTCGGCGAATACGGGCCAGACTGGAGTTGTCAGCTGGCAGATTTGCCGATGTGAAGGCCACCTGCGCTTCGACCTGACAGACGAACCCCTCCGAATCGGGCGGTGTGCTCACTGCTCTAGATAGGGCATCCGCAATGATAAGGTGCTTTCCCGGGGTGTAGACCAGTTGGAAGTCATACCTCCTGAGTTTAAGTAGGATGCGCTGGAGGCGAGGGGTCATCTCGTTCAGTTCCTTATTTATGATGCTGACCAGGGGACGATGGTCAGTCTCAACGGTAAACTGGGGGAGACCATACACATAATCATGGAACTTGTCTAAACCGGTTAGCAAGCCCAGGCACTCCTTTTCGAATTGCGCGTAGCGCTGTTCTGTGGGGGTCATGGCCCGCGAGGAATAGGCGACCGGGGCCCATGACGCAGTGTCATCCCGCTGCAGGAGCACTGCCCCAATGCCTGGCTGGCTGGCATCAGTCAAAATTTTAGTGTCACGAGATGTGTCGAAAAACGGCAATACCAGTGCTGTGGTGAGCTTAAGTTTGAGCTCCTCCCATTCATGCTGGTGTGTGGGCAGCCACTGGAACTCCGTGGACTTCTTGACAAGGTGGCGCAGAGCCGTCGTGTGGGAGGCAAGGTTGGGAATGAACTTCCCCAGGAAGTTGACCATGCTTAGGAAGCGTAGCACTGCTTTCTTGTCTGCCGGCTGCGGCATGGCTGTGATGGCGCTCACCTTGTCTGCATCCGGACGGACCCCTGACCGGGAAATGTGGTCCCCCAGGAACTTCAGCTCGGTTTGGCCGAAAGAACACTTGGCTCGGTTGAGGAGCAGGCCGTTTTCCCGTATGCGTGCAAAGACGCGCTGGAGATGATAGATGTGCTCCTGTGGTGTGGTGGACCAGATGATGATGTCGTCCACGTAGACGCGCACCCCTTCGATGCCTTCCATCATCTGCTCCATGATCCTGTGAAAGACCTCGGATGCCAAGATGATGTCAAATGGCATTCTGTTATAGCAGAACCTGCCGAAAGGGGTGTTGAGGGTGCACAGCTTTCGGCTGGACTGGTCCAGTTGGATCTGCCAAAAACCCTTCGAGGCATCCAGTTTTGTGAAGATTTTAGCCCGGGCCATTTTGCTCGTGATCTCTGCCCATTTGGTTTTGGGGTAGTGTTCCCTCATTTTGTTGTTGTTGAGGTCTTTTGGATCAATGCAGATCCGGAGCTCGCCGGAGGGCTTCTTAACACACACCATGGAGCTGACCCACGGCGTGGGCTCCGTGACCCGGGATAGCACTCCTTGGTCCTGGAGATCCTGCAGCTGCTGCTTGAGGCGGTCTTTGAGTGGCGCTGGGATGACCGGGGTGGCGTCCGGTTTGAGCCGAATTCTGTAAGGGCAGTGTTCCCATGCCCTCAAATGCCTCCTGGTTGTGGGCGAGGAGCGATTGGAGCTGTGCCCTGAATTCTGCATCCGGGAAGTCAGATGTGCCTTCTGGAGACAGAGCATGGACTTGTTGCACGAGGTGGAGAACCCTGCATGCCTGTGCGCCTAGCAGGGAGTCCTTTGATGATCCGACTATTTCGAATGAGAGTGTGGCCGTGTGTGTGTTGTGTGTCACCTGGAGCTGGCAGGATCCCATAGCCGGGATAACGTTCCCATTGTAGTCGACCATCTTGCAACGGGATGGCGGAATTGGTGGTCTGACCTTCATGGCGTAGGAGGCTGACCATGCTATGAGGTTGGCGGAGGCGCCAGTGTCCAGACGGAATGTTATTGGTGATCGGTTGACCGTTAGGGTGGCACACCATTCATCACCCGGATTGACAGTGTTCACTTGCAACGGCTGATGGGTCCTGGCTGGAGACATCCAGTTCCTATCTATGACCGCAACACGGAAGGCGTCCCGGTCGTCTGTGTCACTGGTCTGGATATCGTCTGGGCACGACTCGTAGTAAGGAGGCTGAATGGTCCGCACGACCCTGCGAGGTTGTCGGAGTTGGGGAACATTGGCAGGTTGAGCTGCTCGACAGCAGGCAGCATAGTGGCCCAACTTGCCACAGCGGAGGCATTGTCGGGTTCTTGCCGGACATTGCCGCTTCAAATGTGCGGCTCCGCAGTTGCCGCACGTCGTGATGTCATGGCGTTCGTTCAGCCACCGCGCATGCGCAGTTCGGTCTTGCGTCGAGCGCGCCTGCGCACCACGTCCCTCAGTGTCGACGTCGTTTTTGGCGCGCACAAACATGGGAGGCCTCGAAAAGCGCGCAAAATGGCCGCCCTCGTCCGGGCCGCGGGCAGGGAGGACCTCGATCGCCTGGACCCGTTCGGCCTCGTAGGGCGCCTGCCTCGCGGATCCGACCGCGTAGGACCCCTGCCGCGCAGATTCCGCCGCCTGAAATTGTGCATAGCAGCTAGTCGCGTTTTCATGCAGGACACAGGCTTCAATTGTGAAGGCTAGGGTGAGGCCTTTAATTTTTAAGAGCTGCTGGCGTAGGGTGCCCGAGGTGACCCCAAAAACGATCTGGTCCCGAATCATGGAATCGGAGGTGGAGTCGTAACTGCAGGACTGCGCGAGGATACGGAGATGCGTAAGGAAGGATTGAAAGGGCTCATCCTTACCCTGCAGGCGCTGCTGAGATACCTCTCGAAACTCTCGTTGACCTCCACGTTGAAGTGTTGGTCGAGTTTGAGAAGACCGTCTTATACTTGGTCTTGTCCTCACCTTCCGCGAACACTAGGGAGTTGTAGACATGGATGGTATGTTGACCTGCCGTGGAGAGGAGGATGGCGATCTTTCTGGTGTCCGAAGCGCTCTCCTTTTCGTTGGCTTCCAGAAAGAGCTGGAAGCGCTGTTTGAACAGCTTCCAATTAACCCCGAGGTTTCCAGCGACTTGTACTGGCTACGGTGTGCTGACGGTGAACATGGCGCAGGATGGCAGATTCCAGAGGATTTGTAGGTAGGTCCCACAGTTACACCTGGTACTATGATTTGTTGGGTACTCTGCTACACAGACGAACCAACACGGTTGAGAATGGTACAACTCAGTTTTATTACTAACATTTATTTCCAGTGGTAAACTGGTTACTGAGGTTCGATCATAACCCTAGAATCTGTGGACCTATTCCTAATACTATCTTGTAGTGGCACTCAGCACATGGTGGATGTCTGAGTGGCTTGCTATGAGCTCTGTGCCCTGAGCTGTCTCCTGCTGGAATGCCCAGGAAGTGTCGTGTTCCCTGCTTTGTACTGTGTATGCTTTTGCCTGTGATTGGCTGTCGTGTTGTGTGTGTGTTGATTGGTCTGTTGATCTGTCCATCAGTATGAATGTGTGTTTATGCTATGTTTACCTGAATATCATGACAGAAATTTATTTAAACCTCCCATTATTTCACTGACCTGTGTTACGTTATCATTTACTTCTTATAATCTGTTTTAAAAGACTCTGTTGCATCACCGTTACTCTTCACAGTTCCAACACCCTGTGGCTGTTTAATATTCTATCACAGCGAGATTGTTGCAAATGAGTGCTTTTTGGTGAACGGTATTAAAATCATGAATTGGTGGCCAGGACTTCACTAAGGCTGCACCCCAGAATGCCAACACCCTCCGGCATTGCTGACACCATTTTGAAATTTGGCAGCTGTCATTTGTAGCTCTAAATCTGGTTTCTTTATTTAGTATAATTAAAATACTGGTAAAATGGCGAAATTTGAAAAAAGTGAGAACCCAAAAAACCTCCACTGCACTAGTGACTATTTGAGCTTCATGTAAAGCCATTCGTCAGGGGCGATGAGCATGAAATCTCATACAAAGTAATCGCCCATCAATCCAGATTCTAACTGTCTTTTCCTTTAAATTTCTGTCCTTGTTCTCCAGCTCAGTATGCAGATACAGTGGAAAATATGAACAACTGCGACACCTACGTGGTAGGCACCTTGGTCACAAAACTTGGAAAGGCCGAGGCTGAGACTTCCAACCAAACTAAGTCCTTATACCCATTGTGGCAGGAGACTCTGATATTCCCGGTCTCAGCAGAACACGTGCAGGAGGGGACTTTAACATTGGCCATCTACAGCTGTAATAAGTATTCCAGGCATAACTGTGTGGGGGAAGCACTACTCAACCTGTCTGACGTAGCTGTGGACGCAAGAACCAATAGCTGGATAAACCTGAAGGCCCCTGAAAAGGTATCATTTTTTTCCCCTTCTCTTCAGTTCAGCCTGCTTACTGAGATTGTAATGCATGTCATTGTGAAGTCTCTGGGACCACAGACATCTGCGTAAGCGAATGCTGCAAGGAAGCTCAGCTTCTGAATCATTAATGGGACTAGTCGAGCCAAGAGGAAGTGTTTGTAGGTTCTGTAAATGTATCTTGATTTTTTTTTAAAAAGGAAAATTAATTGCCTACTACTGTAATGCTAAACGTTAATAAAAGGATGGACTGTATCTTTACACTTACGGGTGTGTCCTCAGCCATCTCTTGTCTTACTTTATAGGGCGGCACAGTAGCACAATGGTTAGCACTGTTGCTTCACAGCGCCAGGGCCCCAGGTTCGATTCCAGGCTTGGGTCACTGTCTGTGGGGAGTCTGCACATTCTCCCCGTGTCTGCGTGGGTTTCCACCGGGTGCTCCGGTTTCCTCCCACAAGTCCCAGAAGACGTGCTTGTTAGGTGAATTGGCCACTCTGAATTCTCCCTCTGTGTACCCGAACAGGCGCCGGAGTGTGGTGACGAGGGGATTTACTCAAAGTAACCTCATGCAGAGTTAATGTAGGCTTACTTGTGACACTAATAAAGATGATTATTATTATAAATAATGACAGACAGGAAAATAGCTCTGGTCCACTTAGCCCATTAGAAAAAACCATGATGCATCCGATTAATGCCAGACAGCGCTTGCCTTTTTTACCAGGTAATCTCTATTCCATACAGAGACAGGTTCAGCTCTCACTTACAACAATTCCATGAGTTAGTGTTCACCACACAAGCTGATACAATGGGCCTGGGGAGGGGGGGGGGGGGTTGACTTGAACTCTAAGGTGTCTTTCCTTGACCATACATTATAGTTTCTCCATGTCATGCTCCAAGCCTAGCCTGGAAGACAGGCTGTTGATCTGCTGAGACCTTCACCTTTCAGAATCACATTAGTAGTGGGTCCAACTCTGGTGCCCACCCACGCTCTGTGGGAGGGTGAGAGAGTACAGTGCAGGGAGTTAGTTATTCTCACCCAGACCCCCAAGCCTGCCTGGCAGTTGTCACAGCCTCATGGAGCAGCATGACACTGAATGTAGAATTCACACTCTGAACAACTAGTCAAAGCGAGTTTAGGAATCACATTTAAATATTCAGCTGTAGACAATAAATATACATTTATGATCCTTCATCAATTTTTTTAGCTTTTGCCTAGTACATGAAATCAACCTTTCAATGTCTGCTTAAAAATAATTGAAGTATAAAATCTTTCCCTGGGCATATGGGACCTGTAAACATGTTTATCTCCCCTTCTCGAAGAAGGACTGATGAAAATCCAATTAGCTTGCATTCAACTGCATGTGATTCTGAAGTGTTTATAGGTCCCAGAAGTAAAACCGGAAACTGGGCGAGAAGCTCTGCTCAGCTTTCAAATCATTGTGCAGTTTAATGCTAGAAAATTCAATAGAAGAGTGACTACGTGTAGCTCTATTGAGCTGTCTAATCTATATTTAGCACATTACCTTGGAATTACAATGTGATTTTTCTATGAATGTACCTGGATAAAATTGTTTTGACAAGAGAAGAAACTGCCCTGGGGAGCAGCTAACACTGATGATTAAAACTTCTTTGAATTGTCACCAATGATCTGTTTTCTAGGATTCTGTAACATCGCCTGGTGAGATTTTGCTTTCCATCAACTACCTTCCGGCAGCCTGTCGTCTGATTGTTGTCGTTATGAAGGCGCGACACTTAAACTCAGACAAGCTGAAGGATTTGATAGGTAAAAGACAATCAACTTGTTTTTATATACATGTGTATACTCTTTTAGTAAAAAGCATTCTTATGTCATATTTCAAGAATTTGCCCATTTATTCTTTGTGTATGACTGTCTGCATCATGTCATGTCCTCTGTGGTAATGACATGGTCTGCTACCACCTACCCTGCTGCTTATTTTAGTGGTAAGCTCAGTACCATCTCTTCAGATTTGGCCTTTGCCTGTAGCTTCCTCAGGCCCAGCTCAGATGCAAACATAAATCAGGCGATTATCATACAGCATGTGCCGCCTCACTGCCTATTCTTCAGCTATTTCAGAACTATTGCATTTCACCCATGACCACTGTTTTTCTGTCTTCGCAATAAAAGTTGCAGTTCTTTTCAGGGGCGGGATTCTCCGTCCCGCGACACCCGTTTTCTAGGGAACTAAATGTATTATCTCCAAATTTGCAGATGATAAAACGTTGGGTGGAAGAGTGAACTGTGAGGAGGTTGCAGAGATGTTTCAGTGGGATTTGGACAGGCTGAGTGAATGGGCGCATGCATGGCAGGTGCAGTATACTGTGGACAAATGTGAGGTTATCCGCTTCAGTAGCAAAAGTAGGAAGGCAGATTGCTATTAGAATGGGTGCAAATTGAGAGAGGTGGATACTCAGCAAGACCTTGGTGTCCTCGTGCATCAGTCACTGAAAGTAAGCGCGCAGGTACAGCAGGCAGTAAAGAAGGCGAATGGTATGTTGGCCTTCATAGTGAGAGGATTTGAGTATAGGAATAGAGATTTTTACTGCAATTGTATAGGGCATTGGTGAGGCCACATTTGGAATGTTGCGTCCAGTTTTGATGTCCTTATCTCAGGAAGGATGTTTTTGTACGGAGTGAGAGCAGCGAAGGTTTACCAGGCTGATTCCTGGGATGGCGGGACTGTTATATGAGGAGAGATTAAGTCGGTTAGGAATAACTTCATCAGAGTTTAGAAGAGTGAGAGGGGTCTCCTAGAAATTTAGAAAATTCGAACAGGATTAGACAGGGTAGATTCAGAAAGAATGTTCCTGATGGTGGGGGAGTCCAAAACTAGGGGTCATAGTTTGAGGTTAAGGGGTAAACCTTTTCGGACTGAGGTGAGGAGAAATTTCTTCACCCAGAGAGTGGTGAATCTGTGGAATTCACTACCACAAAAAGTAGTTGAGTAAACGTTGTGTAATTTCAAGAAGGAATTAGATATAGCTCTTGGGGCTAAAGGGATCAAGGGATATGGAGGGAAGGTGGGGTCAGAGTATTGAACTTGATGATCAGCCGTGATCATAATGAATGGCGGAGCAGACTCGAAGGGCCGAACGGCCACCTCATGCTTCTATGTTCTATGTTTCTATTTCTTGGCCAGACCCCAATATTTGTTAAGATGCTAGACAAGAACCCCAAACACTTTGCAAAACTGTGAGGAAAGGATAATTCGCTCCAGGGGTGATTCCACTGACCAATAGGTATTTGATCTTTTACATTAAAACAAACTTTATTCCTAACACAGGATTAAACACATGTAAAGCAACAGAAAATAGCTTTTCAATTAAGTTAATCTATTCTTAAGATAAAAGGAAACCCTTTTACTACTAACTTGCACCGTCTTTATCTCTAATAAAGCAAACCCATCATGGGTAAAGAGCCACTTACAAATAAAGTTAGCAAACACAGAGTTACTTGCTATTCACTTGTATAGGGATTTATTGGAAATACTGCTCAAAGAGAGAGCTTAAAACTCCTAGCAAAACTAAAAGCTAAACTGCCTGCTACAGGCCTGGCTCCTCCTATTAATTATATTGGGCTGGACTTTCCACAGCCCCGTGCCAAAATCACGGCCGACGCAGGGGCGGAGAATCCACTTTCACGCTGTAATCACGCCGATGCCGGTCGGCCATTCTCCGGGCCTCAAAAATCGGCGTGACCGCGGAGTACGCTGCACCACCGGGGGGGCCATTGCCAGAGGCCTGCCCAAGCAATCCTCGGCTCCCAACAGGCCAAGTTCCAGACAGCGTGGAACTAACCACCTATTGTTGGTCAGGATGCTTGCGTGGCGGTTGCGACTCAGTCCTTGGCCGCCCTGGTCGGGGGGATGGGAGGCCAGGGGGTCCTTATAGGCAGCCGGGGATTGAGTCTGCGCGGTTTCAGGCTCAGGCACGCGGCCGATTGGGGGGGTATCTCTTTTCTCTGTGTGGCTTTGTGGTCTGAGACTGCCATGAAACTCGGCGTGGCGGCTGTAGGCCGTATCCGCAGGGAGAGCTGCGAGATTTACTCTGGGTTCCTGCTAGACCCCTGCAGGGCATTGAATTAGTTCAACATTTTATTCGGAATTTTGGGAGTAAAACTCCACCGTTTTTACGCTGGCGTGTAGACAGAGTCTCAATTTGGGAGAATCCAGCCCGATTATCCCACTCAGATCCCCTCACTGTTTACCAAAGTCTAAACACAAGGGGCTGGATTCTCCCAAAATGGGACGATGTCCCCACGCCGGAGTAAAAATGCTGGAGTTTTACTCCAGAGATTCCTGCAAAAAAGTACAGCTAATTCAATGCCTGACAGGGGGCTGGCAGGGAGTAATTCACGTTGCTTTAGCTGTGGATATGGGCACCTGCATTCAGGTTTTGGGTCCGCCCATGCGCACGGCGGCGGCCTCCAGCGGTTGCACCGAGCGCCATGGCGGCTCGGACCGCGGAGGCAGACAGAAAAATTAGCCCCCTCCCCACCCCCCCCGATCGGCTGCACGCCCGAGGACCTGACCATGCGGATCTTAACCCCGGCCGCCTATAAGACCGCCCCCCCCCGGTGTCCGATCCCCCTGACCCTTACCAGGGTGGCCGCGGTCAAAGTCCGCAGCCGCCACGACAGCATCCCGACCGGCAATAGGTGGTTAGTTCCACGCAGTCGGGAACTCGGCCGGTTGGGAGCGGAGGATCGCTGGCGGGCGTCTGGCAATGGGCCCCCAGCCGCGCGGCGTACTCCACATCACGCCGATTCTCGGGTCCCAGAGAATTGCCGGACCGGCGCCGGGTCTGATTTCGGCGTGAAATTGGATTCTCTGCCCCTGCGCCGAACGCGATTTTGGCATGGGGCTGCGGAGAATCCAGCCCAATGGGTGGGATTCTCCATTTGTTCACAGCAATGGAATTCTCCGTTCCTGCTACAGTGAATGGAGATTCGGCTGAGCATCACATTCCCTCTTATTCCTAGCAGCGGTAGTGGAGAAAATTTGGAACAGAGAATCCTGGCCAATTTCTCAAAGTATCCAGTCCTTTCCACCCCCTCCCGCCCCTTGGATCCCATCGCTTCTAACCAGTGCCCTTGCTGTGTATTCACCTCTGACCTTCCCCTCTCTGAGGGTGAATGTATTGAAGCAAAGGACGCAACTTCATACCATTAGGCCCCCACCTCAATGAGCTTCGGACTCGACACGATGCTGAACTCTTCTTCCGCCGCCTTCGTCTCCGTGCTCACTTCTTCAGGCAGGAGTCCTCCCCTCGATCAAAAGATCCTTTTACCTGCCTTCAGTATACTCCCTCTACCTGACCCCTCCCGCCGGCCGCTTACCTGCTCTTGATCTTTTCATTCAAAATTATCGGCATGACATTGACTGTCTCAGTTTCTCTGCTTCCCTCACCCACTCTAACCTGTCTCCTGAACTGGTTGCACTCTGCTCTCACAGGTCCAATCCTGACTTTGTCATCAAACCCGCCGACAAAGGTGGGGCAGTTGTTGTCTGGGGCACTGATCTCTCCCTCACAGAGATTGGATGTCAACTCTCAGACATTTCTTCCTACCTCCCCCTGGACTATGACCACCACCACCGAGCATTAAGCCACTGTTTCCAGGACTGTCACTGACCTCATCTCCTCTGGAGATCTTCCCTCCACAGCGACCAACCTCATAATCTCCCAACCCTGGACATCCCGCTTCTACCTCCTCCCCAAAATCCACAAACAGAACTGTCCCAGTAGGCCCATCATGTCAACATGTTCCTGCCCCACCAAACTCATTTACTCCTATCTTGACTCCATACTCTCTCCTCTTGTCCAGTCCTTTCCCACCCATATTCGCAATTCCTCCGATGCCCTACATCCTATCAACAACTTCCATTTCGCCGGCCCTAACCGCCTCCTCTGTACTATGGATGTCCAATCTCTCTCCACCTCTATTCCCACCCCCCCCCCCCCCCACCCCCCCCCCCCCCCCCCCCCCCCCGCCCCCCAGGATGGTCTGAAGGCTCTCTGCTTCCTCCTCGAACAGAGGCCTGAACAATCCCCATCCATCAACATTCTCCTCCGTCTGGCTGAACTTGTCCTCGCACTCAACAATTTCTCCTTCAACATGTCTCATTTCCGCCAAACCAAAGCTGTAGCTATGGGTATCCGCATGGGTCCCACTTTTGCCTGTTTCTTTGTGGAACATTCCTTGTTCCAATCCTACTATGGCCCCATCCCACTATTCTTTTATCTGTACATCAACAACTTTTTCGGTGCCACTTCATGTTCCCGTCTGGACCTGGAAAATGTATTAATTAAACTTCCAATTTCTACCTGTCTTTCACCTTGACATGGTCCATCTCTGACACTTCCCTTCCTTGACCTTTCTATTTCAATTTCTGGGATTGCCTGTCCACTAATATCCATTACAACCCCACTGTCTCCCACAGCTACCTGGACTGCAGCTCTTCATACCCCATATCCTGTAGGGACTCCAGCCCATTCTCCTAGTTCCTTCGAGGCCACATCTGTGTTCCGATGATGCCATTTTCCAAAACGGTGCTGCTGACACGTCTTCATTCTTCCTTAATCATGGTTTCCCACCCACTGCGGCCAACAGGGCTCTCAACCATGTCTGACCCATCTCCCGCACCTCTGCCCTCACCCCCTCTCCTCTCTCCCAGAACCAGGAAAGGGGCCCCCTTGTCCTCACTTTTCACCCACCAGCCTCCGCATTCAAAGAATCATCCTCCGCCCAGTTCTGCCAACTCGAGCATGATTCCACCAACAAACACATCTTCCCCTCACTCCCCCTGTCAGCATTTCGCAGGGACCCTTCCCTCCTGGATACCCTGGTCCACTCCTCCATCACTCCAACATCTCACCCTCTTCCTGCTCCCCATCTCAGGCCCTAAACATTCTTTTCAAGTGAGGCAATGCCTCACGTGCACCTCCTTCAATCTGGTCCATTGCATTCGCTGCTCCCAATGCTGTCTACTCTACATTGGAGAGACTAAACACAGACTGGGTGATTCCTTTGCAGAACACCTCCGGTCGGACTGCAAGCAGAACCCAGACCTTCCTGTCACTGCCATTTCAACTCACCGTCCTGCTGTCACGCCCACATGCCCATCCTTGGCCTGTTGCAATGTTCCAGTGAAGTCCAGCACAAACTGGAGGAACAGCAACTCATCTTCCGATTAAACACGTTACACCCTTCAGGACTTAATATTGAGTTCAACAACTTCAGACTGTGAACTTTCCACACAACCTTTACCCCATTTTTATTTCTATCAATTTACTTCATTTTCATTTCTTCCATTGATCTGTTTTTCCCTCACCATTGTTCCCCTCCCTTCCTCCCACTCCAATTGACCCATCTGTTCCTAGTTACCCTTTAACACACCTCACACCTTTGTTCTGCCATTCACACATTGTAATCTCTTTTTGTGACACTTTTAGGACCCTTCTTAGCCTCAATCACCCCCATTTATATTCCTTTTATCTTCAGTCCTTGATATCTATGTCCATCTTCACCCATCGCTACCCCCTATCCAGCCCCACTGCTCCATGTCCCCCCAACTACTACAGTATAAATCTGACCCCATTTCCAGTTCTCTCTAGCTTTGACAAAGAGTCATCCAGACTCTAAACATCAGCTTCCTTTTCTCTCCACAGATGCTGTCAGACCTGCTGAGATTGTCGAATAGTTTCTGTTTTTGTTTTAGATTCCAGCATCCACCATAATTTGCTTTTATTCTCAAATTATCTACTCGACAGGGAATCTCCACCAATTATAACAAAATTTATTTCGGCCATACATTGGTAAGCAATTACATGGTTGGAATGAATGATGATCTCACTTTTATGACATCACAATTGCACCTTTAGCAGTCTGCCTTATGTTAAACCAGGATTTTTAATAACACTGCTAATATAATCTATATACAAATTTCCTACATTCATCACACCCTGTACAATTTTATGTGCTGCTGAAGCGAGCACATCACACCCTATACATCTGGCAGACGATACCTTGGCACCTTTTGATGGATCAGATTGGAGGGCAATTTTAGGTATCAGACCTGAAAACGCCCAGTCACAAAGTTCATGCAATGCTGCTTGGTGGCAGGTCCATTGGGCAGGATTGTCCAGCCTTTCCCACTGGAGGAATCTTCTGGTCCCTCCAAAGGCTCCCTCTCGCAGTGGGTTCCCAGCCTCGCAAAATGCCGTAGCATTGGCGGGACTGGACGATCCCACTGGCAGCCAATGGCGAGTCTCCTCCGCTGCGGGAAAACATGCTGCGTGGGGTGGGGGGTGGGGGGAGTGGAAAATCCCACCTATTGTGAATGCATATGCAGAAGGTGAGGAATGACAACTGCTGCTGCGTTATTAATCCTCGGTGCATTTGACCGTTTCTCATTTTGTGTTTAATTTGTTCCTAACTTGTCAACAGAAGCCTCATATAAAAGAGCTCTTACTCTCTAGCAGAAAATTTAATAAATTGGTGCAAGGAAGCTCAAACGTTTCCACCCAGCAACAGCATAAACCAAATTCAATTCATGCAGAAATTCAATTTGGGCAAAATGCCAAAAGAATTAAAAGGCATCCCTCAGTACTTTTGGAAAATTAAACGTGAGTTGACCGCACTCATGGTCATAGTCATGGGTTTTAGGTCTACCCAGAGACCTGAATGCACAATCTAAGCTAAATGCTCCATTGCAGTATTACTAGAAGACTTGTCCTTCATAAGAGATACCCTTTATATGAGATATTTAAATCTGACCGTTCAGGCGGATATTAAAAGTTGTAGGGTTGGCATTTAGAAGAATGAGATCAAATAGGTCAAAGGATCTTCTCCACCTGAACATATCTTATGAACGACATTTCTGTTTACCCAAAAGAGGGGTAACAGTATACAAAAACAAAGTACTGAAGAGTCTGGAATTCTGAAATAAGAACTGGATTGTCTGGAAATACTCAGTTGGTCTGGCAGCATCTCTGGAGGGAGAAGCAATTAAGTGCCAGATTTTCTCTATCGAGGTGGCTAGCTTAAGTAGGGAAATTTCCTGTCTCAGCACATCCATCCTGATTAAATGACCCTGTCACATACAATTTTTTTTTTGCTCTGTAGAGATAGGCCATCAGTCCCTCCTCATACATTTCCCAGATGGCCTCATTATGAATGTTTGGCTGAACTCCGAAACTCATTAATGGATTAGCTTAGCAGGGATCCTATTGCAAACAGATAGTACACTGAGGGCGCAATTTTCCCATCGGGAGTCTAAGTGCCGACGCCGGAGTGAAAACCGGAGTGTTTCACTCCGGTGTCGGAGGCCGCTCCCAGCCCCCTATTTTTCCACCCCTCGGGGGCGAGGAGCGGCGTTGCGTCATTTACGCGTGCCGGGCATTGGCGTAACTGGCGTCACCCGCGCATGCGTGGTTGCCGTTCCTCTCCCCGAGGCCGCCCCGCAATGAAGATGTCGGATGGATCTTGCGGGGCAACGGAGGAAAGGGAGGTCCTCCTTCAGAGAGGCCGGCCCGCCGATCGGTGGGCACCGATCGCAGGCCAGACCCCATTTTGAGGCCCCCCCCCCGGTGCAGGAACCCCCCCCTCCCCCCCGACAGGCCGCCCCCACCCCCCCCAGAGTTGCGCGCGCTGTTCCCGCCGGCAGTGACCAGGTGTGGATGGCGCCGGTGGGAACCCGTCGTATTGGGCAGGCTGCTCGGGCCCATCCGGGCCGGAGAATCGCCGCTTGCCCGTTGCAAAACGGCAAGCGGCGATTCTCCACAGCGGCCAGCCGTGATTCCCCGCTGCGCCGGGTTTGGGGGGGGGGGGTGGGAGAATCGTGTGCGGGTGTCGGGGCGGCGTGGCGGGACAGCGCGCGGCACCCCGGCGATTCTCCCACCCGGCATGGGGGGGGGGAATTCCGCCCTGAGTGTACGCTTTGATTGACATTGTTATGAGGTTATAATAAGTTACTCAATATCTGTGTGATGAATGTAGGAAATTATTATATATTGTATTTTATATTTTGTTAACAGTAATGTTATTAATAACCCTAGTTTAAAATACATACAGGCTGTGTGTCTATTAAAGCTGTAATTAAAGAGTTGTACAAGTGAGATACTCTTTTGATTTTAACCATTTACCTGTTTACATATGGATATCTTTTTTAAAAAATATTTTTATTCTCCTTTTTCACATTTTCATCAAAATTTACAACAGATAATCAACAATAACAACAAATACAATGGCAATCCCCCACCAACAATCCCCTTATCCCACCCACCCTGAAACAGCTCCCAACATTTTAAACACAAAACACCAATGAAAAAGAATCATCAATAACTTATACTTTCCAAACTTCCCTCCCTAATGTTCAATATCATCCAATTGATGAAAATGCACGATGAACAAAGCCCGTGAGTTGTAGAACCCTTCCATCCACCCCCTCAACTCGAACTTTACTTTCTCGAGCGTTAGGAACTCCAGCAGGTCCCCCCGCCACGCCGAGGCACAGGGTGGAGAAGCCGACCTCCCCCACCCCCCCAACAGAATCCGCCTTCGGGCAATCAGCGAGGCGAAGGTTAAGACATCTGCCTCCGCACTTCGCTTCCAACCCCAGCCAATCCGACACCCCGAATATGGCTTCTAGATGACCTGATTCGAGTCTCACATGTACCACCTTTGAGATTACCCGAAAGATCTCCCTCCAAAACCCCTCCAGTTTTGGACAGGACCAAAATATATGAACGTGATTAGTGGGCCCCCCCCCCCCTCACCATTCACAAACATCCTCTAACCTTCCTCAAAGAGTCGGCTCATCCTCGCCCTTGTGAGGTGCGCCCTATACACCACCATCAACGTTATCAGCCCCAACCTTACGCACAAAAGTTGACGCATTCACCCTCCCGGAGCACCTCACACCAATGACCCCTCCTCAATATCCTCCCCGACCTCTTCATCCCACTTTGCCTTAATCCTCTCTCGCGATACATTATCTTCCCCCAGAAACACCCCATAAATCGCCAACAGCCACCTCCCATTCCCCCTTTTCCATTCCCCCTGTCGCCACTATCTCTTCCAACAGTGTGGGGGCCGGTGCCATCAGTAAGCTCTGTACCTCTTTCCTGGCAAAGTTTCGGACCTGTATATACCTAAACATTTCCCCCTGCCCCAACCAATATTTCTCCCTCAGCTCCTCCAACTTCGCAAACTGGCCTCCCAGAAACAAATCCTTTAATACCCTAAATCCCCTCTCCTCCCATCTCTGAAAATTTCCATCGTACCTTCCTGGCTCGAATCTATGATTGCCTCGAATCGGGCATTTCCCTTGACCCCATCCACAACCCAAAGCCCTGGCGCAACTGTCTCCAGATCTTCAGCGTCGCCACTACCACTCGGACTCCCTGAATATTTCCCCAGTCCAAGCGAGCGGCGGTGTTGCCAACGCGTTCAATCCCGACCCCCTGCATAGACTCTCCTCCATTCTCACCCACTGGGAGTCCCCCCTCTAACCCAGCCCCTCACCTTCTCAGCATTCGCCGCCCAGTAATAATACAATAAATTTGGGAGGCCCAACCCCCCTGACTGCCGGTCCTCTCCTGCAACAGCACCTTCTTAATCCTAGCCACCTTCACTCCCCTTCCAGCCGCAAATGAACAAGGTAATCATCTTTTTTACTTCCCTTAATAACGCGTTTGATAAAAAGGATAGGCAGGCACTGAAAAATAAACAAAAACCGCAGCAATAGATTCATCCTAATTGCCTGCACCCAACCTGCCAGCGATAGAGGAAGACAATCCCATCTTCCAATCCACTTTCACCCTCCCCACCAAAGTGGTAATGTTATATCTCCGGAGGTCCCCCCAATCGC
Organism: Scyliorhinus torazame; assembly: GCF_047496885.1. NCBI lineage: Eukaryota > Metazoa > Chordata > Chondrichthyes > Carcharhiniformes > Scyliorhinidae > Scyliorhinus > Scyliorhinus torazame. The sequence continues at coordinate 153,115,349 of NC_092716.1, forward strand.
GTGCCACCTGCACCCGCAGGTATCTAAAATGGGTTACCGCCCTATGAAATGGCAGACCCCCCCCCCCCCCCCACCCCCACCCCACTCCCACCCCTGTGCGGGACACCAGAAAATATTCACTTTTATCCGCATTTAGTTTATACCCCCAAAAGACCCAGACACTCGAAGCAGCTCTAGTATACCACATATAGTTCCGACACATATAGTAGCAAGTCGTCTGCATACAGGATGCCCTGTGCTCCAACCCCCCCCCACCGCCCCCCCCCCCCCCCACCCCCCCCCCCCACCTCCGCACAATCCCCTTCCACACGCCCGGATTTCTCAGCGTAATGGCCAAAGGCTCAATCGCAAGTGCTAACAACAGAGGGGACATAGGACACCTCTGCCTGGTCCGTCGACGTTGAGCAAAATATCCAGAATTCATATTATTTGTGCGGACTCTTGCCCTCGGCTCCCTGTCGTACTCCATCGGAAACCCATCCGGCCCTACTACCTTCCCTGACTGCATCTTCCCAATTGTGTCCTTGATTTCTTGCTTTCTCTATCACGCTCTCCAATGTGGCCCTATCCTCCTCCCCTAACCTCGGATATTCGAAACTATCCAGGAGTTCCTGCATTCCCCGATCCTCCCCCCAGTCGTTCCGATCTATACAACCTCTCATAGAACTCCTCAAAAACCCTAGTAATCTCACCCGGAGCCACCACCCACTTCCCTGTCCCATCCCAAACCTGAACAATTTCCTTCACCGCTGCTTCCCTCCGAAGTTGACCTGCCAGCATGCGCCTTCTCTCCATACTCGTAGATCGCTCCCCTCACCCGCATCAATTGGCTCACCGCCTTCCTTGTGGACAGCCGGTCAAATCTCGCCTGTAGCTCCTTCCTCTTTTCGAACAGTGCTGGATCCACTTCCTCTGCATACCTGCAATCCACTTGCAACATCTCATCTATTAACCTTTGCCGCTCTTACATATGGAATATTGTTTATAGAGGAAAATTGCCTGGGGTGTAGATAATCCAGGAGCTCCTGCATTC